>NC_092711.1:141765153-142489819 GCF_047496885.1 Scyliorhinus torazame | reverse complement strand
CACACAGAGCAGGTAAAGGACCTCTCCCCCATGTGAATGCATCGATGAGCTTCCAGCACAGATGGGGATCTGAATCCCTTCCCACAGTTCCCACATTTCCACGGTTTCTCCATGTTTTGGGTCTCCTTGTGTCTCTCCCGGTCAGACAATCAGTTGAAGCCTCCTGCACAGAACACGTGTATGGTCTCTCCCCACTGTGAATGGTGTGATGTTTTTTTCAGGCTATGTAACTGGTTAAATGAATGAATGAATGAAAATCACTTATTGTCACAAGTAGGCTTCAATGAAGTTACCGTGAAAAGCCCCTAAGCTCTTTCCACAGTCAGTGCTCTGGAACACTCTCACTCGGGTGTGTGTGTCTCGGTGCTTTTCCAGTCACACTGATGGTTAAAATATTTTGAAGCCAACAGAACAGACAAATATTTCTCCTTCTAGATTCAAAGGCTGATGATAATCAGGTCCCAAGGAATAGAGTGGCTCCGTCACATCGAGAGGTTACGTTTGAGATTTCTGTCTGTAATTCCTCCTCTTCTAATATCCTATAAAAGGAGTTTACAAAATGAGTTTACAAAAGTGTAGGATAGAAATTCAGAATCGACAACTCTCATTTCTATGGAACATTTTTTCCTCTCTCATTCCCCAATACCGAGTCTCCAAAAACTACCCCATACGTCGTCTTCAGGGAGCGGATTCGGAGGGGCGGAGTGACAGAGCTGTGAGCATTGAGAAAGAGACCATTCTTTTAGCCAGACAAATAAATGTGTCAAACTGAGGGAGCAAAGGATGTCAATGTCTTTAAGAGAGAGAGAGACCTGGGCCAAGCTTTCCAGAGTCTGCACCCTCCCTGGATTCACTTCCTTTCCCTTCAGTTGCTGCAAGTCACCAATTGAAGGTGAGAATGAGAAAAGAAAGTTTTACTCACAGATGTTGGAGACGGGAGGAGGTGTGAAGCTCAAGCTCATTCAGAGTGAGGAGCAGCAGCTTTGCTGGGTCGGAATGAGCAGGTTAACAAGCTCAATTCCAAAGTCCGCAGGCAGACAATGAAGGAACTCTGATTGGCAGGCGGAGAAGAGTCCTACCGGTCCTCTCAGTTTGCCATTGGTCAATACCCCTACATGTGGGTCAAGGGGCGGGGCCTCCCCGCACATGCGCACCTACACCGCCCTTTGAACATGCGCAGTCCCGGACCTCGGGGGAGATCACCGAGCGGCTTCTCGCTCAGGCGGGAGCAATCAGCCAGTTGCCTGGAAACCTTGTCTGGAGGAGGTGTCGGGGGAGGGGGAACAATGGGGACGGGACTGCGCACTGGGGAACCCGCAGACGTCACCGTGGAGCAGAGTGATTTGGTATTGGTTGAATCAGGCACGGCTCCGTTGTGACGTCACAATTCGGAGGTTGGACAATGAGTTTCAGACTAAAACTTCCTCCTCATCTGGGAGCTCAGTGTTTCCTCCTTTCCATTTCCTTTCTCATTCTGGGGAGACATTGGTGACTTGCAGCAACTGTAGGAAAGGAAGCGAATCCAGGGAGGGTTCAGACTCTGAAAATCTTGGCCCAGGTCTCTCTCTCTCTCTCTCAAAGACATTGACATCCTTTGGTCCCTCAGCTTGACACATTTATTTGTCTGGCTAAAAGAATGGTCTATTTCATACTGTTCACATTAAAGTGATTAAGCCATTTATTATTATTTCTTGTCTTCTGATATAGTTCTGTGAATAAGTTCTCTATTTTATTACAGCACAGAAGGAATCCATTCAATCACTCTTCCGACTCTCTGCAGAACAATTCAGGCTGTCACATTTCCTCTCGATATCACCATACCTCTGCAAGTTTATTTCCTTCACGTGCCCTTCTACATTCAGTTTCAAATAATCTTATCGTCTCAACTTGCACCACTAGGTAATGAGTTCCAAGTCATCAGCACTCACTGCCGAAATAAAGTTCTCCCCCACTGCCCCATATGTCTAATCATGGGTTAATATTAGATACAGCAGAATGAGAATGGAGGGAGTATGTGGGATGGAAATTTACAGCTTTAGGGGAACAAGGGAAGAAAAATATTCCATAGAAACTAGACTTGTCTTCTGAATTTCTGTTTTATTTGACAGTGATGATATTTATAATCTCCTTTTCCAGTACATTAGAAAGTGAGGATTTACAGACAGAAATCTGAAAGTAAATCTCGCATCTGGGTCTGACAGAGTCACTCGATTCCTTGGGACCTGAATATGATCGGACTTTGAATCTAGATGTAGAAATGTTTGTCTGTCTCAAGAGATTTTAAAGCACCAAGACACACAGACACCTGGGTAATTGCGTTCCAAGGAACTGACTGGAAAAGGCGTCAACCAATTACTTTGTTTTATAAATTTAGAATACCCAATGATTTTGTCCAATTAAGGGGCAATTTAGTGCGACCGATCCACCTAACCTGCACATCTTTGGGTTGTGGGGATGAGACCCGCGCAGACATGGGGACAATGTGTAACTCCACACAGACAGGGGGCCGGGATCGAACCCGGGTCCTCAGCGCCCTAGGCAGCAGTGCCAACCACTGCACCACCGTGCCGCCCTGATGTTAACCAATTACACAGCCTGAAAAAACATTGCATTATTCAGAGTGGAGAGAAATCCTGCATATTTTTGCTGTGGACGATGCTTCAACTGATTATGAAACCTGGAGAGTCTCAAGGACGCCTGCACTATGGAGAAACCCTGAAGATGTGGGCACTGTGGGAAAGGATTCAGATCCCCATCTGTGCTGAAACTCATCAATGTCGTCACACTGGGGAGAGGCCACTCACCTGCTCTGTGTGTGGGAAGGGATTCACTCAGTCATCCCACCTGCTGCCACATCAAAGAGCTCAAACCGGGGAGAAGCCATTCACCTGCTCTGAATGTGGGAAAGGATTCAGTAATTTATCCACCCTGCAGACACAGCAGTAAATTCACACTCGGGAGAGGCCTTTCAAATGATCTGCATGTGGACAGGGATTCACTAAGTCATTCAGCCAGATGATAGACCAGTGTGTTCACACTGGGGAGAAAGTGTTCACCAGGATGTGGTGTTCACCTGCTCTGCTTGCAGAAAAGGATTCCGTGATTCGTATAGCTTTCTGATTCATCAGCGAGTTCATACCAGGGATCGGATTCACTCAATTATCCAGCAGCTGACACTCCAATGAGAGAGTGTCATTGGAGAGACCGTTCACCTGACTGACTGCGGGAAGGGATTCACTCGGTTATGGGAAGCGACTTTTTGTGGATCATTTCAAAGGAGATGTACTCTCCCAGACTCAAAGAGCATCAGCCCACTGTCAGCAAGGTCGTGAGAACGGCCAGTGCAGCAGAAAGAAACCCTCTAACCATCCCACCTCACCAAGTGTCAGAATGAACATGGTTCAGTCCTGGGTGTGATTAACAGCAGAAAAACAGCAGAATCCAATCCCTGTCATCACTTCTGAACACTCTTCTGTCTCAACAGGATGCATAGCAGAGTGAATCCTTTTCCACAAATAGATCAGATGAACAACCTCTCTCTGCTGGTGTGTCTTCAGGGTGGATGAATCACAGAATCCATTCCCACAATCACAGCAGGTGAATGGCCTCTGCCCGATGTGGATTCATTGGTGCATCTGCAGTTTGGATAACTGAATAAATCCTTTCTCACACTCAGAGCAGGTGAATGGCCTGTCCCAGTGTGAACCCGCTGGTGTTCCAACATGTTGGATGACCTTCTAAACCTCTTCCCAAGGTCAGAGCAGCTGAACGGTCTCTCCTCAGTGTGAGTGCACTGGTGGGACATCAGTTCTTGAGAACTTTTGAAGCCACTCCCACAGGCAGAGCATTTAAAGGGACTCTCATTGGTGTCAGTGACTTGGTGTATTCACAGGTTAGAAGAACGAGTGAATTGCTTCCCACACACAGTGCAGGTCAAAGGCCACTCCCCGGTGTGAACTCACTGGTGTGTCAGAAAATTGAATGACTCACTGAATCCCTTCCCACACTTTTTGCAGGTGAACGGTCTCTCCCCAGTGTGAACTCGCTAATGTGTCAGAAGGGTGGATGAATGTTTGAATCTCTTCCCACAGTGAGAGCACATGAACGGTTTGTCCCCAGTGTGAGCTCATTTGTGTCTCTGTAAGTGGGAATCCCTTCCCACACACACAGCAGGTGAATGGCCTCGCCCCAGTGTGACTGTGTTGATGAATTTCCAGCTTCGATGGGGATATGAATCCCTTCCCACAGTCCCCACATTTCCATTGTTTCTCCATGGTGCAAGTGCCCTTGTGTCTCTCAACATTTTATCATTTGTCCACACACATAACACGTGTTGGGTCTTGAACCCAAAAGAGAAAATGCTGGAAAAACTCAGCAGGTCTGGCAGCATCTGGAAGGAGAGAAAAGAGCTGACGCTTCGAGTCCAGGTGGCCCTTTGTTGGGTCTTTCCCTGCATCAATTCTTTATGTTTTCTTCAAGCTGTATAACTGATTAAAGCTCTTTCCACATTCAGTGCACTGGATGTCCTCTGTCCTGCTAGTGGGACAGGACATATCAGCAGAGGTGGTGGCACAGTGGTACACAGTCGGGAGGGAGGGAGTTGTCCTGGGGTCAATTCACTCTGGACCCCATGAAGTCTCATGTCTTCAGGTAAACATGGGCAAGAACTCCTCCTGCTGATTTCCACATACTGTCCAGCCTCAGCTGATGAATGAGTACTTCTCTATGTTAAACACCATCAAGGGCACAGAATGGACTCTGGGTGGGGGAACTTCAATGTCCATCACCAAGAGTGTCTCAGTAGTATCATTACTGACCAAGCTGGCCGGGTCCGAAAGGACGTAACTGCTAGACTGGGTCTGTGATAGGTGGTGAGGCAAAAAATTACCAGACCTCATTATCACCAACCTGCAGATGCTCTGTCCATGACAGTCTCGGTAATAGTGATCACTGCACAGTCCTTGTGGAGACAAAGTCCTCTTTTCAGATTGAGGATACCCTCCATCATGTTGTGTGGCACTACCACCGTGCTAAATGGGATAGGCTTTGAACAAATCTAATAACCCAAGACTGGACATCCATGAACGCTGTGGACCATCAGCAGCAGAATTGTACTCAAGCATAATCTGCAACCTCATGGCCCGGCACATCCCCCACTCTACCATTACCAGCAAGCCAGGGGATAAACCCTGGTTCAATGAACAGTACAGGAGGGCAAGCCAGGCGCAACACCAGGCATACCTAAAAGTGAGGCATCAACCTAGAAGCCAAACAGCATAAGCAGCAAATAATAGACAGAGCTAAGCAATTCCACAATGAATACATCAGTTCTAAGCTCTTCAGTCCTGCCACATCCAACTGTGAATGGAGGTGGACAATTAAACAACTCACTGGAGGAGGAGGCTCCACAAATATCCCCATTCTCAATGATGGATGAGCCCAGAACATCTGTGCAAAAGACGTTTGTAACAATCGTCAGCCAAACGTGCGAGTAGATGATCCATCTCGATCTATTCTGGAGGTTCCCAGCATCACAGATGTCAGTCTGTAGTGCCCTCGGCACGACTATCTCCAGCTGCTTCATCAATTACCTTCCTTCCATCATAAGGTCAGAAGTGGGGATGTTTGCGGATGACTGCACAATGTTCAGCACCATTTGTGACTCCTCAGACACTGAAGTAGTCCACATTCAAATGCACTAAGACCTGGACAATATCCAGACTTGGGCTGACAAGTAACAAGTAACATTTACACCATACAAGTGCCAGGCAATGACCATCTCCAATAAGAGTGAATCAAACTATTCTCCTTTGACATTCAATGTCACTACCATCACAGAATCGGCCAATAATGGGATTGAAAGTTTCAAATCTCCAGGGCCTGATAATCTTCATCCCTGAATACTTAAGGGAGTGCTCCGAGAAATAGTAGATCAATTGGTGGTCATTTTCCAAAATTCTTTGGACCTGGAATGGTTCCTACAGATTGGAGGGTAGCTTATATAACCCCAGTATTCAAAAAGGGAGAGAGAGAGAAAACAGGGAACTACAGACCAGTGAACCTAACCTTGATAGGACGGGAGTTGCTGGAGCCATGGTAGCACAGTGGTTAGCACAGTTGCTTCACAGCTCTAGGGTCCCAGGTTCAATTCCCAGCTTGGGTCACTCTGTACGGAGTCTGCACATTCTCCCCATATCTGAGTGGGTTTCCTCCAGGTTCTCCGGTTTCCTCCCACAATCAAAAGATGTGCAGGTTAGATGGATTGGCCATGTTAAATTGCCCTTAGTGTCCAAAAAGGTTGGGTTGCTGGGTTACGGGGATGGGGTGGAGGCGTGGGGTGCTCTTTCCAGGGGCCGTTGCAGACTCGATGGGCTGAATGGCCTCCTTTTGCACTGTAAATTCTGTGAGTCCATTATCAAGCATTTCATAGCACAGCATTTGGAAAGCAGTGATGCAATCAGACAAAGTCAGCATGGATTTACAAACAAAAATCATGCTTGACATATCTACTAGAATTCTTTGAAGATTTAACTAGTAAAATTGACCAGGCAGAACCATTGGATGTGGTTTATTCAGACTTTCAGAAGGATTTCGACAAGGTCTCCCTGAACAGGTGCTGGAATGTGGCGACTAGGAGCTTTTCACAGTAACTTCATTGAAGCCTCCTTGTGACAGTAAGCGATTATTATTAGAGCCACGGGGCACATATGAACATGACCCGGATGAGCAGGGGTGGAGGATAGGTGTGGGCCGTGCGCAGTGGGCCCGCAAACCATGTCCACATTTTCTGGGTGTGTCCAGGGCTTGTGGGACTCTGGCAGGGGTTTGGTGACATCATGTCGGAGGTACTGAAGGCAAGAGTGGTCCTGAGTCCAGAGGTAGCGATCTTTGGTGTGTCAGAAGACCAGGGAGTTCAGGGGGTGAGAGGAGGCGTTGCTGGGGAGCTGTTTATGTCAGATGTTGGCTGGGCTTTGGGTGTGTCATTGTTCATTGTGTTAAAATTTATAATATAAATGCCTCAATAAAATATTTAAAAACAAAAGAAAATGTGTCAGGTTTAAACCGCATGTCACTCTCCAGGGAGACAATTAAATGTTTGATCAATTAAATTAAATAAACTAATGTTAACAAACTGATTAGTGCAGCTGCTGCCAGACTTTCCAGCTGTTCTGACACAGCTGCAATGTGAAATAGATCCCAATTACATCCCTTCATTAACTATAACAGAATAATAAACGTTGGGTTGGAATGATGAAAACGGGACGTGTGCGCGGCTTCAAGCCGATAATGCCGAGTTAGTGGTTTAATGGATGATTGACCAGAGCCCTAATGGGAAACACGGTCAGGTTCTCCCCCGTGATTATTTACTCAGTGCCAGTGATGAGATGGCATCACAGCCCCTTTTACAAATATCTCTGAAACTGTGCACCCAGCTTCATTCAAATATCTGTATATTCATCAGGAGTGTTTTGTTATGCTCTTGACGTAGCATAACTGCTTCCTTGATGTGCACTCTGACAAAGGAAGGTTCAGACTTGGAGATAGCTTTAACACATTTATTACTGTTAACGATTCTCCTACTTGGATTCAACGCTATTGCTAATCCTTCTATGGCTACTCAGACTGACGAACCAGTCTGCTACAATCCACGTGGTGGGTGTGATGTTCAATCAACCCTGTGACTGTACCCACTGAGTGTCTGGAAGGAGGAAGATCATGTGTGCTGTGTCCTTATATATGGGTTGGTGTAATGCCCCCCTGTATTAGTGTCACCTCTGTGTGTATCGTGAATGCCCATTGGTCGTGTCCTATCTTACTGGCCTATTGGTTGACTGTCTGTGTGTCATGTCTCTGGTGCTCCCTCTAGTGTCTATCTAGTGTACATGTATTTACATTAACCCCTTGTGTATTTACAGTGATGCATATCACTACAAGGAGCATTTCCAGTTCCATCCAGTTGGTTTCAATGTGGGAAGTTCGAGTTCAGCGCCGTTACTTTTAATGAATCCTCGCCCAAATCAGAAAGGTTACATTGAGTCCAGTTCTGCACGACAGCGTTCATTATAGACAGTCCCAAGTCAATGTGATTACATTCAGTGAGAGGTCCAGTTGCAGACGGACACATTGAGGAAAATCATGTATAAATAACCGAGATAGGCGGTCCAGTTCACCATGGTTACTTTCACTTTAGTGCCCATCGCAGCTTCAATGAAGTGTTACTGCACAGAAGGAGGTCATTTGCTCCATGGTGTCTGAACCGGCTCTCCAAATGAGAATCATGATTTAGGGCCATTCCCCTGCCTTTTAACCGCCCCCTACACATTGTTGTCCATTCCCGCAGAAACGTGGCAGCCGACACTGTGTCTGAGCTAATTCCACATCAGAAAGAAAGTCCTGAACATGTCCAGTTAATTGTGGTTAACTTGAGCTTGGGAGGAAAGTTCAGCAAGTCTCCGATCCATGTTCAGAAATCAGGTTAGTCCAGAGCCCCAGGGGGGTGGACATCAGTGTGAGCGGATCCAATTCAGTGATAAGAAATCAGTGTGCCGATATCTAATTTAGTTTTATTAACGCGCACCACGTCGATTCAGCAAGTTTAGACATTGTGGGAGGCGGAGATGAACCCGGTTGAATGCAATGTGCACGGCTCCAGTTAAACTGATAGATTGAGTGTGGACAGAGCTGTCAACACAGTGTCCACAATACATTCATATTCTTCTGCTTCTCTTTCTGCATCTGCTCCTTCTTCTTCTCTTCTTCTTGTGGTGTTATGCAACACTGTAAATACACAAGGGGTTAATGTAAATACACTACGACTAATGAAACACGAGAGGGAGCACCAGAGACATCATGACATGCAGACATATAGCTAATGAACACATAGAGTAGGACACGACCAATGGGCAGTCAAGGCACCCAGAGATGACACGACCACAAGGGGCCATTACACAACCCATATATAAGGACAGGGCACACATGCTCTGTCTCTTTTCCACAGGCGGCACTTAGAGAGTAGGACAGGGGCAGATGAAATGAAAATCGCTTATTGTCACAAGTAGGCTTCAAATGAAGTTACTGTGAAAAGCCCCTAGTCACCACATTCCGGCGCCTGTTCGGGGAGGCTGTTACGGGAATTGAACTGTGCTGCTGGCTTGCCTTGGTCTGCTTTCAAAGCCAGTGAGTTAGCCGTGTGCTAAACAGATCAGAAGCATCACACCACCACGTGGCTTAGAGTAGACTGGTTAGTTAGACTGAGTTACTATAGCAAGATTAGCAGGCGAGTCGAACTCATAGGGAACTGTGCTAATGGTTCAATAAATCACATTGAACTTGCTTCAAAGTCTGGAGTATCTTTTGGTCAAAGCTGCATCGAGTTGCAGCATGTGTTATCCCAGAGTACATAACACAACACTTCTTATTTAACATTACTGTCTCCTGGAACCTCTGGGTGGCGGTATGGGAACGGCTGTGGCTGGAGGGGGGGGGGGGGGACGGGGGGGGGGGGGGGGGGCGAGGGGGTGGAGGGGGGAGGGCTTCCAGGTTTGGGGGTTGGCGTGGGAAGGACAGTCCTGTCGGCCGGGACCAGCCCGCCATGGCAGGGCGGTGCCTAAGCCACGGCCGCCATTAGGATGGCCAAGCTGATGGGCACCGACCCTGGGCGCTGGCTGAGTGCAAGCCCCCAGCTGTGCGGATGGGTGCCGGACCCCCCCCTCCCCCCGGGGGGCGGGTAACCCAGCCAGCAGCACCCACCGGCGGGTAGGCCCAGTGCCGCACCTATGGCATCAGTGAGGACACTGCCATCCATCGGTGGTGCTAGCAGGAGGGTCAGGCAACAGGAGTCGGGCACAGAGGGTGTGGCAGGGGTGGGTGCTCATGCATGTGTGTGGCGCAAGTGTGGCGCAACCGGCCAACCAGACCGGCCATGTAGCCCATGACATGTGGTTGTGGAAGGGGCCATGCGCAATGGTTAAACCTGTCGCCTACCCCCCACCCCATACAGATCCTAATGTTTGGGCACCAGCCAGCGATGTTGGCCGCCGTGGTGGGGGCCGCTGTCCTGCCTGCAGCCCTGTGGCAGCGTCGGCTCAGGCGGCTCAGAGAGGCGGCTGCTGCAGAGGGACGGGCTGCAGAAGGCTAGGTGGCACCCACTCAGGCTGGAGGGCCGCCCGCCTGATAGGGGCAGAAGGAGGAGAACAACGATGGGGGCGGTGCACAGGATGGCGATATCGATGTTGATGGGGGGGGGGAGGAGGAGGAGGAGAAGGAGGAGGAGGAAAAGAAGGAGGAGGTGGTGCCATGGCGCCTGAGGCACCCGATGAGGCCTCGTGTCTACCGGCGCCGCATGTCCTTCGAGGACCTGCCAGACAGGGCATGCAGGAGGAGACTCTGGATGAGCCGGGAAACTGTAGCCCATATCTGCCACCTGATGGCACACCTGGCAACGAGTAGAACCGGGGGAGGGCATGCTATCCCAGTGGCCGTCAAGGTTATGGGGCCCTGAACCTTTATGCCACAGGGTCGTTCCAGCCCCGAGTGGGGACCTGTCCGGCATCTCCTAGGCATTGGTACACCGCTGCATTCGAGCAGTGACGGACGCCCTGTACCTCATTGCGTACCGCTACTTCCAGTTCCCTGTGGACCAGCCCCACCAGAATGCCCAGGCAGCAGGCTTCGCAGCTGGGGCCAGAGTACCCATGGTCCAGGGGGCGATCGATGGGGTTCACGTTGGCATGCGACCACCAGCGGATAACAGGGACGTCTTCATGAACAGGAAAGGGTCCTACTCCATGAACATTCAGATGGTCTGTGACCACCAGATGAAGATCCTGCACATCTGCGCCCAGTATCCTGGCCCAATCGTTCATCCCCGCCATGTTTGAGGAACCCCCCCCCCTGGGCCCCCCGCTACCCCCGGCTGAGGGGCTGGTTGCTGGGCGACAGTGGTTACCCATTGCGGTCATGGCTGATGACGCCTATACGGAGGCCACGGACCGACGTGGAGACCCGCTACAATGAGGCCCATGGTCGAGAAGTGCTTTGGGATTCCGGAAATGCTCTTCAGGTGCCTGGACCGCTCTGGAGGGGCCCTCCAATACCTGTCGGAGAGGGTCGGCAGCATCGTTGTGGTCTGCTGCGTCCTGCACAATATAGCCCAGCAGAGAGGCGATGTGCTGGAGGAGGAGGCCGAGGGGAAGCCGGGGAAGGGCACGGCTCTCCAGATGAGGAGGATGGGGAGGGGAGGGGGTGGGCAATCGACGGGACATGGGGGCTGGAGATGGACGGGAGGCTGCACTACGCCACCGGCTTGGCCAGCGAGCACGGGAGGTGTTGATTGCTGCACGTTTCACCAACTGGGTGGTAGGGGCTCGCTGAGCACGGGCACTGACCCCACTGTACAGCACCACCTCACCATCCCCGCACGCCCACCTCGCACTGCTGCCATTGTGTCACTGCTGGAGGAAGTGAGTGTTTGAAAAGGTTGGAGGGGCTGTCACTGCTGGAGGGAGTGAATGTTTGAGCGGGTGGAGGGGCTGTCACTGCTGGAGGGAGTGAGTGTTTGAGTGGGTGGAGGGGCTGTCACTGCTGGAGGGAGTGAATGTTTGAGCGGGTGGAGGGTCTGTCATTGCTGGAGGAAGTGAGTGTTTGAAAAGGTTGGAGGGGCTGTCACTGCTGGAGGGTGTGAGTGTTTGAGTGTGTGGAGGGACTGTCACTGCTGGAGGAAGTGAATGTTTGAGGGGGTGGAGGGTCTTCCTGTCGAGCGGCTGCTTTGTTCTCGATGGTCTTCAGCTTCTTGGCTGCTGCTGGAGTTGTACGAATCAATCAATTGGCGAGCATCCCATCAACACCTTGACTGGGGCCTTGTAGACTGTTGCCAGGCTTTACGGATTCAGGTGGCAAGTTTCTCGCCACACAATTACTAACATCTGAGCTGAGCGCAGCCAGTTTCAGTCTGGATAGCTCCAGTACAACACAGTTCAATTCGCTGTGGATCTACCCACTTGTGCACTGCAGCATTCAGTGTGGTCAAGAGAAGAGTCACTAGAGCGGGACTGAAAGCCGCTCTCACAGTTATCTGCTCAGCTGACATGGTCCAAGCCCAGTCACGCTGCTTTCAGTGGATATTGTCCCACTGGACTGCACGTGGATTCAGTGTGGGCGGGTCCACTTCAACACGCAAACAATAGGCAAAAGTGTTGAAATTCTGAGCAGGCCAGAAAGTACCTTTGGAGAGGAATGGATTGTATTTTCTCGTAGCGAAGACCCTGCACCAGTTAACTTCAGCCAGTTTGCACTGGGTTACCACAAGAACAGTTCAGCAGGGTTCTCTTCACAGTGAACATGGTTCGATCAGCACATTCAGTCTGGACAGGACTAGCTGTGCTCTGATACACCACACCAACTGGCTCTGTCAGAATATTTACATAGATTGTCTAAACATTACATGTAGATTCTGCCCAACTGCATCCGTGACAATCCTCACACCGCCACCTGGCTCTTTTCATACTGAAGAAAACATCGTTTCGCTTCAGTCAAAGATTTTTAAAATTCCTTTTAGAGGAATGCTGACTGGGTCAGTATTTATTGCACATCCGTCCTGCCCTCCATTGCAGGCGGCAGGCAAGGTTGGGCATTAGTGAATCAGATGGCTTTTACCAGAATCGTTGCTTGGCCATTGTTTGGCTTTGAATTCCAGATATTTATTGATTTCTAATTTCACCACCTACCTTGGCTGGATTTGAACCCTGGATTCGCTCTGGGTCACTGGGCCAGTGACAACACCACCGCGTCATTGCCTCCCCAGTGTCTGCCAGCAAAATAATGGATACATCTGGGTTCTAACGCCTGCGTTCCCCTAGGGTATTTGAAATATTATTTTTGTTCCTAGTTTTCCCAGGTCACCGACCGCATCTCGTTCCCCACAAGCTGGTGAATCGTTCAGCGCCGTTTCCTCTTCTCGCCATGAAATGGAACCTTTCATCAATATTGTCTGAGATCTGCAGCTTTTCATCGCCGTTATATTTATTTCTGTCTCCCATACTCGACATTCATGTGTTTATTTCTGTGTTCGGCCATCGAATAATAAACCAAATGCCCACCCCAGCTGCTACTTGCTGGATGAGATGAATCCAGTGATATTGATGGCAGTAAGAGGTGAAATTCAGTGGCGCTGGAGGTATTCTTTCTGTTTTATCCCGACTTAGAGAAGGTGCAACACAGCTGGAGAATTGCAAATGTCAGGCCTTTGTTCAAATACAAAAGACTTTACGAATGAGCTCAGCAATACAGACCACTCAGTTTAACTTCGGTGGTGCGAAATTCCTGGAAACAATTATTCGGGATAGAATTAGTAGTCACGTGGAAAAATGTCGATTGATTAGAAAGAGGCAGCATGGATTTCTAAAGGGATAATTGTGTTTTAATGAATTGATTGAGTTTTTTGAAGAGGTAACGGCGAGTTCTGGTGAGGGTATCGATATTGAGGTGTTGTACATGGACTGTAAAAAGGCATTCGATACAGCGCCAGACACAATACTTGTAACAGGAAACAGAATAATGGCCACTGGGTGTGTTTTGGGCTTGAGGAAGGTTTACAGCGGAGTTCCCCAGAGGTACATATCGCGACTCTTACTGTTCCTGATGTATATTATTGTTCTCGATCTTGGTGTGCAGGGAAAATGTCATAGTTACAGAGCATTCGGAATTTGGAGCATTGTAAACCTTTAGGGGGCAAAAAGGCACAGACAAGTTGTTGGAGTGGGCAGAAAGGTGTCAGCTGGAGTAGAATGTGGAGAAGTGTATGGTGATGTTTTATGTTAGGAAGAAAATGGAGTGAAAATATAAAATAATGAGTGCAACTGTAAAGGGGAGGGTTGCAGGAGCAGAGGGTAAAAGGTGTCTATGTGTATAGATCATTGAAGGTGGCAGGAAGGTGGTGAGAGCAGTTCAGAAAGCAGATATCGTCCTGGGCTTTATTAAAAGGAGCATCGTGTTAAACAGCAACGAGTTTATGCTGAACTGATACAAGACACTAGTTAGACCTCAGGCCTACACCATAGGGTGTGACCTCATTGGAGAGATCTTTCATGTTTAGCAAAACCACGACAAATATCCTATTTTATTGATCCATAGGAAAAGTGTCACCTCCTTCAATATATTTCCTCCCGGCGCCCCGGAAAAGCAATGTTATCTATTCTATTGTTTCTGTTCAGGAAACAATGCTGGCCGCAGGGTACCCATGCTGCCTTAGTGCAATCTATCATTATCGCTCTTAGACTACAGTATTTTCACCAACAACAAATGTGAAACAGCTGCATTTTCAAAACGAAGGACATAACATGGCAATGGTGTGCTTTTAATTACAGCTTAGCCAAGGACACATGTGTAAGGATAGCAATGTCTCTGTTAATTTGGATATTGTGTAGGGAACTTTTCGAATTGGCTTAAATATCAAGATATATTGTATTACCAATGTGTATGTCGAGAGCGTCTACGAAGGTTATGGGCATGAACTAATTTGACCCATGTTTGATAGAACAGGGTTGGATCACCATCTGGAAGCACTGATCTAAATGATTAGTAACTTGAAGGGATTGAGATAATTTGAATGTCCTTAATGGCCAGCAGAAAGCAAAAAGAACAACATTAAAACTCTTCTGAATTTAGCTTGTGGAATGGCAAATCTTACCGAACAAACTCCTTCAAGGTAAGTAATGGTTTAACATGAAGATAAAGAAGACAATTGCTGTCAGGCTCCTTCCCACCAGTATTGCAGATGGAAATGTCCAACGTGAAGATGAACTATTCCTGAACTATCGCACTCGGCTCTCAAGGCAATGCGGGATGCACCGTGAATGCTGGAATTGCCAGACACACACACACTCTGTGATGCAAAGACAAAGCGAGTGTGAGACATGGATAGGGAGTTGCAATTACTGAAAGGAACAATTGTACAACAATTTCGAGCCACATCTTAAGGAAATTGCTGCCTCCAATATAGGCTCAGATTGATTTAATTATTCCAGATCACAATCCTGATTACGGTTGTAACGCCTGGAGCTGGAATCCTCCTGTGGTCGGGATTCCCCTTTCGCGCCGGCAGCGCACCCCGGCCCGCGGCTTTCCCGGAGGCTTCAATGGGAAATCCCATCGACAAGCGGCGGGAGGATAAAATCCCGCCTCAGCGAACGGCGCGATGCAGAGAAACAGGCGGCTCGGAAACCGGAGAACGTTACACTTGCACATGCGTGTTCCAGTCTGGAACTGTGGTTCAGGAAGTCCCCATGTTGCTGCGCAATCTAATTGTTTGCATTATGAATGCAGTTCCATTGACCATCAAATCCGGCGAGTGAGTGCGGGGTGCAGAGGAAACAAGAACTCGCGGGTTAGCCACACCTACGGGGACACAGTTGCAGAATAACACGGATTGGATGCTGACGTTTGAGGGGATTATGGGATTCGAGCAGATTAGGAAGAGAAACATATTTGGAGCGGGTCCTATTGAATATCAAGGATGGAATCGGTGTCACAGTTATCCATGACCTTGGTTCAGGAGATTGGACGATGAATTCGGTTGGGTGGAGATGAGGAATATTTGGCGAAAGAAGTCACTAGTGGGAGGGGTGTAAAGGCCCCAGATAGTAATAAACATGCGGGACAAAGCACACAAAATAAACAGTAGATGCACGTGTGAAGGGATGACAATAATCATGGATAACTTTAATAGACATTTAAACTGGACAAATCAGATTGGCTGTAGAAATCTGTAGGATGAGTTCGTGGAAAGATTTTGAGATCGTTCCTCAGAGCAAGTTATTGAACAAACCAGCGAACATATATTAGCCATGATGTGGCGATTCCGGCGTTGGACTGTTGTGAGCACAGGAAGAAGTCTTCCAACACCAGGTTAAAGTCCAACAGGTTTCTTTCAAATCACTAGCTTTCGGAGCACTGCTCCTTCCTCAGGTGAATGAAGAGGTAGGTTCCAGAAACATATGTATAGACAAAGTCAACGATGCAAGACAATGCTTTGAATACGAGCATTTGCAGGTAATTATGTCTTTACAGATCCAGAGAGAGGGCTGATCCCTCTTTAACCTGGGGTTACCCCTATCTCTAGATCTGTAAAGAGTTGATTATCTGCAAATGCTCGCATTCTGAGCATTGTCTGGCATCTTTGAATTTGTTTCTATTTATGTTTCTGGAACCTACCTCTTCATTCACCTGAGGAAGGAGCAGCGCTCCGAAAGCTAGTGTTTGAAACAACCCTGTTGGGCTTTAACCTGGTGTTGTCAGACTTCTCACTATATTATATTAGAGTTGGCACCGTGTAATGTAAGGAGGATGAGTGAGTCCAAGACTCGTGTCTGAAACTGAAATAAGAGCAGCAATGTGGGTGTGAAAGCTGAGCGAGCTGGAGTGAAGCTGAGAATAGGCCGGAGAATAGATCAATTGAGACAGAGTGGCAGACATTAAAGGGGATATTTCAGAATATCCAGGAGAAGTAGATTCCCATTAGAAAGAACAATTCCAAGCACAGGACCCGCATTCCGCGGTTTAATAAATCATCAGGGAAAGAACAATTATCTAACTGTGCAATGGTGAATGACAGGCCTGGCGATTGGTCGGAATATAAATAACAACAGAGAATAACTAAAAGGCGAACGAGAATAAATGAAATAGTTTGTGAGATGGCGGTAGCTGGAAATGTAGCAAGAGTTTGGACAGTGTTTGAAGACAGAGAAAGTGAAGTGAGTGTTAATCCTCTGCACAGTGACGGTGTGAAGATTATAGCAGGTCACCGGCAAACCGCGGATGAAAAAAAACACTTTCTATTTACTGTCGAAGGTGCAAAACACACCCCTGCTAAAGATTGAAGTGAGGGATTAGATGACAGAGAGAGAGAGAGAGAGGGAGGGGGGGGGAGTACTGCTTGTGAATTCTCACCAGGGGAGTGATGGAACAATCTGATGGAGCTGCGGCTGCCAATTCCATGGACACTAGTGAAGGTCATTCTCGGGTCTGAAAAGCTGTGGCTACTGAGGCAGCAGATGTGTTCACAGAATCACAGAAAATGCAGTGCGTGAGAGGCCATTCAGCCCATCGAGTCTGCGGCGACATGTGAAAAACACCTGACCTACTTACCTCATCCCATTTGCCAGCAGTTGGCCGATGGCCTTGAATGTTCTGCTGGGCCAAGAGCTCGGCCAGCTTCGTGTTGGTGTCAATTTCCCAACATGGAGTGGATTCTGGAAGGACTGCATCAGACATCAAAGGAGCACATTTCACCCAATATCCAAGAAGGAAGGAGGCAAAAAACAGGAAACCAAATTCCAGGACGTCTATCAGGGTGGGGGATAGAATCAGTCAGCAGAGAAGTTACAGCTGAACACGGAGAACAACAGAAGGTAGAAGGGTGGGGACAGTCGAAACCCAATGAGGAGTGGAAAGAAAGTCGGAAGGTACTTAAGCGGGAATTTAGGGCGGCTCGGAGGGGCCATGAAAAGCCCCTGGCAAGTAGGATGAAGGCAAATTCCAAAGCTTTTTATTCATATGTAAAAAAGCAATAGGGTGGCCAGGGAAAGGATTGGGCCACTTAAGGACAGTGTGTGTGTGTGTGTGTGTGTGGTGGGTGGGGGGGGGGGGGGGGGGGAGGTCTATGTGTTGAGCCGGAAGAAATGGGCGAGGTACTAAATGAGTACTTTGCATCAGTGTTCACCAAAGAAAAGGACTTTGTAGAAGTAGATTCTTGGGTAGGGTGTGTGGACAGTCTCGGCCATGTTGACATCAAAGAGGAGGAGATAGTGAGTGTTTTAAAAGACATTAAGGTAGTTAAGTCTCCTGTGCCAGATGGCATTTACCCCAGAATACTGGGGGAAGCAAGGTCGGAAATTGCTGGGGCTTTGACTGACATCTTTGTATCCTCATTGGCTACAGGTGAGATCCCAGAGGACTGGAGAATGGCTAATGTGGTACCGCTGTTTAAGAAAGGTAGCAGGAATAATCCAGGAAACTATAGGCCGGTGAGCCTCACGACAGTAGTCGGTAAATTATTGGAGAGAATTCTCAGAGACAGGATTTATACCCATTTGGAAAAAATGGACTCATTAGCGATGGATAGCATGGTTTTGTGAAGGGGCGGTCGTGCCTCACTAACTTGAACGAGTTTTTTGAGGAGGTGACAAAGATGATTGATGAGGGGAGGGTGGTGGATATTGATTATATGGACTTCAGTAAAGCCTTTGACAAGGTGCCTCATGACAGACTGGTTCAAAAGGTGAACTCACACGGGATCAGAGGTGAGGTGGCAAGATAGATACAGAATTGGCTTGGTGATGGAAGGCAAAGGGTAACAGTAGAAGACTGTAACTAGTGATCTTCCACAGGGTTCTGTGCTGGGGCCTCTGTTGTTTGTAGTAGACATAAATGATTTGGAGGAAAATGGAGCTAGTGAGATTAGTAAATTCGTGGATGACACCAAGGTTGGTGGATTTTTTCCATAGATTATCATAGAATTTACAGTGCAGAAGGAGGCCATTCGGCCCATCGAGTCTGCACCGGCTCTTGGAAAGAGCACCCTACCCAAGGTCAACACCTCCACCCTATCCCCATAACCCCACCCAAAACTGAGGGCAATTTTGGACACTAAGGGCAATTTATCGTGGCCGATCCACCTAACCTGCACATCTTTGGACTGTGGGAGGAAACCGGAGCACCCGGAGGAAACCCTCGCACACACGGGGAGAATGTGCAGACTCCGCGCAGTCAGTGACCCAAGCTGGAATCGAACCTGGGCCCTGGAGCTGTGAAGCAATTGTGCTATCCACAATGCTACCATGCTGCCCATAGAATAGGTAAATTCTATGCCCATAGTATAGGTACATCGAATAGGTTGAGACCTGGGCAGATAAATGGCAATTGTAGTTTAATACGGACAAATGTGAGTGAGGTAATGCATTTTGGTAGGTCTAACATAGAGGGGAGATATCTGTAAATGGCAAAACTCTTAGGAATATAGAAAGTCATAGAGATCTGGGCGTGCAGGTCCACAGATCTTTGAAGGTGGCAACACAAGTAGACAAGGTAGTCAAGAAAGCATATGGAATGCTTGCCTTCATTGGAAGGGGCATAGAGTATAAAAACTGGCAAGTCATGCTACAGTTGCATAAAACCTTGGTAAGGCTGCACTTGGAATATTACGCACAATTTAGGTCGCCACACTACCAGAAGGAGGCTTTGGAGAGGGTGCAGAGGAGGTTTAACAGGATGTTGCCAGGTCTGGAATGTGTTAATATGAGGAGAGGCTGAATAGACTCGGACTGTTTTCATTAGAATGACAGAGGTTAAGGGGTGACCTGTTAGAGGTCTACAAGATTATGAGGGGTATGGATAGAGTGGATGGGCAGGCACTCTTTCCCAGGGTGGGGGATCAGTCACCAGGGGGCATCAGTTTAAGGTCCATGGGGCAAAACTTAAAGGAGATGTGCGAGGCAGGTTTTTTACACAGAAGGTGGTGAGTGCCTGTAACTCGCTGCCAGGGGAGGTTGCAGATACATTAACGGCGTTCAAAAGGCATCTCGACAAATACATGGATAGGATGGGTATAGAGGGATACGGCACTGGGAAGTGCTGAGGGTTTTGGCCAAGGGTGGTAACATGACCGGCACAGGCTTGGATTGATGAAGGGCCTGTTCCTGTGCTGTATTGTTCTTTGTTCTTTGTAATAAAGAACACAGAAGAATACAGCACAGGAACAGGAACAGGTCCTTCGGCCCTCCAAGGCTATGCCGGTCATGATGCCCTGACTAAAAACAAAACCTTCTGCCCTTACTCGGTCCATATCGTTCTACTTCCTCCCTACTCATGTACCCATCCAGATGCCTCTTAAATGTTGCGAATGTGCCTGCTTCTACCACAACCTCTGGCAGTGCATTCCACGCACCCACCACTCTCTGTGTGAAAGACTTACCCTGCATAGCTCCCTTTAACTTTCCCCCTCACTTTGAACCTGTGCCCCCTTGTAATTGACATCTGTCTATGTCTCTCAGTATTCTGTAGACCTCTATCATGTCTCCCCTCAGTCTCCATCTTTCCAGTGAAAGCAATCCTGGTTTATTCAACCTCTCTACACAGCCAACACCCTCGAGACCAGGCAACATCCCCGTGAATTTTCGTTGCAATCTCTCCAAAATTTCCACGTCCTTCTGATAATGTGGTGACCAGAACTACACACAATACTCCAAATGCGGTCTAACCAAGGTTTTACATAGCTGCAACATGATTTCCCACTCCTGTACTCAATGCCCCGGCTGATGAAGGCAAGCTTGCTATATGCCTTCTCAATAACCTTGGCCACCTGTGTTGCCATTTTTAGGGAACTGTGGACCTGCACGCCCAGATCCCTCTAGATGTTAATGTTCTTAAGGGTTCTGCCATTTACAGTATAATTCAGACCAAGATTTGACGATCCAAAATGCATCACCTTACATTTATCCGGATTAAATTCCATCTGCCATTTCTGTGACTAAAGTCTCCAATCGGGAAGAGTCAGCATGGTTTATGCGGTAGTGCGATCACGTTTTACGGATTTGATTAAGTTCTCTGACGGAATGAGATGCTCGGTGGAGAAGGTGGAATGTGGGCTTCCAGAAGGCATTTGTCAAGATGTTTTATACGAAAATTAAAATTCATGTTATAGTGGGTAACATATCAGCCTAGATCAAAGATTGGCTGGCTGACAGGAAACAGAGTGTGGACATTTCTCTCTGATCGGCAGGGTGTGGAGGGTAGTGCCCACCGGGGTCGGCTCTGCAGCCGGAACTTTAAAATAAATATGAATGAATTAGACGAGGGGAGCAAAGGCAGAAGAGGCCATTCGGCCCATTGAGTCTGTACCGACCCTCTGAAAGAGCACCCAACCTAGGCTCACTTTCTCCCCTTGTCTGCGTGGGTTTCCTCCGGATTCTCCGGATTGCTCCCACTGTCCAAATATGTGCAGGTTAGGTGGATTGGACAAGCTAAATTCCCCTTAGAGTCCATCGATGTGCGGATTAGGTGGGGTTATGGGGTTACGGCGAAACGGCAGATAAGTGGGTCTTGGTGGGAGCTCTTTCAGGCGGTCGGCGCAGAGCTGATGGGCCAAATGGCCTCCTTCTGAACTGTCCAATTCTATGGTTCTCTGGAATGTAACTGTGCTGAAATAGACCATTTTGCCCGATGTTTTAACATACTAACAGCGATTTGAGAAATCGAATGCATCATTGCTAAACTGGACATGCTAATACCGAAGGTAACTGTTGGATTGGAGCTGCTCAGGGTGAACTGAACCGGTCCACATTCAATAGAGTAAGAAGTCTTCCAACACCAGCTTAAAGTCCAACAGGTTTGTTTCGAATCGAACAAACCAGTTGGACTTTAAGCTGGTGTTGTAAGACTTCTTACTGTGCTCACCCCAGTCCAAGTCCGGCATCTCCACATCATCACATTCAATATAACAGCCGTAAACTGGGCAAGTCGGCACAGCGTAACATATCTGAAGTAGGTGGACACACTGCCAATGTGAGATGATTGAATTGTTTCTGTCACAGTGAACACATTGAGCAGTTGGTGATGCTGAATCCTCCCACTGTTATAACAATGTACATGGAGGTGTCCTGTGTCATTGGCGCTCTTGGAGTGATATCCATGGGGCATATGTAGCTGTGTGTTAAAGTGGGTGGAAAGTTTGAAAGCGATTTATAATCAAAGTGCAGCCAATTCCTGACCGCAGGGGGAGAATAATCATCAGTGGCGAGGACGTGGACGTGTTTTTTTCTCGGGCGATTAGCATTTCTCAGGATTGTTAATGGTGAAAACCCTTCTTTAGCCTAAACACGATATTCGGGCAGTCACCGTTTCTATTAAAGAAACAGAATGTGTTTTCCTTCATATTCTCTGGGTATTTCACCTTAGAGCTGTGTCAGATCACATGAAAAAAAACATTCGATTTCATCAGAACAAAAACAGCTGTTGCACTAATCTATGTTTTACAGTAACTTTCATTAAAGTTTAATTTAATTAAGGCTGAATTTGCAGCCCGCTAATTGGCCCCCTGGAGGCTGACATGAGGTATAATAGTGACCATTTTCAGTGAGTTTCAGACCGCTCACAGCTTCTGTTAGAAATGCACGGGGTCCCCAAAGGTCTGGTGTTTGCTATCTACTATCCGGTGATTGCAGCAATCGGAATTCCAGGTAGAGCGCTCTGGTTAGTTAGTAGCGGCGAGAATTGTTGTTTCGCTGTGTGAATTCCCTATTCTATCAGGAGCGCTTCTCCAATTTACAGTTCTGTTTTCTCCAGTTTAATGATATATCATTTCATTTCCAACGCCATGAAGTGTTTATTTTACAGAGTGTAGGTTCACTTATATTACATTATAATGGTTCCACTCTAACAGTGTTTAATTATAATTTAATATGATGTGATGTAATTTCACAATAACAATGTTGCAATTCATCCCCTTCAATGTTGCGATTTCTCCAATTTACCATCAAAGTTTATTTATATTATTGGTAATGCATTATTTGTCGCCTTTATACCATCTTGCTTTGACGGTTACCTTACATCGCTTTCATTGTGTATTTTAATTCGTCCTCATTTGGTGCTCACATTTAACCCTGTAACATCTTTCCAATTGTGTTACTGACGCTGTTATTGTGGGTAGATATTCACCGTTATCACGGCGTAAATGCAAATCTGTTACCATTAATATGTGTGGCTGAATGAACAATAAGTTATATTGGTCTGAATGAGGTTGTGGCGTGGCATTGAGGTAGTAGCTGGTGCTGGATTCTCACACTGTTATGACAATGTGCATGAAGGTGTATTGTCTGATTGATGCTCTTGGAGTGAAATACCAAACTGTTATCAGGGGACTGATGGAGATTTTCTGTTAGTGACTTTGTCAGTGACGGTGTGATTCCCACAGATAAGGCATTGTGTGAGAGGATTTAACTGCTGAATAAACACGGCTGAATTGAATGAATTGATTCATTAAAGCAATCATATTACCCACTAATGTTGAGACATGTTGGCAGTTTTATCGATGTCCTTGAATGGGTGATGTTATCCTTTGCTGGAACTCCCAGAGCTCAGAGCTCATGTCATCCGTCTCTAACAGTCTCTACATCAGTTTACAATCGCCCGCATTTCGCTGTTATTGGATTTCTAAATTGGTGATTGTTAAAAAGTGATTTTATTTTCTGTTGCTACAAAATCTCTCGGACTGTTTTCATCTTCATAACTTTGTCTACATTGCGTGAAGCCCCCATGCCTGGTGTTATTTCTCTCAGCCAGTGGAAAATGTCTTCATTTCAAACAGCAACTACACAACAGAGTTCCTGCTCAGAGTGCATCAATAATAACAGGGCACATTCCGGCAGGGCGTCTTTCTGCAAAGTTCCTGCTCAGAGTGCAGTGCATCAATAATAACCCGGCACATTCCGGCAGGGCGTCTTTCTGCAAAGGTGACAGGATCACGGATCAATGAAATAATATCGATGCTATCAGTGATTTTCATGTGAAGAGTTCTGATTTCCCATTACATCTTATCTATTTGGATTCTTCCGCCTCCCCCGCCCGGCGGCTGCAAGATCGCCCTGGGCGGGACGGGGACCACGTTAAGGTCCATTGACCTTGGGTGGGAGTTCCCGGTGGCCGGGCGGGCGGGGCCGGACAATCCCTATTTATTCATGTTATCTGCAGCTTCCTAGACACATTGCCATTGTTCCGTCCCCTCCTTCCGCTTCAGGGTTACTGTATTCGGAGAAGATTGAAACTGGGACAGTGGTAAAGATACTGACCCAATGTCATGGGCCAGTTGGAATCTTTGCATCGTTTTTGTCAAATTAAAACATATCCCAGAATATATCGCAGACATGGCGTTAATAGAACATAGAACATTACAGCGCAGTACAGGCCCTTCGGCCCTCGATGTTGCGCCGACCTGTGAAACCACTCTAAAGCCCATCTACACTATTCCCTTATCGTCCATATGTCTATCCAATGACTATTTGAATGTCCTTCGTGTTGGCGAGTCCACTGCTGTTGCAGGCAGGGCATTCCACGCCCTTACTACTCTCTGAGTAAAGAACCTACCTCTGACATCTGTCTTATATCTATCTCCCCTCAATTTAAAGGTATGTCCCCTCGTGCTGGACATCACCATCCAAGGAAAAAGGCTCTCACTGTCCACCCTATCCAATCCTCTGATCATCTTGTATGCCTCAATTAAGTCACCTCTTAACCTTCTTCTCTCTAACGAAAACAGCCTCAAGTCCCTCAGCCTTTCCTCATAAGATCTTCCCTCCATACCAGGCAACATTCTGGTAAATCTCCCCTGCACCCTTTCCAATGCTTCCACATCCTTCCTATAATGTGACGACCAGAATTGCACGCAATACTCCAAATGCGGCCGCACCAGAGTGTTGTATAGCTGCAACATGACCTCATGGCTCCTAAACTCAATCCCTCTACCAATAAAAGCTAACACACCGTACACCTTCTTAACAACCTTCTCAACCTGGGTGGCAACTTTCAGGGATCTATGTACATGGACACCGAGATCTCTCTGCTCATCCACACTGCCTAGAATCTTACCATTAGCCCAGTACTCAGTCTTCCTGTTATTCCTTCCAAAATGAATCACCTCACACTTTTCTGCATTAAACTCCATTTGCCACCTCTCAGCCCAGCGCTGCAGCTTATCTATGCCCCTCTGTAACTTGTAACATCCTTCCGCACTGTCCACAACTCCACCGACTTTAGTGTCATCTGCAAATTTACTCACCCATCCTTCTACAATCCTGCAGGTCATTTATAAAAATGACAAACAGCAGTGGCCCCAAAACAGATTCTTGTGGTACACCACTAGTAACTGGACTCCAGTCTGAACATTTCCCATCAACCACCACCCCTTTGTCTTCTTCCAGCTAGCCAATTTCTGATCCAAACTGCTAAATCACCCTGAATCCCATGCCTCCGTATTTTCTGCAGTAGCCTACCATGAGGAACCTTATCAAATGCTTTACTGAAATCCATATACACCACATCAACTGCTTTACCCTCATCCACCTGTTTGGCCACCTTCTCAAAGAACTCTATAAGGTTTGTGAGGCACGGCCTACCCTTCAAAAAACCGCGTTGACTATCTCTAATCAAATTATTCCTTTCCAGATGATTATACATCCTATCTCTTCTAAACCTTTCCAAGATTTTTCCCACAACAGAAGTAAGGCTCACTGGTCTACAGTTACTGGGGTTATCTCTACTCCCCTTCTTGAACAAGGGGGACAACATTTGCTATCCTCCAGTCTTCTGGCACTTTTCCTGTAGACAAAGATGACTTAAAGATCAAAGCCAAAGGCCCAGCAATCTCCTCCCTCGCTTCCCAGAGAATCCTAGGATAAATCCCATCCGGCCTAGGGGACTTATCTATTTTCACACTTTCCAGAATTGCTAACACCTCCTCCTTATGAACCTCAAGCCCTTCTAGTCTAGTAGCCTGAATCTCAGTATTCTCCTCGACAACATTGTCTTTTTCCTGTGTGAATACTGACGAAAAATATTCATTTGGCACCTCTTCTATCTCCTCGGACTCCAAGCACAACTTCCCACTACTGTCCTTGACTAGCCCTACTCTTACCCTAGTCATTCGTTTATTCCTGACATATTTATAGAAAGCTTTAGGGTTATCCTTGATCCTACCTGCCAAAAACTTCTCATGTCCCCTCCTGGCTCTTCTTAGCTCTCTCGTTAGGTCCTTCCTAGCTAACTTGTAACTCTCGAGCGCCCTAACTGAACCTTCATGTCTCATCTTTACATAAGTCACCTTCCTCTTGGCAAGTGTTTCGACTGCTTTAGTAAATCACGGTTCCCTCACTCGACCACTTCCTCCCTGCCTGACAGGTACATACTTATCAATTCAGCACTTCTGGATGATTCTTACTGATGCCCCATTGAAACACGGGTGTAGTGTCCAGGCGGGGTGAGCGCTCACTGCTTTATCAACACTTCTGGATGATTCTCACTGATGCTCCATTGAAACACGGGTATAGTGTCCAGGCGGGGTGAGCGCTCACTGCTTTATCAACACTTCTGGATGATTCTCACTGATGCTCCATTGAAACACGGGTATAGTGTCCAGGAAGGATGAACGCCAACTGCTTTATCCTCTGTGTTGAGGTATAAGTTCAGTAAAGTGTCGCCATTGAGCTTAACCAAACGCAGTTTTAGACATTTTAATGAACAGGGGTTGTTTCCACGATTTAGCTCAGTTAAATTGGTAGAGAATTAATGTAATTCCTTCTGCACCAGATGAATGTCCCTTTTTCAAGTCCCTTTTAGCCAGATTATTAATAAATATGCACCAATGAAGGAGTTCAGAATGAAAAGATAAAGCGGAGCAGCCCCCGGTTTAATTTCTGTGCCTCTACCCGGCTTCAGCAAAGTAATTTAACCTGGCCGACGGCAACGACTAGTAAAACCCATAAAGAGCAGTTTTTCGTCAGGGAAATTATGAATATCTATGTGCTCAGGCCATAAGGAAGTCAACCAGAGGTTATTCCAAACAGCAATTTAATATTTGGGGATGTAATCTCCCCCACTCCGCAGATTGGCAAAATGTGTAAATTATAGAGAAAAAAAGCTTCCTCTTCTCCGTTACCTGTTATTATGATGGGCGTGGTGCGGGTTAATAAAACTGAAATAGATATCGACACACTGATTTCTTATCACTGAATTGGATCCGCTCACACTGATGTCCACCCCCTGGGGCTCTGGACTAACCTGATTTCTGAACATGGATCGGAGACTTGCTGAACTTTCCTCCCAAGCTCAAGTTAACCACAATTAACTGGACATGTTCAGGACTTTCTTCCTGATGTGGAATTAGCTCAGACACAGTGGAGGCTGCCACGTTTCTGCGGGAATGGACAACAATGTGTAGGGTGCGGTTAAAAGGCAGGGGAATGGCCCTAAATCATGATTCTCATTTGGAGAGCAGGTTCAGACACCATGGGCGAAATTCTCCGTTATCGGCGGAAACTCCGCCGATCGGCGCAAAAAACGGCACAAATCCCACTTGCGTCCCGTCATAAAAATGGGCTGATAGTCTGCGGCCCGAAATGGGCTAGCAGCGACGTAACGGGATCCGCGCTTGCGCAGTGGTTCACGCCGTGCAGCGTCATACGCGCTGCACGGCGTGACGGCTCATAAGGCCGCGCAGCTCCCCCCCACCCGACCGGAACAGCCGACCGCAACACCCGACTTGATGGCTGGCCGTCGCTCAGCCCCGAGGTTCGAGTCACGCGATGTGGAGGCGCTCCTGGATGCGGTGGAGCAGAGGAGGGACGCCCTGTATCCCGGGCACGGCCGCAGAGTTGCCCCACGCCACAGCCGGCGTCTGTGGAGGGAGGTGGCAGAGGCCGTCACCGCTGTGGCCCTAACACCACGGACAGGCACCCAGTGCCACAAGAAGGTGAACGACCTCGTCAGAGCAGGCAGGGTGAGCCTCCCCCATATCCCCCATATCCCCTCTCCCCCATATCCCCCATACTCCCCCCTCCCCCATATCCCCCCACCCCCATATCCCCCATATCCCCCCTCCCCATATCCCCCATATTCCCCCCTCCCCCATATCCCCCTCCCCATATCCCCCATATCCCCCCTCCCCCATATCCCCCCTCCCCCATATCCCCCCTCCCCCATATCCCCCCTCCCCCATATCCCCCATATCCCCCCTCCCCCATATCCCCCATATTCCCCCTCCCCCATATCCCCCCTCCCCATATCCCCATATCCCCCCCTCCCCCATATCTCCAAGTGAATCCAGCCCTAACCTTAACCTCTGCAATGCACGCGCAACCGATGGCGTGCATTCATATACCTGCCTAACACTGTTGCCTTTTACCCCTGCCACCACCCCCCCCCCCCCCCCACAGGAGAAGCGCGCACACAACACCAGGGAGCATGTGAGGACTGGAGGAGGGCCCGCTGATGAGAGGCCACTGACCGTACACGAGGAAAGGGCCCTGGAACTGGCTGGCGGACCTGAGGACCGGGAGGTTGCTGATGCAGAGGTCGGGGCCCCACGAGCAAGTGAGCCACCAACAGCCCGTCCCCATATCCCCCCTCCCCTATATCCCCCTCTCCCGTATCACCTGATCACTGCCTGATGTCTAACCATGCATGCTTCATTGTGTATCGCAGGACCAAACGTCCAGGCACCCATCCCCGCAGATGCAGACCGCCCGCAGGATGCCCCTCGGAGACCACGGGAGACAGAGAGACCCGCACCCTCCAGCATGCGACGCCCGCAGGATGCCCCTCGGAGACCACGGGAGACGGAGAGACCCGCACCCTCCAGCATGCGACGCCCGCAGGATGCCCCTCGGAGACCACGGGAGACGGAGAGACCCGAACCCTCCAGCATGCGACGCCCGCAGGATGCCCCTCGGAGACCACGGGAGACGGAGAGACCCGGACCCTCCAGCATGCGACGCCCGCAGGATGCCTCTCGCACACCACGGGAGACGGAGAGACCTGGAGCAACAGGGAGACGACACCCCCGTCACGTGCGGGAGCGACCACCCAGCGATGAGGGGGGGGAAGCCACAGGCCCCCGTCACATCCGAGCCAGGACACCACTACCCAGGACACCACTATCCAGGACACCCCTACCCGGGACACCACTACCCAGGACACCCCTACCCGGGACACCACTACCCGGGACAGCACTACCCGGGACAGCACTACCCGGGACAGCATTACCCGGGACAGCACTACCCAGGACACCCCTACCCGGGGAGACGAAATACCGGACAGTGACTCAGAGTGGATGGGTGGAGACGAACCCCCACCCCAAAGTGCCATGGACTCAGAGTGGGACGAAGAGCACGACACAACGCCACTGCTGTCACCAACACCCTCCACCATCGCAGAAACACTCACCACGGTTGGGCACTTTAGTGATGAGGCGTCTGGTACACTCACTGGTGCGCACAACACAGCCGTCCCGGTACAGCAGGTGGAGGTAGGAGCAGCAGAGGGACCGGGCGGTCGGAGGGCAGCCCAGGCCAAGCGAACATCTGCCGCCCAGATGGATCCCGGGTTCCTGCAGTTACCACACCCACACATAGATCCGATGCAACCACCGACACGGAGACGAGCGAATAGGGTGACGGGTGGCTTGCGGCGGCTGCGGTCGCAGGTGGAGGAGTCCACCCACGTCCAGGAGCTGGGAGTGGTCCCGGTCATGCGTGCCACCCAGGCTGACACCGCACGGGTGGCGTCCGCGGTGGAGGCAATGGGTGCGACGGTGTCAGACATGGGGAACAGTTTGCGAGGCCTGGGGCCTTCCGTGCAGGCGGCGTCTGTGGCCCAGGAAATGGCTGCCCTCTCACAGGAGGCCATGAGCCAGTGCCAGCGCCAGATGGCAGAGGCGCTCAACGCCATAGCCCAGTCTCAGCAGGCCATGGCCCAGTCTCAGCAGGCCATGGCCCAGTCTCAGCAGGCCATAGCCCAGTCTCTGCAGGCCATGGCCCAGTCTCTGCAGGCCATGGCCCAGTCTCAGCAGGCCATTGCTGAGGGCATCGGCGCCAGTGGCCATGTGCGAGCTGGCGTCGCACTGTCGCAGACAGGGTTCGACAACCCCCTGGGCTCCATGGCTGCAAACCTGCAGACCCCTGTCGATACCAGCACGGGCCTCCAGGACTGGCAGCGCCAGATGTCGGGGGCGCGTCGGATGGCCAGTCCGTTCGCATCCCCCACCCATGTAGAGGCCTGGGGGCCATCGGGCACCCCGAGGGAGGAGGAGGTGGTGTGGTCCGTCCCGGCTCCCTCTGTAGGGGAGGTCCCGGTACACCGCGACACCTCGGACTCCCCCCCTTCCGTCCCAGGTGCATCGGGTGGGCAACGGGCAGGACAGGCTGGCAGCTCGCCATCCCAGTCGCCCGGGCCGCAGCCTGGCCCAACTAGGCCAGGACGCCCCAGGAAACGGCCGCCAAAGGGATCCAGTGTCAGAGGGCAGGAATCACAGGAGTCCACCTCCAGTTCTGCTGTACCGTCTGGGGAACCACATAGACGTAGTCAAAGGGCCCGTAAGGCCAAACAATTAGACACTGAGTAAGTTGGCACGGGTGCAGGGCACAGATGAGTTTTAGGCGCTAGGGCACGTGCATGAACTCCTTTGGTTATTAAAGTCAATGTTACACCTACCGAAGCTGCCTTTGTGCTCTGTCCAAAGTGTGCGGGGGTGTCATGTACGTTGAGCGCAAGTGTGTGTGTGAGGGGTGGTCTTACCTCAGCCCCAGGTGAGTCTGCCCCCTTCCCCCTGGGCCGCCATCAACATCCCCCGGGCAGAGGACGGGACCGTGCGCTGCAGTGTCACAGCCGCATGCAGGGATGGTCCGGGTGGATGGTGGTACTGTGGCCATGGGTCAGACATAGTCCAACGATGTAGAGCCAGGAGCTCATCGGAGGCGGGTTGTCATCATTCTCCATGGCCTGCGATAGACACGCGTCCACCCGCAACTGGGTGAGCCCGGCCCGTTGTGCCGCCGGTGGATCGGCAATTGGGGGTGGGGGGGTGGTGTGCATGCGGGTGGGGTGTGTGGGGTTGGGGAGGGGGGTGAGGGTGCTGGGTGGGTGGATGGGTGGGGGGTGTGGGTGGTCGGCTGTTGTCATGGTGTGCGGTCTGTGGCCATACTACCCGATTCCCACGCCCATCTAGTCAGTGAAGCGAGCGTCTATCAGTCTGTCCTGTGCCCGCTGGGCCAGCCGGTAACGGTGGACAGCCACCCGTCTGTGTCTACCCCGTCTGCCCTGACCATTGCCCCCATCCCCCTCATCTGGGGAGGACTGGGCCTCTTCCTGCTGCTCCTCCACTCCGCCCTCCTCTGCCTGCGGCACATCGCCCCTCTGCTGGGCTATGTTGTGCAGGACGCAGCACACCACAATGACGCGGCCGACCCTATCTGACCGATACTGGAGGGCGCCCCAGTATCCTCCCCAGAGAGGTCCAGGCACCTGAAACGCATCTTCAGCACGCCAAAGCACCTTTCGATCACTCCCCTTGTCGCTACATGGGCATCATTGTAGCGGTTCTCCGCCTCATTGCGTGGCCTCCGTATAGGCGTCATCAGCCACGATCGCAATGGGTAGCCCCTGTCGCCCAGCAACCAGCCCCTCAGCCGGGGATGGCGTCCCTCGTACATGCCGGGGATGGATGACCGCGACAACACGAATGAGTCGTGTACACTGCCTGGGTGACGGGCGCAGACGTGCAGGATCATCATGCGGTGGTCGCAGACCACCTGTACGTTCATCGAATAGGTCCCCTTCCTATTAGTGAACACGGCCCTGTTCTCTGCAGGTGGCCGCACGGCGACGTGCATCCCATCGATCGCGCCCTGGACCATGGGGAACCCGGCCACGGCAGAGAAGCCCACGGCCCGGGCATCTTGGCTGGCCCGGTCCACGGGGAAGCGGATGTAGCGGTGCGCCATGGCATAAAGGGCATCTGTCACTGCCCGGATGCACCGATGCACCGATGTCTGCGATATGCCGGACAGGTCCCCACTCGGTGCCTGGAATGACCCCGTTGCATAAAAGTTCAGGGCCACCGTAACCTTGACGGACACGGGGAGAGGGTGTCCCCCGCCAGTGCCACGCGGTGACAGGTGTGCCAGCAGGTGGCAGATGTGTGCCACGGTTTCCCGGCTCATCCGGAGTCTCCTCCTGCATTCCCGGTCTGTGAGGTCCTGGTATGACTGCCGGGGCCGGTACACACGGGGCGCCCACGGGTGCCTCCGTTGCCGTGGGGCCGCGATGTCCTCCTCCCCCTCCTCGTCCTGTCGGTCAGGTGTCCCTCCAGCCTGGGCGGCTGCCGCCTGCCCCTCTGCGGCAGCCTGCGCCGCCTCTCTGGCACGCTCCTCCTCCTCCTCCTCCTCCTCATCCAGGGCAACATAGACATGAGCGGCTGCCACCACGGCGGCCAACATCGCTGGATGGTCTGAAAACATGACGGCCTGGTGGGGGGGAGGGGAACGACGACATGTCATCATTGCCCATATCCCCTCCTCCTCCCAGCCAGGTGGCATGGACCGCATGGGTCCAACTGTTGGAGGCTGGCACCTGGCCAGGTGGACCAACTCATTTGCCCTCCCATCACCCACCCCGGCACGGCCCCCTCCCCAACCCCCAACCTCCACCCCAGCACGGACCCCCCCCAACCTCCACCCCGGCACGGACCCCCTCCCCAACCCCCAACCTCCACCCCAGCACGGACCCCCCCCCAACCTCCACCCTGGCACGGACCCCCTCCCCAACCTCCACCCCGGCACGGACCCCCCCCAACCTCCACCCCGGCACGGACCCCCCCCAACCTCCACCCCGGCACGGACCCCCTCCCCAACACCCAACCTCCACCCCAGCACGGACCCCCCCCAACCTCCACCCCGGCACGGACCCCCTCCCCAACCTCCACTCCGGCACGGACCCCCCCCCAACCTCCACCCCGGCATGGACCCCCCCCAACCTCCACCCCGGCACGGACCCCCTCCCCAACACCCAACCTCCACCCCAGCACGGACCCCCCCCAACCTCCACCCCGGTCCGGACCCCCCCCCCAACCTCCGCCCCGGCACGGACCCCCTCCCCAACCTCCACCCCGGCACGGACCCCCTCCCCAACCTCCACACCGGCACGGACCCCCCCCCCAACCTCCACCCCGGCACGGACCCCCTCCACAACCCCCAACCTCCACCCCGGCACGGACCCCCTCCCGGCACTCCCCCGGAGCCCAGCCTACTCTAACCACCCCCCCCCGCCCCCGCCGCACACACACACAAGCCGAGACACACCTCTCCTCAGGCAATCAGTCTGCGGCCACGCCATTTCCTGCCCAGAGCCAACCCCCCAGGCCGTCACTCACCTCCTCGCTGGTCGGCGTGAGCCTGGAGCACCGGGTCACGCCGATGAAAAGGAGGTTTGATTCACGTCGACGTGAACGGTCCACGTCGACGGGACTTCGGCCCATCCGGAAGGGAGAATATCGGCAGGCCGAAAATCGGCTGCCTTGCGCAGACCCGTGACATTCTCCGCGGCAGCGGCGCCATTAACGCCCCGCCGACTTTTCTCCCTTCGGAAACTTCGGCGGGGGCGGGGGCGGGATTCACGGCGGCCAACGGCCATTCTCCGACCCGGCGGGGGGTCGGAGAATGATGCCCCATGGATCAATTGGCCTCCTTCTGTGCAGTAACACTTCATTGATTCTGTACTGGGCAGTTAAGTGAAAGTAACCATGGTGAACTGGACCGCCTATGTCGGTTATTTAAACGTGATCTTCCTCAATGTGTCCGTCTGTAACTGGACCTCTCAACACTGAATGTAATGGCAATGACTTGGGACTCTCTATAATGCACGCTGTCGTGTAGAACTGGGTTCAGTGTAACCTTTCTGATCTGGGCGATTATTCACAATATAAATTGATGATTTAAATGAAGGAAAAAAAATGTCATATTTCTAAATTTACAGATGACACCAAGTTGGGTGAGAGGAGAATGCCGAGATCCTATAGTGTGAATTGTACAAGTTGAGTGAGTGGGTAAATGAATGGCAGATGCAGTATAATTGGGATATCTGCGAGATTATCCACTTTGGTTGTAAAACAAGAAGGCAGATTATTATTTGAATGGCCATAAATTAGAAGAGGGGAATGTGCAATGAGACCTGGGTGTCCTCATACACCAGTCACTGAAGGTAAGCATGCAGGTACAGCAGGCGGTAAAGAAGCCAAATGGTATGCTGGCCTTCAGAGTGAGAGGAATCGAGTACTGGAGCAGGGATGTGTTGCTGCAATTATACCTTGGTAGGCAACATCTAGAATATTGTTTGCAGTTTTGGTCTCCTTATCTGAGGGAGGATCTTCTTGCTATAGAGGGAGTGCAGCAAAGGTTTACCAGACTGATTCAAAGAACAACAAAGAACAAAGAAATGTACAGCACAGGAACAGGCCCTTCGGCCCTCCAAGCCCGCGCCGACCATACTGCCCGACTAAACTACAATCTTCTACACTTCCTGGGTCCGTATCCTTCTATTCCCATCCTATTCATATTTGTCAAGATGCCCCTTAAATGTCCCTATCGTCCCTGCTTCCACTACCTCCTCCGGTAGCGAGTTCCAGGCACCCACTACCCTCTGCGTAAAACACTTGCCTCGTACATCTACTCTAAACCTTGCTCCTCTCACCTTATACCTATGCCCCCTAGTAATTGACCCCTCTACCCTGGGGAAAAGCCTCTGACTATTCCTGGGATGACAGGACTGACGTACGAGGAGAGATTGAATCGGTTAGGATTGTATTCGCTGGAGTACAGAAGAATAAGGGGGGATCACATAAAAACCTGTAAAATTCTAACAGGACTGAACAGGGTAGATGCAGGAAGGATGTTCCTAATGGTGGGTGCCCAGAACCAGGGGTATGAGGTTACGGGGTCGACCATTTAGGACAGAGATGAGGAGAAATTTCTTCACAGAAAGAGTGGCAAGCCTGTGGAATTCGTTACTGCAATTGAGTCCAAAACATTGTATGGCTTCGAGAAGCAGTTATTTATAACGCTTAGGGTGAAGGGACCAAAGGAGATATGGGGGAAGGAGGGATTAGGCTCCGGAGTTGGATGATGAATCATGATCATACTGAATGGCGGAGTGGGCTTGAAGGGACGAATGGCTTCCTCCTCCTGCTCCTATATTTTCTATGTTTCCATGAATGTAACGATGCTGAACTCGAACTTCCCACATTGAAACCAACTGGACGTAACTGGAAATGCTCCTAATGAATATACAGATGTTTCAATGAAGCTGGGTGCACAGTTTCAGAGATATTTGTAAAAGGGTCTGTGCTGCCATCACATCACTGGCACTGAGTAAATAATCACGGGGAGAACCTGACCATGTTTCCCATTAGGGCTCTGGTCAATCAGCCATTAAACCACTAACTCGATATTATCGGCTTGAAGCCGCGCACACGTTCCGTTTACTTCATTCTGACCGAACGTTATTATTCTATTATAGTTAATGAAGGGATGTAATTGGGAGCATTCTATCTCTCTGCCTATTTTAAGTTGCAGCCGTGTCAGAACATTAGTAAAGTCTGGCAGCAGCTGCACTAACAAGACCATAAGATATAGGAGCAGAAGTAGGCCACTCAGCCCATCGAGTCTACTCCGCCATTCAATCATGGCTAATATTTTTCTCATCTCCATTCTCCTGCCTTCGCCCCATAACCCTTGATAACCTTATTAATCAGGATCCTGGGCAGCACGATGGCGCAGTGGTTAGGACTGCTGCATCATAGCGCCGAGGTCCCAGATTCGACCCCAGCTCTGGGTCACTGTCCGTGTGGAGTTTGCAAATTTTCCCCGTGTTTGTGCGGGTTTCGCCTCCACAACCAAAAGATGTGCAGTGTAGGTGGATTGGCCACACTAAATTGCCACTTAATTGTAAACAATGAATTGACTACTCTAAAAAAAATTTTTTTAAATTAATCAACAACCTATCTATCTCTGGCTTAAAGACACTCAGTGATTTGGCCTCCACAGCCTTCTGCGACAAAGAGTTCCACAGATTCACCACCCTCTGGCTGAAGAAAGTTTTCCTCATCTCTGTTTTAAAAGGTCATCCATTTAGTCTGAGATGGTGTCCTCTGGTCCGGGATTTCCCTACAAGTGGAAACATCCTCTCCACATCCACTCTATCAAGGCCTCACAGTATCCTATAAGTTTCAATAAGATTCCCCCTCATCTTTCTAACCTACAACAAGTACAGACCCAGAGTCCTCAACCATTCCTCATGCTCTTCATTCCAGGGATCATTCTCGTGAACCTGCTCTGGACCCTTTCCAAGGCCAGCACATCCTTCCTTAGATACGGGGCCCAAAACTGCCCACAATACCCCAAAAGGTGTCTGACCAGAGCCTTATACAGTGTGAAAAGTACATCCCTGGTCTTGTATTCCAGCCCTCTCGACATGAATGCGAACATTGCATTTGCCTTCCTAACTGCAGACTGAGCCTGCACGTTAACCTTAAGAAAATCGTGAACAAGGACTCCCAAGTCCCTTTGTACTTCTGATTTCCTAAGCATCTCCCCATTTAGAAAAAGTTATGGTCCCAGCACTGACCCCTGAGGCACACCACTAGCCACTGGCTGCCATCCTAAAAAAGACCCCTTTATCCCCACTCTCTGCCTTCTACCGGTCAGCCAATCCTCTATCCACGCCAGGATCTTACCCTTAACACCATGGGCCCTTAACATATTTAACGGTCTTTTATACGGCACCTTGTCAAATGCCTTCTGGATATCTAAATAAATCACGTCCCTGGTTCTCCTTTGCCGACCTTCCTTGTTATTTCCTGAAAGAACTCTAACTCATTTGTCGGACATTACCTCCCCTTGACAAAGCCGTGCTGACTCAGTCCTATTTTATCATGCACTTCCAAGTACTCCTCGATTTCATCTTTAATAATGGACTCTAAAATCTTACCAATGACTGAAGTCAGGCTAACCGGTTTGTTTCCATTAGTTTACTTAATTTAATGTATCAAACATTTAATTGTCCCCCTGGAGTGTGATATGCGATTTAAACATGACACATTTTCAATGCAGTTCAGAGTCTGCTCAGACTTTCTGCTCAACCCACACGCATCACCAAATCTTCTTGTTTTTGCCATTTACTCTCCTCTCCATGCAGCCATAGGGGTTCCAATGAATAATGTAACTAGTTATTACTTACAGATGTTATTGACTACCTGTATCTCTGCTCCCATTTACCCATGTACATTGTGCAAACATCCTTTCTCCTCCAACCGAAAATGTATCACCTTCGATCAAGAGATTTTAAAATTCTAATTGATCCAATTTCTCCGATTTGTCATCATAATGTCTCCAATCATCGGTATTGTTTCTCCAATTTACTGAGACAACTTAATCCATTTCCTGATGTAATTGATCATTATTAATGATATAATTCCTCACTTTTAATAAATTTGGTGGTATTGTTTATTCATGCTGGCGTTATAAAATATCTTCCCATATAGCAGCAGTTTTCATGTAATGGATAAATCTCTGCACTACACAGATTTCGCCAACTCTCTGCTCCTTTTCGCCAACTCTCCTGTCACTTCTCCTCTTTCAAAGTATAAATTCCTCACTGTAGCTGCAAACTTCCCACTTTCACTCACACAATTTCGCCGTGTGTGGCCCGGGAGCACAGTGGGTGGCACTGTTGCTCCACAGCTCCAGGGTCAATTCCCGGCTTAGGTCACTGTCTGTGTGGAGTCTGTACGTTGTCCCTGTGTCTGCGTGGGTTTCCTTTGGGTGCTCCGGTTTCCATAAGACCATAAATCATAGGAGCTGAAGTAAGGCCATTCGGCCCATCGAGTCCATTCCACCATTCAATCATGGCTGATTTCAACTCCATTTACCCGCTCTCTCTCCATAGCCATTAATTCCTCGAGAAATCAAGAATTTATCAACTTCTGTCTTAAAGACACTCAACGTCCCGGCCTCCACCGCCCTCTGTGCCAATGAATTCCACAGACCCACCACCCTCTGGCTGAAGAAATTTCTCCTCATCTCTGTTCTAAAGTGACTCTTTATTCTAAGGCTGTGCCCCCGGGTCCTAGTCTCCCCTGTTAATGGAAACAACTTCCCTACATCCACCCTATCTAAGCCATTCATTATCTTGTAAGTTTCTATTAGATCTCCCCTCAACCTCCTAAACTCCAATGAATATAATCCCAGGATCCTCAGACTTTTATCGTATGTTAGGCCTACCATTCCTGGGATCATCCGTGTGAATCTCCGCTGGACCCGCTCCAGTGCCAGTATGTCCTTCCTGAGGTGTGGGGCCCAAAATTGCTCACAGTATTCTAAATGGGGCCTAACTAATGCTTTATAAAGCTTCAGAAGTACATCCCTGCTTTTATATCCCAAGCCTCTTGAGATAAATGACAACATTGCATTTGCTTTCTTAATTACGGACTCAACCTGCAAGTTTACCTTTAGAGAATCCTGGACTAGGACTCCCAAGTCCCTTTGCACTTCAGCATTATGAATTTTGTCACTGTTTAGAAAATAGTCCATGCCTCTATTCTTTTTTCCAAAGTGCAAGACCTCGCACATGCCCGCGTTGAATTTCATCAGCCATTTCTTGGACCACTCTCCTAAACTGTCTAAATCTTTCTGCAGCCTCCCCACCTCCTCCATACTACCTGCCCCTCCACCTATCTTTGTATCATCGGCAAACTTAGCCAGAATGCCCCCAGTCCCGTCATCTAGATCGTTAATATATAAAGAGAACAGCTGTGGCCCCAACAATGAACCCTGCGGGACACCACTCGTCACCAGTTGCCATTCCGAAAAAGAACCTTTTATCCCAACTCTCTGCCTTCTGCCCGACAGCCAATCGTCAATCCATGTTAGTACCTTGCCTCGAATACCATGGGCCCTTATTTTACTCAGCAGTCTCCCGTGAGGCACCTTATCAAAGGCCTTTTGGAAGTCAAGATAGATAACATCCATTGGCTCTCCTTGGTTTAACCTATTTGTTATCTCTTCAAAGAACTCTAACAGGTTTGTCAGGCACGACTTCCCCTTACTAAATCCATGCTGACTTGTCCTAATCCGACCCTGCACTTCCAAGAATTTAGAAATCTCATCCTTAGCAATGGATTCGAGAATCTTGCCAACAACCGAGGTTAGGCTAATTGGCCTATAATTTTCCATCTTTTTCCTTGTTCCCTTCTTGATCAGGGGGTTAAAACAGCGATTTTCCAATCCTCTGGGACTTTCCCTGACTCCAGTGACTTTTGAAAGATCATAACTAACGCCTCCACTATTTCTTCAGCTATCTCTAGGATTCTAGAACTCTAGGATGTAGCCCATCTGGGCCCGGAGATTTATCAATTTTTAGACCTCTTAGTTTCTCTAGCACTTTCTCCTTTGTGATGGCTACCATATTCAACTCTGCCCCCTGACTCTCCTGAATTGTTGGGATATTACTCATGTCTTCTTCTGTGAAGACTGACACAAAGTACTTATTCAGTTCCTCAGCTATTTCCTTGTCTCCCATCACAAAATTACCAGCGTCATTTTGGAGCGGCCCAATGTCAACTTTTGCCTCCCGTTTGTTTTTAATGTATTTAAATAAACTTTTACTATCATTCCTAATGTTACTGGCTAGCCTACCTTCAAATTTGATCCTCTCTTTCCTTATCTCTCTCTTTGTTATCCTCTGTTTGTTTTTGTAGCCTTCCCAATCTTCTGACTTCCCACTACTCTTTGCCACATTATAGGCTTTCTCTTTTGCTTTGATGCATTGCCTAACTTCCGTTGTCAGCCATGGCTGCCTAATCCTCCCTCTGATAACCTTTCTTTTCTTTGGGATGAACCTCTGTACTGTGTCCTCAATTACTCCCAGAAACTCCTGCCATTGCTGTTCTACTGTCTTTCCCACTAGGCTCTGCTCCCAGTCGATTTTCATCAGTTCCTCCCTCATGCCCCTGTAGTTACCTTTATTTAACTGTAACACCTTTACATCTGATTCTACCTTCTTTCTTTCAAATTGGAGATTGAATTCGACCATATTATGATCACTGCCTCCTAAGTGCTCCCTTACTTTAAGATCTTTAATCAAGTCTGGCTCATTACATAACACTAAGTCCAGAATGGCCTGTTCCCTCTTGGGCTCCATCACAAGCTCTTCCAAAAAGCCCTCCTGTAAACATTCAATGAATTCCCTTTCCTTGGGTCCACTGGCAGTATTATTTACCCAGTCCACCTGCATATTAAAGTCCCCCATGATCACGGTGACCTTGCCTTTCTGACATGCACTTTCTATTTCGTGGTGCATCTTGTGCCCCTGGTCCTGACCACTGTTAGGAGGCCTGTACATAACTCCCATTATGGTTTTTTTGCCTTTGTGGTTCCTCAACTCTACCCACACAGACTCCATATCATCCGACCCCATGTCGTTTAGTCCTATTGATTTAATTTCATTCCTAATTAACAAGGCAACCCCGCCCCCTCTGCCCACCTCTCTGTCTTTTCGATAGGTTGTGAATCCCTGGTCCTGAACCCCCTGCAACCATGTCTCTGTGATGCCTACCACATCATACCTGCCAGTCGCAATCTGGGCCACAAGCGCATTTACCTTGTTCCATACACTGCGCGCATTTAAATATAGCACTTTACTCTATTGACCGTCCCTTTTTGTTTTCTTAGTGTGGTGGACCTTGGTTTACTGAGCCTTTCCATACACTGTGTCATATTTTGTGGGATGGGGACTATTGTAACCTCTCCTGAGTTCTGTCTTTTCATGCTTTTTTGTATTCCTAAGCAGCTACGCTTCCCACTGATTACTTCACCTCTTGGTTCCCTGACTTTCCCTCCCCCCCCCTCCCAAATCTTTAGTTTAAAGTCCTATTGACCACCCTATTTACTCTTTTCGCCAGAACACTGGTCCCAGCTCGGTTCAGGTGGAGACCATCCCAACGGTATAGGTCCCCCCTGTCCCAAAACTGATGCCAGTCTCCCATGAAAAGGAACCCCTCATTCCCACACCACTCTTTCAGCCACGTGTTAACTTCCCTTATTCTTGCCTCCCTATGCCAATTTGCACGTGGCTCGGGCAGTAATCCGGAGATTATGACCCTTGAGGACCTATTTTTTAATTTGAATCCTAGCTCTTTATAATCCCTAAACAGGTCCTCTTTCCTAGACTTGCTTATGTTGTTGGTACCGACATGGACCACAACAACTGGATCCTCCTCCTCCCTCTCCAGTATCCTTTCAAGCCGGTCAGAGATGTCCCGCACCCTAGCACTGGGCAGGCAACATACCATGCGGGACTCTTTATCCCGCTCACAAAGGATACTATCTATCCCCCTGATAATAGAATCCCCTACAACTACAACTTGCCTACCTTACTCCCTCCCCTTGAATGGCCTGCTGAACCATGGTGCCTTGGTCAGCTGACTCATCCTTCCTGCAACCCTGTTCGCCATCCACACAGGGAGCAAGTGCCTCATACCTGTTGGACAGAGTCAAGGGCTGAGGCTCCTGAGTTCCTGACTGCTGGTTCCCTTTACCTGCCTGACTTGCAGTCACACCCTGCTGTCCCTGGCCACTAGCAGGATTTAAACTACTTACTCTGATAGGTGTGACTGCCTCCTGAAACACAGTGTCCAGGTAAGTCTCCCCCTCCCGGATGTGCCTCAGTGTTTGAAGCTCAGACTCCAGCTCATCAACTCTGAGCCGGGGCTCTTCGAGCAGCCAACATTTACTGCAGATGTGGTCGCTGCAGCTCGCAATGGGATCTGCCAGCTCCCACATCAAGCAGCTCAAGCACATCACCTGACCAGCCATCACTAATTAATTAATTAGTTTAATTTAAGTTTATGGTGGGGGCAGCTTCAGCCAATCAGACACTACCCTGCACTTTTAACTGAAAATCAGCACAATTAGATTAACCACTTACCTTTCCTGGGTTACCTTGCTGCACCAAACTAGCAAATTCTCACTGTCTGTATCTCTCTCACTCCGGCTGTATCTCCTTGACCTGCGCAATGCTAATAATATAATATAATAATGCTAATAATAATATAATATGGCACTTACCTCACACCAATGGGTCTTACTACTAGGTTAGAGGAGGAGGGCGGGTGGGAGACACTACACTACAATTTATTGGTTGGGGAGGGTGGGGGGGGGGGGGGGGGGTTCTTCCCAGAAGTCCGCGGGTCGAAAAAAATAAAACAGAAAATAAGTGTTTTTTTAAAAGGAGAAACTTACCTCCCAGAAATCACTTGCGCACCGCTCCCGCTGAAGTCGACTGGCCTGCTCCTGTGAAGGTAAGTGTTTTTAAAGGAGAAACTTACCTCCCAGAAATCACTTGCGCACCGCTCCCGCTGAAATCGACTGGCCTGCTCCTGTGAAGGTAAGTGTTTTTAAAGGAGAAACTTACCTCCCAGAAATCACTTGCGCACGGCTCCCGCTGAAATCGACTGGCCTGCTCCTGTGAAGGTAAGTGTTTTTAAAGGAGAAACTTACCTCCCAGAAATCACTTGCGCACCGCTCCCGCTGAAATCGACTGGCCTGCTCCTGTGAAGGTAAGTGTTTTTAAAGGAGAAACTTACCTCCCAGAAATCACTTGCGCACCGCTCCCGCTGAAATCGACTGGCCTGCTCCTGTGAAGGTAAGTGTTTTTAAAGGAGAAACTTACCTCCCAGAAATCCATTGCGCACCGCACCCGCTGAAATCGACTCCCACAAGTCCCGAAAGATGTCCTGTTAGGTAATTTGGACATTCTGAATTTTCCCTCTGTGTACCCGAACATGCGCCGGAATGTGGCGACAAGGGGCTTTTCACAGTAACTTCATTGCAGTGTTAATGTACGCCTACTTGGGACAATAACGTTTATTATTATTATCCTTTTGTCCACACTGTCACTGTGTGTGTGGAGTATCACGCTGCTAACACGGAGTAAACATAATTCTATTCTGTTTTTAACATTAAGAATTCTTACAACACCAGGTTAAAGTTTAATAGGTTTCTTTCGAGTTACTAGCTTTCGGAGGGCAGCTCCTTCCTCGGGTGAACCTTGATTTTCAGGACAGCAGCCGGTGACTAGTGGTGTGCCTCAGGAGTCGGTGCTGGGACCACAACTTTTCACAATATCCATTGATGATCTGGAAGAAGGAACTGAAGGCACTGTTGCTAAGTTTGCAGATGTTACAAAGATCTGCAAAAAGACAGGTAGTACTGAGGAAGCAGGCGGGCTGCAGAAGGGCTTGGATAGGCTAGGAGAGTGGGCAAAGAAGTGGCAGATGGAATACAATGTGGAAAAGTGTGAGGTTATGCACTTTGGAAGGAGAAATGGAGGTATAGATTATTTTCTAAATGGGGAGATGCTTAGGAAATCAGAAGCACAAAGGGACTTGGGAGTCCTTGTTCATGATTCTCTTAAGGTTAACGTGCAGGTTCAGTTGGCAGTTAGGAAAGCAAATGCAATGTTAGCATTCATGTCGAGACAGCTAGAATACAAGACCAGGGATGTACTTCTAAGGCTGTATAAGGCTCTGGTCAGAATCCATTTGGAGCATTGTGAGCAGTTTTGGGCCCCTTATCTAAGGAAGGATATGCTGGCCTTGGAAAGGGTCCAGAGGAGGTTCACAAGAATTACCCCTGGAATGAAGAGCTTGCCATATGAGTAACGGTTGAGGACTCTGGGTCTTTACTTGTTGGAGTTTAGAAGGATGAGGGGGGATCTTATTGAAACTTATGTTGAGAGGATGTTTCCACTTGTAGGAAAAGCTAGAAGCAGATGACACAATCTCAGAATAAAGGGACACGCCTTTAAAACAGAGATGAGGAGGAATTTCTTCAGCCATAGGGTGGTGAATCTGTGGAACTCTTTGCCACAGAAGGCTTTGGAGGCCAAATCACTGAGTGTCTTTAAGACAGAGACAGATAGGCTTTTGATCAATAGGGAGTTCAGGTGTTATGGGGAGAAGGCAGGAGAATGGGGTTGAGAAAAATATCAGCCATGCTTGAATGGCGGAGCAGACTCGATTGGCCGAGTGGCCTAATTCTGCTCCTATGTCTTATGGTCTTATGGTCATTGTGGGCATTTTGTTCCAAATGACCCTTTATCATCTGTCACTTCTTCTGGCACGTTTTGACACCAAAAGGCTCAGGCAGCTACGAGGAGAAGATCTCGGAGTTAACAGTGGGTTTAGACAACATCACTACTCAAATTCCTAAATCAATAATTGTCCCTTCGCTGCTCTCAGCTTGAGAATTTTATCAAACAATATGATTGACGAGTTTACCAATGGGTGATAGTTTTCAATTCATTCACATGAAGAGATCACTTCACGGCCTAGCCGGATGTAACACATTTTAAATACAAGTGCTGTTATTAATTTATTTTGGGGCTCTGTTATTGCATATATTATTCAGGGGTAACAGTGGTTAGCACTGCTGCCTCAAAGCACAACGCACCCAGGTTTAGTTCCGGCCTGTGTGGAGGTTGTCCTCCACGTGTGTGCGTGGGTTTCCTCCGGGTGCTCCGGTTTCCTCCCACAGTCCAAAGATGTGATGGTTAGGTGGATTGTCCATGCTAAATTGTCCCTGAATCTGAAAAGGTTTAGATGGGGTTACAGGATTATGGAGATAGGCCGGGGGAGTGGGCCTGGGTGCTCTTTCAGAGGGTTGGTGCAGACTCAATGAGCCGAATGGTCTTCTTCTGTACTGTAGGGATTCTATTCTGTAAAGTATAAAGTAGTTAGAGATGTTGTGTAATACGTTATTGATTTTATTTTTTCTACTTGATGATGTGGTGCCCATGAGTTTGGTTCATGTTATTTCTGATAACCGTTATGTTCTCCGGCATGGTCTACTAGATTATTGTACATTGTTGTATCATTCACACAGTTCAGTGTCAATAAAATACATTAGCGATTTTTAGCACAGAAAAGGAGTTGGTCATGTAACCCCAATTTTAAAAAAGGGAGGGAGTGAGAAAATTGGGAATCATAGAACGGCTAGCCTGACATCGGTGGTGGAGAGAATATTGGAGTCAATTACTATGGATGAAATAACTGAACATTTGGAAAGTGGGGACAGGATCGGTCCAAGTCAGCATGGATTCACCAAAGGGAGATCAAGCTTGACAATCCTTCTGGAATTTTTTGAGGATGTGACCAGTAGAGTGGTCAATGGTGAAGCAGTGGATGTTGTGTATCCGGACTTAGGGGCGGGGGGGGGAGGGGTTGGGGGTGGTGGTAATGTATTGATGTAAATAGAAAATTGGTTGGCAGACAGGAATCAGGGAGTGGGACTAAATGGGTCCTTTTCAGGGTGGCAGGCAGTGACTAGTGGCGTATTGCAGGGTTCAGTGCTGGGACCCCAACTGTTCACAAAATACACTAATGATTTGGACGAAGGAATTGCATGCAATATCTCAAAATTTGCAAATGACACTAAGCTAGGTGGCAGAGTGTGCAGTGAGGAGGATGCAAAGAGGCTGCAGGGTGACTTCGACAGGCTGGCTGAGCGGTCATATACTTGGCAAATGCAATATAATATGGGTAAATGTGAGGTTATCCACTTTAGTGGCAAAAACAGGAAGACAGATTATTATCTGAATGGTGGCAGTTTAGGAACAGGGGAAGTGTAACGAGACCTGGGTGACATGGTGGAACAGTCGCTGAAGGTTTGCATGCAGGTACAGCAGGTGGTGAGGAAAGTTAATGGCATGCTGGCCTTCATAGCGAGAGGATTTGAGTATAGGAATAGGGGTGTCTTGCTGCAGTTATACAGGGCCTTGGTGAGGTCACACCTTGAGTATTGTGTGCAATTTTGGTGTCTGAGTTTGAGCAAGGACATCCTTAATATTGAGGGTGTCTAGCAAAGATTCACCAGACTAATTCCCAGGATGGCAGGACTGACATATGAAGAAAGACTGGATCGACTGGGCTTGTACTCACTGGAGTTTAGAAGAATGAGAGGGGATCTCATAGAAACATATAAAATCCTGATGGGACTTGTTGCTATCTCTCGGTTGGCTCTTAATTCGTAATTTGCTCTGTTTGTTTAACCTTTGCTCTAGAGTCGCCGGGTATCTTTGTGATACCGCCACGAGGTTCAAGTTCAAGGACTGATCAATAACTTAACACACCAATTAGTAAGATTCAAATCAAAACACATTTATTATACACAGTAAATCACTATTCATGCATAAATTCTACTTTCTAGACTATTCCTATCACTAAAAGGCCTATATTTAGCTTCGGAACTGACCCACCAGGTCAGGGGAACAAATGGCCTTTCGTTCAGGCCCTGAGTCTGCAGGATTCAAAAGCTGGTATGTACTGGTAGCTAGGAGCGCCTATCTCGTAGCGAGCATTGACTTGAGACTTACTTGGTTGGTGCGGCCGCTGGACAGTTCACTCTCAGGGGTTGCTTCACGTTGCTGAGTGACCCTGCCCAAGAAGAACGATTTGAACTTGGCGGCTTTACTTTATAGTCCCCAGGGACGGACCCCGTACCTGGTTCCAAGTGGTTGGACTGCGTTCCGATCACTTGGATCGATTTCTCCAATACTGGAGTTGTTCCCTGATCGCTGGGTGGTCCCTAAATATCCGTTGGCCTTCCTTTGTCTTGGCTCCTGCTGGCGCCGAGGAGTCTGGCTTGGCTTTATTCACCTTAACTGTTGCAATTGTGCCTTGGAATTGCTCATCGCTATGTAGATGGCTGCTGGTTTCAGTGCTGTCTGGTTTTTTACAGGTTTCAATACACATGATTTCTGTACTTGCTAGCCTTTGCCTGTGTTGGCTGAATTTCCCTTCGGTCTTTGCGGTTCTCCATTTTAAGTCGGGAAGTGGCCAACCCAGGTGGCTACTGACTGGACAGGCTAAATACAGGAAGAATGTTCCCGATGTTAAGGACTTCCAGAACTAGGGGGTCAGAGCCTGAGAATAAGGGATAAGCCACTCAGGACTGAGGTGAGGAAGAACGTCGTCTCTCGGAGAGTTGTGAGCTTGTGGAATTCTCTACCACAGAAAGCTGTTGGGTCCAGTTCATTGGACATATTCAATAGGGAGCTGGGCGTGGCCCTTGTGGCGAAAGGGATCAAGGGTATGGAGAGAGAGTGGGAATGGGATACTGAATTTATATGATCAGCCATGATCATATTGAATGGTGGTACAGGCTCAAAGGGCCGAATGGCCTACTCCTGCACTTATTTTCTATGTTTCTATGTCGGGGTTGAGCATTGACAAGAAACTACCAAGAGAAAAGGTGGAGATTTCACAAATAAGCCACTAAAATTATGATTTTTCTTTGGATGTAAGTGTAATTTAGCTGCTGTCGTAATCTCACCAGCACACATTCTACTCATCCATCTCTCTCTCTTTAATTTCTAATTGTTGCAGCAAACTTGGCAGCGATCGTGATCCTGTCCCGAGGAAGATGTGGCTTCTCCCGATGTATCACCTGCTACTTGGTGTCTATGGCAGTGTCAGACCTCATGGTCACTATCAGCTCTGTGATACTAAACCGGATTGCTGGCATTTATTTCCCATTCACTTTCCTGTCCATCACACACGTATGTCGTTGCCGGGCTGTCCTAAACTGCACACTTTTTGGAATTTCTGTATGGCTAACAGTGGCTTTCACCTTTGACAGATACGTGGCAATTTGTTGCCAAAATCTGAAAACAAAATATTGCAGAGCGAAGCCAGCGGCAGTTGCCATCGTGGCAATTTGTATATGTTGCTTTTTTGCATCTTCTTTCCTGTATTTGATTTATAAACCGTTGTACATAATTAATGACGTGCCGTGGTTCTGCAGTGTAAAGGTCATGTTTTACACATCACCAGTATGGATCGCATATGAATGGACAATCCGCATTTCCACCCCTTGTCTCCCATTCATTCTGATTATATTGCTCAATGCTCTGACCATCAGAAACATCCGAGTGGCCAACAGAGCCCGCAGGAGACTCAGGAGCCAGAACAATGGAGAGAATGAGAGTGACCCGGAGATGGAAAAGCGGAGAAAGTCCATTGTTTTACTGGTCGCCATCTCGGGCAGCTTCATCCTGTCCTATGTGTTAACTGTGATTGCCTTCCTCTACGTTAGGATTGCGGGAACTACTTATTTCTCTGGCTCCAACTTGGAGGAATCAAATTATATTCTGGAGGAAAGCGGAATTATCTTGCAGGTGCTCAGTTACTGCAGCAACCCGTTTATTTATGCTGGGACACAGAGTAAATTCCGAGACGAGTTAAGGAATGGGGTGAAATATCCATTCATTCTGATCCGGAAAATATTTAAATAATGCCAACAGTCCAATGCTGTAATAATTCACCGTTATCGTCCACGTATAAATATTATCCAATCCCAGTTACATTGTCATATTTTGTGTCGTTTATCCTCTGAACGATTTTAGAAATATACAAGCCTGATCACCGCACAAATCAGATTTTAACCTCTTTTCAGTTAGTTGCCAATTCTCTTCCCCATCGAATAAATATTTTGACATTCTGCGGTGTCCGTGCAAAATGCAGGAGAGAGATTCTGACCACTCAGCTGCCATTGAACAGGAAACAATTCTGTGTAATGTGGGGGCCTCGATATCTCTCGGGGTGTGGATTGAATGCTAACGTTGAGCCCTCAATGTATTCTCACAGTAACTTCACTGTAGTGTTAATGTAAGCCGACTTGTGACAGGAGGAAAGATTATTATTATAACGAGAATGTGGACTGCCCAGTGCATTGCTCTTTCCTCAAAAAACGCCCAGGCACACTTGTAACCTTGTGTAGCCAAGCTGTGTCCATATTCATAAGAGCAGAGCAATTTAGCGAAGAAAAAGATGAATTCACGTCCAATCCATTGCACACTCTGCTAGTATTCGAGGCACACCCAGACAGGCAGTCCCAGACAGGCAGTCCCAGACAGGCAGAGCCAGGCAGGCAGAACCAGACAGGCAGACCCAGACAGGCACTCCCACACACGCACACCCAGAGAGGCACACCCAGACAGGCAGTCCCAGACAGGCAGACCCAGACAGGCAGAGCCAGGCAGGCAGAACCAGACAGGTAGACCCAGACAGGCACTCCCACACACGCACACCCAGAGAGGCACACCCAGACAGGCAGTCCCAGACAGGCAGAGCCAGGCAGGCAGAACCAGACAGGCAGACCCAGACAGGCAGTCCCAGACAGGCAGTCCCAGACAGGCAGACCCAGACAGGCAGGCACAGACAGGCAGAACCAGGCAGGCAGAACCAGACAGGCAGTCCCACACAGGCAGACCCAGACAGGCAGACCCAGACAGGCAATCCCAGACAGCCAGTCCGCACTGGTGATGGTGGGGAACTGGAGGGAGCTTGATTGTGCGGGGCTACATTTGTCAATTGGCTCTTTGTTGCTTCTCGAAGCTCCCGCTGCCGGATCGCCGTCATGTCTTTGGCAGCGTACCGGAACACTCACTGTATGTGTGGGACATTCTGGGCTGAGGCAGCGTCCCGGGACAGTCACTGTGTGTGTGGAAAACTCTGGGCTGAGGCAGCGTCCCCGGAGACTCACTGTGTGTGTAGGATGCTCTGTATTGAAGTGATCCTGAATTTACACAGTTCAACCTCTGGTATGACCTAGGAACCAACTTCCACCAAACAATGGCATTTACCAAATTCAAACAAAATCTGGCCGAATACCAGCCAGATTTTCGCTTGCGTCAGCATCTCTCTCACCTTGCAGCCAATCACTGTCCGTTTCTTCCTGCCTCTGGATTTGTTCTCCACCTGGCTCCACAGTGGGTGAGAGAGGGACAAGCAGCAGGATTTTACCCGAACTCTCCATTCACTTGCTGCCAGCAGAACGCGGGGACTACAGCTTCAATCAGCGGGTTACTGCCCATCCCGGGGACACTCCAACCAGGAGCAAAGCTCCGAATACACCGAGCACAGGCTCAGAAACATGCAGGTACAGTATACCCCGCTCACTTCACCTCCGAGCAGCATTTACACAATCCCTCAGTGAGTATCATTTCCTTTGAGCTTCTTCTGTTGTATTCAGCTCCTGTGACCTCAATGGACTGAATAATTTGAGTTCGAAGTTTTCTTGTCATCACGCCCGAGATTCGGACCCTGATCGGGCGTGGGGGGGGGGGGGGGGGGGGGGGGATTATTGTGCCCGTGTGAGCATCAAAATCTGGCCCAATACCACTCAAATTTTCGCTTGCTTCATAATCTCTCTCACTTTGCAGCCAATCACTGTCCGTTTCTTCCTGCCCCTGTCTTTGTTCTCCACCTGCTGCACTTGTGACTTTTTCAGCTCTGATGTGAAACGACAAATGTCACTGAACTGATTCTGGCAGAGCTCTTTTCTGTGAAACTGCGATTCAGCTTCGTTGAGCAGTTTGGTGGACAATAATAATTCATCATTCCCTGAGCGGGAATTGAACCCGGGCCGCGGCGGTGAGAGCGCCGAATCCTAACCACTAGACAACCAGGGAAACTGACAAACAGGGTTTTAACCCGCCTGACAGTATATCATTCGCCTTTCATTCTTATTTCCCAGGTTTAATTAGAAATATACAAAATTACATATTTAGAATGAACAGAAGTGACATCTTTAGCTAATCACAACAGCAATTGTTGTTCGCTGGAACATGAAATCGACAGTGAGGTGAAATAGCCCAACAAGCTGCTCCTGTGTAACTTCCAATTTCCAAAACCCACCAACTTGATCACTGTGGCTCCTGTGAAACTTACAACGCAACATCCGGCAGACATTCATCAGTAAATAGGAATAACTCATTTCAATTGTTAAAAACATTTTTTGTCGCAATTAAGTTTTGATCAAAATTTGAAGTTTCCAGTTTATGTTGATCTTTTTCTGAAGTGAAACTATCACGTTTGCTGAACATACACAAACTCCCCTGTTTCAGACAGGGCAGGAACATTAAAACTTACTCATCTGTAATTATGAGGTAAAGCTTCCTCGTTCCGATTTGTTGTTAAACATTAACACAACACGTCATCTCACAGCCTTGTGACATTTACACTTTTGGAATGTGTTTCTCTCTTCCCCGGCTCCACAGTGGGTGAGAGAGGAACAAGCAGCAGGATTTTACCCTAATTCTCCATTCACCCGCTGCCAGCAGAACGCGGGGACTGCAGCTTCAATCAGCGGCTAACTGCCCATCCCGGGGACACTGTAACCAGGAGCAAAGCTCCCAATACACCGAGCACAGGCTCAGAAACATGCAGGTAGATTATACCCCGCTCACTTAACCTCCGAGCAGCATTTACACAATCCCTCAGCGAGTATCATTTCCTTTGAGCTTCTTCTGTTGTATTCAGCTCCTGAGACCTCAATGGACTGAATAATTTGAGTTCGAAGTTTTCTTGTCATCACGCCCGAGATTCGGACCCTGATCGTGTGTGTGTGTGGGGGGGGCGCGATTATTGTGTCTGTGTGAGCATCAAAATCTGGCCCAGTACCACTCAAATTTTCGCTTGCTTCATAATGTCTCTCACTTTGCAGCCAATCACTGTCCATTTCTTCCTGCCCCTGTCTTTGTTCTCCACCTGCTGCACTTGTGACTTTTTCAGCTCTGATGTGAAACAACAAATGTCACTGAACTGATTCTGGCAGAGCTCTTTTCTGTGAAACTGCGATTCAGCTTCGTTGAACGTTGTGGTGGACAACAATAAAGCATCATTCCCTGACCGGGAATTGAACCCGGGCCGCGGCGGTGAAAGCGCCAAATCCTAACCACTAGACCACCAGGGAAACTGACAAACAGGGTTTTAACCCGTCTGACAGTATATCATTCGCCTTTCATTCTTATTTCCCAGTTTTAATTAGAAATATACAAAATTACATGTTTAGAATGAACAGAAGTGACATCTTAAGCTAATCACAACAGCAATTGTTGTTCGCTGGACCACGAAATCGACAGTGAGGTGAAATAGCCCAGCAAGCTGCTCATGTGTAACTTCCAATTTCCAAAACCCACTAACTTGATCACTGTGGCTCCTGTGAAACTTACAACGCAACATCCGGCAGACATTCATCAGTAAATAGGAATAACTCATTTCAATTGTTAAAAACATTTTTTGTCGCAATTAAGTTTTGATCAAAATTTGAAGTTTCCAGTTTATGTTGATCTTTTTCTGAAGTGAAACTATCACGTTTGCTGAACATAAACAAACTCCCCTGTTTCAGACAGGGCACGAACATTAAAACTTACTCATCTGTAATTATGAGGCAAAGCTTCCTCGTTTCGATTTGTTGTTAAACATTAACACAACACGTCATCTCACAGCCTTGTGACATTTACACTTTTGGAATGTGTTTCTCTCTTCCCCGGCTCCACAGTGGGTGGGAGAGGGACAAGCAGCAGGATTTTACCCTAATTCTCCATTCACCCGCTGCCAGCAGAACGCGGGGACTGCAGCTTCAATCAGCGGCTAACTGCCCATCCCGGGGACACTCCAACCAGGAGCAAAGCTCCCAATACACCGAGCACAGGCTCAGAAACATGCAGGTAGATTATACCCCGCCCACTTAACCTCCGAGCAGCATTTACACAATCCCTCAGTCAGTATAAGTTCTCCACCTGCTGCACTCCTCCTCAGTGGAACGTCCTCTGAGCTTCTTTAGGTGTATTCAGATCCTGTGACCTCAATGGACTGAATAATTTCAGTGAGAAGTTTTCTTGTCATCACGTTGGTGATTTGCACCGAGATCGGGGAGATATTTCTGTCTGTGAGAGCAATAACATCTGGCCCAATACCACGCAGATTTGCGATGCGTCAACATCTCTCTCACTTGCATTGCAGCCAATCACTGTCCGTTTCTTCCTGCCTCTGTATTTGTTCCGACCCAATACACCGAGCACAGGCTCAGAAACATGCAGGTAGATTATACCCCGCTCACTTAACCTCCGAGCAGCATTTACACAATCCCTCAGTGAGTAACATTTCCTTTGAGCTTCTTCTGTTGTATTCAGCTCCTGTAACCTCAATGGACTGAATAATTTGTGTTCGAAGTTTTCTTGTCATCACGCCCGAGATTCGGACCCTGATAGGGGGGGGGGGGGGGGGCGTGGGGGGAGGGGGGATTATTGTGTCTGTGTGAGCATCAAAATCCGGCCCAATACCACTCACATTTTCGCTTGCTTCAGAATCTCTCTCACTTTGCAGCCAATCACTGACCGTTTCTTCCTGCCTCTGTATTTGTTCTCGATCTTATGCACTTGTGACTTTTTCAGCTCTGATGTGAAACGACAAATGTCACTGAACTGATTCTGGCAGAGCTCCTTTCTGTGAAACTGCGATTCAGCTTCATTGAACATTTTGCTGGACAACAATAATTCATCATTCCCTGACCGGGAATCGAACCCGCGGCGGTAAAAGCGCCGAATCCTAACCACTAGACCACCAGAGAAATTGACACGGAAAATTTTAACCCGGGTTTACAGTATATCATTCACCTTTTGTTTTGGTTTCCGAGTTTTCATTAGAAGTATACAAAATTACATGTTTAAAATGAACACAAGTGACATCTTCAGCCAATCACAACACCGAGCGTTGTTTGCTGTAACATGAAATCGACAGTGAGCTGAAATAGTCCCAAAAGCTGCTCATGTGTAACTTCCAATTTCCTAAACCCACCAACCTTATCACTGTGGCTGCTGTGAAACTTATCCGGCGGACATTCATTAGTAATTCCAAATAACTCATTTCAATTTTTCAAAACATTGACAGTTAATCCTTTCCGCAATTAAGTTTTGATCAATATTAGAATTTTTGTTGATCTTTTTCTGACGTGAAACTCACGTTTGCTTAACATACACAAACTCCCCTGTTTCATACTGGGCACAAGCAAGAAACTTACTCATCTGTAACTATGAGGCAAAGCTTCCACGTTCCGATTTGTTGTTAAACATTAACACACGTCGTCTCACAGCCTTGTGACATTTATACTTCCACAAGTTTTGAATGAGATTCTTTCTTCCCCGGCTCCACAGTGGGTGAGAGAGGGACAAGCAGCAGGATTTTACCCAAACTCTCCATTCACCCGCTGCCAGCAGAACGCGGGGACTGCAGCTTCAATTAGCGGGTTACTGCCCATCCCGTGGACACTCCAACCAGGAGCAAACCTCCCAATACACCGAGCACAGGCTCAGAAACATGCAGGTAGATTATACCCCGCTCACTTAACCTCCGCGCAGCATTTACATAATCCCTAAATGACTTATGCTTCTTTCGTTGTATTCAGCTCCTGAGACCTCAATGCACTGAATAATTTGAGTGAGAAATTTTCCTGATGCCACACCCGAGATTTGCACCCAAATCTGGGAGATACTTGTGTCTGGTGAGCAATAACATCTGGCCCATTACCACCCACATTTTGGCTGACGTCAACATCTCTCCGTCTCTTCCAGCATCTGTACTTGTTCTCGACCTGCTGCACTTTGACTTTTTAAGCTCTGATGTGAAACATATTTACAGAAAGCTTTAGGGTTATCCTTGATCCTACCTGCCAAAGACTTCTCATGTCCCCTCCTGGCTCTTCTTAGCTCTCTCTTTAGGTCCTTCCTAGCTAACTTGTAACTCTCGAGCGCCCTAACTGAACCTTCATGTCTCATCTTTACATAAGTCACCTTCCTCTTGGCAAGTGTTTCGACTGCTTTAGTAAATCACGGTTCCCTCACTCGACCACTTCCTCCCTGCCTGACAGGTACATACTTATCAATTCAGCACTTCTGGATGATTCTTACTGATGCCCCATTGAAACACGGGTATAGTGTCCAGGCGGGGTGAGCGCTCACTGCTTTATCAACACTTCTGGATGATTCTCACTGATGCCCCATTGAAACACGGGTATAGTGTCCAGGAAGGATGAACGCCAACTGCTTCATCCTCTGTGTTGAGGTATAAGTTCAGTAAAGTGTCGCCATTGAGCTTAACCAAACGCAGTTTTAGACATTTTAATGAACAGGGGTTGTTTCCACGATTTAGCTCAGTTAAATTGGTAGAGAATTAATGTAATTCCTTCTGCACCAGATGAATGTCCCTTTTTCAAGTCCCTTTTAGCCAGATTATTAATAAATATGCACCAATGAAGGAGTTCAGAATGAAAAGATAAAGCGGAGCAGCCCCCGGTTTAATTTCTGTGCCTCTACCCGGCTTCAGCAAAGTAATTTAACCTGGCCGACGGCAACGACTAGTAAAACCCATAAAGAGCAGTTTTTCGTCAGGGAAATTATGAATATCTATGTGCTCAGGCCATAAGGAAGGCAACCAGAGGTTATTCCAAACAGCAATTTAATATTTGGGGATGTAATCTCCCCCACTCCGCAGATTGGCAAAATGTGTAAATTATAGAGAAAAAAAGCTTCCTCTTCTCCGTTACCTGTTATTATGATGGGCGTGGTGCGGGTTAATAAAACTGAAATAGATATCGACACACTGATTTCTTATCACTGAATTGGATCCGCTCACACTGATGTCCACCCCCTGGGGCTCTGGACTAACCTGATTTCTGAACATGGATCGGAGACTTGCTGAACTTTCCTCCCAAGCTCAAGTTAACCACAATTAACTGGACATGTTCAGGACTTTCTTTCTGATGTGGAATTAGCTCAGACACAGTGGAGGCTGCCACGTTTCAGCGGGAATGGACAACAATGTGTAGGGGGCGGTTAAAAGGCAGGGGAATGGCCCTAAATCATGATTCTCATTTGGAGAGCCGGTTCAGACACCATGGATCAATTGGCCTCCTTCTGTGCAGTAACACTTCATTGATTCTGTACTGGGCAGTTAAGTGAAAGTAACCATGGTGAACTGGACCGCCTATGTCGGTTATTTAAACGTGATCTTCCTCAATGTGTCCGTCTGTAACTGGACCTCTCAACACTGAATGTAATGGCAATGACTTGGGACTCTCTATAATGCACGCTGTCGTGTAGAACTGGGCTCAGTGTAACCTTTCTGATCTGGGCGATTATTCACAATATATATTGATGATTTAGATGAAGGAAAAAAAATGTCATATTTCTAAATTTACAGATGACACCAAGTTGGGTGAGAGGGTGAGCTGTGAGGAGAATGCAGAGATCCTTTAGTGTGAATTGTACAAGTTGAGTGAGTGGGTAAATGAATGGCAGATGCAGTATAATTGGGATATCTGCGAGATTATCCACTTTGGTTGTAAAACAAGAAGGCAGATTATTATTTGAATGGCCATAAATTAGAAGAGGGGAATGTGCAATGAGACCTGGGTGTCCTCATACACCAGTCACTGAAGGTAAGCATGCAGGTACAGCAGGCGGTAAAGAAGCCAAATGGTATGCTGGCCTTCAGAGTGAGAGGAATCGAGTACTGGAGCAGGGATGTGTTGCTGCAATTATACCTTGGTAGGCAACATCTAGAATATTGTTTGCAGTTTTGGTCTCCTTATCTGAGGTAGGATCTTCTTGCTAGAGAGGGAGTGCAGCGAAGGTTTACCAGACTGATTCCTGGGATGACAGGACTGACGTACGAGGAGAGATTGAATCGGTTAGGATTGTATTCGCTGGAGTACAGAAGAATAAGGGGGGATCACATAAAAACCTGTAAAATTCTAACAGGACTGAACAGGGTAGATGCAGGAAGGATGTTCCTAATGGTGGTTGTCCAGAACCAGGGATATGAGGTTACGGGGTCGACCATTTAGGACAGAGATGAGGAGAAATTTCTTCACAGAAAGAGTGGCAAGCCTGTGGAATTCGTTACCGCAATTGAGTCCAAAACATTGTATGGCTTCGAGAAGCAGTTATTTATAACGCTTAGGGTGAAGGGACCAAAGGAGATATGGGGGAAGGAGGGATTAGGCTCCGGAGTTGGATGATGAATCATGATCATACTGAATGGCGGAGTGGGCTTGAAGGGACGAATGGCTTCCTCCTCCTGCTCCTATATTTTCTATGTTTCCATGAATGTAACGATGCTGAACTCGAACTTCCCACATTGAAACCAACTGGACGTAACTGGAAATGCTCCTAATGAATATACAGATGTTTCAATGAAGCTGGGTGCACAGTTTCAGAGATATTTGTAAAAGGGTCTGTGCTGCCATCACATCACTGGCACTGAGTAAATAATCACGGGGAGAACCTGACCGTGTTTCCCATTAGGGCTCTGGTCAATCAGCCATTAAACCACTAACTCGGCATTATCGGCTTGAAGCCGCGCACACGTTCCGTTTACTTCATTCTGACCGAACGTTATTATTCTATTATAGTTAATGAAGGGATGTAATTGGGAGCATTCTATCTCTCTGCCTATTTTAAGTTGCAGCCGTGTCAGAACATTAGTAAAGTCTGGCAGCAGCTGCACTAACAAGACCATAAGATATAGGAGCAGAAGTAGGCCACTCAGCCCATCGAGTCTACTCCGCCATTCAATCATGGCTAATATTTTTCTCATCTCCATTCTCCTGCCTTCGCCCCATAACCCTTGATAACCTTATTAATCAGGATCCTGGGCAGCACGATGGCGCAGTGGTTAGGCCTGCTGCATCATAGCGCCGAGGTCCCAGATTCGACCCCAGCTCTGGGTCACTGTCCGTGTGGAGTTTGCAAATTCTCCCCGTGTTTGTGCGGGTTTCGCCTCCACAACCCAAAGATGTGCAGTGTAGGTGGATTGGCCACACTAAATTGCCGCTTAATTGTAAACAATGAATTGACTTCTCTAAAAAAAATTTTTTTAAATTAATCAACAACCTATCTATCTCTGTCTTAAAGACACTCAGTGATTTGGCCTCCACAGCCTTCTGCGACAAAGAGTTCCACAGATTCACCACCCTCTGGCTGAAGAAAGTTTTCCTCATCTCTGTTTTAAAGGGTCATCCATTTAGTCTGAGATGGTGTCCTCTGGTCCGGGATTTCCCTACAAGTGGAAACATCCTCTCCACATCCACTCTATCAAGGCCTCACAGTATCCTATAAGTTTCAATAAGATTCCCCCTCATCTTTCTAACCTACAACAAGTACAGACCCAGAGTCCTCAACCATTCCTCATGCAACAAGCTCTTCATTCCAGGGATCATTCTCGTGAACCTGCTCTGGACCCTTTCCAAGGCCAGCACATCCTTCCTTAGATACGGGGTCCAAAACTGCCCACAATACCCCAAAAGGTGTCTGACCAGAGCCTTATACAGTGTGAAAAGTACATCCCTGGTCTTGTATTCCAGCCCTCTCGACATGAATGCTAACATTGCATTTGCCTTCCTAACTGCAGACTGAGCCTGCACGTTAACCTTAAGAGAATCGTGAACAAGGACTCCCAAGTCCCTTTGTACTTCTGATTTCCTAAGCATCTCCCCATTTAGAAAAAGTTATGGTCCCAGCACTGACCCCTGAGGCACACCACTAGCCACTGGCTGCCATCCTAAAAAAGACCCCTTTATCCCCACTCTCTGCCTTCTACCGGTCAGCCAATCCTCTATCCACGCCAGGATCTTACCCTTAACGCCATGGGCCCTTAACATATTTAACGGTCTTTTATACGGCACCTTGTCAAATGCCTTCTGGATATCTAAATAAATCACGTCCCTGGTTCTCCTTTGCCGACCTTCCTTGTTATTTCCTGAAAGAACTCTAACTCATTTGTCGGACATTACCTCCCCTTGACAAAGCCGTGCTGACTCAGTCCTATTTTATCATGCACTTCCAAGTACTCCTCGATTTCATCTTTAATAATGGACTCTAAAATCTTACCAATGACTGAAGTCAGGCTAACCGGTTTGTTTCCATTAGTTTACTTAATTTAATGTATCAAACATTTAATTGTCCCCCTGGAGTGGGATATGCGATTTAAACATGACACATTTTCAATGCAGTTCAGAGTCTGCTCAGACTTTCTGCTCAACCCACACGCATCACCAAATCTTCTTGTTTTTGCCATTTACTCTCCTCTCCCTGCAGCCATAGGGGTTCCAATGAATAATGTAACTAGTTATTACTTACAGATGTTATTGACTACCTGTATCTCTGCTCCCATTTACCCCTGTACATTGTGCAAACATCCTTTCTCCTCCAACCGAAAATTTATCACCTTCGATCAAGAGATTTTAAAATTCTAATTGATCCAATTTCTCCGATTTGTCATCATAATGTCTCCAATCATCGGTATTGTTTCTCCAATTTACTGAGACAACTTAATCCATTTCCTGATGTAATTGATCATTATTAATGATATAATTCCTCACTTTTAATAAATTTGGTGGTATTGGTTATTTATGCTGGCGTTATAAAATATCTTCCCATATAGCAGCAGTTTTCATGTAATGGATAAATCTCTGCACTACACAGATTTCGCCAACTCTCTGCTCCTTTTCGCCAACTCTCCTGTCACTTCTCCTCATTCAAAGTATAAATTCCTCACTGTAGCTGCAAACTTCCCACTTTCACTCACACAATTTCGCCGTGTGTGGCCCGGTAGCACAGTGGGTGGCACTGTTGCTCCACAGCTCCAGGGTCAATTCCCGGCTTAGGTCACTGTCTGTGTGGAGTCTGTACGTTGTCCCTGTGTCTGCGTGGGTTTCCTTTGGGTGCTCCGCTTTCCATAAGACCATAAATCATAGGAGCTGAAGTAAGGCCATTCGGCCCATCGAGTCCACTCCACCATTCAATCATGGCTGATTTCAACTCCATTTACCTGCTCTCTCTCCATAGCCATTAATTCCTCGAGAAATCAAGAATTTATCAACTTCTGTCTTAAAGACACTCAACGTCCCGGCCTCCACCGCCCTCTGTGCCAATGAATTCCACAGACCCACCACCCTCTGGCTGAAGAAATTTCTCCTCATCTCTGTTCTAAAGTGACTCTTTATTCTAAGGCTGTGCCCCCGGGTCCTAGTCTCCCCTGTTAATAGAAACAACTTCCCTACATCCACCCTATCTAAGCCATTCATTATCTTGTAAGTTTCTATTAGATCTCCCCTCAACCTCCTAAACTCCAATGAATATAATCCCAGGATCCTCAGACTTTTATCGTATGTTAGGCCTACCATTCCTGGGATCATCCGTGTGAATCTCCGCTGGACCCGCTCCAGTGCCAGTATGTCCTTCCTGAGGTGTGGGGCCCAAAATTGCTCACAGTATTCTAAATGGGGCCTAACTAATGCTTTATAAAGCTTCAGAAGTACATCCCTGCTTTTATATCCCAAGCCTCTTGAGATAAATGACAACATTGCATTTGCTTTCTTAATTACGGACTCAACCTGCAAGTTTACCTTTAGAGAATCCTGGACTAGGACTCCCAAGTCCCTTTGCACTTCAGCATTATGAATTTTGTCACTGTTTAGAAAATAGTCCATGCCTCTATTCTTTTTTCCAAAGTGCAAGACCTCGCACATGCCCACGTTGAATTTCATCAGCCATTTCTTGGACCACTCTCCTAAACTGTCTAAATCTTTCTGCAGCCTCCCCACCTCCTCCATACTACCTGCCCCTCCACCTATCTTTGTATCATCGGCAAACTTAGCCAGAATGCCCCCAGTCCCGTCATCTAGATCGTTAATATATAAAGAGAACAGCTGTGGCCCCAACACTGAACCCTGCGGGACACCACTCGTCACCAGTTGCCATTCCGAAAAAGAACCTTTTATCCCAACTCTCTGCCTTCTGCCCGACAGCCAATCGTCAATCCATGTTAGTACCTTGCCTCGAATACCATGGGCCCTTATTTTACTCAGCAGTCTCCCATGAGGCACCTTATCAAAGGCCTTTTGGAAGTCAAGATAGATAACATCCATTGGCTCTCCTTGGTCTAACCTATTTGTTATCTCTTCAAAGAACTCTAACAGGTTTGTCAGGCACGACCTCCCCATACTAAATCCATGCTGACTTGTCCTAATCCGACCCTGCACTTCCAAGAATTTAGAAATCTCATCCTTAGCAATGGATTCTAGAATCTTGCCAACAACCGAGGTTAGGCTAATTGGCCTATAATTTTCCATCTTTTTCCTTGTTCCCTTCTTGATCAGGGGGTTACAACAGCGATTTTCCAATCCTCTGGGACTTTCCCTGACTCCAGTGACTTTTGAAAGATCATAACTAACGCCTCCACTATTTCTTCAGCTATCTCTAGGATTCTAGAACTCTAGGATGTAGCCCATCTGGGCCCGGAGATTTATCAATTTTTAGACCTCTTAGTTTCTCTAGCACTTTCTCCTTTGTGATGGCTACCATATTCAACTCTGCCCCCTGACTCTCCGGAATTGTTGGGATATTATTCATGTCTTCTTCTGTGAAGACTGACACAAAGTACTTATTCAGTTCCTCAGCTATTTCCTTGTCTCCCATCACAAAATTACCAGCGTCATTTTGGAGCGGCCCAATGTCAACTTTTGCCTCCCGTTTGTTTTTAATGTATTTAAATAAACTTTTACTATCATTCCTAATGTTACTGGCTAGCCTACCTTCAAATTTGATCCTCTCTTTCCTTATCTCTCTCTTTGTTATCCTCTGTTTGTTTTTGTAGCCTTCCCAATCTTCTGACTTCCCACTACTCTTTGCCACATTATAGGCTTTCTCTTTTGCTTTGATGCATTCCCTAACTTCCTTTGTCAGCCATGGCTGCCTAATCCCCCCTCTGATAACCTTTCTTTTCTTTGGGATGAACCTCTGTACTGTGTCCTCAATTACTCCCAGAAACTCCTGCCATTGCTGTTCTACTGTCTTTCCCACTAGGCTCTGCTCCCAGTCGATTTTCATCAGTTCCTCCCTCATGCCCCTGTAGTTACCTTTATTTAACTGTAACACCTTTACATCTGATTCTACCTTCTTTCTTTCAAATTGGAGATTGAATTCGACCATATTATGATCACTGCCTCCTAAGTGCTCCCTTACTTTAAGATCTTTAATCAAGTCTGGCTCATTACATAACACTAAGTCCAGAATGGCCTGTTCCCTCGTGGGCTCCATCACAAGCTGTTCCAAAAAGCCCTCCTGTAAACATTCAATGAATTCCCTTTCCTTGGGTCCACTGGCAGTATTATTTACCCAGTCCACCTGCATATTAAAGTCCCCCATGATCACGGTGACCTTGCCTTTCTGACATGCACTTTCTATTTTGTGGTGCATCTTGTGCCCCTGGTCCTGACCACTGTTAGGAGGCCTGTACATAACTCCCATTATGGTTTTTTTGCCTTTGTGGTTCCTCAACTCTACCCACACAGACTCCATATCATCCGACCCCATGTCGTTTAGTCCTATTGATTTAATTTCATTCCTAATTAACAAGGCAACCCCGCCCCCTCTGCCCACCTCTCTGTCTTTTCGATAGGTTGTGAATCCCTGGTCCTGAACCCCCTGCAACCATGTCTCTGTGATGCCTACCACATCATACCTGCCAGTCGCAATCTGGGCCACAAGCGCATCTACCTTGTTCCATACACTGCGCGCATTTAAATATAGCACTTTACTCTATTGACCGTCCCTTTTTGTTTTCTTAGTGTGGTGGACCTTGGTTTACTGAGCCTTTCCATACACTGTGTCATATTTTGTGGGATGGGGACTATTGTAACCTCTCCTGAGTTCTGTCTTTTCGTGCTTTTTTGTATTCCTAAGCAGCTACGCTTCCCACTGATTACTTCACCTCTTGGTTCCCTGACTTTCCCTTCCCCCCCCCCTCCCAAATCTTTAGTTTAAAGTCCTATTGACCTCCCTATTTACTCTTTTCGCCAGAACACTGGTCCCAGCTCGGTTCAGGTGGAGACCATCCCAACGGTATAGGTCCCCCCTGTCCCAAAACTGATGCCAGTCTCCCATGAAAAGGAACCCCTCATTCCCACACCACTCTTTCAGCCACGTGTTAACTTCCCTTATTCTTGCCTCCCTATGCCAATTTGCACGTGGCTCGGGCAGTAATCCGGAGATTATGACCCTTGAGGACCTATTTTTTAATTTGAATCCTAGCTCTTTATAATCTCTAAACAGGTCCTCTTTCCTATGTTGTTGGTACCGACATGGACCACAACAACTGGATCCTCCCCCTCCCTCTCCAGTATCCTTTCAAGCCGGTCAGAGATGTCCCGCACCCTAGCACTGGGCAGGCAACATACCATGCGGGACTCTTTATCCTGCTCACAAAGGATACTATCTATCCCCCTGATAATAGAATCCCCTACAACTACAACTTGCCTACCTTACTCCCTCCCCTTGAATGGCCTGCTGAACCATGGTGCCTTGGTCAGCTGACTCATCCTTCCTGCAACCCTGTTCGCCATCCACACAGGGAGCAAGTGCCTCATACCTGTTGGACAGAGTCAAGGGCTGAGGCTCCTGAGTTCCTGAGTTCCTGACTGCTGGTTCCCTTTACCTGCCTGACTTGCAGTCACACCCTGCTGTCTCTGGCCACTAGCAGGATTTAAACTACTTACTCTGATAGGTGTGACTGCCTCCTGAAACACAGTGTCCAGGTAAGTCTCCCCCTCCCGGATGTGCCTCAGTGTTTGAAGCTCAGACTCCAGCTCATCAACTCTGAGCCGGGGCTCTTCGAGCAGCCAACACTTACTGCAGATGTGGTCGCTGCAGCTCGCAATGGGATCTGCCAGCTCCCACATCAAGCAGCTCAAGCACATCACCTGACCAGCCATCACTAATTAATTAATTAGTTTAATTTAAGTTTATGGTGGGGGCAGCTTCAATCAATCAGACACTACCCTGCACTTTTAACTGAAAATCAGCACAATGAGATTAACCACTTACCTTTCCTGGGTTACCTTGCTGCACCAAACTAGCAAATTCTCACTGTCTGCATCTCTCTCACTCCGGCTGTGTCTCCTTGACCTGCGCAATGCTAATAATATAATATAATAATGCTAATAATAATATAATATGGCACTTACCTCACACCAATGGGTCTTACTACTAGGTTAGAGGAGGAGGGCGGGTGGGAGACACTACACTACAATTTATTGGTTGGGGAGGGTGGGGGGGGGGGGGTGTTCTTCCCAGAAGTCCGCGGGTCGAAAAAAATAAAACAGAAAAGAAGTGTTTTTTTAAAAGGAGAAACTTACCTCCCAGAAATCACTTGCGCACCGCTCCCGCTGAAGTCGACTGGCCTGCTCCTGTGAAGGTAAGTGTTTTTAAAGGAGAAACTTACCTCCCAGAAATCACTTGCGCACCGCTCCCGCTGAAGTCGACTGGCCTGCTCCTGTGAAGGTAAGTGTTTTTAAAGGAGAAACTTACCTCCCAGAAATCACTTGCGCACCGCTCCCGCTGAAATCGACTGGCCTGCTCCTGTGAAGGTAAGTGTTTTTAAAGGAGAAACTTACCTCCCAGAAATCACTTGCGCACTGCTCCCGCTGAAATCGACTGGCCTGCTCCTGTGAAGGTAAGTGTTTTTAAAGGAGAAACTTACCTCCCAGAAATCACTTGCCCACGGCTCCCGCTGAAATCGACTGGCCTGCTCCTGTGAAGGTAAGTGTTTTTAAAGGAGAAACTTACCTCCCAGAAATCACTTGCGCACCGCTCCCGCTGAAATCGACTGGCCTGCTCCTGTGAAGGTAAGTGTTTTTAAAGGAGAAACTTACCTCCCAGAAATCACTTGCGCACCGCTCCCGCTGAAATCGACTGGACTGCTCCTGTGAAGGTAAGTGTTTTTAAAGGAGAAACCTCCCTCCCAGAAATCACTTGCGCACCGCACCCGCTGAAATCGACTCCCACAAGTCCCGAAAGATGTCCTGTTAGGTAATTTGGACATTCTGAATTTTCCCTCTGTGTACCCGAACATGCGCCGGAATGTGGCGACAAGGGGCTTTTCACAGTAACTTCATTGCAGTGTTAATGTACGCCTACTTGGGACAATAACGTTTATTATTATTATCCTTTTGTCCACACTGTCACTGTGTGTGTGGAGTATCACGCTGCTAACACGGAGTAAACATAATTCTATTCTGTTTTTAACATTAAGAATTCTTACAACACCAGGTTAAAGTTTAATAGGTTTCTTTCGAGTTACTAGCTTTCGGAGGGCAACTCCTTCCTCGGGTGAACCTTGATTTTCAGGACAGCAGCCGGTGACTAGTGGTGTGCCTCAGGAGTCGGTGCTGGGACCACAACTTTTCACAATATCCATTGATGATCTGGAAGAAGGAACTGAAGGCATTGTTGCTAAGTTTGCAGATGTTACAAAGATCTGCAAAAAGACAGGTAGTACTGAGGAAGCAGGCGGGCTGCAGAAGGGCTTGGATAGGCTAGGAGAGTGGGCAAAGAAGTGGCAGATGGAATACAATGTGGAAAAGTGTGAGGTTATGCACTTTGGAAGGAGAAATGGAGGTATAGATTATTTTCTAAATGGGGAGATGCTTAGGAAATCAGAAGCACAAAGGGACTTGGGAGTCCTTGTTCATGATTCTCTTAAGGTTAACGTGCAGGTTCAGTTGGCAGTTAGGAAAGCAAATGCAATGTTAGCATTCATGTCGAGACAGCTAGAATACAAGACCAGGGATGTACTTCTAAGGCTGTATAAGGCTCTGGTCAGAATCTATTTGGAGCATTGTGAGCAGTTTTGGGCCCCTTATCTAAGGAAGGATATGCTGGCCTTGGAAAGGGTCCAGAGGAGGTTCACAAGAATTACCCCTGGAATGAAGAGCTTGCCATATGAGTAACGGTTGAGGACTCTGGGTCTTTACTTGTTGGAGTTTAGAAGGATGAGGGGGGATCTTATTGAAACTTATGTTGAGAGGATGTTTCCACTTGTAGGAAAAGCTAGAAGCAGATGACACAATCTCAGAATAAAGGGACACGCCTTTAAAACAGAGATGAGGAGGAATTTCTTCAGCCATAGGGTGGTGAATCTGTGGAACTCTTTGCCACAGAAGGCTTTGGAGGCCAAATCACTGAGTGTCTTTAAGACAGAGACAGATAGGTTTTTGATCAATAGGGGGTTCAGGTGTTATGGGGAGAAGGCAGGAGAATGGGGTTGAGAAAAATATCAGCCATGCTTGAATGGCGGAGCAGACTCGATTGGCCGAGTGGCCTAATTCTGCTCCTATGTCTTATGGTCTTATGGTCATTGTGGGCATTTTGTTCCAAATGACCCTTTATCATCTGTCACTTCTTCTGGCACGTTTTGACACCAAAAGGCTCAGGCAGCTACGAGGAGAAGATCTCGGAGTTAACAGTGGGTTTAGACAACATCACTACTCAAATTCCTAAATCAATAATTGTCCCTTCGCTGCTCTCAGCTTGAGAATTTTATCAAACAATGTGATTGACGAGTTTACCAATGGGTGATAGTTTTCAATTCATTCACATGAAGAGATCACTTCACGGCCTAGCCGGATGTAACACATTTTAAATACAAGTGCTGTTATTAATTTATTTTGGGGCTCTGTTATTGCATATATTATTCAGGGGTAACAGTGGTTAGCACTGCTGCCTCAAAGCACAACGCACCCAGGTTTAGTTCCGGCCTGTGTGGAGGTTGTCCTCCACGTGTGTGCGTGGGTTTCCTCCGGGTGCTCCGGTTTCCTCCCACAGTCCAAAGATGTGATGGTTAGGTGGATTGTCCATGCTAAATTGTCCCTGAATCTGAAAAGGTTTAGATGGGGTTACAGGATTATGGAGATAGGCCGGGGGAGTGGGCCTGGGTGCTCTTTCAGAGGGTTGGTGCAGACTCAATGAGCCGAATGGTCTTCTTCTGTACTGTAGGGATTCTATTCTGTAAAGTATAAAGTAGTTAGAGATGTTGTGTAATACGTTATTGATTTTATTTTTTCTACTTGATGATGTGGTGCCCATGAGTTTGGTTCATGTTATTTCTGATAACCGTTATGTTCTCCGGCATGGTCTACTAGATTATTGTACATTGTTGTCTCATTCACACAGTTCAGTGTCAATAAAATACATTAGCGATTTTTAGCACAGAAAAGGAGTTGGTCATGTAACCCCAATTTTAAAAAAGGGAGGGAGTGAGAAAATTGGGAATCATAGAACGGCTAGCCTGACATCGGTGGTGGAGAGAATACTGGAGTCAATTACTATGGATGAAATAACTGAACATTTGGAAAGTGGGGACAGGATCGGTCCAAGTCAGCATGGATTCACCAAAGGGAGATCAAGCTTGACAATCCTTCTGGAATTTTTTGAGGATGTGACCAGTAGAGTGGTCAATGGTGAAGCAGTGGATGTTGTGTATCCGGACTTAGGGGCGGGGGGGGGGGGGGAGGGGTTGGGGGTGGTGGTAATGTATTGATGTAAATAGAAAATTGGTTGGCAGACAGGAATCAGGGAGTGGGACTAAATGGGTCCTTTTCAGGGTGGCAGGCAGTGACTAGTGGCGTATTGCAGGGTTCAGTGCTGGGACCCCAACTGTTCACAAAATACACTAATGATTTGGACGAAGGAATTGCATGCAATATCTCAAAATTTGCAAATGACACTAAGCTAGGTGGCAGAGTGTGCAGTGAGGAGGATGCAAAGAGGCTGCAGGGTGACTTCGACAGGCTGGCTGAGCGGTCATATACTTGGCAAATGCAATATAATATGGGTAAATGTGAGGTTATCCACTTTAGTGGCAAAAACAGGAAGACAGATTATTATCTGAATGGTGGCAGTTTAGGAACAGGGGAAGTGTAACGAGACCTGGGTGACATGGTGGAACAGTCGCTGAAGGTTTGCATGCAGGTACAGCAGGTGGTGAGGAAAGTTAATGGCATGCTGGCCTTCATAGCGAGAGGATTTGAGTATAGGAATAGGGGTGTCTTGCTGCAGTTATACAGGGCCTTGGTGAGGTCACACCTTGAGTATTGTGTGCAATTTTGGTGTCCGAGTTTGAGCAAGGACATCCTTACTATTGAGGGTGTCTAGCAAAGATTCACCAGACTAATTCCCAGGATGGCAGGACTGACATATGAAGAAAGACTGGATCGACTGGGCTTGTACTCACTGGAGTTTAGAAGAATGAGAAGGGATCTCATAGAAACATATAAAATCCTGATGGGACTTGTTGCTATCTCTCGGTTGGCTCTTAATTCGTAATTTGCTCTGTTTGTTTAACCTTTGCTCTAGAGTCGCCGGGTATCTTTGTGATACCGCCACGAGGTTCAAGTTCAAGGACTGATCAATAACTTAACACACCAATTAGTAAGATTCAAATCAAAACACATTTATTATACACAGTAAATCACTATTCATGCATAAATTCTACTTTCTAGACTATTCCTATCACTAAAAGGCCTATATTTAGCTTCGGAACTGACCCACCAGGTCAGGGGAACAAATGGCCTTTCGTTCAGGCCCTGAGTCTGCAGGATTCAAAAGCTGGTATGTACTGGTAGCTAGGAGCGCCTATCTCGTAGCGAGCATTGACTTGAGACTTACTTGGTTGGTGCGGCCGCTGGACAGTTCACTCTCAGGGGTTGCTTCACGTTGCTGAGTGACCCTACCCAAGAAGAACAATTCGAACTTGGCGGCTTTACTTTATAGTCCCCAGGGACGGACCCCGTACCTGGTTCCAAGTGGTTGGACTGCGTTCCGATCACTTGGATCGATTTCTCCAATACTGGAGTTGTTCCCTGATCGCTGGGTGGTCCCTAAATATCCGTTGGCCTTCCTTTGTCTTGGCTCCTGCTGGCGCCGAGGAGTCTGGCTTGGCTTTATTCACCTTAACTGTTGCAATTGTGCCTTGGAATTGCTCATCGCTATGTAGATGGCTGCTGGTTTCAGTGCTGTCTGGTTTTTTACAGGTTTCAATACACATGATTTCTGTACTTGCTAGCCTTTGCCTGTGTTGGCTGAATTTCCCTTCGGTCTTTGCGGTTCTCCATTTTAAGTCGGGAAGTGGCCAACCCAGGTGGCTACAGACTGGACAGGCTAAATACAGGAAGAATGTTCCCGATGTTAAAGACTTCCAGAACTAGGGGGTCAGAGCCTGAGAATAAGGGGTAAGCCACTCAGGACTGAGGTGAGGAAGAACGTCGTCTCTCGGAGAGTTGTGAGCTTGTGGAATTCTCTACCACAGAAAGCTGTTGGGTCCAGTTCATTGGACATATTCAATAGGGAGCTGGGCGTGGCCCTTGTGGCGAAAGGGATCAAGGGTATGGAGAGAGAGTGGGAATGGGATACTGAATTTATATGATCAGCCATGATCATATTGAATGGTGGTACAGGCTCAAAGGGCCGAATGGCCTACTCCTGCACTTATTTTCTATGTTTCTATGTCGGGGTTGAGCATTGACAAGAAACTACCAAGAGAAAAGGTGGAGATTTCACAAATAAGCCACTAAAATTATGATTTTTCTTTGGATGTAAGTGTAATTTAGCTGCTGTCGTAATCTCACCAGCACACATTCTACTCATCCATCTCTCTCTCTTTAATTTCTAATTGTTGCAGCAAACTTGGCAGCGATCGTGATCCTGTCCCGAGGAAGATGTGGCTTCTCCCGATGTATCACCTGCTACTTGGTGTCTATGGCAGTGTCAGACCTCATGGTCACTATCAGCTCTGTGATACTAAACCGGATTGCTGGCATTTATTTCCCATTCACTTTCCTGTCCATCACACACGTATGTCGTTGCCGGGCTGTCCTAAACTGCACACTTTTTGGAATTTCTGTATGGCTAACAGTGGCTTTCACCTTTGACAGATACGTGGCAATTTGTTGCCAAAATCTGAAAACAAAATATTGCAGAGCGAAGCCAGCGGCAGTTGCCATCGTGGCAATTTGTATATGTTGCTTTTTTGCATCTTCTTTCCTGTATTTGATTTATAAACCGTTGTACATAATTAATGACGTGCCGTGGTTCTGCAGTGTAAAGGTCATGTTTTACACATCACCAGTATGGATCGCATATGAATGGACAATCCGCATTTCCACCCCTTGTCTCCCATTCATTCTGATTATATTGCTCAATGCTCTGACCATCAGAAACATCCGAGTGGCCAACAGAGCCCGCAGGAGACTCAGGAGCCAGAACAATGGAGAGAATGAGAGTGACCCAGAGATAGAGCAGCGGAGAAAGTCCATTGTTTTACTGGTCGCCATCTCGGGCAGCTTCATCCTGTCCTATGTGTTAACTGTGATTGCCTTCCTCTACGCTAGGATTGCGGGAACTACTTATTTCTCTGGCTCCAACTTCGAGGAATCAAATTATATTCTGGAGGAAAGCGGAATTATCTTGCAGGTGCTCAGTTACTGCAGCAACCCGTTTATTTATGCTGGGACACAGAGTAAATTCCGAGACGAGTTAAGGAATGGGGTGAAATATCCATTCATTCTGATCCGGAAAATATTTAAATAATGCCAACAGTCCAATGCTGTAATAATTCACCGTTATCGTCCACGTATAAATATTATCCAATCCCAGTTACATTGTCATATTTTGTGTCGTTTATCCTCTGAACGATTTTAGAAATATACAAGCCTGATCACCGCACAAATCAGATTTTAACCTCTTTTCAGTTAGTTGCCAATTCTCTTCCCCATCGAATAAATATTTTGACATTCTGCGGTGTCCGTGCAAAATGCAGGAGCGAGATTCTGACCACTCAGCTGCCATTGAACAGGAAACAATTCTGTGTAATGTGGGGGCCTCGATAGCTCTCTGGGTGTGGATTGAATGCTAACGTTGAGCCCTCAATGTATTCTCACAGTAACTTCACTGTAGTGTTAATGTAAGCCGACTTGTGACAGGAGGAAAGATTATTATTATAACGAGAATGTGGACTGCCCAGTGCATTGCTCTTTCCTCAAAAAACGCCCAGGCACACTTGTAACCTTGTGTAGCCAAGCTGTGTCCATATTCATAAGAGCAGAGCAATTTAGCGAAGAAAAAGATGAATTCACGTCCAATCCATTGCACACTCTGCTAGTATTCGAGGCACACCCAGACAGGCAGTCCCAGACAGGCAGAGCCAGGCAGGCAGAACCAGACAGGCAGAACCAGACAGGCAGTCCCAGACAGGCAGACCCAGAGAGGCAGAGCCAGGCAGGCACACCCAGACAGGCAGTCCCAGACAGGCAGTCCCAGACAGGCAGAGCCAGGCAGGCAGAACCAGACAGGCAGGCCCAGACAGGCACTCCCACACACGCACACCCAGAGAGGCACACCCAGACAGGCACTCCCACACACGCACACCCAGAGAGGCACACCCAGACAGGCAGTCCCAGACAGGCAGACCCAGACAGGCAGAGCCAGGCAGGCAGAACCAGACAGGTAGACCCAGACAGGCACTCCCACACACGCACACCCAGAGAGGCACACCCAGACAGGCAGTCCCAGACAGGCAGAGCCAGGCAGGCAGAACCAGACAGGCAGACCCAGACAGGCAGTCCCAGCCAGGCAGTCCCAGACAGGTAGACCCAGACAGGCAGGCACAGACAGGCAGACCCAGGCAGGCAGAACCAGACAGGCAGTCCCACACAGGCAGACCCAGACAGGCAGACCCAGACAGGCAATCCCAGACAGCCAGTCCGCACTGGTGATGGTGGGGAACTGGAGGGAGCTTGATTGTGCGGGGCTACATTTGTCAATTGGCTCTTTGTTGCTTCTCGAAGCTCCCGCTGCCGGATCGCCGTCATGTTTTTGGCAGCGTACCGGAACACTCACTGTGTGTGGGGGACGCGCTGGGATGTCACGGGACACTCACTGTATGTGTGGGACATTCTGGGCTGAGGCAGCGTCCCGGGACAGTCACTGTGTGTGTGGAAAACTCTGGGCTGAGGCAGCGTCCCCGGAGACTCACTGTGTGTGTGGGATGCTCTGTAGTGAAGTGATCCTGAATTTACACAGTTCAACCTCTGGTATGACCTAGGAACCAACTTCCACCAAACAATGGCATTTACCAAATTCAAACAAAATCTGGCAGAATACCAGCCAGATTTTCGCTTGCGTCAGCATCTCTCTCACCTTGCAGCCAATCACTGTCCGTTTCTTCCTGCCTCTGTATTTGTTCTCCACCTGGCTCCACAGTGGATGAGAGAGGGACAAGCAGCAGGATTTTACCCGAACTCTCCATTCACTTGCTGCCAGCAGAACGCGGGGACTACACCTTCAATCAGCGGGTTACTGCCCATCCCGGGGACACTCCAACCAGGAGCAAAGCTCAGAATACACCGAGCACAGGCTCAGAAACATGCAGGTACAGTATACCCCGCTCACTTCACCTCCGAGCAGCATTTACACAATCCCTCAGTGAGTGGCCCTTCCTTTGAGCTTCTTCTGTTGTATTCAGCTCCTGTGGCCTCAATGGACTGAATAATTTGAGTTCGAAGTTTTCTTGTCATCACGCCCGAGATTCGGACCCTGATCGGCGTGGGGGGGGGGGGGGGGGGGGGGGATTATTGTGCCCGTGTGAGCATCAAAATCTGGCCCAATACCACTCAAATTTTCGCTTGCTTCATAATCTCTCTCACTTTGCAGCCAATCACTGACCGTTTCTTCCTGCCCCTGTCTTTGTTCTCCACCTGCTGCACTTGTGACTTTTTCAGCTCTGATGTGAAACGACAAATATCACTTAACTGATTCTGGCAGAGCTCTTTTCTGTGAAACTGCGATTCAGCTTCGTTGAACAGTTTGGTGGACAATAATAATTCATCATTCCCTGAGCGGGAATTGAACCCGGGCCGCGGCGGTGAGAGCGCCGAATCCTAACCACTAGACCACCAGGGAAACTGACAGAGTTTTAACCCGTCTGACAGTATATCATTCGCCTTTCATTCTTATTTCCCAGTTTTTATTAGAAGTATACAAAATTACATGTTTAAAATGAACACAAGTGACATCTTAAGCTAATCACAACAGCAATTGTTGTTCGCTGGACCACGAAATCGACAGTGAGGTGAAATAGCCCAGCAAGCTGCTCATGTGTAACTTCCAATTTCCAAAACCCACCAACTTGATCATTGTGGCTCCTGTGAAACTTACAACGCAACATCGGGCAGACATTCATCAGTAAATAGGAATAACTCATTTCAATTGTTAAAAACATTTTTTGTCGCAATTAAGTTTTGATCAAAATTTGAAGTTTCCAGTTTATGTTGATCTTTTTCTGAAGTGAAACTATCACGTTTGCTGAACATAAACAAACTCCCCTGTTTCAGACAGGGCACGAACATTAAAACTTACTCATCTGTAATTATGAGGCAAAGCTTCCTCGTTTCGATTTGTTGTTAAACATTAACACAACACGTCATCTCACAGCCTTGTGACATTTACACTTTTGGAATGTGTTTCTCTCTTCCCCGGCTCCACAGTGGGTGAGAGAGGGACAAGCAGCAGGATTTTACCCTAATTCTCCATTCACCCGCTGCCAGCAGAACGCGGGGACTGCAGCTTCAATCAGCGGCTAACTGCCCATCCCGGGGACACTGTAACCAGGAGCAAAGCTCCCAATACACCGAGCACAGGCTCAGAAACATGCAGGTAGATTATACCCCGCTCACTTAACCTCCGAGCAGCATTTACACAATCCCTCAGTGAGTATCATTTCCTTTGAGCTTCTTCTGTTGTATTCAGCTCCTGTGACCTCAATGGACTGAATAATTTGAGTTCGAAGTTTTCTTGTCATCACGCCCGAGATTCGGCCCCTGATCGTGTGTGTGTGGGGGGGTGGGGGGGGGGGGGGATTATTGTGTCTGTGTGAGCATCAAAATCTGGCCCAATACCACTCAAATTTTCGCTTGCTTCATAATCTCTCTCACTTTGCAGCCAATCACTGTCCGTTTCTTCCTGCCCCTGTCTTTGTTCTCCACCTGCTGCACTTGTGACTTTTTCAGCTCTGATGTGAAACAACAAATGTCACTGAACTGATTCTGGCACAGCTCTTTTCTGTGAAACTGCGATTCAGTTTCATTGAACATTCTGCTGGACAACAATAATTGATCATTCCCTGTTCGGGAATCGAACCCGGGCAGCGGCGGTGAAAACGCCGAATCCTAACCACTAGACCACCAGAGAAACTGACACGGAAAAAAATGTAACCTGGGTTTACAGTATATCATTCACCTTTTGTTTTGGTTTCCGAGTTTTCATTAGAAGTATACAAAATTACATGTTTAAAATGAACACAAGTGACATCTTCAGCCAATCACAACACCGATTGTTGTTCGCTGTAACATGAAATCGACAGTGAGGTGAAATATTCCCAAAAGCTGCTCATGTGTAACTTCCAATTTCCTAAACCCACCAACCTTATCACTGTGGCTGCTGTGAAACTTATCCGGCGGACATTCATTAGTAATTCCAAATAACTCATTTCAATTTTTCAAAACATTGACAGTTAATCCTTTCCGCAATTAAGTTTTAATCAATATTAGAATTTTTGTTGATCTTTTTCTGACGTGAAACTCACGTTTGCTTAACATACACGAACTCCCCTGTTTCATACTGGGCATAAGTAAGAAACTTACTCATCTGTAACTATGAGGCAAAGCTTCCACGTTCCGATTTGTTGTTAAACATTAACACACGTCATCTCACAGCCTTGTGACATTTATACTTCCACAAGTTTTGAATGAGATTCTTTCTTCCCCGGCTCCACAGTGGGTGAGAGAGGGACAAGCAGCAGGATTTTACCCAAACTCTCCATTCACCCGCTGCCAGCAGAACGCGGGGACTGCAGCTTCAATTAGCGGGTTATTGCCCATCCCGTGGACACTCCAACCAGGAGCAAACCTCCCAACACACCGAGCACAGGCTCAGAAACATGCAGGTAGATTATACCCCGCTCACTTAACCTCCGCGCAGCATTTACATAATCCCTAAATGACTTATGCTTCTTTCGTTGTATTCAGCTCCTGAGACCTCAATGCACTGAATAATTTGAGTGAGACATTTTCCTGATGCCACACCCGAGATTTGCACCCAAATCTGGGAGATACTTGTGTCTGGTGAGCAATAACATCTGGCCCATTACCACCCACATTTTGGCTGACGTCAACATCTCTCCGTCTCTTCCAGCATCTGTACTTGTTCTCGACCTGCTGCACTTGGACTTTTTAAGCTCTGATGTGAAACAACAAATCTCACTTAACTGATTCTGGCAGAGCTCTTTTCTGTGAAACTGCGATTCAGCTTCATTGAACGGTTTGCTGGACAACAATAAAGCATCATGCCCTGCCCGGGAATCGAACCCAGCTCCGCGTCAACATCTCCCTCATTTTGCTGAATTCCAGTCGATTTGTCAAGCATGATTTTCCCTTTCATAAATCCATGCTGACTGTCATCTTTTAAATTTTTTCCTACTTCAATACTGTGAAAAAAACAACTTTACACCTTGGTTTCGATAAAACTAACTTCGTCTTTAATGACCAAAGTTAGAGAGAGAGAGAGCTGTTAAGGTAAACCTGCTCATTCTTTCTCAAGCTCGCAAAGACATGGAGAAAACGTTCAATATTTATACAAAAGCTGTATCATTTTACAAAAACAGACCTTGTTCAAAAATGTCAATACAGTCATAACTTCTGATCAACCATGTTGTCATAGAAAGACCCTGACTCGGCTTATTTGCAGTATTTTGTCTTTAGAGGATTTAAGACGTGGTCCTATTTTGTTTTTCACCTCTGCCCTCATGATGCCTTGACGCAGATGGACCTAGGTCATGAGGAGGTTGTGTTATTGGGACATTCCTGGATCGTGGCTTTGTTATCAGGTTTTACTAAGGTCAGGCACTATTTTCCCTCTTCTGGCCTTGTATGATACGATTATGTGGATTCTTAGCTTTGTCTAGTTTGTCAGGGTCTGAACTTGGCACTTAGCTGACACAGCTGTCTTACACTTCGTTATAGGCCGTAAAATTCTCAGCCATTGTCATCCAGGGTACCTGGGAATTATGCGTCCATGAGCTATTTGATGTTTTATTCCACACCCTGGACCAATCAAGAACAAACATACCCTTGTTGGAGGGTTTGGTATCGGTCCCTGCCATTCGGTTGTAAGATTACACCTACTCTGCCCCATTGATGGTCCTTCTCCTGATTTACTAAAACATCGGGATCCTTGCGCAGTGCTCGATGGGATGGTAAGGGCAGGGGGATTCGAAACATGGGGATATCCAGGTTGATACCAGGCTAAAAATCTAGTCATCCCATAGCCAGCCAATCTCCAAATTTTCATATCTCCACCGAACCCCTGTGTTCGGTTTTGACGCAGTACCCACTCAACTGTTTCTGCTAAGTGGAATGGGAGTGATTGGAGAGGTAGCCCCTCCTTGGAATGGATGGGGATACGGGTACTAACCCAACAGTTACTTACATTCAATCTGTCAGCATAAATATATGACATATATAGAAAGCTATTAGCACGCAGCTCTTGGTCAGTTTGTTCGCCTACTGTCGAATGGCCATTAAGACCAATTAGTCCAAATAGTCCAAATGTGATAATGAAGATCCTCATTCTGCAACCTCGTTGGGGCTGAAACCAATCTTCTTACAATCCGATAGGTGTACCCAACTCGAACGTCCTTCGAGTTTAACGGCAGTCGGTGTAGTCAGCAATACTTGAAAAGGGCCGCTCCAGCGTTGCCCTAACTTCTCTCTGTCCCAATTCTTTATCAGCACGTAGTCTCCTGGTTTGACTACTGGATATCGAGGGATCTTTGTTCCGGCTGCTGCTGGGAGATGGGCCTGTTTTACCTGCGAGTGGAGAAACTTTAAAGAAAATGTTAATTGCTTCAAATAACTCAGCATTTTATCTCCCATAACGTGGAGGTCTACTCCCTCTAGGGGTTCTTCATGGGCATCCCAGGGAGTCCTCATTGGCCGACCGTAGACTATCTCTGCAGCTGACAGTCCGGACCGCCAATGTGGAGTAACCCTCATGTGAAACAGTGCCAAAGGCAATATCTTTAACCAATTTAATCCAGTTTCTTCGGTCAATTTAGATAATTTTTCTTTTAAGGTCCCATTTGCTCTCTCTACAATTCCTGCTGCCTGTGGATGATACGCGCAGTGCAGTTGTTGTTTAATTTTGAGTGCTTCGCATAATTCATAATTGATTCGAGCCACAAAATGTGTTCCATTGTCTGAGCTCAGCATTCTGGGAATCCCAAATCGGGGAATAATTTCTGTCAATAGTAATTTTACCACCGTATGTGCAGTACAGTTGGTGGTGGGGAAGGCTTCAATCCATTTACTAAATACATCAATGATCACTAAACAATATTTATAGCATTGTACTTTAGGTAATTCAATAAAATCCAGCTGTATGCAGGCAAAAGGACCATCTGGCAAGGGGGTTGTTCCGGGAGGGCATTTAATGCCTTTACCCTTATTATTTTTCATGCAAATAAGACATCGATCCAGACGCATTTGTGCTGCTGTATTCAGATCTGGGTGCCACCAAGCTTTCAGGAGTAGCTGTACCATTCCCTCCTTGCCAAGATGGGTACAAGAATGCAAATAATCAATAAGTATCGGCAATAACGAATCTGGAACACAAACTTGACCTACTGGGGTAAGCCAGAGGTTTTGTGTCAACGAGTGCGAACACCCCATTGACTTCCATAGTGTGCGCTCAGAATCAGAGGCGTCCCTCTGTAACCTTTGAATTTCAGCTAACTCTGGCATGCCCTTTGTTGCTAGAATAGGTAGCTGATTTAAAGCCTGTGTACCACCTGCGGGAACAATCATAGAGGCTGATGCAGGCGCTGCCTTAGCGGCTGAATCCGCACGGGCATTTCCTAATTGCACAGGAGTGTCCCCGGAAGTGTGCGCAGCACATTTAATGATAGCCAATTGACGAGGAAGTTGAATAGCAACGAGGAGATTTTTAACCCAAAGAGCATTTAGAATGGGAGAGCCTGCGGAGGTAAGGAACCCACGTTGCTGCCAGAGGCGGCCAAAATCGTGGGTGACACCAAAAGCGTACCTAGAGTCTGTGTACACATTCGCACTTTGGTCTTTGGCCAGAACACAGGCTCTAGTAAGGGCGAATAGCTCAGCTTTCTGCGCCGAGACTGGAATCTGGAAAGCAGCTGCTTCCAGAATGTCAGTGTCTGTAACAATGGCATACCCCGATTGCGGGACACCCATTTGGGAAATAGAAGAACTGCCATCAACATAAAAAGTGAGATCAGGCTTATCAAGAGGGTGGTCAGTTAAATCGGGTACGAGGTGCGGTAAGGAAATGATTCCTAAGCAAACAATCATGTGGTGGATCAACAAGTACGTCAGGGGGATGTTCGAGGAATGCTGCGGGATTTAAAGTGGAACAGTAATGGAAAGACAGATATGGGTTCTGTAATAGTGAGACCTCATATCGGCTCAAGTGGGCCTGTGTCAGATGCTGGGTCTGCTGAGATGTAAGGAGAGCCACAACAGAGTGTGAGGTATACACATGCACGGGCTGATGAAGGGTCAAATTAGAGGCTGTCTGAGCTAACACATGTACAGCAGTGAGAATTTGAGTGCAGGGGGGCAAACCTCAAGCTACCGGATCCAATTTAGTAGAATAATAGGCAACCATGGTCACCATGTTCCTGTGTCAAGACACCCGTGGCACATAGGTCCAGGACATTAACATACAACTGGAAGGGCCTGTCATAAAGAGGTCTTCCTAGAGCCGGGGCGGAAGCCAGCGCGTTCTTGAGAGTAACAAAAGATTGCTGTGCTAAATCGGGTAGTTCAAACTTAAGGGGTGAATTCTGGGAGGAATAAGGAGTAAGCTCCTTGGTATGAGCAGTAACATTCGGAATCCATTGTTTGCAAAAGTTCACTAAACCTAAAAAGGCTCTCATCTGCTTTGGTGAGGTAGGAAGTGTGGTTTGCAAAATGGGAGTAATACGATCCTGCGTAAGGGAACGTTCAGTAGCGCTTATCAGAGCACCCAGAAATTTAACCTGCCTCTGTCCTTTGTGTACTTTATTAGGCGGTATTACATATCCCCAGGAATGGAGACGGGTGAGCAGATAAATGGAGTCGCTCTCGTTAGAAGCAAAGTCAGGGCTAGCAAGGAGTAAGTCATCGACATACTGTATAATAGTAGATCCCCCCGGGGGTGTCAAAGTAGCTAATTGGGAGTGCAGTGCCTGTGAGAAGAGTGTCGGTGAATGAATGAAACCCTGTGGTAGCCTAGTCCAAGTTTACTGGTACCCTTTGAATGTGAAGGCAAACAAATACTGGGATTCAGCCGCAAGGGGTATCGCAAAAAATGCGTGTTGTAATTCCACAAGGGTAAAGACAGCTGCCTCAGGCGGGATATTACTGAGGGTTGTAGCCGGGTTAGGGACCAGGAGATGCAAGGGTTCAACGATCTGATTGATACGGCGGAGGTCCTGGACCAAACGCCATTCAGACGGCCGCCCAACCTTAGGAACGGGAAGAATAGGGGTGTTACAGGGCGATTGGCACGGAACCAAAATTCCCTGTTGAAGGAAGGACTGTATCATGCTGGAGATTCCCTCCTCAGCGTCAGGGCGAATAGGGTACTGAGAAGTGGAGGGCAGGGGCACACCGGACTTAACCTTAATGAGAACTGGAGGCACATTGGTAAGACCAACTTCGTGTTTGGACGCAGCCCATAAGTCTGCAGGAATCTCTGGAGACGAGGAACGGTTGGTCCGATGGTGGTTCAATGTACCATCAACACAAAAGGGCTGTGAAAAATACTGTAACGTGCCTTCAGGGAAGGTCTATCGTCCAGTATAAAAAGGATCACATTTTCCTTGGAGGGTAGCAACCAGAAAGCCCAGTGACCTGGCACTGTAGCCTGCATTGACAGTGAGGGTAACGTGAGGTGCCACTAGTCCAGACTGATTCCAGAATACGAGGGGCACTTCAACAAGAAATGCAGAGCCCTCTTTTCCGTCAGCATGATTAATGAAAGTAACCGCCACCGTGGACCCGAGGGAGTCCTGGTATACGGTCTCCAAATCGGGCGAGCACCCCGTGTGGTCATAGCAAAGGGTCACGTGTGGATGAGGAACATGCAAGGGAGGCGAAAAATTGGAGGGATCAAAATCAACGGACCACCATTCGGGAGTGAAAAAAAGGGGTAAATTTCGAGGCTGGACTTGTGGAGCCGTGGAGATCGTGACGCCGTCATCAAGGCAAACAAACTCAACTTGTAAGGGACATAACAGATCACGGCCAGCAAGATTAACACCGAGGGTACGCGTGACAGTGAAGGGAATACAACATTGACGGTCATTAAATTGAACCAGAAGGGGTTTCGTGAGTTGGTATATAGACCCCTCACCCATAAAACCAGAAAGTTCCACATAATCGTCTGAGAGGGGAAAACAATATTGTTTAACTAACGTCAAATTCAACGTAGAAGCAGTTGCCCCTGTATCAATGAGGAAGGGGACGGGAATACCCTCAATGTGAATTGTAGCTGTGGGTTCCTCAGAGTGGTCGCCAGAGAGAACCGGGAAATTGGAGCGGGCCAGTCAATAGGGGTGGGAGTCAGTGAAGGGAGCATACCGACGTGGAGGGGGTGCCCTGTCTCTGCGTGGAGCAGGGCAATCCCTAGCGTAGTGACCCGTCCATCTGCAATTAAAGCAATTGACACTGTCTCGGGTTGGAGGACAAGGCCGGGGAGGGCCATGGTGACGTTCATATGGTGGGGGGTTCTTGCGAGGGGGTCGCTGGACAAACTCCGACTTTATTTTGGGTGTAGGAGGGTCCCTTCTGAAAGCTTCTCTGTCACGGCCATTGCTCCAGTAATAAGAGATAGCACGTCGCATGTGGGATTTGGAGCTATCGGACCAATCCATATTATTAGTTTTAATACTGGTCGCTATGCGGTCAGGCACGACCTGCATAAGCAGCGCATTGAACTGGGGAGATTTCAAGCCCGCATTAAAAGTCTCATCACCAGAATAAAGAGTGTAAATTCCACAAAAGCGGTCAAAAAATTCAGGACCCTCCTCCTTAGGAGTGGGTGTACAATCAAGAATTTTGGAGATATCTACAGGTTTACGGAGAGCACGCTTAAGTGCTGGGAACATTAAAGTGAGTTGCGCCTCATCTGATGGATTGTTGGTCTTAAACGCATCCCATGTGGTCCCATGATCCCCTAATTCCCGTTTCCATTTCTCACCTAAATCTGGGGGAAGGGACGAAAATATAAGGGAATACTGATCCCTAGGGGTAGCACCATACACGGTCGCAGTTCTCCTCAGATATTCAGTAAAGCCCTCTGGGTCCGTCTTATGTGACGGACAGTGAGCCATGATCAAACAGAGTTCCTGAGGTTTAAAAGTCTACCATGTCTCAATAAATTGGTCGTCATCATCAGTCGCTCGAGGGTTAACGAGATGTCGGATTGGAAAATTTGCAAGGGGAGGCGGTGGTGGAAAAGGCTCCTCTACCGGTGCTGTGCGGATAGTTAATTCTTGGAACGCCTGACTAACAGAGGTGACGGGCTGATCGAGGAAGGGGGTTGGTGCTTTTGAGCGAGTGCGTGTTGCTACGGGAGAAATAGCAGCAGGGAGATTATCGGCAGCAAGGTTGTTACAAGGGGGAGGGTGAGAACGGGGCTGCCGCACCGTGGAGGTGGGAAGAGGCGGATATAGGGGCATCGTGGGGTTTAATTCCTCCTCCTCTGTATCAACCGAATAGGGAAACAACGGCATGCCAGAGGTAGTGGGAGGATCCTCCTGCTTATCACCCGATGCAGTATTATCCACCCCTTGTTTCTTAGGATCTTTCCTGTCCCATAGTCCACATTCGAATTTCAACGTTTCCCAGTCTTTGGTTTCTCCGTCTATATAATCAGCAATCCCTCTCCTACGGGCATTGTCCCTCCAACTCATTAACAAGGACAGTTTGTGTCATCTGTCTGATTCTTTTTGCCATTTGGTGATTAATTTCTTCCATTTGGCTCCGGCATTCCGAGACCAAATGGCTGTCTCTGCAGCGGTGCAGTTTTCTAAATTCCAGGTACCACCTAGTGGCCAAACTTCAGTTCCGAATTTCTTATTTAAAGCTGAAGACAAGAGACGTAAATTGTGCTCCTGATCAGGGAACGTAGTGCACATAAAAAGCAAGGGAGAATTGTCCTCCGTTTTGTCCAGGCTCTGGCCCATGACTTTTAAGGAGTGGAAAAAAAATTAAAAGAGAAAAAAAATGGGGAAAAACTGCCTTGCAAATTTAAAAGTCAAAAATCAAAATCTGGTCCCTGACCCTAGCCAAGCCTCTGTATCCCTGTCCTGGGGGGGAAAAACAAGAGCACGGGGTCCCTGACCTTAGGCTACGAACGACAACCGGGTCCCAGACCCTAAGAACTTTACTCACAGTCAAATTTAGATTCGAACACCGTCACCTGTCAGCGTTCTCCGTCAGGGACGAGGGGTCACAGCACCGATCCGAGAGAGAGAGAGAGAGACCAAGGTTAAAGCTTACCTTGTTGCGCCGTCCGTCTCCGCTCTCCGGGTCGCTGCTCGATCACTTGTTAGGTCCCCCACGGAAGTCACGCAGGGTATTGGTGAGGGCTCGCAGCGCCAATGTTGAATTGGAAATCTTTCCTACTTCGAGACTGTGGAGAAAACAACTTTACAACTCTGTTTTCTTAAAAATAACTTAGTCTTTATTGACCAAAGTCTGCATGCAGTATGGCTACAGTTTGAAGTGAGAGAGCAGTTAAGGCAAAACTGCTGATTCTTCCTCAAGCTCTCAAAGACATGGAGAAAACGTTCAATATTTATACAAAAGCAGTATCATTTTACAAAAACAGACCTTGTTCAAAAATGTAATCAGTAGTAAGGAATCAATACAGTCATAACTTCTGAACAAACATGTTGTCATGGAAAGACCCTGACTTGGCTTATTCGCAGTATTTTGTCTTTAGAGGGTTTAAGACGTGGTCCTATTTTGCTTTCACCTCTGCACTCATGATGCCTTGACGCAGATGGTCCTCGGTCATGAGGAGGTTGTGTTATTAGGACATTCCTAGATCGTGACTTTGTTATCAGGTTTTACTAAGGTCAGGCACTATTTTCTCTCTTCTGGCCTTGTATGATACGATTATGTGGATTCTTAGCTTTGTCTAGTTTGTCAGGGTCTGATCTTGGTAATAGCTGACACAGCTTTCTTATACATGGTTACATAAGTTGGCTATTTTTCCCATCATGCTATTGCTGAGTTTGTACACTTTCACACTACTGCTCAGACATTAGCATGTGTGAGCTCTTGTTTCCACTGAATAAAATCTAACCGCTGTCACCAATAAGGGTTATCACTGTGAATCATTCCCGAATTTGGGAAAGGTGGATAAAGGCTGTATTGACTCCCGGAAGCCCATTGTCTAACATCGCTGTGTCAAAAATATAATCTCATCTGTCCCTCAGGCTCCTTTACCAATTACCTTGGAGGGACTCACTTTCTGTTAAAAGAGTCTGTCAGGGACGGCATGGTAATGCAGTGGTTAGCACTGCTGCCTCATGGCGCTGAGGACCCGGATTCGATCTCAGCCCCAGGTCACTGTCTGTGTGGAGTTTGCACATTCTCCCCGTGTCTGCATGGGTCTCACCCCCACAACCCAAAGATGTGCAGGGTAGGTGGATTGGCTCTGCTAAATTGCCCCTTAATTGGATAAAACATAATTCGGTACTCTAAATTTATTTTTAAAAAGAGCCTGTCAACCCCTCTCACCCACTTTCCCGAAAGTGCATCAATCTAATCATGAAAAGTCTCAAAAATCAACATTTTTATAACAAATGTTAATTAATGAAACAAACAAGGTGAGAAAGACAAAATGACTTGAGGATCAAAGACAACCAGAGTAAAGGATGTTCACAATGTTCAGGATCCAAATTGTTTCTCTTTGGTTCCTCTGTACCATGACTCCCTGCTTTGGACATGAGAACTGAACCCTGTGGGTCACGATACCAAAGCCCCCCCCCCCCCCCACTCCCACCCCCGCCACACACACACACACACATTGTCCCATACCTTGTGCCCTGATTGGTAGAGCCCTATTTCCAGTCCATCCTCCAGCACCTTCCTGTCTCTCTACTGGTGAGGTGCCCATGGTAATGTGATAGGAGGATGTATTCGATCTATAATCAATAGGGAGTGTGTGGGGAACAGTGATTTATAGTTTGAGAGGGAAAAGTATGTTCTCTGATGACTGGAATTGTCAGTTCTGGATTTCTACCCTTTACTTACAGCGATGTCCTTTGTAATCACCTTTACCAGGCGATGAGCAGAGAGGTTTTGCAGACAGGAAACACAAACCAAACATCCCTATTCTGAGCTGTGTCATAGAGGAATCATGGAATTTACAGTGCAGAAGGAGGCCATTTGGCCCATCGAGTCTACACCGGCTCTTGGAAAGAGCACCCTACTTAAGCCCTCCACCCTCCACCCTACTCCTGTAACCCCAGCTAATCTTTTTTGGACACTAAGGGCAATTTATCATGACCAATCCACCTAACCTGCACATCTTTGGACTGTGGGAGGAAACCGGAGTACCCGGTGGAAACCCACGCAGACACGGGGAGAAAGTGCAGACTCCTCACAGAGAGTGACCCAAGCCGGGAATTGAACCTGGGACCCTGGAGCTGAGAAGCAACTGTGCTAACCACTGTGCTACCATCCTTTTAGATTGGACACTATACTAGTCAGTAACAAAAATAAGTAATGAAATTGAGTTCAGACTGCGATCTGCATGAACTGACACCACTTTGTTGACAGATTAACAGAGTAATCACTATACTTGAATCAATGTTATTCACTTTTGGAATTGAATGAATTAAGGGTCAGGTTAACTATATCACCCCCAGTATCAGATAGGTCTGTTTTTTACAGAACAGGGATAACCCAGTGTCCAATATTAGAGGACTCTGTGGCTGTTGGATGCCTGGTTTCACTGTACAGCTGACAAGCCCACAGTCTTACAGGTTAAAGTCCAACAGGTTTGTTTCAAATCACTAGCTTTCGGAGCACAGCTCCTTCCTCAGGTGAATGAATAGGTGGGTTCCAGAAACATATTCATAGAGAAAGTCAATGATACAAGACAATACTTTTGAATGCGAGTCTTTGCAGGTAATTAAGTATTTACAGGTCCAGACGGAGTGACTGGAGAGAGGGATAATCACAGGTTAAAGGGGTGCAAATTGTCTCAAGCCAGAATTTTGCAAGCCCAGGCCAGATGGTTGGGGGGGGGGGGGGGAGGGGGGGCTGAATGTAATGTGACATGAATCCAAGGCCGTACCCATGTGTGGAACTTGGCTATAAGTTTCTGCTTGGCGATTCTGCATTGTCGCGCGTCCTGAAGGCTGCCTTGGAGAGGCTACTCCTACTTAATAATAATAATAATAATCTTTATTTTTGTCACAAGTAGGCTTACATTAACACCGCAATGGGGCAGCACGGTGGCGCAGTGGTTAGCACTGTCGCCTCATGGCGCCGAGGTACCAGGTTCGATCCCGGATCTGGGTCACTGTCCATGCGGAGTTTGCACATTCTCCCTGTTTTTGCGTGGGTTTCGCCCCCACAACCCAAAGATGTGCAGCCTAGGTGGATTTGTCATGCTAAATTACCCCTGAATTGGAAAAAATGAATTGCGTACTTTAAATTTAAAAAAACACACGGCAATGAAGTTACTGTGAAACTCCCCGTGTCGCCACATTCTGGCGCCTGTTAGGGTACACAGAAGGAGAATTCAGAATGTTCAATTCACCTAACAGCACGTCTTTCAGGCATTCTAGAACGAGAGGTAATAGTCTTAGGATAAGATGGGCAGCATGGTAGCACAGTGGTGAGCACAGTTGCTTCACATCTCCAGGGTCCCAGGTTCGGTTCCGGCTTGGGTCACTGGCTGTGTTGAGTCTGTATGTTCTCCCCGTGTCTTTATAGGTATTGTACGGGTTCCCTGGTTTCCTCCCACAGTCCAAAGATGTGCAGGTTATATGGATTGGCCATGATAAAAGGTAGATTGGCCATGATAAATTGCCCTTAGTATCCAAAAAGGTTAGGTGGGTTTACTGGCTTACGGGGATGGGGTGGAGGCATGGGCTGGGGTGGGGTGCTCTTTCCAGGGGTTGGTGCAGACTCGATGGGCTGAATGCCCTCCGCCTGCACTGTAAATTCTATGATTCCACCGGGTGCTTCGGTTTCCTCCCACAAGCCCCGAAAGACGGGCTGTTAGATAATTTGGACATTCTGAATTCTCCCTGTGTGCCCGAACAGGAGCCAAAATGTGGAGCGCAGGGGCTTTTCAGAGTAACTTCATTGCAATGTTAATGTAAGCCTACTTGTGACAATGAAGATTATTTTAAAAAAGAGGTAGCAAATTCTAAAGAGTTGAGGAGAAGCTGCTTCTCCCAAAGGGCTGTGAATCTGTGGAATTCACTACCCCAGAGTGCAGTGGAGCTGGGACAGTGAGTACATTTAGTTAGACAGATTTTTAATCGGGTTGAAGGGTTATACTCGATGGGCCAAATGGCCTCATTCTGCTCCTTTATCTTATGAACTTATGAAAGGGGGAGACATTGATTTCCTCCCAGATGTTGCCTAGAGGAGGAAGTTTTAGTCTGAAACTTATTGTCCAAACTCCACATTGTGACATCCCAAACGAACTTGTCCTCTAAATCAACCAATAGGGATGAGTCCGCTCTGCGGTGACGTCACTTGCCAGCGCGCTGACGCGGGAGCCCCGCCCCATCCATTGTTCCCCATCCCCCACATATCCTCGGGACAAGGTTCCCAGGCAACCGGCTGACAGTTCCGGCCGTCGGTGGTCTCCCCATCCCCTGACCCGGGACTGCGCATGTCTAAGGGAAAGGGAATCTGCGCATGTGCAGGCGAGATCACTTCCACTGACCTTCCTGCTGAGGTGTTGACCAATAGGAAGATTGGAGGACCGGAAGGACTCTGCTCTTCCACCAATCAGAGCTCCCCCATTGCCTCAATGCGGAAGCTGGACATGGAGATTTCTGCAGAGCAAAGCTGTTGTTCCTCCAACTCTGAATGAGCTTGAGCTGCACACAGACTGAACCTTCCTTCTGTCTCCAACATCTGTGAGTAAAACACTTTATTTTCTCCCTCTTTCCATTTATTGTCTCATTCTGACCTTCAACTGGTGACTTGCAGCAACTAAAGGGAAAGAAAATTAACCCAGGGAGGGTGCAGACTCTGGAAAGGTTGGCCCAGGTCTCTCTCTGTCAGAAAGACATTGACAGCCTTTGCGACAGCCTTTGCACCCTCAGCTTGACACATTTATTTGTCTGGCTAAAATGATGGTCTCTTTCCTAATGTTCACATTTAAAGGGCTAGTTTCCCCAGGAGATGGCTGACATGAAAGGGAACAGTAAACAGGACAAATCAAACCCAACCAATTACTTCCCTGTTGGAATACTCTCCACCATCAGCAAAGTAATGAAAGGACTCATTAACAGCGCTATCAAGTGTTACTTACTCAGCAAAACTTGCTCATGGATGCTCAGTTTGGGTCCAACCAAGGTCACTCAGCGCCTGACCTCATTACAGCCTTGGTTCAAACATGGACAAAAGAGCTGAATGCCAGAGTTGAGGTGAGAGTGACTGCCCTTGGTATCAAGGCAGCATTTGACCGAGTATGGCATCAAGGATCCCCAGCTAAACTGCAGTCAATGGGAATCGGGGAAAACTCTCCGCTGGTTGGAGTCATACCTGGCACAAGGGAAGATGGTTGTGGTGATTTGAGGTGAATCATCTCAGCTCCAGGAGTTCCTCAGGGTGCACTCCTTGGCCCAACCATCTTTCACTGCTTCATCAATGACCTCCCTTTCACGATAAGGTGAGAAGTGGGGATGTTTGTGGATGACTGCACAATGTTCAGCACCATTCTTGTCTCCTCAGATAATGAAGCAGTCCATGTCCAAATGCATCATGACCTGGACAGTATCCAGATGTGGGCTGATAAGTGGAAGTTACATTTGTGCTACGCAAGTGTCAGGCAATGACCATCTCCTACGAAGGAGGATCTAACCACCGCCCCTTGACGTTTAGTGGCATTAGTATCGCTGAATCCTCCACAACCAACATCGTGAGGGTTACTATTGATCAGAAACTGAACTGGACTAGCCATATTAATATGGTGGTCACCAGGGCAGGCCAAAGACTACAGCGAGTAACGCACCTCCTGACCCCTAAAGCCTGTCCACCATACACAAGGCACAAGTCAGGCGTGTAATAGGATAATTACCACTTGCCTGGTTGAGTGCAGCTCCAACAACACTCAAGATGCTGCTCTACTCCAACCAGAACAAAGCAGCCTGCTTGACTGCAGTGCAATGCAGTAACTCACCAAGGTTCCTCAGACAGCACCTTCCAAACCCACGACCACTACTATCTAGAAGGACAAGAGCAGCAGATACCTGGGAACCCCACCACCTGGAGGTTCACCTCCAAGTCACTCACCAGACGGACGTGGAAATATATTGCCCTTCCTTCATTGTTGCTGCGACGACATCCTGGAACTCCTTCCCTGAAGCACAGGGGATGTACCTACAACTCAAGGACTGCAGCGGTTCAAGAAGGCAACTCATCACCACCTTCTGAAGGGCAACTAGGGATGGGCAATAACTGCTGGCTGAACTGCGACTCTCACATCCCGTATATGAATTTTTAACATTTCATATCAGACAGAGATCTATCTAGTGTTATATGGAATATATTAGATCTATTATTGATGGTTCTGTGATAAAATACATGTATTATTAGTTCTAGTTTTGTAATATAATACTGTACCTACATTATATATTTCCAGTCATACAGTCATTGCAGCACTGACAGAATCCATTTGGGAACTCGAGTCAATGCTGACTCTCTGTACAGTAATCCAGTCAGTCCCATTCCCCCTCGATATCCCTGTTCATCTGCAAGTTTATTTTCTTCATATTTTATTTTGTATTATTGATCATCTCGACTTCCACAACCCTTGTGGGCAGTGGGTTCCTGCTCATGACCACTCCATGACTAAATAAAATTCTTCCTCAGAATCACCCCATCTCTAATCAGTAAATATACTTAGATGGAGAGTCTCTACTCTTGTACGGGTTGTAGTGAGTTTAGATTTGTTGATCAGCATCAATCAGCACCTTCATAAGAATTGGGAGGGGAAGGAAGTGAATCCAGTCTGTACATTACACACATTTATCGTCCAGTAACAGAGTATATATCTGTCTGGCAGCCTCTGTGTCCAGGACAGGAAGCAATGAGCTTGGATCTGTCAATCAGCCTGATTCAGTGCCCTCAGGAGAATTGAGAGGGTGAATATTAGATACAGCAGAGTGAGAATGGAGGGAGAGTGTGTGGGATTGAGATTTAGAGCATTTCAGGGAAAGAGAGAGGAAAGAATGTTCGCTGGAAATTAGAATTGTCTGTTCTGAGTTTCTATCCTGTACTGACAATGATTACTTTTGTAAAATCTGTTTGCAGGAAGTTCGAACAAGAGGAATTTGAGGCCGATATCTCAAACTAAATATCACGTCAAGAACTGACTGAGTCACTCAATTATTGGGAACCGAATATCATCGACCTTTGAATCTCGAAGGAGAAATGTTTGTCTATTCTGTCTGCTTCAAGAGATGTTAAACATCCGTGTGTCTGGAAAAGCACTGAGACACACACACACACGTGAGACTGTTACAGAGCACTGACTGTGGAAAGAGCTTTAATCACTGACACAGCCTGAAAAAATACTACACCTTCACAGCAGGGAGAGACTGTATACGTGTTCAGTGTGTGGACGAGGCTTCAACTGATCGTCCAACGCGGTGAGACGCAAGATCACCCAGACCATGGAGAAACCATGGAAATGTGAGGACTGTGGGAAGGGATTCAAAGGCGTGTACGGGCTGGAAAGGCATCAACGCAGTCACACTGGAGAGAGGCCGTTCACCTGCTATCAGTGTGGGAAGGGATTCATAGCCCCGCACGAGCTGGAAAGGCATCAACGCAGTCACACTGGAGAGAGGCCTTTCCCCTGCTCTCAGTGTGAAAAGGGATTCACTGACATTGGCAACTTGCGGAGACACGAACGGGTTCACACTGGGGAGAGGCCTTTCACCTGCTCTGACTGTGGGAAGGAATTCACTCAGTTATCCAGCCTGCAGAGACACCAGCAAGTTCACACCGGGGAGAGGCCTTTCACCTGCTCTCAGTGTGAAAAGGGATTCACTCGTTTAGCCCACCTGCAGAGACATCAGCGAGTTCACACCGGGGAGAGGCCATTCACCTGCACTATGTGTGATAAGGGATTCACTCAGTTATCAAACCTGCAGGCACACCAGCGAGTTCACACCGGGGAGAAGCCGTTCATCTGCTCTGTGTGTGATAAGGGATTCACTCAATTATCCAACCTGCTGAGCCACTATGTTACTCACACCAAGAGCAGGCCCTTTAAATGCTCTGACTGCAGGAGGGGTTTCAAAAGCTCCCAGCTACTGATGTCCCACCAGCGCATTCACACTGCACAAAGAGCTTTAGAACCTCATCCAACCTGATGAAACATGAGCAAGCTCACACCAGGGAGAGCCCGTTCACCTCTCAGACTGGGAAAAGATTCACTCGGTCATCACTTGCTGAAACACAATGTCACTCACACCAATGAGAGACCCTTTAAATGCTCCGACTATGGGAGTGGGTTTAAAAGCTCTCAGGTACTGATGGAACACCAGTGCATTCACACTGAGGAGAGACCGTTCAGCTGCTCTCCCTGCACAAAGAGATTTCAAACATCATCCACATTGCGGAGATACCAGCAAGTTCACACTTGATTCACCTGCTCTGATTGTGGTAGGAGATTGTGTGAATCATCTGCCCTGTTGACACACCAGCGAGTCCACACTGGAAAGAGGCCATTCACCTGCTGTAACTGTGGGCAGGGAGTCATCCAACATGCTGAGACATCAAAGGGTTCACAAGCGATGACGGTTAGATTCTGCTGTTATTCCTGCTGTTAATCACATCCAGGCCTGAACCTGGAGTGGGTGCAGGGATTTGTCTTCTCAACTCCTCCTGCTGCTAGGACGTGGCGACCCTGGCAAACTACTGCTCCCCGGCCTGGAATACCCGACTGTGAAGTGCCGTCCATACTACCTTCTATGGAGTTCACTTCTGCCATCATCACGGTGGTCTACATCCCACCCCAGGCGGAAGTGAAGAAGGCGCTTGATGAATTGTAACCACTATAAATAAAAATGAAACAGAATACCCGGAGGCTTTGTTCATCGTGGCCGGGCACAACCAGGCTAACCTCAAGAGTGTACTGCCCAAATTCCACCAACTCATCTCCTGTCCCGACAGGGGCTCCCAACATCCTTGACCACTGCTACACAAACATCAAGGGCGCCTGATGATCCATCCCTTGACCGCACTTCGGAAAATCGGACCACAAGACGGTGCTCCTTCTCCCGGCATACAAGCAGAAACTTGAGCGGGCGAATCCGTTTAAGAAGGTCGTGCAGTGCTGGTCTGAGGTAACAGAAGAGCTCCTACTCGACCGCTTGGAGTCAGTGACTGGTCCATATTCAAGAACACAGCAGCTAACCTAAACGAGTATGCCAGCACCATCACAGACTTCATCAGTAAGTGTGTAGAAGATTGTGTGTCAAAGAAGGTAGTACGTACGTTACCCAACCAGAAACAGTGGTTTAATCGGCAGATTCACTCCCTGCTGAAGACCGGGTGTGAGGAGTTCAAGAGAAGCGATCCTGACCTATGCAAAAAAATCTAGGTACGACCTCTGCAAAGCCAACAGGGATGCCAAGAGACAATACCAGACTTTACATCTTCCTGACAACACACATTCCCACCCAGTTTTGTGTCATCTACGAACTTGGAAATATTACATTTAGTCCCCACATCCAAATCATTGTATAAACTATGAACAGCTGGGGCTCAAGTACTGATCTTTGCAGTAACCCACTCGTCCCAACTGCTAAGGTGAGAATGACCCATTTATTCCTCCCCTCTGATTTCTGCTTGTTAGCCAATTCTCAATCCATGCCAGTATATTACCTCCCATCCCATGTGTTTTCATTTTGCTGACTAACCTCCTGTGGGGTGTTTATCATAAACCTTCTGAAAATCCAAGTGTGCCACATCCACGGACTCCCCTTTATCAATTCTATTAATAACATCCTCAAAAACTCCCAAAAGTTTGTCAAACATGATTACCTATTCCTAAATCCATGTTAAGAAGTCTTACAACACCAGGTTAAAGTCCAACAGGTTTCATAGTTTCATAGAATTTACAGTGCAGAAGTGGCATCTCCATATCATAAATCCAGGTTAATTATTATTATCCAGGTGTCCATTTATCTCATGCTTTATAATAGATTCTGGTATTTTCCCAATACTGATGTCAGGCTAACAGGTCTGTAGTTCACCATTTTTTCTCTCCCTCCCTTCCTGAACAATAGGGTGACATTTGCTACCTTAAATCTGCAGGAACCATTCCAGAATCAATAGAATTGTGGAAGATGATCATCAATGTATCTGTGATCTCGATAGCAACCTCTTTCAACACTCTGAGATGTAGAATATCAGGTCTCCCGGACTTATCAATATTCAATCCCATTACTTTCTCCAATGCAGCCTCTGAGTGATCCTTTATTCCTCATTCTCCCTCGTTCCTTGGATCTCTAATTTTGGGAGATTTCTTTGGCTAAATTTTCCATTCCTGAGACTAAGTGTTGATGCTAGGACAGGATTCGCGAGTTCTACGATAGCAAAACTGATGCCGCACCTGGTCCAATTCAACGACTGTTGAGGGGCCAGGACCGGCACCACATGGAACTCAATCCATTCCAATGAGAAACGGTGCCGGATTTGCCGGATTCACGATTGACACTCAGGAGGCTGACAAGCTGCATAAACACACTTCACTCCCCACACACCATCCCAGCCAACAAGATGGCAGTGAGGAGAGTGGCACCCCGCTTTACGGACACCGAGCTTGAGACCCTGCTGGACGCCGTGGAGGAGAGGCGGGCAACCCTGTACCGCGGCCCGGGAAGGAAGCTGCCAGCTGCCACCATTCATCATGCCTGGGCACAGGTGGCAGAGGCAGTAACCTCCGTGAGCAACACCGTCCAGACAGGCCAACAGTGCTGTAAAAAACTGTACAACCTCCTTGGGGTGTGTAGGCAGCACTGTGCCTCTGGCACCAAACCCATCCCATGCTGTTCCTTAGCTCCACCCAAACAGATTTCACATTTTGTATTCCTGATCTGAGATCCTCCCTTATTAATGTACTGATGCCGTCCCTTATTATCAGTGCAACACCACCCCCTTTTCCTTTTTGCCTGCATCAACAGCAAACTCAACAATCATTACCTTCAGACCCATCATCCAAGTCATTGATATAAATTGTAAAAGATTGACTCCCCAGCACTGATCCCTGTGACACACCACTCGTTACATCTTGCCAACCAAATAATGACCTATTTATGCTAGTCTCGGTTTTCTGGTAGTTCGCCAATCTTTCACTGTGAAAGACAGTTCTGGAGTTAAAGGCTGCCAGATTGGGAAAAGAAAAGAACGGAACCCTCAGGAATCACTTTGGACTGATACTTTTATGGTGTAGGTTTCCTACAAAAATAATATTTAGTTAATGTTGCTTCTAGTTTGTTTGTTCCAGTAAAAGTTATAAAACCTTAAGTCATGTCATGTGATCCTTTAATTTGTTGACTGGGGATTTGATTTTTGTTTTGAAGTTACTGATCTTTACAGAGATTCTAATCTACAAGTTCTGTCTACCTATTTAAGCCTCTGGCACCTTTCTGTCTCGTTATTGATCGTGTCAATGACAGCGAGGCAACTGAGCTGAGGGCTGAATTTAGCTGAGAAGAACGGGGCCTGTGCCCCAGTTGGGAATCTGCTATGGGTGTCACACTAATAGACAGGAAGCTGCTGGAGGACTGACTGGGAAATCAGGTGATGGGGATGATTAGGGCTGATGGTGTCTCGAACCCAGGGTTTTGTGCTCCTGTGTTCAAAGTAGGGAGTCAGAGGAACAAGCTACAGAGGAACCGAAGAGAAACATTTGGGTCCCGAATATTGTGAACATCCTTTCATGGTTACTCTTTACTCTGGTTGTCTTTGATCCGCAAGTAATGTTCCGATATTATTTACAACCATGTTCTATTTCATGAATAAACTTGTTTCATTGAAAATATTTGATTTTTGGTGGTATTTTTCTGCTTAAATTCATTCACTTTGGGGAAAGTGGGTGAAAGAGGTTGACAGGCTCTTTAACTGAAAGTGAGTCTCTCTTAAGCTAATTGTAAAGGAGCCAGAGGGGGAGAGGAGATTTTAGTTTTTGACACAATGTTTGAAAATATGGTTCAGAGAGTCAATTGGGATTGACTAATTTATGGAGTCTTTTTCAGGAAATAATGTCAATATAGGGGAACCTGTTTATCTAGGTTTCCAGAAGGTATTCCCCAGGGTGCCACATCAAAGGTTATTGCACATAATAAGAGCTCAGGATGGTGGGGTGGGCGGGAGGAGCAACATATCAGCATGGTTAGAAGGTTGGTTAGCTAACAGGAAGCAGAGAGTAGGTATAAATGGGTTACGTTTGGGTTGGTAAGATGCAACAAGTGGAATGTCACAAGGATCAGTGCTGGGCCCTCAACTATTTTACAAACTATATGAATGAGTTGGATGATGGGATTGAATGTATGGCAGCTAAATTTGATGATGGCACAAAGCTTGGTAGGAAAGTAATTTGTGAAGTGAACTTAAGGAGTCTGCAAATAATAATAATAGACAAGAAATAGGTTAAGTGAGTGGGAACAAATTGACAGACGGACCATAACTTGGGAAAATGTGAATGTGTCCACTTTGGCAGAAAGGGTTAAATAATACAGAACATTATTTAAATGGGGAGAGATTGCTGAAGCATGAGGTACAGCGATATCTGGGCGTTTTCAGAACCCCAAAATGTATCATGGAGTTCAACCAACCTCTCCCTTTAATGGATTTCTTGCTTTTCCGAGCACACGGCTTTTTCCTTAGATGTGGGATTACAATTATGGACACGTGGGTTTTTAAACACAAAACACTGTTTATTCCATGAACTCAACTTAACTAAACTTTGGATCTCTTAACACCCCTTACTTCAAAGATAACTCAGAAAATATTGCAACAGTAAATAACTCCTTAAAATGTTCCTTCAAACTTCCAAGAGACTTAACACCTTGAAACAGTATCACATCAGGTTAAAGGCTTTACTTTAAATCACCCAAATGATCCAGAGATAGTCTTTCATGGTAGAGATCCAGCTCACTGCAAAACACAGACACACACCCAGCTCTTTTCAAAACTTGCAGCTCTCTGGAAACACACAGACACACACACGCTGCTTTTTAAACTGAAACTAAAAACCTGCAAAGTGGTTGACCTAAGCTCAGCCCCACCCACTCTGACATCACTGTTTTCTTAAAGGTACATTGCTTAAACATCCATGTCTTAAAGGTACCCTCACATGACAGTGTCCTGGTACAGGAACCATAGTAAATTAGTTTGCAGGTACAGCAAGTGATTAGGAAGGCAAATTGAATATTGTCATTTGTTGCAAAGGGACTGGAATATAAGTCGGGATGTTTTGCTGCAGTTGTACAGGGCCTTGGTGAGACCATATTTAGAGCACTGTGTATAGTTTGGGTCTCCTTATTTCAAAATGAAATGCATTAGAAGCAGTTCAGAGAAAGTTGACTCCATCGGTTCCTGGAATGGGGAGGTAACCCTCTGAGGAAGGGTTGGTCAGGTTGGGACTGTATCCATTGCAGTTTAGAAAAATGTGAGATGATCTTTTTGAAACACGTGAAATCCTGAGTGGAACTGACAGAGAGAATGTGGAGAGTATGTTTCCCCTTGTGGCAGAGACTAGAACTACATTTAAAAAGGATTTCCCATTTAAGATACAGATGAGGATATTTCTTTCCCCTGAGGTCTATGGGTCTGTGAATCTCTCTTCTCCAGGGAGTGGTGGAGTCAGGGTCATTGATGGACCACCAGACGGACAACCAGCCTCACTGAAGTTCTCAACATGAGAGTTTTAAATGGATGTTCAATGGCTCCTCTCTTTATCCTGAACCCTCAGGAGGAGTCCAACAGGTGAGAGAAAACTCAGAGCTCTGGCCTCACAGTTGCTTAATCAGAACGGAAATGACAACTTGCCAACCGCTCCCAGGTTGTGCAGAAAGAGGAAGGTATTTGGCCACAAGCCCTCAGCTGAGAGAGATCTGCTTTCGCTTTCACAGGCTGGCTGGAAGCATTTTAAATCGCCAGGCAGAGAGGTAAAAATAGAGAGAGTCCAGACTTGCAGTGTGCTGCCTTCCAGGTGTAAATAGAAGTGAATTAAAATGGAGATTGCTTCTTCTCCTAGCCTTCCCTTCAGAGGTTTCTGAAGGGTTCCACCAATCACAATGAAGAATGGGGTAAATCTGAGCTGATTGACTGCTAGTCAAGTCCATCAAAATGACATCACGGGACCCGACCACACAGCACAGAGGGGAATCCCTTTGGCCAGTTCAACTAACAGCTTGCAGCGGGGTGTTTCCAAAGTCTGTAGTTCAAACCCAGAAACTGCAATAGTGCAGCAGTGAGCAAGACAGTAAAATAAAGGGACACATAGAACAGACAAGGATTTTAAAAAGATTCCTTGCACATGGACCAATTACAAAACCTGTCATTGAACCATCTGTACCCGCCCAAGCCACGTCAAACTCTCAAACAATTGTCTTCCCCACGCTCCGTCCCCAGTACAGGGAGTCAGCATTCCCATGCCAAGCAGTGAAAACATGGTGGCATTGACACCCAGGTGTTGTCCAGGATTCCAGGCACTCTTGTTTTCTCTGTCCTCTGGGAGCTGTTTATCTCCCTGTTCCCACACAGCATGTCGTCTGTTCTCAGCTCTGCTCGATTTCTGCTGGAGTTTGGTCCCTTTTACACCTTCCGGATCAATAAAACATTTGGTCAGTGAAGACCCAAACCACAATTTCCCATCCTGTCACCTGTCAACCATCCTGACCCAGAGCGTAATCACAACAGGAATAAAAACAGGAGAAGTGTAACAATCAAATAAAAATAAATCCACAGCCAGTCATAGAATTTAATTTAACGTTCATTAATTAGCAAGAAAACCTGAAGTAGGGGGTCCTCCAGGATTTTTACAGTCCACACCTTGAGGGGGAGGAAAACTCTCTCTGACCCCTCACTCAATTTCATTCAGTTATTTTCCCGTTCTGTTCTGGCTCCACCTGGGGTAACATCTACTCGATCTTTTCTTCTCCTGAAGGAGCACCGTGAGTTCTAGGTCACTGGCACATTAGGACAGATGCTTCAAGGAACAGATCAAGCATGGATGTAAAAGATTCTCTAGCTCTCTAATTACTCTTATCCAACTTGTGGATAGTTCTTACTCAGTATTATTTCTCCCAAGCCCTTCATTGTCCCATTATCACTTTAATTTCACTCCCACTTTGACCATGTCCAGTGTGTTTAATTCTATCCGGATTGTTTCAAAGTCAGTTTCACTCTGGAGTGTGTGTCAATGTCTTGATGATGTCACAATGGTGTCTCAATCCCCTGGCCACATTAACCATTTCATCTCCTGCTGTGTCTCCAGTAGCTGTGTGTGTTTGGGACCCGGTCTTCAGTCCATTTCACCATGAATTTAGGCTTGTTATTTTTCACATGTAAGAAATCACATCTGCACACCCACACCGGTATCCCAAAATCATGTCACATATTCTTAACTCTCAGATGCTCTGATGAAAAGATCAAAGTGAGTGTCTGTTGGTCTTACCTGCCCTGTTATGGTGGTGATATTTCGTGTAGTATCTGGGCTTTCAAATGTGGATTTCTTTAAAATAAAGTTCATGGGCCAGGGTGTAAATATATCTGGGTGGCACGGTGGTCAGCATTGCTACCTCACGACGCCGAGGACCCGGGTTCGGTCCCGGCCCCAGGTCACTGTCTGTGAGGAGTTTGCACGTTCTCCCTGTGTCTGCGTCGGTCTCACCCCCACAACCCAAAAGAAGTGCTGGGCAGGTGGATTGGCCACGCTAAATTGCCCCTTTAGTGGAAAAAAATAATTGGGTCCTCTAAATTTTTTTTTAAAGCACGTCAATATTTCCAAGAGATAGTGATCAACTTTTTCATCCCGTCTGCACATTCCAGACTTTCACTAGAACGTCGGAGGATACCAGATTGATATATTCCATTCACCCACACCCAAGGCAAACATTCCAATCATTAATTGTCCAGGACAATATTCCCAGTATCTTTCAAACAGAAATTAAACATTCCCGTTCGATCTCAGGTATTAACATATTCTGTTTGTTTGTTCATGTCAGGCCTGGGATTGTTCACCTCGGAGCAAAGGAGGTTGAGGGGAGATTTTAGAGAGGTGGACAAGAATATGACAGGTTTATTTGATTTGATTTATTATTGTCACATGTATTGGTATACAGTAAAAAGTATTGTTTCTTGCATGCTATACAGACAATGCATACCGTTCATGGGAAAGGAAGGAGAGATTGCAGAATATAATGTTACAGTCATAGCTAGGGTGTAGAGAAAAGATCAACTTAATACGAGCTAGGTCCATTCAAAAGTCTGATGGCAGTATGGAAGAAGCTGTTCTTGAGTCGGTTGGTACGTGACCTCAAACCTTTGTATCTTTTTCCTGACGGAAGAAGGTGGAAGAGAATATGTCCGGGGTGTGTGGGATCCTTAATTATGCTGGCTGCCTTTCGAGACAGCGGGAATTATAGGCAGAGTCAACGGATGGAAGGCTATTTTGTGTGATGGATTGGGCTACATTCACGACCTTTTGTAGTTTCCTGCGGTCTTGGGCAGAGCAGGATCCATACCAAGCTGTGATACAATCAGAAAGAATGCTTTCTATGATGCATCTGTAAAAGTTGTTGAGAGTCATTGCTGACATGCCAAATTTCCTTAGTCTTCTGAGAAAGTAGAGTCGTTGGTGGACTTTCTTAACTATAGTGTCGGCATGGGGGGGACCAGGACAGGTTGTTGGTGATCTGCACACCTAAAAACTTGAAGCTCTTGACCCTTTCTACTTCGTTCCCATTGATGTAGACAGGGGCATGTTCTCCACTACGCTTTCTGAAGTCGATGACAATCTCCTTCGTTTTGTTGACATTGAGGGAGAGATTATGGTCGTCACACCAGTTCACCAGATTCTCTATCTCATTCCTGTACTCTGTCTCGTCATTGTTTGAGATCCGACCCACTATGGTGGTGTCATCAGTAAATTTGAAAATCGAGTTGGAGGGGCGGGGAATATTTTGATGCGGTGAATGGTAATGACCTGGAACTTGCTACCTGTGAGGGGCAGGTGTTGTGTGGAAATGAAGTCAATGGAAGATTTCAAACAGAAATTGGATCGGCATTTGAGGGAACTAAACTGCAGTGCTGCAGGGATAGAATGGGGCACTGGGAACATATAAGCCATGACAGGTCAATGGATGGGAGGCAGGTTTGTGTGATGGACTGGGCTGCGTTCACGACTCTGCAGTTTCTTACGGTCTTGGGCCGAGCAGTTGCCATACCAAGCTGTGCTGCAGCCAGATAGGATGCTTTCTATGGTATATCTGTAATAAAAGGTAAGATTCAATGTGGACATGTTGAATTTCCTTAGTTTCCTGAGGAAGTATAGGCGCTCTTGTGCTTTCTTGGTCGTAGTATCGACGTGGGTGGACCAGGACAGATTGTTGGTGATGTGCACACCGAGGAATTTGAAGCTGTCAACCATCTCCACCTCGGCCCCATTAATGCAGACAGGGGTGTGTACGATACTTTGCTTCCTGAAGTAAATGACCAGCTCCTTAGTTTTGCTGACATTATTGTCATTACACCATGCCACTAGGTTCTCTATCTCCCTCCTGTACGCTGACCCATTGTTGGTTGAGATCCGACCCACTACGGTCGTGTCATCAGCAAACACAGAGGTGGAGGTTGAGCCAAATTTTGCATATAGGGAGCTAAGTAAGCAGCCTTGTGGAGCCCCGGTATTGAGGACTACCGTGGAGGAGGCATTGTCGTTTATCATTATTGATTGTCGTCTGTGGGTCAGGAAGTTGATGATCCCATTGCAGGGGGAGGAGCTAAGTCCTAGGTTTTGGAGTTTTGATATGAGCTTGCCTGGGATTATGGTGTTGAAGGCGGAGCTGTAGTTAATGAATAGGAGTCTGACATAGGAGTCCTTGTTGTCGAGATGCTCCAGGAATGAGTGTAGGGCCAGGGAGATGGCGGTGGCATCTGCGGTGGACAGGTAGGGCCATGGCGTCTGCGGTGGACCGGTTGCGGTGGTATGCGAATTACAGTGGATCAAGGCACTCTGGGAGTCTGAAGTTGATGTGTCTCATGGCCAAACTCTCGACGCACATCATAATGATCGATGTCAAGGACACCGGATGGTAGGCGTTGAGGCACATTGCCTGGTTCTCCTTTGGCACCGGTATGGATGGTGGTCTTTTTGAAGCAGGTGGGAACCTCGGAACGGAGTAGGGAGAGATTGAGGATGTCCGGAAACACATCCGCCAATTGGTCCGTGCAGGACCTGGGTGCACGCCCAGGGCTCCTGTCAGGACCCACCGCTTACCGAGGGTTCACTTTCAAGAAGGCCAATCTGACTTGGGAGGCTGTGACGCTGGGTATGGGTGTGTCCAAGGCTGCTGGGTCAGTTGACAAATGTTTGTTGGTTTCCTGCTGAAGTGAACATAGAATGCATTGAATTAGTCTGGTATTGTCTTTTGATGTCCCTGTTCGCTTTGCAGAGGTCGCACCTAGATTTCTTGTATAGGTCAGCGTCACCTGTCTTGAACTCCTCAGATGTGGCCTTCCGAATCTCCCGAATAACCATAGTTTCTGGTTGGGTAACAAACGTACTACCTTCTTCACGCAATCTTCTACCCACTTGCTGATGAAGTCTGTGATGGTGCTGGCATACCTGTTTAGGTTGGCTGCTGAGTTTTTGAATATGGACCAGTCCACTGACTCCAAGCAGACACGCAGGAGCTCTTCTGTTGCCGCAGACCAGCATTGCACGACCTTCTTAATTGGATTCTCCCGTTATGTTTCTGCTTGTATGCCGGGAGAAGGAGCACCGTCTTGTGGTCCGATTTTCCGAAGTGCGGTTGGGGGATGGATCGAGAGGCGCCCTTGATGTTTGTGTGGCAGTGGTCAAGGATGTTGGGGTCCCTGTTGGGACAGGAGATGTGTTGGTGGAATTTTGGCAGTACACTCTTGAAGCTGGCCTGGTTAAAGTCCATGGCCACAATGAACAAGGCCTCCAGGTATTCTGCTTCATGGTTAGGTGTGACTTCGCTTGTGTTTCATCAGGTTGGATGACGTTCTAAAGCTCTTTGTGCAGTGAGAGCAGCTGAACGGTCTCTCCTCAGTGTGAATGCGCTGGTGGATCATCAGTACCTGAGAGCTTTTAAACCCACTCCCACAGTCAGAGCATTTAAAGGGTCTCTCATTGGTGTGAGTGACATTGTGGCTCAGCAGGCTGGATAATTGACTGAATCCCTTCCCACACACAGTGCAGGTGAATGGCCTCTCCCCGGTGTGAACTCGCTGGTGTGTCTGCAGGTGGGCTAACCGAGTGAATCCCTTATCACACACAGTGCAGGTGAATGGCCTCTCCCCAGTGTGAACTCGATGGTGGACCAGCAGGTTGGGTAACTGAGTGAATCCCTTCCCACACACAGAGCAGGTGAATGGACTCTCCCCAGTGTGAACTCGATGGTGTCGCTGCAGGTGGGATAACCGAGTGAATTCCTTCCCACAGTCAGAGCAGGTGAATGGCCTCTCTCCAGTGTGAACTCGTTCGTGTCTCCGCAGGTTGCCAATGTCAGTGAATCCTTTTCCACACTGGGAACAGGTGAATGGCTTCTCTCCAGTTTGACTCCGTTGATGCCTTTCCAGCTCATGTGGGGCTGTGAATCCCTTCCCACATACAGAGCAGGTGAACGCCTTCTCTCCAGTGTGACTGCGTTGATGCCTTTCCAGCCCGAATGGGCCTTTGAATCCCTTCCCACAGTCCTCACATTTCCATGGTTTCTCCATGGTCCGGGTGATCTTGCATCTCACCGCATTGGACGATCAGTTGAAGCTTCGTCCACACACAGAATACATGTACAGTCACTCCCTGATGTGAATGGTGTGATGTTTTATCAGGCTGTGTAACTGGTTAAAGCTCTTTCCACAGTCAGCGCTCTGGAACACTCTCACTCGGGTGTGTGTGTCTCGGTGGCTTTTCCAGACACACTGATGTTTAAAATCTTTTGAAGCAGACAGAATAGACAAACATTTCTCCTTCCAGATTCAAGACCGATGATATTCGGTTCCCAAGTATTGTGTGACTTAGACAGTTCTTGACGCGATATTTAGTTTGAGATATCGGCCTCAAGCCCCTCTTATTCTAACTTCCTGCAAGAAGATTTGACAAAAGTCATCACTGTCAGTACAGGATAGAAATTCAGAACAGACAATTCTAGTTTCTATCGAACATTGTTTGCTCTCTCTCTTTCCCTCAAATGCTCTAAATCTCCATTCAACACACTCTCCCTCCATTCTCACTTTGCTGTATCTAATATTCACCCTCCCAATTCTCATGAAGGCACTGAATCAGGCTGATTGACAGATCCATGCTCACTGCTTCCTGTCCTGGACACAGAGGCTGCCAGACAGATATGTGTCTATGTTACTGGACAATAAATGTGTGTAATATACGGATTGGATTCACTTCCTTCCACTCCCAATTCTCCTGAAGGTGCTGATTGATGCTGATGAACAAATCTAAACTCACTACAACCTGCACAAGAGTAGAGACTCTCCATCTAAGTGTATTTACTGATTAGAGATGGGGTGATCCTGAGGGAGAATTTTATTTAGTCATGGAGTGGGCATGAGCAGGAACCCACTGCCCACAAGGGTTGTGGAAGTCGAGATGATCAACAATTCAAAATATAATATGAAGAAAATAAGCTTTCAGGTGAACAGGGATATCGAGGGGGAATGGGACTGACTGGATTGCTGTACAGAGAGTCAGCATTGACTTGAGTTACCAAATGGATTCTGTCAGTGCTGCAATGACTGTATGACTGGAAATATATAATGTAGGTACAATACTGTATTACAAAACTAGAAATAATAATACATGTATTTTATGACAGAACCATCAATAATATATTTAATACATTCCATATAACACTAGATACATCTCTGTCCGATATAACATTATGGACGTCGATGATGAGGCCAGCATTTATTGCCCATCCCTCGTTGCCCTTCAGAAGGTGCTGATGAGTTGCCTTCTTGAACCGCTGCAGTCCTTGAGTTGTATGTACATCCCTGTGCTGTCAGGGAAGAAGTTCCAGGATATTGCCCCCAGCAACAATGAAGGAAGGGCGATATATTTCCAAGTCCGGCTGGTGAGTGACTTGGATGTGAACCTCCAGGTGGTGGGGTTCCCAGGTATCTGCTGCTCTTGTCCTTCTAGATAGTAGTGGTCATGGGTTTGGAAGGCGCTGTCTGAGGAACCTTGGTGATTTACTGCAGTGCACATTGTAAATGGTATACACGGCTGCCACTGTTTGTCGGTGTTGGAGGGTTTGAATATTTGTGGAAGGGAGAGCAGTCAAGCAGGCTGCTTTGTTCTGGATGGTGTAGAGCAGCATCTTGAGTGTTGTTGGAGCTGCATTCAACCAGGCAAGTGGTGATTATTCTATTACACGCCTGACCTGTTCCTTGTATATGGTGGACAGGTTTTGGGGGTCAGGAGGTGCGTTATTTGCTGTAGTCTTTGACCTGCCCTGGTGGCCACCGTATTAATATGGCTAGTGCAGTTGAATTTCTGATCAATGGTAACCCTCAGGATGTTGGTTGTGGGGGATTCAGTGATGTGAATGACACTGAATGTCAAGGGGTGGTGGTTAGATCCTCCTTTGTAGGAGATGGTCATTGCCTGGCACTTGTGTACCACAAATGTAACTTGCCACTTATCAGCCTACACCTGGATACTGTCCAGGTCATGCTGCGTTTCGACATGGACTGCTTCAATATCTGAGGAGTCGCAAATGGTGTTGAACATTGTGCAGTCATCCATAAACATCCCCACTTCTCACCTTTTGATAGAAGGGTGGTCATTAATGAAGCAGCTGAAGTTGGTTGGGCTGAGGAAACTGCCCTGAGGAATTCCTGCAGTGATGCCCTGGAGATGAGATGATTGACTTCCAATCACCACAACCATCTTCCTTTATGCCAGGTATGACTCCAACCAGCGGAGGTTTCCCCCTGATTCCCATTAACTCCAGTTTAGCTGGGGCTCCTCGATGCCATACTTGGTCGAATGCTGCCTTGATGTCAAGGACAGTCACTCTCACCTCACCTCTGGCATGCAGCTCTTTCGTCCATGTTTGAACCAAGGCCGTAGTTAGGTCAGGGGCTGAGTGACCCAGGCGGAACCCAAACTGAGCGTCTGCGAACAGGTTATTGCTCAGTGAAGTGCTGCTTGATTACACTGTCGATGAATTCTTCCATCAGTTTGCTGATGATGGAAATAAACTGAGAGGGAAGGAATTGGCTGGGTTGAATTATGTCCTGTTTACTGTCCCCTTAAATGTCAGCCATCTCCTGGGGAAAGCAGCCCTTTAATTGTGGACATTAGGAAAGAGACGATCCTTTTAGCCAGACAAATAAATGTGTCAAGCTGAGGGAGCAAAGGATGTCAATGTCCTTAAAAGAGAGAGACCTGGGCCAAGCTTTGCAGAGTCTGCACCCTCCCTGGGTTCACTTCCTTTCCCTTCAGTTGCTGCAAGTCACCAATTGAAGGTCAGAATAAGTAAATAAATGGAAAGGGGGAGCAAAGAAAGTGTTTTACTCACAGATGTTGGAGACAGGAAGATGATTGAGTCTGTGTGAAGCTCATTCAGGGTTGGAGGAACAACAGTTTTGCTCGGCAGAAACCTCCATGTCCAGCTTCCGCAATGAGACAATAGGGGAGCTCTGATTGGCGGAGGAGCAGAGTTCTTCCGGTCCTCCAATCATCCCATTGGTCACAACTCAGCAGTAAGGTCTGCGGTTGTGAGCTCACGTGCACATGCGCAGCTGCCCCTGTCGCTCAGACATGCGCAGTCCCGGGCCAGGGGAGAGGAAATCATCGATAGCCGGAGCTGTCAGTCGGTTGCCTGGAAACTGTATCGAGGAAGTGTTGGGGGAGGGGAACAAAAGGTGGGGGCGGGGCACCCGTGTCCGCGCGCTGGGCGTGTGTGCTCCAACGCAATGACGTCAGTGCGGAGCAGATTTATTCCTATTGGCTGATTTGGAGGACGAGCTCCTTTGTGATGTCACAATGTGGAGGTTGGACAATGATTTTCAGACTAAAACTTCCTCCTCTGGGCAACATCTGGGAGCAAATCAATGTCTCCCCCTTTCATAAGTTATAAGATATAGGAGCAGAATTAGGCCATCTGGCCCATCAAGTCTGCTCTGCCATTCGGTCATGGCTGATCTCATCCTGGCCTTAACTCCACCATCCTGAGATTTCGCCATAACCCTAAACTCGATTAAAAATCTGTCTAACTCCTCCCTACATTTACTCCTGTCCCAGCTCCACCGCATTCTGGGGTCGTGAATTCCACAGATCCACAGCCCTTGGGAGAAGCAGCTTCTCAACTCTGTTTTGAATTTGCTACCTCTTCTCGTTCTCGAATGCCCCACAATAGGGAGCAGCTGCTCCAAGTCTACTTTATCTTTCCATTTCTTGTCTCATTCTGGGGGGGGACGTTGGTGACTTGCAGCAACTGAAGAGAAAGGAAGTGAATCCTTTGTTGCACACATTTTGAGTTCAGTAATATAGACATATTTCTGTCTTGCAGTCTGCATGGAGATTTTCAGGCCTCTCCAAGACTGGAAGCAGTGAGCTGTCAGCCTGAATCAGCACTTTTAGAGAATTGAGAGGATGAATATTACATACAGCAGAGTGAGAATGGAGAGTGTGTTGGATGGAGATTTACAGCTTTTGAGAAAAGAATGTTTCATAGGAACTAGAATTGTCTTCTTAATTTCCATTGTGAATACCTTTTCCAGGATATTAGTCGATTTGCAGAAAAAGACTTCAGGATTTGGAAGAGTCACTTGGTTATGGGCGGCATGGTAGCACAGTACTTAGCACTGTTGCTTTACAGCACCAGGGTGCCAGGTTCGATTCCTGGCTTGGGTCACTGTCGGTGCGGAGTCTGCACGTTCTCCTCCTGTCTGTGTGGGTTTTCTCCAGCTGCTCCGGTTTCCTCCCAAAAGTCCCGAAAGGTGTGCTGTTAGGTAATTTGGACATTCTGAATTCTCCCTCTGTACCCGAACAGGTGCCGGAATGTGGCGACTAGGGGCTTTTCACAGTAATTTCATTGCTGTATTAATGTAAGCCTACTTGTGACAATAAAGATTATTATTATATCAGCACCTGAATATCATCAGGAGAACCATCACTGCAAAAGACACTTCTGGGGTTAAGGATTGCCAGTCATGCAAAGGAATAGAAGTAAACACAGGAACGAAGAGTCACATTGGGCTGGTTCCAGGAGAATTGAGTGACAACTTCAGCAACGTCACCATGGAGTGTGATTTTTGATAGTATTAAAAGTAAAAAGGCAACATTCTATTTATAGTTTATGGGATACATTCCATTTTTAATAGTGCTTAGGCATTGTTGTTTCTAGTTTGTATGTTGCAGGAAAAGTCATAAAACTTGAAGTTTTTGTCTTATGACTCTTTAATTTGAAATGAAATGAAAATCACTTATTGTCACAAGTAGGCTTCAAATGAATTTACTGTGAAAAGCTCCTAGTCTGGATTTACAATTTATTTTTTTGAATTACTGATCTTTTCAGAGATCTTGCACAGTTGGTTAGTGCCACAAGTTTCAACTTCCCATTTAAGCCTTCGACAACTTGCTGTCTCTCTATTGCTCATGTCACTGACAGCCCAGCAACAGAGCTAAGGGCTGGAGATGCCGTGATCCCTGGAAAGGAGCTGGCATCAGTAGGAAGCAGAACCGTAGGTTGTTTTTTTTTGAAAATATTTTATTAAGGCATTTATAATTGTAACAATTTTAACCATCAGGTATCAAAAGGAACAAAACAAGATAAACAACACACCCATCCAGTAACAAACCCCAGCCAACATGGCTTACAAAAACAGGACCTCGTTCCCCAGCCCCCCTTTCCACTGGTGTTCCTAACCTTACTCAAACCCCCCCCCTGCTGACAGCTTAATTTTTCTTGAAGTCAATGAACGGTAAACCACTGTCGCTATCCCCTCAAGGCGAACTTGATTTTCTCGAGTCTGAGAATCCCCGTCATGTCACTAACCCATAACCCCAAATTTGGGGGTTCCGAGTCCCTCCATCCTAGTAGGATTCGTCTCTGGGCCACCAGAGAGGCAAAGGCCAGAACATTGGCCTCTCCCACAGTAAGTTGTCTGTTCTCAGCTCTGCTCGATTTCTGCTGGAGTTTGGTCCCTTTTACACATTTCAGATCAATAAAACATTTGGTCAGTGAAGACCCAAACCACAATTTCCCATCCTGTCACCTGTCAACCATCCTTACTCAGAGCGTAATCACAACAGGAATAAAAACAGGAGAAGGGTAACAATCAAATTCAAAATAAATCCACAGCCAATCATAGAATTTAATTTAATGTTCACTAATTAGCAAGAAAACCTGAAGTAGGGGGTCCTCCAGGAATCTTACAGTGCACACCTAGAAGGGTGTGTTTGGGGGGGGGGGGGGGGGAAAGAGTCTTTCTGACCCCTCACTCAATGTCACTTCATTATTTCCCATTTCTTTTCTGGCTCCGCCTGGGGTAACATCTACTCCATCTTTTCTTCTCCTGAATTAGCGCCGTGAGTTCTCAGTTACTGGTACATTAGGACAGATGCTTCAAGGAACAGATCAAACATGGATGTAAAAGATTCTCCAGCTCTCTCTTTCTGGACAGTTCTTACTCAGTATTATTTCTCCCAAGCCCTTCATTGTCCCATTATCGCTTTAATTTCACTCCCACTTTGACCATGTCCAGTGTGTTTAATTCGATCCTGATTGTTTTTAAGTCAGTTTCTCTCTGGAGTGTGTCAATGTCTTGATGATGTCACAATGGTGTCTCAATCCCCTGGCCACATTAACCATTTCATCTCCTGCTGTGTCTCCAGTCGCTGTGTGTGTTTGGGACCCGGTCTTTGTCCATTACACCATGCCACTAGATTCTCTATCTCCCTCCTGTACGCTGACCCATTGTTGTTTGAGATCCGACCCACTACGGTCGTGTCATCAGAAAACTCATAGATGGGAGCGGGAGCCAAATTTTGCCACAGTCGTGTGTGTACAGGGAGTATAGGAGCTAAGTCCGCAACCTTGTGGAACCCTAGTATTGAGGACGATCGTGGAGGAGTTGTTGTTTATCCTTACTGATTGTGGTCTATGTATCAGGAATTCGAGGATCCAATTACAGAGGGAGGAGCCACGTCCCTAGGTCTTGGAGTTTTGATGTGAGCTTGGCTGGGATTATAGTGTTGAAGGCACAGCTGTAGTTAATGAATAGGAGTCTGATGTAGGTGTCCTTGTTGTCGAGTTGCTGCAGGGATGAGTGTAGGGCCAGGGAGAAGGCGTCTGCTGTGGACCGTTGCGGCGGTATGCAAATTGCAGTGGATCAAGGCACTCTGGGAGTGTGGAGTTGGATGTGAGTCATGGCCGACCTCTCGAAGCACACCATAATGATCGCTGTCAAGGCCACCGGATTGCAGTCATTGAGGCACGTTACCTGGTTCTTCTTTGGCCCTGGTATGTAAAGGAAACTTTAAATTATAGGATCTTAACCTGTCGAACTACGCCAAGTTTGGGGGAAGCTTAGTTGATGAATCAAGTCCTGGCGCAATACGACAAGTTGTAAGATTTGTACTATTTGTAGACTGTGTTAAGTTGTTAGATTCCTTGTATTATTCGACTGTGTATAGTTGAAGGAATTTATATCATCTCTGCTATTCGGTTATCAGTAGCACTTTGCGAATACTGGAACTCAGCAGAAATTTGCAGTATAAACTCCTCAGGTGCCAAAAAGAATTGTTTTATTTGTAGTCGCTTGATTACAATTTGAAAGTCATTTAAAAGGCAATTCGTAGACAATTCGAAGCTTTCAGAGAATTACAGACATTATCTTTCTTTGCTTAGGCAGACAGCTCGAAAGTAACTTTTTAAAGGTCAAAGTCTGGCAATGAAACATGAAGAGAGAGAGAAAGCTAATCTTCAGCTAAACTCAAACTCAAAGTCAAAAGTGGACTAACATCACTGGCACAGACTGTTAAACTGACAGAACCCCCAAAGACAATAACCTAAAATGGAGACTAGAATCAAAGGCAAAAACTGACTAAACTAACAGAAAGACAAAACTTAAGCTACAAAGACAATACTCACAAAGACAACAAAACCCAACCTAACCTAACCTAACCTAACCTAACCCAACCCAACCTAACCCAACCTAACCCAAAATGGCCGGGAGAAACTTTTTCAGTTATACACTTTCATATCTGTCTTAAATCGTCTAATTACACCCCAATATAATCCTAATTGGTTTGGGTTAGACTCAAACACATTTGATTTGATGGCAAGCCGTCCATCTTCAATGTGCAACATCAGCTTTTCTGACCTAGCTGTTATCTGCATTGTGAACAATGGTGCTGTGTATTCAATCCCTTGACCTTGACAATTAGCACAAGACAGTGTCATTATCTTGAAAATATGCATTTGCCAGAACAACGGACTTCAGTAAAAGTGAATTATGCTGTATAAATGGGTATTTAAAACTGGGGCTCAACATTTATGCTTAAACAGCTATCTTTTACCTATACTAGTTGTATTTGAAATACTTGGCTTCTACAGTCGGCCCTTTGATAAATCGAAAAATTGAGATATATCAGAAAATACATCATTAATGCGATAGGATAGGTAAAAGCGCAAAGAATCATTGCAGTTTTAAAGAATAAAATGGAATTAACATTGCAACAGGCATTTCAAAATAATTATTATAATTAATATACAATGAAAGTTGAACATATGATCTAGTAATAAATGGTAAAATGATTATCAAAATTGATGTCAAGTCTTTGACATCTTCTGGATAATACACAAAAGCTTGTTGAAAGGGTTAATTTTCTTACAGAGACAAAAGAGGCGTATAGCTTGGAATGATGCCATTCGCATCTTTAAACTTTTTTTTTGTCACTCAAATGGACTGGGAGTAAAAGTTGGATTGCTGCCAAATTCCCGTTATCAAATTTCTTTGAACAACCTGTTCTTTTGGCTTTTAATCAAAGATTGTTGATTAAAATGCTTCCACATTGTTTGAAGTTTTAATTTCCAGGCTAATTCCAAACATTTATTTTAAAATATCAAATACAATAACTTATTAAATATATAACTGAACCAATCTTGTGCTGTATCTTGATTTTCTGTAGATGAATTTGTCGATTCTGTTAAAGGAAACACAGCTAACAAGATATGTTAATTTCTTTAAATTAATAAAGCAACGTTCAGAATAATGACAGTTTTCTTAAGTTGACAGTTCTTGGCAACTTGTTAGCGATACATTGAGGGTTCTTTAGCTGCTTTGATGGCAGCCGTTCTCTTCTGAGTAAGTTCCCTTTCTCGTTTGGAAATTTTCTGTCCCAAGTAAACATCTTTCTGGGCAGTTTGTGCTTTGTGAAAGCTAGCTTTGTGATTGTTAGTACTGAGGTGGTTCAACACCATCCGTAAATCTTTGTCATGATCATCTTTATTGATAGAGGTTATCAGAACATCATCTTCATATTGGATAATGGTGGAAGGCCGAACAGGCAGTTGCCTGAGATGATTCTGTAAAGCCATGTGGTAAACAGTTGGGCTATTATGATACTGTTGTTGATTAACTGTAAAAGCAAACCATGGTTGTAGTTGCTTAGCCAGTGTTGCTGACCAGAAGCCAAACTGGGTGTGTCTTGTTGGTACGTGTTACATGGTTGACCATGAGGTGGAAATGTATTGTAGTGAACATTGTCTACTTCATTATCATCTCTCGAATCCATCCGTTGTTTTTGATAGCATTTTGCCATCCAGTGTCCTACTCTACCACAGAAAAGACATTGTGGTATTTCCTTACGTGATTTTAATGGAGCAAGGGTACATGTTTGCTCTAGCGCTGGTGGTGAAATTGTAGTTACTGCTGATATTCCTGCAGGTGCTGCAACAGCCGCCGCTGGAGCAGCAGGTAACATGGGCTGGATTTGAACACTATCTTCGTCTGATTCATCTGACAAAGGAACTGATTTATTCGTGACATTTGTTCTTGGCTGTGCAATTGCCGATTGTGCCACTAGGTGGGGCGCTTGGGCTGCTTTCTGAGTTTGTGCTGTTTGTTCAAATTTCTGCACAGACATTTTGCAGTGTTCAGCTAAAACACATCTTTCTTCAATTAACTTGCAATTTTCAAGTTCAATTTGCTCAGTTTTTAATTGCAATTGTCGGTATTTTGACTCCACTTCAAAGACTTGATTTTGGAATTCTGTTATTTGAAAAGATAACTGCTGGAGTTCAGAGGTTTTGTTTTGCAAATCTGTCTCAAGTTTGGATTTTGCATCTCGCAATTCTGTTTTAATTTCATCATAATGCTCAAGTTTGGATTTTGCAACTTGCAATTCTGTTTCAAGTTTGGATTTTGCATCTTGCAAATCTGTTTTAATTTCATCATAATGCTCAAGTTTGGATTTTGCAACTTGCAATTCTGTTTCAAGTTTGGATTTTGCAACTTGCAAATCTGTTTTAATTTCATCAGAATGCTCAAGTTTGGATTTTGCATCTTGCAAATCTGTTTCAAGTTTGGATTTTGCATCTTGCAATTCTTCAACAACTGTAATTAATTGCCTTTTAGTAGACCTATACTCATCATCACTTCGTTCAGTATTTAATTGCAGCTGTTGGTATTTTGACTCCACTTTAAAAACTTGATTTTGAAATTCTCCGATTTGAACAGATAACTGCTGGAGTTCAGAGGTTTTATTTTGCAAATCTGTTCTAATTTCATCATAATGCTCAAGTTTGGATTTTGCATCTCGCAATTCTTCAACAACTGCCATTAGTTGGTCTTTAGTCGACCTATACTCATGATCAAATTTAATTTTAGCAATTGTCTCTTGATGTTTTTGGAGCTGTGCCATTACTGCAAAAGACCATTTCATACGTCTTCCACCGTTTAACCGTGTGGTCTTACCCCATGCCTTCTTGATATTATCAAGGGACCACTGTCCTTTGGGGATATCATATTTTGATTCAATTTTTGTAGCAACTTCAGACAGTCCAAATTGTCTACGAATGAAAGATCTAAAATCCCCCAACATATCTTCAACAGAAACATCTGGTATTCCAGCACCCCCCTTGGATGTAGTGGGGAGTAATTTTCTGTCTGCTAAAGGCTCTGAATCTACACTTTGAATTGGATCAGCCATAACTTTTCTTGATCGCTGACTGCCGTTTTATTTTAGTTACTGCAGTGACTAATCTTCCAGTCACGCCTGATAGTCTGACCGACCGACTGGCACTTGGGCCGACTGGCACTTGATTTATTTAACACAGTCTATAAAAAATGTTCTTTTCAAGGGTCGAAGTACTGATTGATGCGGCTTTAAGACTTTTAATGGGTGAAAAAGATATTTCTTACCCCAGTCTAGCCGTGGGTTCCGGCTGTCTTCTGGGCCTCCTCCGATTATCTCCGAAGCTTCCCGAAGGTTCCCGATCTCCTCCGATTATCTTCGAAGCTTTCCGTCGTCACCTGGGCCTCCGAAGGTCGTCCTCAGTACTCCCCCCCCCCCCCGACTGCCTGACTACGCCAATTAAAGGAAACTTTAAATTATAGGATCTTAACCTGTCGAACTACGCCAAGTTTGGGGGAAGCTTAGTTGATGAATCAAGTCCTGGCGCAATACGACAAGTTATAAGATTTGTAATATTTGTAGACTGTGTTAAGTTGTTAGATTCCTTGTATTATTCGACTGTGTATAGTTGAAGGAATTTATATCATCTCTGCTATTCGGTTATCAGTAGCACTTTGCGAATACTGGAACTCAGCAGAAATTTGCAGTATAAACTCCTCAGGTGCCAAAAAGAATTGTTTTATTTGTAGTCGCTTGATTACAATTTGAAAGTCATTTAAAAGGCAATTCGTAGACAATTCGAAGCTTTCAGAGAATTACAGACATTATCTTTCTTTGCTTAGGCAGACAGCTCGAAAGTAACTTTTTAAAGGTCAAAGTCTGGCAATGAAACATGAAGAGAGAGAGAAAGCTAATCTTCAGCTAAACTCAAACTCAAAGTCAAAAGTGGACTAACATCACTGGCACAGACTGTTAAACTGACAGAACCCCCAAAGACAATAACCTAAAATGGAGACTAGAATCAAAGGCAAAAACTGACTAAACTAACAGAAAGACAAAACTTAAGCTACAAAGACAATACTCACAAAGACAACAAAACCCAACCTAACCTAACCTAACCTAACCTAACCCAACCCAACCTAACCCAACCTAACCCAAAATGGCCGGGAGAAACTTTTTCAGTTATACACTTTCATATCTGTCTTAAATCGTCTAATTACACCCCAATATAATCCTAATTGGTTTGGGTTAGACTCAAACACATTTGATTTGATGGCAAGCCGTCCATCTTCAATGTGCAACATCAGCTTTTCTGACCTAGCTGTTATCTGCATTGTGAACAATGGTGCTGTGTATTCAATCCCTTGACCTTGACAATTAGCACAAGACAGTGTCATCATCTTGAAAATATGCATTTGCCAGAACAACGGACTTCAGTAAAAGTGAATTATGCTGTATAAATGGGTATTTAAAACTGGGGCTCAACATTTATGCTTAAACAGCTATCTTTTACCTATACTAGTTGTATTTGAAATACTTGGCTTCTACAGTATGATGGTGGTCTTCTTGAAGCAGGTGGGAACGTAGTAGGGAGAGGCTGAGGATGTCCGCAAACACGCCTGCCAGTGGGTCAGCGCAGGATCTGGGTGCGCGATCTGGGATCTCGTCAGGACCCATCGCTTTCTGAGGGTTCACTTTCAAGAACGCCAATCTGACTTGGGAGGCTGTGACGGTGGGTATTGGTGTGTCCAAGACTGCTGAGGCAGTTGACAACGGTTTATTGGTTTCCTGCTCGAAACAAGCATCGAATGCATTGTGTTTGTCGGGGAGGGGTGCGCTATTGCTGAAGATTCTACTCGGCTTTACTTTGTAGCCCATTATGTTGTTTGAGCCTTGCCATAACCAATGTGAGTCCATGTCGTTAGTCTGTGACTCTAGCTTCACGTGATATTGTCGCTTGGCGTCCCTGTTGGCTTTGCAGAGGTCGTACCTAGATTTACAGGTTGAGCCACCTGTCTTGAATGCCTCAGACATGGCCTTCAGTAGGGAGTGAATCTCCCAATTAAACCATGGTTTCTGGTTGGGTAAGATACGTACTACCTTCTTTGACACACAATCTTCTACCACTTGCTGATGAAGTCTGTGATGGTGCTGGCATACTCGTTTAGTTTGACTGCTGAGTTCTTGAATATGGACCAGTCCACTGACTCCAAGCAGTTGCACAGGAGCTCTTCTGTTGCCTCGGACCAGCACTGCACGACCTTCTTAACCGGATTCTCTGCTTAAGTTTCTGCTTGTATGCCGGGAGAGGGAGCGCCATCTTGTGGTCCGATTTTCCGAAGTGCGGTCAGGAGATGGATCATCAGGCGCCCTTGATGTTTGTGTAGCAGTGGTCAAGGATGTTGGGGCCGCTGTCGGGATAGGAGATGTGTTGGTGGAATTTTGGCAGTACACTCTTGAGGTTGGCCTGGTTGATGTCCCCGGCCACGATGAACAATGCCTCCGGGTATTCGGTTACATTGTTATTTATAGCGGTTAGAATTCATCAAGCGCCTTCTTCACTTCCGCCTGGGGTGGGATGTAGACCGCCGTGATGATGGCAGAGGTGAACTCCGTGGGAGGTAGTATGGACAGTACTTCACAGTCGGGCATTCCAGGTCCGGGAGCAGTAGTTCACCAGGGTCGCCACATCCGAGCACCAGGAGTTGACGAGGAGACAAACCACTCCACCCACTCCAGGTTCAGTCCTGGATGTGATGAACAGCAGGAATAACAGCAGAATCCAACCCGACATTACTTGTGAACCCTTTGGTGTCTCAGCATGTTGGACGACTGAGTGAATCCCTCCCCACAGTGAGAGCAGGTGAATGGCTTCTTTCCAGTGTGGACTCACTGGTGTGTCAACAGGGCAGATGAATCACTAAATCTCTTCCCACAATCAGAGCAGGTGAATCAAGTGTGAACTCGCTGGTGTTCCCGCAGTGTGGATGACTTTCGAAACCTCTTTGTGCAGTGAGAGCAGTTGAATGGTCTCTCCTCAGTGTGAGTGCATTGGTGGATCATCAAACCTACAGTACGTTTGAAGCTGCTCCCACAGTCAGAGCATTTATAGGGTCTCTCATTGGTGTGAGTGACATTGTGATTCAGCAGGCTATTTGACTGAGTGAATCCTTTCCCACACACGGTGCAGGTAAATGGCCTCTCCCCAGTGTGAACTCGCTGGTGTGTCTGCAGGTTGGATAACTGGGTGAATCCCTTCTCACACACAGTGCAGATGAATGGTCTCTCCTCAGTGTGAATGCGCTGGTGGATCATCAAACCTACAGCACGTTTGAAGCTGCTCCCACAGTCAGAGCATTTAAAGGGTCTCTTATTGGTGTGAATGACATTGTGGCTCAGCAGGCTGGATGACTGAGTGAATCCCTTCCCACACACGGTGCAGGTGAATGGTCTCTTCCCGGTGTGAACGCGCTGGTGTGTCTGTAGGTTGGATGACTGGGTGAATCCCTTTTCACACACAGTGCAGATGAATGGCCTCTCCCCGGTGTGAATTCGCTGGTGTGTCTGCAGGCTGGATAATTTAGTGAATCCCTTCCCACAGTCCTCACATTTCCATGGTTTCTCCATAGCCCGGATGATCTTGCGTCTTACCACGTTGGACGATCAGTTGAAGCCTCGTCCACACACAGAACATGTGTACAGTCTCTCCCTGATATGAATGGTGTAGTATTTTTTCAGACCATGTAACTGGTGGTTGAAGCTCTTTCCACAGTCAGTGCTCTGTAACAGTCTCACAGGGTGTGTGTGTGTGTGTGTGTCTCAGTGTTTTTCCAAACACACCGATGTTTAAAATCTCTTGAAGCAGACAGAATAGGCAAACATTTCTCCTTCTAGATTCAAAGGTCGATGATTTTCGGTTCCCAATAATTGAATGACTCAGTCAGTTCTTGACGTGATATTTAGTTTGAGATATCCACCTCAAATTCCTCTCGTTCGAACTTTCTGCAAAAAAGATTTTACAAAAACCATCACTGTCAGTACAAGATAGAAATTTAGAACAGACAATTCTAGTTTCTATCGAACATTGTTTGCTCTCTCTCTTTCCCTCAAATGCTCTAAATCTCCATTCCACACAATCTCCCTCTATTCTCACTCTGCTGTATCTAATATCCACCCTCCCAATTCTCCTGAAGGCACTGAATCAGGCTGATTGACAGATCCATGCTCATTGCTTCCTGTCCTGGACACAGAGGCTGCCAGACAGATATGTGTCTATGTTACTGGACAAAAAAATATGTGTAATATACGGACTGGATTCACTTCCTTTCCCTCCCAATTCTCATCAAGGTGCTGATTGATGCTGATCAACAAATCTAAACTCACTACAACCTGTACAAAAGTAGAGACTCTCCATCTAAGTATATTTACTGATTAGAGATGGGGTGATTCTGAGGAAGAATTTTATTGAGTCACGGAGTGGTCCCTACTGAAGGCCACTGCCCACAAGGGTTGTGGAAGTCGAGATGATCAATAATTCAAAATAAAATATGAAGAAAATAAGCTTTCAGGGGAACAGGGATATTGAGGGGGAATGGCACTGACTGGATTACTGTACAGAGAGTCAGCATTGACTTGAGTTCCCAAATGGATTCTGTCAGTGCTGCAATGACTGTATGACTGGAAATATATAATGTAGGTATTTTACAAAACTATTTACAAAACTAGAAATAATAATACATGTATTTTATTACAGAACCATCAATAATATATATAATACATTCCATATATCTCTACGCAATATAACAATTTTAAAAATACATTTACGGGATGTGAGCGTCGCAGTTCAGCCAGCATTTATTGCCCATCCCTAGTTGCCCTTCAGAAGGTGGTGATGAGTTGCCTTCTTGAACCGCTGCAGTCCCTGAGTTGTAGGTACATCCCCTGTGCTGTCAGGGAAGGAGTTCCAGGATGTCGCCCCAGCAACAATGAAGGAATGGCGATATATTTCCAAGTCCAGCTGGTGAGTGACTTGGAGGTGAACCTCCAGGTGGTGGGGTTCCCAGGTATCTGCTGCTCTTGTCCTTCGAGATAGTAGTGGTCATGGGTTTGGAAGGTGCTGTCGGAGGAACCTTGGTGAGTTACTGCAGTGCACATTGTAAATGGTACACACGGCTGTCACTGTTCGTCGGTGTTGGAGGGTTTGAATATTTGTGGAAGGGAGAGCAGTCAAGCAGGCTGCTTTGTTCTGGATGGTGTAGAGCAGCATCTTGAGTGTTGTTGGAGCTACACTCAACCAGGCAAGTGGTAATTATCCTATTACACACCTGACTTGTGCCTTGTATATGGTGGACAGGCTTTGGGGGTCAGGAGGTGCGTTACTCGCTGTAGTCTTTGACCTGCCCTGGTGGCCACCGTATTAATATGACTGGTCCAGTTCAGTTTCTGATCAATGGTAACCCTCAGGATCTTGGTTGTAGGGGATTCAGCGATGGTATTGCCACTGAATGTCAAGGGGTGTTGGTTAGATCCTCCTTTGTGGGAGATGGTCATTGCCTGGCATTTGTATAGCACAAATGTAACTTGCCACTTATCAGCCCACATCTGGATACTGTCCCGGTCTTACTGCATTTGGACATGAACTGCTTCATTATCTGAGTCGTCGCGAATGGTGCTGAACATTGTACAGTAATTCGCAAACATCCCCACTTCTCACCTTATGATGGAAGGGAGGTCATTGATGAAGCAGCTAAAGATGGTTGGGTCTGGGAATGTGCCCTGAGGAACTCCTGGAACTGAGATGATTGACCTCCAACCGCCACAACCATCTTCCTTTGTGCCAGGTATGACTCTAACCGACGGAGAGTTTTCCCCAATTCCCATTGACTCCATTTTAGCTGGGGCTCCTTGATGTCATACTCGGTCAAATCCTGCCTTGATGCCAAGGGCAGTCACTCTCATCTCACCTCTGGCATTCAGCTCTTTCGTCCATGTTTGAAAGCTGTAATGAGTTCAGGAGCTGAGTGACCCTGGCGGAACCCAAACTGAGCGTCTGCGAACAGGTTATTGCTCAGTAAAGTGCTACTTGATTGCACTGTTGTTGACTCCTTCCGTCAGTTTGCTGATGATGGAAATAAACTGACAGGGAAGGAATTGGCTGGGTTGAATTATGTCCTGTTTACTGTCCCCTTAAATGTCAGCCATCTCCTGGGGAAAGCAGCCCTTTAATTGTGAACATTAGGAAAGAGACCATCATTTTAGCCAGGCAAATAAATATGTCAAGCTGAGGGAGCAAAGGATGTCAATGTCTTTAAGAGATAGCGAAACCTGGGCGAACATTTGCAGAGCCTGCACCCTCCCTGGATTCACTTCCTTTCTCTAGTTATTGCAAGTCACCAATTGAAGGTCAGACTGAGAAAATTAAGTGTTTTACTCACAGATGTTGGACAGGAGTCTGTGAGCAGCTCAAGTTCATTCAGGGTTGGAGGAACAACAGCTTTGCTCGGCAGAAACCTCCATGTCCAGCTTCCGCATTGAGACAATGGGGGAGCTCTGATTGGCGGAGGAGCAGAGTCCTTCCGGTCCTCCAATCTTCCTATTGGTCACAACTCAGCAGTGTCACCGGAGGTGAGCTCTCTCTGCACATGCGCAGAGTCCCCTCTCCCTGAGACCATGCGCAGTCCCGGGTGGGGAGAGAGGCAGTCATCGATAGCCGGAACTGTCAGCCAGTTGCTTGGAAACCTGGTCTCCAGGATGGGTCGGGGAGGGGAGAAAAATGGACGGGGGCGGGGCTCCTGTATCCGCGCGCGGGGCGAGTGCACTCAAATGCAGTGATGTCACTGCGGAACGGATTTATTCCTATTGGTTGATTTAGAGGACGAGCATCTTTGTGATGTCACAATGTGGAGGGTGGACAATGAGTTTCAGACTAAAACTTCCTCCTCTGGGCAACATCTGGGAGCAAATCAATGTCTCCCCCTTTCATAAGGTCATAAGATATAGGAGCAGAATTAGGCCATTTGGCCCATCGAGTCCGCTCCGCCATTTGATCATCGCTTATCTCATCCTGGCCTTATCTCCACTGTCCTGAGAGTTCTCCATAACCCTTCAACTGATTAAAAGTCTAACTCCTCCCTAAATGTACTCACTGTCCCAGCTCCACCGCACTCTGGGGTAGTGAATTCCACAGATTCACAGCACTTGGGAGAAGCAGTTTCTCCTCAACTCTGTTTTGAATTTGCTACCTCTTATCCAAAGACTATTACCTCTCGTCCTTGAATGCCCCACAAGAGGCAGCAGCCGCTCCAAGTCTACTTTATCTTTCCATTTATTTTCCCATTCTGAGGGGACATTGGTGACTTGCAGCAACTGAAGAGAAAGGAAGTGAATCCAGTCTGTATGTTGCACACATTTTGAGTTCAGTAACATAGACATATTTCTGTCTTGCAGCCTGCATGGAGAATTTCAGGCCTCTGTCCAGGGTGGAAAGCAGTGAGAATGGATCTGCCAGTCAGACTGAATCAGCACCTTTAGAGAATTGGGAGGATGAATATTACATACAGCAGAGTGAGAATGGAGAGAGTGTGTTGGATGGCGATTTACAGCTTTTGAGGAATGAGAGAGGAAAGAATGTTTCATAGGAACTAGAATAGTCTGTTCTTAATTTCCATTAGGTTTACAGGTTTACAGGTGGGCAGCACGGTAGCATTGTGGATAGCACAAATGCTTCACAGCTCCAGGGTCCCAGGTTCGATTCCGGCTTGGGTCACTGTCTGTGCGGAGTCTGCACGTTCTCCCCGTGTGTGCGTGGGTTTCCTCCGGGTGCTCCGGTTTCCTCCCACAGTCCAAAGATGTGCGGGTTAGGTGGATTGGCTATGCTAAATTGCCCATAGTGTCCAAGGTTGCCCTTAGTGTTGGGTGGGGTTGCTGGGCTGTGGGGATAGGGTGGAGGTGTGGACCTTGGGTGGGGTGCTCTTTCCAAGAGCCGGTGCAGACTCGATGGGCCGAATGGCCTCCTTCTGCACTGTAAATTCTATGATTCTATGATTAGGTGATTATTTACCGAAAAAAAAGACTTCAGGATTTGGAAGAGTCACTTGGTTATGGGCAGCATGGTGGCACGGTGGTTAGCACTGTTGATTCACAGTTCCAGGGTGCCAAGTTCGATTCCCGGCTTGGGTCACTGCAGAGTCTACATGTTCTCCTCGTGTCTACATGTGTTTCTTCCGGGTGCTCCGGTTTCCTCCCACAAGTCCCGAAAGGCACGCTGTTAGGTAATTTGGACATTCTGAATTCTCCCTCAGTGTACCCGAACAGGTGCCAGAATGTAGCGACTAGGGGCTTTTCACGGTAATTTCATTGCAGCGTTAATGTAAGCCGACTTGTGACAATATAGATTATTATTATTAATCAGGACCTGAATATCATTCGGAGAACCATCACTGCAAAAGATACTTCTGGAGTTAAAGCTTGCCAGTCAGGCAAAGGAATCGAATGGAAGTAAACACAGGAAAGAAGAATCACATTGGGCTGGTTCCAGGAGAATTGAGTGACAACTTCAGCGACAAAACCATGGAGTGTGATTTTTGATTGTGTTAAAAGTAAGAGGGCAACGTTCTATTTATAGTTTATGGGATACGTTCCCTATAAAAATAGTGTTTAGGCATTGTTATTTCTCGTTTGTTTGTTGCAGTAAAAGTCATAAACTTGAAGTTTTTGTCTTATGATTCTTTAGTTTGTTCACTGGGTTTAGAATTTATCTTTTGAAGTTACTGATCTTTTCAGAGATCTTACGCAGTTGGTCTTCAGTCACAAGTTTCAACTTCCCATTTAAGCCTCAGGCAACTTGCTGTCTCTCTGTTCCTCATGTCAATGACAGCCCAGTAACAGAGCTGAGGGCTGGAGATGCTCTGATCCCTTGTCAGAGCTGGAATCAGTAGAAAGAACCATAGTTTCGGGTTGAGCTGTGTGTTAGCTGCCCGACCATGATGACCATATATAAATAGCTAACCAGGTAATAGGTTGTGATGAGGGTTTATAAACAGACCCTGGGTAGACGAGTTAACTGAAGGTGTGGGTTTGTCAGCTGTACAATGAAACCAGGCTTCCAACAGCCACAGAGACCTGTAATATTGGACACTGGGTTTAACCCTGTTCTGTATTAAACAGACCTATCTGATACTGGGTTATTGTGATAGTTAATCTGACCCTTAATTCATTCAATTCCAAAAGTGAATAACATTGATTCAAGTACAGTGATTACTCTGTTAATCTGTGAATAAAGTGGTGTCAGTTCATGCAGATGTGTCTGAACTCAATTTCATTACTTATTTTTGTTACTGACTAGGGTCTCTCCCACTCTCGCTCTCTCCTCTCCCCTCTCTCTCCTGCCTCCCTCAGTCCCTGGTGCTCCTCTCTCTGGTGCCTCTCTTGCCCTCTGTCTCACTGTTCTCCCTCTCCTGTCTCAGTCTCTGGTGCTCCTCTCTTCTCTTTAGTGCCTTTCCCTCTGCTGCCTCTCTCTCTCTCCTCAATGCTGAGGAAGGCAGGTGGGGGCAGCCCGATGGCACAGTGGTTAGCATTGTTGCCTCACGGCACCGATGTTCCAGGTTTGATCCCGGCTCTGGGTCACTGTCCGTGTGGAGATTGCACATGAAATGAAATGAAAATGAAAAATGAAATTCACCCTTGTTTGCATGGGTTTTGCCCCCACAACCCAAAGATGCGCAGGGTAGATGGATTGGCGACAATAAATTGCCCCTTAATTGGAATTTATTAATTGGTTACTCTACGTTTATATTTAAAAAAAGGAAGGCTGGTGGGATAGTTTCCTTTGGTAGCCGAGGGCCAAGAATATAAGAGCAGGGAGATTGTGCTGGAACTGGATCAAACACCAGTTAGACCACAGCCGGAGCACTGTGGACATTTCTGATCATCACATTACAGGAAGGATGTGATCACTCGAGAGAGGCTGCAGAGGGGATTTATGATGATGTTTTACGGGATGGAGAATTTTAACGATGAGGAAAGATTGGAGAGGCTGGGGTTGTTCTCATTGGAACAGAGGAGGCTGAAGGGAGATTGAATTGAGTTGTGTGTAATTCGGAGGGTCTCAGATAGAGTGAATATTCCCCTCAGCAGAGTCCAACCCTTGCAGTCAAATATGAAGTCGCTGGTGTGTCAGGAAGTGGGATGAGTGAATGACTCTCGATCCGCACAGAGAACACGGAAACAGCAGCTCCCCAGCTTGAACTCGCTGGTGTGTCAACAGGCTGGAGGATTGGCTGAATTCCATCCCACTCCTGGAACATTTTTCAATGTCCTCTCCCCAGTGCCAGCAGGCTGCCTGACTGAGAGAAGCTCTGTCCACAGACAGAGCAGATGAATGGCCTGTCGTTAATATGTTGATGCTGGTGTCATATTGATATTGTTCATTCCGGGGACTTCCGGTGACAACATGTCGGTGGATGTCACACGTTAGGTGGCTCCTGCGAGAATCTCGGACTTTTGGACGTTTATGTCTGGTTTTGGGACAGTTTTTAGATGAGTTGTTGAGGGAAGTCATAAGGAGGCTGACGAAGTCCCAGAGGAAAGGTGCTGGAAAGAAGGGGGCGAGCAAAGGTCCGCCGGCGAGTGCTGCTGTGAGTCCTGCAGGAGGGAAGATGACGGGGGCTGGGTCATCGGGTGGGGCCGCTCCCCTCACCGGGGAAACTCTGACCGAGGTGATGTCAGAGCTTCAGACATAAGTAGATATTACCCCTCTGAACTGAATTGGCCACATTCCTCTTGGAGGTCTGTTCTATTCTCTGAGCCATCACCCATTTGTCCCGGTTGATCCTCGGTTGTCGCTGAAACGGAATCTTCGATGCTTGGTTCTTATTCTCCTTCTGACCCGTGTCCCAGACAGGCCAAATTTACTCTACTTCGAACTGTCGAATGACATCTTTCTTCCAACCACAGATCCATTCTTCAGACATTGTGGTTCAAGGTGTCAACTCAGGTTCTGCTTGGCATTTCATTGGTGGTTTGGGAGGCTCTGAAAGTGGTCGTAAGAGGGGAGGTGATCCTGTTTCAGGCCAAGGTGGATAGGAAGGAGAGGGAGGAACGCCAACAACTGATAGAAGAGATTTTGGAGGTGGATGGGAGGTACGTGAGGGACCTGGACCCGGGGCTCCTGGCAAAGAGAAAGGAGTTACAGGCGAGGTTTGACCTATTGTGCACAGGGAAAGTGGTGCATCAGCTGAGAAGGTTCAGGTGCGGGACAGGATGGAGGAGTTGGTGGCGACTCCGGAACAGATTAATAAGGTGTTTGAGAGAGTTAGGGAGGAAAGGGCGGCTAGGCAGCAGCTGGTCGACTCCATACTGGAGGTAGACCATAAATACTCCGAGGCCCCGACCATAGAGCTCCTAGCGGAGAGGAAAGAGCTACAAAGGAACTTTGACCTGCTCTCCACCAGGAAAGCAGTGCACCAAATCCGCCAAGCACGTGGGACCCTATACGAACACGGAGACAAAGCCAGCCGCCTGTTGGCACACCAGATGAGAAAGCAGGCAGCCACCAGAGAAATTGCACAAATCAGGGATACCAGAGGCACGTTAGAAACAGAACCAGAAAAGATCAACAAAACCTTCAAGACCTTCTACCAAGGGCTGTACACTTCAGAGCCCCCAATGGGGGAGTCCGGGATGAAACGGTTCCTTGATGGACTGGACATTCCAGTCGGGGGGGGGGGGGGGGGGGCAGAAAACGGGGCCTGGAAGCACCACTAGTACTGGGAGAGATCATGGACAGCCTTAGCTCCATGCGGCGGGGAAGGTGCCGGGTCCAGACGGGTTCCCGGCGGACTTCTACAAAAATCTGCGACAGCACTGGCCCCGCACCTGCGGGAGATATTCACAGACTCGCTGGCTAAGGGCACACTGCCACCCGCGCTAGCACAGGCCTCAATCTCGCTGATACCTAAGAAAGACAAAGCCCCAATGGAATGTGGGTCATACAGACCCATCTCAATGCTGAACGCGGATGCCAAAATACTGGCCAAGATTCTAGCCAAAAGGCTAGAAGACCGTGTACCTGAGGTGGTCGCAGAGGACCAGACGGGCTTTGTCAAAGGTAGACAGCTTTATCGAACATCAGACGCCTGTTGAACGTGATAATGACCCTCCCCGGGGAGAGAACACCAGAGGTAATCGTCTCCCGAGACGCAGAAAAGGCCTTCGACAGAGTCGAATGGAAATACCTGAGGTACTGGAGCGGTTCGGGCATGGAGCAGGGTTCACCTCCTGGGTAAAGCTCCTATAAAATAATGAAAAAAATGAAAATCGCTTATTGTCACAAGTAGGCTTCAAATGAAGTTACTGTGAAAAGCCCCTAGTCGCCACATTCCGGCGCCTGTTCGGGGAGGCTGGGACGACAACGCTCATATGGCGAGCGTACGGACCAACAATACCAACTCCCGATACTTCCAGCTGCACAGAGGCACCAGACAAGGATGCCCACTGTCCCCGCTGCTGTTCTCTCTAGCGATCGAACACTAGCAATCGCGCTCAGAGCAGCAAAAAGCTGGAGGGGATCCGAAGGGGAGGCAGAGAGCACAGAGTCTCACTCTATGCAGATGACCTGCTCCTCTACATTTTGGACCCACAGAGCAGCATGGACGGAATCATCGCGCTCCTGAAAGAGTTTCGCGCCTTCTCGGGCTACAAACTCAACATAAGCAAAAGCGAGATCTTCCCCGTACACCCACAAGTAGGTGGGGCAGCACTAACGGGACTGCTGTTTAAACAAGTCTAACACAAATTCCGCTACCTGGGGATCCAAATAGCCCATGACTGGAAAGGGATCCACAAATGGAACCTCACCAGTCTGACAGAGGAAGTAAAAAAGGACCTGCAAAGATGGAACACACTCCCACTCTCCCTCGCGGGGAGAGTCCAGACGATCAAAATGAATGTCCTGCCCAGGTACCTCTTCCTACTTAGATCCATTCCGATCTAGATCCCCAAGGCCTTTTTCAAAGCGCTGGACAAATTAATCATGGCGTTCGTATGGGGGGGGGGGGGGAATGCTCGGATCCCAAGGAAGGTCCTACAAAAAACAAAATCCAGGGGGGGCTAGCCCTCCCAAACCTACAATTCTCCCACTGGGCGGCGGCGACGACCGAGCGAATAAAGGGATGGATCAAGAAGCCAGAAGCCGAGTTGGTGCGCGCGGAAGAGGCCTCCTGCAGGGGGACCTCCCTCCGGGCCTTCGCCACAGCAGCACCCCCAACCCCACCCAAAAAACACTCCAGCAGTCTGGTGGTGATAGCCACCCTCCAATCCTGGAACCAACAACGGCAGCAATTTGGCCTGACCAGAATGTCGAACAAAGCTCCCATCTGCAACAACTATAGGTTCACACCAGCGCTGACTGACGCCACCTTCAAAAGGTGGGGGCAGGACGGAGGGAGACTGACAGTCAGGGACCTATGCATGGACGGCAGGATCGCAACACTGGACGAACTGACAGAGAAATTCCAGCTAGCCAGGGGGAACTAACTAAGGTATCTACAGCTCAAAAACTTCCAACGAAAGAAGACAAGGATGTACCACAACCGCCACGACAGACATTACTGGAAGAACTACTAGACGCAAGCATACTAGGTAAAGGAAACTGTAGTGACATGTATGACCGACTGATAGAAAGGGCCGACACCGTACTGGACGCAACAAGAAAGAAATGGGAGGAGGACGGGACTGAGATAGGGCGGGGTCTCTGGAGCGAAGCACTGCATAGAGTCAACTCCACCTCCACGTCAGCAGCACCACCCAAAGCTGCGGACTGGTTGTCCGACCTCTCGGAATCTCTCCAAATGGAGAAAATCAAATTCGCCATCCGAGGGTCAGACGACGGCTTCCACAGAACGTAGGAGCCATTCACCCAATTGTTCCGGGACCTGTTTGAGGCCAACGAACAAGAGGAAGAATAGCCAGGTAGCCAAGAATCAGGGGAAAGTGGCCAAAGCATGAAAGGGAGAGATAGACTGGGGGGGGGGGGGACCACGACACAGCTAAACCTAAGAGGAAAGTAAGGCGAACCACGGGAAGGGGAGGGATTCAGGCTGATTGACAGATTCACGCTCACTGCTTCCTGTCCTGGACACAGAGACCTGAAAATATTCATGCAGGCTGCCAGACAGATAGATGTTGATATTACTGGATGGAAAATGTGTGTAATATACAGACTGTATTCACTTACTTTATCTCCCAATTTTCCTGAAGGTGCTGATCAACAAATCTAAACTCACTAAAATCTGTACAAGAACATAAGAACTAGGAGCAGGAGTAGGCCACCTGGCCCCTCGAGCCTGCTCCACCATTCAATGAGATCATGGCTGATCTTTTGTGGACTCAGCTCCACTTTCCGGCCCGAACACCATAACCCTTAATCCCTTTATTCTTCAAAAAACTATCTTTCTTTATCTTAAAAACATTTAATGAAGGAGCCTCTACTGCTTCACTGGGCAAGGAATTCCATAGGTTCACAACCCTTTGGGTGAAGAAGTTCCTCCTAAACTCAGTCCTAAATCTACTTCCCCTTATTTTGAGGCTATCCCTAGTTCTGTTTTCACATGCCAGTGGAAACAACCTGCCCGCATCTATCTATCCTATCCACTCCCTTCATAATCTTATATGTTTCTATAAGATCCCCCCCTCATCCTTCTAAATTCCAATGAGTACAGTCCCAGTCTACTCAACCTCTCCTCGTAATCCAACCCCTTCTGCTCTGGGATTAACCGAGTGAATCTCCTCTGAACACCCTCCAGTGCCAGTACGTCCTTTCTCAAGTAAGGAGACCAAAACTGAACACAATACTCCTGGTGTGGCCTCACTAACACCTTACACAATTGCAGCAGAACCTCCCTAGTCTTAAACTCCATCCCTCTAGCAATGAAGGACAAAATTCCATTTGCCTTCTTAATCACCTGTTGCACCTGTAAGCCAACTTTTTGCGACTCATTACTAGCACACCCAGGTCTCTCTGCACAGCAGCATGTTTTAATATTTTATCATTTAAATAGTAATCTCTTTTGCTGTTATTCCTACCAAAATGGATAACCTCACACTTGCTGGTGTCTCAGCAGAAGTGTTGACCGAGTGAATCCCTTCTCACACAAGGTGTAGGTGAATGGCCTCTCCCCAGTGTGAACTCGCTGGTGTGCCTGCAGATTGGGTAGCTGAGTGAATCTCTTTTCACAGTTAGAGCAAATGAACGGCCTCTCCCCAGTGTGAATTCTCTGGTGTGTCTGTAGGTGGGATAACCGAGTGAATCCTGTCCCACAGTCAGAGCAGGTGAACGGCCTCTCCCATGTGTGAATTCGCTGGTGTCTCTGCAGGTGGGATAACCGAGTGAATCCCTTCCCACAGTCAGAGCAGGTGAACGGCCTCTCCCCAGTGTGAACTCGGTGTGCCTGTAGGTTGCTTATTTGAGTGAATCCCTTTCCACACTGAGAGCAGGTGAACGACCTCTCTCCGGTATGCAGGAGCTGGTGTGTCAGCAGATGGGATGAGATTCAAAACATCTTTGTGCAGTGGGAGAAGCTGAACGGTCTCTCCCTAGTGTGAACTTGTTGGTGTGTCAGCAGTCTGGAAGAAGTACTGAACCCCTCCCACACGTGGAGCAGGTGACTGGCCTCTCCCTGACGTGGACTGGCTGGTGCTTCTTCAGATTAGATAACTTAGCGAATCCCTTCTCACACTGGGAGCAGGTGAACGGCCTCTCCCCAGTGTGAATGCGTCGATGAGTTTCCAGTGCTGATGGGAATCTGAATCCCTTCCCACAGTCCCGACATTTCCATGGTTTCTCCAGGGTGGGGGTGTCCGTGTGTCTCTCCAGGTTGGACAATCAGTTGAAGGCTCACACAGATCTCCCCGCTGTTTTTTTCAGGCTGTGTAACTGGTTAAAGCTCTTTTCAGTCAGTGCTCTGGAACACTCTCATTCAGGTATGTATGTCTCAGTGAGTTTCCAGTCACACTGATGGTTAAAACCATCTGAAGCAGAAAGAATAGACTAACCTTTTTCCTTCTCGATTCAAAGGCCGATGATATTCAAGTCCCAGTGAATTGAGTGAATGTCAAATCGAGACGCGAGGTTTGGTTTGAGATTTCTGTCTGTAATTCTTCCTCTTCTGATATCCTGTAAGAGGAGTTTACAAAAGACATAATTGTCAGTATAGGATAGAGATTCAGAACAGACATTTCTGGTTTCTATGGTCCTCTCTCATTTCCCCAAATCTGTAAATCGCCATTCCACACACACCCTCCATTCTCACTTTGCTGTATCTAATATTCACCCTCCCAATTCTCCTGAAGGTGCTGATTCAGGCTGATTGACAGATCCCTGCTCACTGCTTCCTGTCCAGGACAAAGAGCCCTGGAAATCTTCAAGCGGACTGCCAGCCTAACGGAAATATGTAACAGGACTAAAATTGTGTTTAATGTATAGGATTGTTCCAGTTGGTTAAGATACAGGAGGTAGTGATTGATCATGATCTGGAATTTTCTGCCGATGAACGTCCTCAAGCAGAGATGATCAATAATTTCTAACTGAATTAGATGGACGCTGCAGGGTTACTTTTGTCAATAATAAAGATTATTATCCTCCTGTAACCAAAGACTATCCTCCTCACTATTTACCACCACCAATTTTCACACAATCCGGGAATATACTTAGAGACCTGGGCCAACCTTTGCAGAGTCTGCACCCTCCCTGGATTCACTTCCTTTTCCTTCAGAACCAGAGTCCTTCCGGTCCTCCAACTGCTCCCATTGGTCAACACCTCAGCAGAAAGGTCAAGAGGTGGGATCTTCCTGCACATGTGCAGCTTCCCATCGCTCCCAAGATCATGCGCAGTCCGAGCCGCCCGCCCGGCGAATGGAGCGGTTTCACCACCGCAGGGGATTATGGGGGCTATGACCGCCATTACTCATCCTGAGTCCAGTCTCCAAACCCCTTGGAATAGGATGAAATGGGGGGGGGGGGCACGAATGACCCCACCCTGACACACAGTACATATGGGTAGTCAGTGGAGTTGATTGTGGCGCCCCCTTAGCAAAACAGCTTGTTAATTTAAGGTGTAAAGATTTCGACGCCTGGGTGAAATATTTGGGGGGGGGGGGGGGGGGGGGAGGCGCAATAGATTAGTGTGACACTGAACTAGAGAGTCAGCGCCTTCAGGGGAGGAGATTTTTGGGGAAAGCAGGAGGAGATAATGGGATGAATTAGTGTTGAAATCAATAGGAAGGAGAGAATATCTGGGGAATGAGATGTAGAATTTGTGTCACATCACGGTCTTGGACAACCTTCATGAAACTTTCTTTTACAATTTTCCTGGAAAATCCTTGACGTATTTTATTAAGTCAAATGTGCTATCAAAGAGGGCGGCACGGTGGTGCAGTGGTTAGCACTGCTGCCAACGGTGCTGAGGACCTGGGTTTGATCCCGGCCCTGGGTCACTGTCGATGTGGAGTTTGCACATTCTCCCCGTGTTTGCATGGGTTTCACCCCCATAATCAAAAGATGTGAGGGTTAGGTGGATTGGCCACATTCAATTGCCCCTTAATTGGAAAAAATATAATTGGGTACTCTATTTTTTTTTAATGTGCTGTCCAAATGAAAATTAATGTTTTATTGAGGACGGCCACTTGAACTCCCCGACTACTCCCAAACACCAAGTACCTGTTCATGAACAGTCTGATTAACTATCTAATTCATACAACCCAGCCCACCCATTCTCAGTGAGTCTTCATTTCTCAATGTTCACAATGAGTAGGCTTGGTCACTTTTCTCTCTTCAAAATACAAGACTGATGGGCTAATTGAGGTCATTAAAATTATCAAAGCTTTTGATAAACACAGTGGATGTTTCCCACTTGTAGGGGTAAGAGCAAAACTTAATTCAGGAGAAACGTCTTTCCAGACAGTAATGAGAATGTGGAACCCACTACCAGTGAGTGGAGGTGAATAACATTGATACATTGAAGAGGAAGCTGGATGAACACATGAAGGAGAAATAAACAGACGGACACACTGATAGAGTCAGATGGGAAAGCATGGGAGGAGGATGAAGTGAAGTAGAAATACTAACAGAGATTGGTTGGGCTGAATGGCCTGTTTCTTTGCTGGATATTCAATGTAATTTAACCTGGTATTGCCTTTAACTCTGACATCGTCCATTCCAGGCTAAAGAGAGAAGTTTCACTCACAGAACGTTTCAGATCATTGTTTCCAGCTATTGTCCAATCAATGCCTTTGTCAGTCTGGTGTCTCAGTGAGTTGCTGAGGTAATAAATTCAACTACAAACATCAAATGTGATGTCTTCTGATATATCTTTGAAGAGCAGGGGCGTCAGTCTCTGACCCCCCCGCCGGGTCGGAGAATGGCCGTTGGCCGCCGTGAATCCCGCCCCCGCCGAAGTCTCCGCTCCCGGAGATTGGGCGGGGGGGGAATCCGGCCGCGCCGGTTGGCGGGACCCCCCGCTGGATTCTCCGGCCCGGATGGGCCGAAGTCCCGCCCAGGAATTGCCTGTCCCGCCGACGTAAATCAAACCTGGTATTTACCAGCGGGACCAGGCAGCGTGGGCGGGCTCCGGGGTCCTGGGGGGGGCGCGGGGCGATCTGACCCCGGGGGGTGCCCCCACGGTGGCCTGGCCCGTGATCGGGGCCCACCGATCCGCGGGCGAGCCTGTGCCGTGGGGGCACTCTTTCCCTTCCGCCTCCGCCACGGCCTCCACCATGGCGGAGGCGGAAGAGACTCTCCCCACTGCGCATGCACGGGAAACTGACAGCGGCCGCTGACACTCCCGCGCATGTGCTGGGAAACTGACAGCGGCCGCTGACGCTCCCGCGCATGCGCCGCATTTCCGCGCCAGCTGGCGGGGAAACAAACGCCATTTCCGCCAGCTGGCGGGGCGGAAATCCCTCCGGCGTCGGCCTAGCCCCTCAATGTTGGGGCTAGGCCGCCAAAGATGCGGAGCCTTCCGCACCTTTGGGCCGGCGCGATGCCCGTCTGATTGGCGCCGGCTTTGGCGCCAGTCGGCGGACATCCCGCCGTTGGGGGAGAATTTCGGCCCAGATCTTTTTCAAGTGGACTGAATTGGTTATATTTTCTCGGTCACAGTCCTTTCCGGCAACAATTATTATTTATCAGTCTTATTTAAATTATGGAGTTTGTTTTATACAGTAAGAAGTCTCACAACACCAGGTTAAAGTCCGACAGGTTTATTGGAAATCAAAAGTTTTCGGCGCACTGCTCCTTCATCAGGTGAAGTGAGCAGTGCTCAGAAAGCTTGTGATTTTAAATAAAGCTGTTGGACTTTATCTTGGTGTTGTGAGACTTCTTACTATGCCCACCCCAGTCCAACGCCGGCATCTCCACATGTTTTATACAGGACAAAGCACCAGCTTGTTGAGTACCCCGTCCACCACCCGAAACAGTGACTCCCTTGACCTCCAGAGCACAATGGTAGCAGTGTGTGTACCATCTACAAGATATTTCACGGTACCACAGTGATAGGGCAGGGCATTAGCACAATAATAGGGGCAGGACGTTAGCACAGTAATAGGGGCAGCACGGTAGCACAGTGGTTAGCACAGTTGCTTCACAGCTCCAGGGTCCCAGGTTCGATTCCAGGCTTGGGTCATTGTTTGTGCGGAGTCTGCACATCCTCCCCGTGTGTGCGTGGATGTCCTCTGCGTGCTCTGGTTTCCTCCCAGAGTCCAAAGATGTGCAGGTTAGGTGGATTGGCCAAAGTAAATTGCCCTTAGTGTCCAAAAAGGTTAGGTGGGTTTACGGGGACAGGGTGGAAGCGTGGGCTTAAGTGAGGTGTTCTTTCCAAAGCCAGTGCAGACTCGATGGGCTGAATGGCTTCCTTCTGCACTGTAAATTCAATGATTTATGAGCTCACCAGGGCTCCTTCGACATCACCTTCTAAACCCATAACTTTGACTGTCATGAAGGTCAAGGGCAGCAAACTCATGGGAACAGCACCAACCACTCTGTGTGGCAGCGAGCTCCACATTCTCACCACTCTTGTCCTTCTCTTCTCCTTCATCTGTTCATCCAGTCTCCCCTGATCCTTTGCTTTGTTGTGAGTTTTCTGTATTTAACACAAAATGACTTGGAAATGAGTAATTTCCACAACACGTGCTTTTACAGAGCAGCATGACCAGGAGAGAGTCTCTCCCATGGAATTGAAATTCACATCAACAACAAAATGCAATCGGCATGAAAAATGCCTCCACAATCGAGCAACTTAACTGAGAATACAGACCCTGGGATTTCAAGATGAAACCCCTTCATCTCTTACATGACTTATCAAAGTCCGTAATATATTTCACCATGGATGACCACCTATTTCCTGAAATCTATCAAAGGTTAACAATGCTTCATATGCTTCCAACAACTCATCTTTTTTATACGACTTATCCAAAACGGTAATGGAATATCCAATCAGTTTTCATTATCCAAATCATCCTCAACGAATTCCGAAAATACTTTCCTCATAACCTTGTATTTTGCTGTTAATGATGAAGCCAAAGCCCTATCCAGCCTCTTTCAGGGGAAGGAAGTGACCCGTGTCCACATCTCAGCTTCACGGTTCCATTCCTGATATTGTTCTCCCTCCGAGAAAATTCATGGATAATTAAAACCTGTCCTTCTGCCATTCTGTCACTAAAATGTCAGCAGCAATGTGCTTCTTCTCAGAGAGAGAGAATGAAACTTCTTACACACCAACACAGCACCAAAGTTTAGTGTTGATCCTCTGCTACCATGTTATTCAAAATAGTAAGAAGTCTTACAATAGCAGGTTAAAGTCCAACACGTTTGTTTCCAATCATTTCATCAGGTGACTCGCCTGATGAAGGAGCAGCGCTCCGAAAGCTAGTGATTCAAAACAAACCTGTTGGACTTTAACCTGGTGTTGTAAGACTTCCTACTGTGCCAACCCCAGTCCAACACCGGCATCTCCACATCATTCAAAATAGTGTCTGCAGAGGAAGAATCGATCGAAAGCTGAGTCGTACTTTGAACAGGTTTATTTCCAAAACAACAGAAACGCAGATACTCTCCCAGTTCCCCACCCTCACCCTTATCCCATCTACCCTATCCCCACCCTCCCACGCCCAGTTCTCCTCCCCTGAAGGTGCTGACTCTTTCCTAATGTTCACAATTAAAGGGCTGGTTTCCCCAGGAGATGGCTGACATTTGAGGGGGCAGTAAATTAATATCAGAGAGAGAAATTTCTACTGTTGTTATATGGTACAGATTAGATCTATCATTGATGGTTCTGTAATAAAATATATTCGTTATTATTTCTAGTTTTGTGATGTAGTTGTGTATCTATGTTTTATTTTTCCAGTCATAGAGTGATTATAGCACAGAAGGAGTCCATTCATTAATTTGAAACCATACCGAATCTGCTGAGCAAACCAGTCAGTACAATTGTACCTCTATATCCATGTTCCCCTGTAAGTTTAGTTCCTTCATGCTCCCAAGCTATTTCATTTTGAAATCAATAATCATCGCAGCTTCCACCAACCTCACAGGCAGGAAGTTAGAAGTCCTGACAACTCGCTCCTAAATAAAGTTTTTCCTGCACACCCACCTCTAATCAAGCAATACAGTTCGGCTGCACAGTGGTACAGCTGCTCACAATGCCAGAGACACAGGTTCGATTCCAGCCTTGGATGTGACTTGGGTGACATATCCTTTTGGTAATATGGTGACCAGAATTGTAGGCAATATTCCACGTGTGGCCTAACTAAGGTTCTGTACAGCTGCAGCATGACTTGCCAATTTTTTATACTCAATGCCCGACCAATGAAGACAAGCATGCCGTCTGCCTTCTTAGCGACCTTATCCACCTGCGTTGCCACTTTCAGTGATGTTTATTGTAATTTCCCAATCTACCACAACTTGCCCCTCATACCATGATAGTTTCCTTCTGCGAGAAACACCCAGATAAATTAGGCAAAAGAACCCTGTAACCACCATAGCCCATCTTCATGGCAACGTGGCTGCTTTGGGAACTAAATATCTTCCAACGTGCAAACACCTTTTCATTCTGTGCTCCTCGTCAAACTTGGAACCAGGTAATCACAACTAACCTCAAAAATGGTCAGCCCACCGGAGGCAGAGGTGTTAGACTGACCAGTCCAGCAGAAAGAAACCCTCCAATCATCACCATTCACCAGATGTCAGAATGAACAAAATGCAGTCCTGGATGTCAGTGAGAGCAGAAACAATAACAACGGAGCCAACATCTGTAATTTATTGTGAACTTGTTGGAGCCACAACAGGTGTGATGAATCACAACCCCCCCCCCCCCCCCCCCCCCCCCCCACATTGAGAGCAGATGAATGGTCTCTCCCCAGAATTAACTCGCTAGTGTCTCCGTAGTTGGGACGGATCATTGAATGTCTCCCCTGCTCAGAGCAGGTGAATGGCTTCTTCTAGTTGTGAACTCGCTGGTGTTCCTGCAGGGCGTATGGATATCTGAATCTCTTCTCTCACTAAGAACAGGTTAACGCCGTCTCCCCTGTGAACTCGCTGGTGTCTCCGCAGGTTGGATAACTGAGCGAATCCCTTCCCACACTGAGAGCAGGTGAACGGCCTCTCCCCAGTGTGAACGCGCTGGTGTATCTGCAGGTTCGATGAAGTAGTGAATCCCTTCTCACACTGAGAGCAGGTGAACGGCCTCTCCCCCGTGTGAATTCGCTGGTGTTTCCGCAGGTTCGATGAAGTAGCGAATCCCTTCTCACACTGAGAGCATGTGAACGGCTTTTCCCCAGTGTGAACTCGCTGATGTATCTGCAGGTTCGATGAAGTAGTGAATCCCTTCTCACACTGAGAGCAGGTGAATGGCCACTCCCCAGTGTGAAGTCGCTGATGTTTCTGCAGGCTCTTTAAAGTAATGAATCCTTTCACACACTGAGAGCAAGTGAGCGGCCTCTCCCCAGTGTGAACTAGCTGGTGTGTCCGCAGGCTCGAAGAAATAGTGAATCCCTTCTCACACTGAGAGGTGAGCGGCCTCTCCCCAGTGTGAACCTGCTGATGCGTCCGCAGGTTCGATGAATCAGTGAATCCCTTCTCACACTGAGAGCAAGTGAACGGCCTCTCCCCAGTGTGAATGCGTCGATGAGCTTCCAGCTGAGATGGGAATCTGAATCCCTTCCCACAGTCCCCACATTTCCACCGTTTCTCCATGTTTTGGGTCTCCTTTAGTCTCTCCAGGTTTGACAATAAGTTGAAGCCTCGCCAAACAAAGAACACGTGTACAGTCTCTCCCCACTGTGGATGGTGTGATGTTTTTTTCAGGCTGTGTTACTGGTTAAAGCTCTTTCCACAGTCAGTGCTCTGGAACACTCTCACTCGGGTGTGTGTGTCTCGGTGCTTTTCCAGTCACAATGATGGTTAAAATCTTTTGAAGCCGACAGAACAGACAAACATTTCTCCTTCCAGATTCAAAGTCCGGTGATATTCAGCTCCAAGGAATTGAGAGACTCAGCCAGATTGAGACGTGACTTTTGAGATTTCTGTCTGTAATTCCTCCTCTTCTAATATCCTGTAAAAACAATTTCAAAAATTCATCACTGTCAGTACAGGATAGAAATTCAGAACAGACAATTGTAGTTCCTCGAGAACATTCTTCCCTCTCTCATTCCCCAAAAGCTGTAAATCTCCATCCACACACTCTCCCTCCATTCTCACTCTGCTGTATCTATTGCAGGGGCTATTTACCACAGGGCTAAATCGCTGGCTTTGAAAGCAGACCAAGGCAGGCCAGCAGAACGGTTCAATTCCCGTAACAGCCTCCCCGAACAGGCGCTGGAATGTGGTGACTAGGGGTTTTTCACAGTAACTTCATTGAAGCCTGCTTGTGACAATAAAACAATTTTCTTCTTTTCTTCTTCTTCTAATATTCACCCTCCCAATTCTCCTGAAGGTGCTGATTCAGGCTGATTGACAGATCCATGCTCACTGCTTCCTGTCCTGGTCACAGAGATCATAACAAATAGGAGCTGCAGTCAGCCATTCGGCCCATCAAGCATGCTCATTTATTCTGTAGGATCATTGGCCGATCTATGTCAGCAACATTCTCAGTGTTATTGACCAGAGGCTGAGTGTGCTGGCTTAATATCTGTGAGCTCAGGGCGCCGAGCTGTAAAACACCAAGGAAAGGATCGACGATCCTGAGGAGGGAATCCTGAATGTTGAGCAAGATGCCTCCTCGGGGAGGCAAGAATTAAATCCTTGGAAAACCGGCTGAGTGATGTGGTGGACTCCTGGAGAACTTGGAGAACCGAGGGTCAGAGAAAGAATATCCGAGTCGTCGGCCTGCCAGAAGGTGTGGAGGGTAAGGCTCCCATAAGGTTCTTCGAGGACCGGCTGCCACGTTTTCCCAAGCTGGATGTGAAGCCTGGGTGTTTCAAATTAGAAAGGGCATCGGATCCTGTCTTTGAGGCCAAGGGATAGTTTTCATCCCAGGCCTGTAATCATTCACTTCCACAACTTGAAAGATCACCAGAGGGTCCTGGAGACGGGTAAGGCGAGGTGGGACCTGACTCCATGAGGAAGTGAGGATTTTTTGTCAGCCACACAAACGAAGCATCGAGGCTTCAATGAAATCTGAAGGGAACTCAAGGCTGCGGGAGTGAATTATGTTGCTTTATAGGTCCAACGCCGGCATCTCCACATCAAGAAGGGTGTTGACCGTGGCACATTACGAGATCAAGTCTTTCGATAATCCGACTACTGTCTTGGTCTTCGCTAAATCCTCGAAGGGCAAGGATTGGAGCGATGATTTGCAGCCCAGACTAACTGAGACTCTAATCCGGACTCTTTCCCTATCATGGTGTTGTTGTCTGAATTTGTTATCTTTTATCCTGTTGAAGGGAGTTGTTATTCTGTGAGAGCCGATTGAATGTCTTCTTCTCCTCGAGTGTTGCAGGGACTCGTATTATCTTATCTCAGTTATGGTAGATGTGCCGTGTGCTTATTATCCATCATCTTTCTTCTATTATCCGAGCGTTAATCATTTAAAAAAAATATATATTTTAATTCAAATTTTTAACATATTTTCAACACGGGTCACTTCCTTCCCCTTACAGAGAAAAGAAAAACAAAGAACACATAAGTAAACATCTTACAACTACATCACGAATTCCCCCAAGATACAAACCCCCATTAAGCAATAATAAACACAGTAGTAAACACAAAGTACACCCCCGCCCCCCACCCCCGGGTTGCTGCTGACCACCTCCGAGAAAGTCTAGGAACGGTTGCCACCACCTGAAGAACCCCTGCACAGACCCTCTCAAGGCAAATTTTACCCTCTCCAATTTAATGAACCCCGCCATGTCGCTGACCCAGGTTTCCACGCTTGGGGGCCTCGCATCCTTCCACTGCAGCAGAATCCTCCGCCGGGCTACCAGGGACGCAAAGGCCAGAATACCGGCCTCTTTCGCCTCCTGCACTCCCGGCTCGTCCGATACCCCAAATAGTGCTAACCCCCAGTTCGGCTTAACCCGGGTGTTCACCACCTTAGAAATATCCTCGCAACGCCCCTCCAGAACCCATCCAGCACCGGGCATGCCCAGAACATACGGGCGTGATTTGCTGGGCCCCCCACCGAGCACCTCCCACAATTGTCCTCCACCCCAAAGAACCTGCTCAGCCTCACCCGTCATATGCGCTCTGTGAAGATCTGAGCATTAATCATGGCAGAACCGAGTGGCGCCATTGCCGAAGGGTGGGTGTTGATGGATGCAGGTCTTCACGGGTGGGTCTAAAATGCGGGAGGGACATTCGATCCCCAATCCCTTGTTGGCCCTTCTTTTCTTCTCATTGTGGAGAAGGTATCCTGAGGGTAATGACAGTCTGGTCGTGGGGTTAATCCTCCAGGTCCTCAGTCTTATTGCGGAATGTCCCCATGGATCTATTGTGGTGGTGATTCTTTTGTATTTTTGTTATTATGGGAGGGTTTATGTGTTGTTGACTTTATCCTACTCTGGTACAGACTGGGCTTTTATCTGTGAAAGGAGCAGTTTGGGGAGACTTTGGTGCCTCTGGTGTAAAGTGAGTTGGAGGAGGGGGTAATGGCGCACGCCCGATTGTGGTGTGAAAATCTGTTCCTGTTCTCTCTGTCACCTAACTAATGGCGGCAGTTAATCTGCAAATTTTCTCAGGGAATGTACGGGGCATCCATCACCCTATCAGAAGGAAAAAGATCCTCTCCTTTCTCAAGGAGAAAATTGGCATAGGTTTTGTTATAACCTGCCTGTTTACCATTGGCTGCGGACTAATGACAATCCCACAATCCTGTGGGAGTATGAGCTTCCCCAATGAGGGGGCCGGAGAAATCATTAGCAGACTCCCTGTATAAATAAAGCTGGCCAGTTTGGAACCAGCAGGAAGGAGGGAGCAGCAAGTGAAGTTGCTGCTGTTGTGTATATATATGTTATTGTAAATAAATTTTATTTCTTTGTATCCTTAAAACTCGTGCTCCCTCGCAAAACTGGCAATGAGGGTTAAAGAGAATAGCTGTCTACACTGCTGAAGCCACCTCCCTGGATTTTTGTTGGATACAGGTTGGAAGTAGTTTTCTATTACACCATGCCTCTGTACGGACGTTTGGATGTTTTTGATGCTGCGCTGGAAAGCTGGAACCAGTATGCACAACGGATGCGTTACTATTTCCGGGCAAACAACATCACCGAAAACGAGCGCCAGGTGGTCATATTGCTCACCGCCTGTGGCCCGCATACGTTTGGGGTGATTAGGAGCCTTACGTACCCACCTGCGCCGGACACCAAAACGTTTGATGAACTTGTGAACTTAGTGGGGCAACATTTTAACCCAATCCTGTGCACGATAGTCCAACGTTATCAGTTTAATACCGCTGAGAGGACCCCAGGTGCAGAATGCTGACATTCTATCCAGGCTACGCAGGATTGCGGAGTACTGTGACTATGATGAGACCTTGTCAGAAATGTTACGCGACCATTTGGCTTGCGATATTAACAATGCGGCCACCCAGAGAAAGTTGATAGCTGAGCCAACATTGACTTTTCAACAGGCCATTCAAATAGTATTGTCCCGAGAGAGTGCAGAATGAGGAGTGCAGGAGATACAGGGAATGGAGGTGCATGCCTTGGGGCGCAACTCCTTCCGTCCGAAAACGTCCCCCCAAACCCCTGCGTTACATTGGGCGAGGCGACGTCCGGATCGATGCCAGTGGCTGTCGGACATTCCTCCCCGAGGGGAGCCTTCTCCAGAATCAGTGTTCTGGGCTTTTCACAGTAACTTCATTTGAAGCCTACTTGTGACAATAAGCGGTTTTCATTTCATTTCATTTCATTTTCATTTCATTTCATTTCATTTCATTTCAACCAATGGATGAGGAGCCATGTCCGTGTCAGACTGATAGGCGCCGACCCCGTCGCTGGTCCTGTTATTGTAAATAAATGTTTTTTCTTTGTATCCTTAAAACTCGTGCTGGATTCTTTGTGGCCCTCACAAAAGCATTATTACAGGAAACACATCTGGATGATGACAAACACTTCAAATTGAGGCGGGATTGGGTGGGGTAGGATTTTTCACCTCCTTCATCAAGTAGCAGGGGTGTGGCGATCCTTTTTAATAAAAATATCACATTTAAGGTTGAAACCTGCACCAAGGACAAAGGAGGTCGATATGTGATCATTTGAGGTTTGGTGCATGGAGATGATGTTGTTTCAATAATGAATATTTATGGACCCCGATTACTCCCCAGAGTTCATTACTAAGGCTTTTGTGGATTTTGCAGAGTTAGCTTCAACTAACACTTTTGTGGTTGGCGACTTCAACTGCCACTTAAATCCTCTGGTAGATAAGCTCCCGGTTACCAGGAACCACCCCCCCACCCCTCCCCTCACGCTGCAAGCTAGGGTGTTGGCCTCGGCTTGTGAGGAGGTGGGTTATGTGGATGTTTGGAGAACTTTGCACCCGAGGGGTGGAGATTTTACCTTCTTTCCAGTCCCACATCAATGTCATACTAGAATCAACACTTTTTTGGTGCCGAGAACGATCCTACAACTGGTGTCCACTTGCACTACAGGGAGCATCGTCATCGCAACCCTTCCCCTGTTTTTCTGGAGTTTCTGCTCGAGGGTTCACCCCCAGGTTGAGAACGTGGAGGTTTGATGCCTTCCTGATAAAGAGAAATTTCATTTACTGCACACTTTACGGAATAGTTTGAGTTCTTCCTTTTGGTTAACTCGACTCCTGGTATTTTCCCCTCCATTTTGTGGGAGACGTGTAAAGTTTATACTCGGGGGGGGGGGGGGGGGGGGGGGGGCTGATAATTTCTTACCCTGCTAATAAAAGGTGCAGAATGCTGGAGAACTAACGGCATCTGGAGTTTTGTTTGGCAAAATCAAATAAATCATATGGAGGGCCCGAGTCAGCTATTGTTGAAGGAGGTTAACACGGCAAGAGCGGCTTTGGGTTAACACGGCAAGGGCGGCTTTGGGTTAACACGGCAAACACATATTGTTTGCGATATGGGCTCCCGATTGTCTCAGCAGAAAAGTTAGGCGTTTGCGAGGCAGAAGTTGGGAATAAGCTGAGCAAATACTTAGCCTGTTTGATAAAGAAAAGGTTGACTTCAGAGCAATTACCTCTGTTCGGCTTGGGAGAGGGAAAAGGGTCATGAAGACAAACTTGGATTTCAGGAATTCTATGCAGGATTATACAAGTCTGAGCAGTCTGGTGATGCGCTGGTGGGTGTGGAACATTTTTTTCTCTTCCCTGAAGCTTCAGGAGGCCTCAGAAAGCCAACATGAGGCTCTTAATGCTCCTCTTTCTAGGGCAGAGTGTCAAAGGCCATGAAGGAGCTGCAGCCGGGTAAAGTCCCGGGACCGGATGTCTGTGGGTGTGAGTTTTATTGGAGGTTTGAGGATTTGTTGTTGGACCCGTTGGTAGATATGTATTCTCACTCTTTTGACTCGGGGATGCTGCCACCGACTCTTCGTGAGGCTAATATCTCTTTGATTCTGAAGGTGGGCAAGGACCCAGAGGAGTGGACCTCTTATTGGCCAATCTCTCTTTTGAATGTTGACTTGAAACTGCGATCTTACGTTTTGCCGATAAGGCTGGAGGACATCCTTCCGACAATCGTGCGGGAGGATCAGACTGGGTTTATACGGGGAAGATTTTCCAGTAACAATGTTGGAAGGTTGCTGAATGTGATTCAGGCTTTTCAGAAATGTGCATTGGATGGGCTGCTGATCTTCTTCGATGCAGAGAAAGCTTTTGCTCGAATTGAGTGGAATTATCTGGTGTATCCGCTGTGAGGCTTCGGGTTGGGTGAGGATTATATTGAGTGGATTCAATTGTTACATCACAGACCGGCAGCGGCGCTGCTCACCAATGGTATAAGGATGTCACATTTTGAGCTTCAGAGAGGCACTAGACTGGGCTGCCCTCTGTCTCCCTTGCTGTTTGCGTTGGCCATTGAGCCCTTGCCGGAGGATATTAGATCGGATCCTCTGATATCGGGCCTGGAGGGTGGGGTGAGGCAGCACAAGATCACTGTGTGTGCAGATGACGTGCTGCTGTTTGTATTGAACTCCAGTGTTTCAGTCCCGGCCATTATTGGAGTAGTGGATAGATTTAGTGGCTTCTCTCGTATCGAGATCAATTTTACTGAGTTTGAGCCCATGTCGGTGGGGAGGGGTTGAGGGGTAAGTCCCCTCCTCTTGCTAACTTCCCCTTCAGATGTCCCCCCCCCCACACCATGCCATTTAAAAACCTGGGATTGTCAATGGCCCCTCTTTCAGACAGCTGTATGGGGCCAACTCTCCACAGCTGATGGTGACTATTAGGTGGGATCTTGCCCGGTGGTCGGCTCTTCCGATTTCATGGCGAGGGAGGATGCCTTTATTAAAATGAATGTGTTGCCAGGACTGTTGTACCCTCGGCAGATGCTGCCTATACTGCTGTCGACCAGAGTCGTTAGGGAAATTTATCAAATCAGGGCAGGACCTACTCAGTTAATGGTAGGGAGTTGGGGAGAGTTACAGAACAAAGAGATCTACGAATAGAGGTTCATAGCTCCTTGTAGGTGGAGTCGCAGGTGGACAGGGTGGTGAAGAAGGCATTCAGTATGCTAGGTTTTATTGGTTAGAATATTGAATACAATAGTTGGGATGTCTTGTTGAAGTTGTACAAGACATTGGTAAGACCACACATGGAATACTGTGTTCAGTTCTGGCCACCCTATTATAGAAAGAATATTGTTAAACTAGAAAGAGTGCAGAAGAGATTTACCAGGATGCTGCCAGGACTTGATGGTCTGAGTTATAAGGAGAGGCTGGATAGGCTGGAACATTTTTCCCTGGAGCGTAGGAGGCTTAGTGGTAATCTTATAGAGGTCTATAAAATAACGAGGAGCATAGATAAGGTATACAGTCGACATCTTTTCCCTAATGTAGAGGAGTCTAGAACTAGAGGGCATAGGTTTAAGGTGAGAGGAGAGAGATACAAAAGAGACCAGAGGGGAAATTTCTTCACACAGAGGGTGGTGAGCATCTGGAACGGCTGCCAGAGGCAGGTACAATTTTGTCATTTGAAAAGCAGTTAGACAGTAACAAGGGCAGGGTGGGAATAGAGGGAAATGCTAACAAGTGGGACTAGCTTAGTGACAGAAACTGGGCGGCAGGGACAAGCTGGGCCGAAGGGCCTGTTTCCATGCTGTAAACATCTATGGCTCTACCTGGAACAAAAAGAAATATCGCCTCAAGTTTGTTAAGCTCCAATCACCAGGAGCTAAGGGAGGGTATGGTCTCCTGAAAATCAGGCTTCATCAATTGGGCTCTCGTCTGGGGGATTGGATTAGGATGGAGCCAACATTCATCAGGCTCAATACAGAAGCAGACAAGTCAGTCCTCCCTCTATCCAAAACTGGCATAGGCTGATTATGGAATGCATTTCCATGCAATTTTTAATGTCTGTAATTCATTTTGAGTCTGATGCATTGGGTAAAGTATGGGACTTCTACCTCAAATACATATGCTCCAATGTGACTGACTTGCTCCTCCTGGGCTTCTATGAGTGAATTCAATTTAACTTAGGCTGGGAGTAGGGCACAGTGGTTAGTACTACTACCTCAGCGCCAGGGACCCAGGTTCAATTCCAGCCTTGGGTGGCTGTCTGTGTGGAGTTTGCATATTCTTCTGTGTCTGGGTGTGTTTCCTCCGGGTGCTCCGGTTTCCTCCCATTGTCCAAAGATGTGCAGCTAAAGTGGACTGGTCACGCTAAATTGCCCCATAGTGTTCAAGATGTGTAGGTTAGGTGGGTTGACCATGATCAATGCACCGAGTTACGAGGATGGGATGGGGAGTGGGCTTCAGTGAAGTGTTCTTTCTGAGGCTCAGTGCAGACTTGAGGGGTGAATGGCCTTCTGCACTATAGGAGTTCTACGTCATCTATGTTGTGTTATTCATTTTAATTTGATTATGTGGTTAGTCTGTTTGCAATATTTTTGGGTTTACAAACTGAATTGTTATCCTCCTTTTTTATATAATCTTACCTTCTTTCCCCATTCACTATTTTAACGTGTTAATCGGTTGTTCAATTAATCTGGCATTTCATCTCAAGGCTCTGGTCCCTCAAATATCCTGTTCCAAATTAATTCTGCAATGTGTTGCTAGTATTTATATTGGCAATGTCTCTTGTTCCGCTTTGTGCCCATTTTTTCTGTTACTCTGTTGCGTTCATTGTTTAAAACATGATTTTAAAAATAACAATTTATTAAAAATCTGTCCAACTCATACATGAATATTTTCAATGACCCCCACACCCCACTGGTCCCTGTGGAAGAGAAATCCAGAGACTAATAACCCTCTGAGGGAAGAGATGACTGGTAATATGTAATGTAGCGACAGTACAATATTACAAGGCTAGAAATAAAAATAAATGTACTTTATTAGAGAACCATAAATAATACATCTAATCTGTACCATATAACAACATGAGACATATCTCTGTCCGACATTAATTTACTGTCTTCTATTTTTAAAAAAATATATTTTATTCAAGATTTTTTGGCCAAACATAACAGTACATAGTGTTTCTTTTACACAACAATAAAGCAATATAAATAACAGTGGCCAGTTTTAAACAAATAAATAAATAATATATGAACTGAAACAAAAATCAAACTAAAATGGCAACTGCCTGGTCAAAAATAAATACTCTCCAAAGATACAATCCAACAGTCCAATATACATTACCTAAAACAAGTGCCTATACATATACAATAACATCCCTGAGAGTCCGTCCGATTCCTCCCGCACCCCCCCCACCCCCACCCCACCCCCACCCCTCCCCCCTGGGATGCTGCTGTTGTCTTCTTCTTTTCCATTCCCTCTATCTTTCTGTGAGGGATTCGACGAACGGTTGCCACCGCCTGGTGAACCCTTGAGCCGAACCCCTTAGTACGAACTTAATCCGTTCTAACTTTATAAACCCTGCCATGTCGTTTATCCAGGTCTCCACACCCGGGGGTTTGGCTTCCTTCCACATTAACAATATCCTGCGCCGGGCTACCAGGGACGCAAAGGCCAAAACATCAGCCTCTCTCGCCTCCTGCACTCCCGGCTCTTCTGCAACCCCAAATAGAGCCAACCCCCAGCTTGGTTCGACCTGGACCCCCACCACCTCGAAAGCACCTTTGCCACCCCCACCCAAAACCCCTGTAGTGCCGGGCATGACCAGAACATGTGGGTATGATTCGCTGGGCTTCTCGAGCATCTCGCACACCTATCCTCTACCCCCAAAAATTTACTGAGCCGTGCTCCAGTCATATGCGCCCTGTGTAACACCTATGTATCAGGCTTAGCCTGGCACACGAGGACGATGAGTTTACCCTACGTAGGGCATCAGCCCACAGCCCCTCCTCAATCTCCTCCCCCAGCTCTTCTTCCCATTTCCCTTTCAGCTCATCTACCATGATCTCCCCCTCGTCCCTCATTTCCCTATATATGTCCGACACCTTACCATCCCCCACCCATGTCTCTGAGATCACTCTATCCTGCACCTCCTGCGTCGGGAGCTGCGGGAATTCCCTCACCTGTTGCCTCGCAAAAGCCCTCAGCTGCATATACCGAAATGCATTCCCTTGGGGCACCCCATATTTTTCCGTCAGCGCTCCCAGACTCGCAAACGTCCCATCTACGAACAGATCTCTCAATTGTGCTACCCCTGCTCTTTGCCATGCTCCAAATCCCCCATCCATTCTCCCCGGAACAAACCTACAGTTATTTCTTATCGGGGACCGCACCGAGGCTCCCGTCCTTCCCCTATGCCGTCTCCACTGCCCCCAAATTTTCAATGTAGCCACCACCACCGGGCCTGTGGTGTATTTCTTCGGTGAGAACGGCAACGGCGCCGTCACCATAGCTTGTAGGCTAGTCCCACTGCAGGACGCCCTCTCCAATCTCTTCCACGCCGGTCCCTCCTCTTCTCCCATCCACTTACACACCATTGAAATATTGGCGGCCCAGTAGTACTCACTTAGGCTCGGTAGTGCCAGCCCCCCCTGTCCCTACTACGCTGCAAAAATCCCCTCCTCACTCTCGGGGTCTTCCCGGCCCACACAAAACTCATAATACTCTTCTCGATTCTTTTGAAAAAAGCCTTCGTGACCACCACCGGGAGGCACTGAAACACAAAAAGGAATCTCGGGAGGACCACCATTTTAACCGCCTGCACCCTCCCTGCCAGTGACAGGGACACCATGTCCCATCTCTTAAAGTCCTCCTCCATCTGTTCCACCAACCGCGTTAAATTAAGCCTATGTAATGTACCCCAATTCTTGGCTATCTGGATCCCCAAGTACCAAAAGTCCCTTGTTACCTTCCTCAACGGTAAACCCTCTATTTCTCTGCTCTGCTCCCCTGGATGCACCACAAACAACTCACTTTTCCCCATGTTCAACTTATACCCTGAAAAATCCCCAAACTCCCCAAGTATCCACATTATCTCTGGCATCCCCTCCGCCGGGTCCGCCACATATAGCAACAAATCATCCGCATACAGAGATACCCGGTGTTCTTCTCCTCCCCTGAGTACTCCCCTCCACTTCCTGGAACCCCTCAATGCTATGGCCAGGGGCTCAATCGCCAGTGCAAACAATAACGGGGACAGAGGACATCCCTGCCTCGTCCCTCTATGGAGCCGAAAATACTCAGACCCCCGTCCATTCGTGACCACATTCGCCATCGGGGCCCTATACAGCAACTGTACCCATCTGATATACCCATCTCCAAAGCCAAATCTCCTCAGCACCTCCCACAAATAATCCCACTCCACTCTATCAAATGCTTTCTCGGCATCCATCGCCACCACTATCTCCGCTTCCCCCTCTGGTGGGGGCATCATCATTACCCCTAGCAGCCTCCGTATATTTGTATTCAGCTGTCTCCCCTTCACAAACCCAGTTTGGTCCTCATGAACCACCCCCGGGACACAATCCTCTATCCTCGTTGCCATTACTTTGGCCAGAATCTTAGCGTCCACATTCAGGAGGGAAATAGGCCTATAGGACCTGCATTGCAGCAGGTCTTTTTCCTTCTTTAGGAGGAGCGATATCGTTGCCTCTGACATAGTCGGGGGCAGCTGCCCCCTTTCCCTCGCCTCATTAAAGGTTCTCATCAGTAGCGGGGCCAGCAAGTCCATATATTTCCTATAGAATTCAACTGGGAATCCGTCTGGTCCCGGGGCCTTCCCCGCCTGCATGCTCCCAATCCCTTTCACTACTTCCTCCGTCTCAATCTGTGCTCCCAGTCCCGCCCTCTCCTGCTCCTCCACCTTAGGAAATTCCAGCTGATCCAGAAAGCACATCATTCTCTCCTTCCCATCCGGGGGCTGAGCTTCATATAATCTTTCATAAAATGCCTTGAACACTCCATTCACTCTCTCCGCTCCCCGCTCCATCTCTCCCTCCTCATCTCTCACCCCCCCTATCTCCCTCGCTGCTCCCCTTTTCCTCAGTTGGTGGGCCAGCAACCTGCTCGCCTTCTCCCCATATTCGTACTGTACACCCTGTGCCTTCCTCCATTGTGCCTCTGCATTACCCGTAGTCAACAAGTCAAATTCTACATGTAGCCTTTGCCTTTCCCGGTACAGTCCCTCCTCCGGTGCCTCCGCATATTGTCCGTCTACCCTCAGAAGTTCTTACAACAACCGCTCCCTTTCCCTACCCTCCTGCTTTCCTTTATGTGCCCTAATAGATATCAGCTCCCCTCTAACCACTGCCTTCAGCGCCTCCCAGACCACTCCCACCTGAACCTCCCCATTATCGTTGAGTTCCAAGTACCTTTCAATACACCCCCTCACCATTAAACACACCCCCTCATCTGCCAATAATCCCATGTCCATTCTCCAGGGTGGACGCTGTTCTTTTTCCTCCCCTATCTCCAGGTCCACCCAATGTGGAGCGTGATCCGAAATAGCTATAGCCGTGTACTCCGTCCCCGTCACCTTCGGGATCAGTGCCCTTCCCAAAACAAAAAAGTCTATCTGTGAATAAACTTTGTAGACATAGGAGAAAAACGAAAACTCCTTACTCCTAGGTCTACTAAATCTCCACGGGTCTACTCCTCCTATCTGCTCCATAAAGTCCTTAAGCACCCTAGCTGCAGCCGGCCTCCTTCCGGTCCTGGACCTCGATCTGTCCAGCCCTGGGTCCAGCACCGTATTAAAATCTCCACCCATTACCAACTTCCCCACCTCTAGGTCCGGGATACGTCCTAACATACGCCTCATAAAATTGGCATCATCAGAGTTCGGGGCATATACGTTCACTAAGACCACCGTCTCCCCTTGCAATTTGCCACTCACCATCACGTATCTGCCCCCACTATCCGCCACTATGGTCTTTGCCGCAAACATTACCCGCTTCCCCACTAGTATAGCCACCCCCCTGTTTTTTGCGTCTAGCCCCGAATGAAACACCTGCCCCACCCATCCTTTGCGTAGTCTGACCTGGTCTATCAGTTTCAGATGCGTCTCCTGCAGCATAACCACATCTGCCTTAAGTTTCTTTAGATGAATTTACTGTCTTAAATGTCAGCAATCGCCTGGAGAAACCAGCCCTTTAATAGTGAACAAATAAATGTGTCAAGCTGAGGGAGCAAAGGATGTCAATGTCTTTATGAGAGAGGCCTGGGTCTTTCCAGTCTGCACCCTCCCTGGATTCACTTCCTTTCCCTTCAGTTTCTACAAGTCACCAATTGAAGGTCAGAATTAGAAAAGAAATGGAAAGAGGCAGAAAAGAAAGTTTTACTCACAAATGTTGGAGACAAGAGGGGTTTTCAGTCTGTGCGAGGCCTCAGTTTTGCTCATTGACCAGCTTCCGCATTCAGACAACGAGGGAGCTGATTGGATGGTGGAAGAGAGTCCTTCCGGCTCACCAACTCTTCCCATTGGTCAGCAACCTTCCGGTGCACGCATTGGTATCCGCGGTGACGTCTCACGGTCCCAGTGCGGAGGCCCGGCGGGCGGATACAGCAGCCCCGCCCCACTCCCCGTGACAAGGTTTCCAGGCAACCGGCTGACAACTCCGGCCAGAGCGAGAAGCCTGTCGGCGATCTGCCCCCGGCCCTGGACTGCGCATGTCCAAGAGAGAGGAACGGTTGCGCATGTGTGAGGGAAAACCCACCCCCTGAGGTGTTGACCAATGGAAAGAGTTAGGACCGGAAGGACTCTGCTCCTCCAGCCAATCAGCGCGAGCGAGAAAGAGCTTTCCTCCTGTCTCCAACATCCGTGAGGAAAACACTTTCTTTTCTCCCCCTTTCCATTTTTTTCCTCAACTGAAGGGAAAGGAAGTGAATCCAGGGAGGGTGCAGACCCTGGAAAGCTTGGCCCAGGTCTCTCTCTCTCTTAAAGACAGTGACATCCTTTGCTCCCTCAGCTTGCCACATTTACTTGTCTGGCTAAAAATATGGTCTCTTATATAATGTCCACTATCCCCTGCAAGACCCCTGACGCTCTCAGTGCCATCGCCAACGGTTCTATAGCCAGGGCAGTCCCCCGTGCAGCCTGAAAGAATCTGAACTCACCCGGTTCGTCCGTATAAATGCCACCGGTCCCTGGTATAACAACCAGACCCAGTCCACTAAACCAGCCCAAATCCAAGCCGTCCCAGGACCTCCCACAAATAGTCCCACTCCACTCGATCAAAGGCCTTCTCGGCATCCATGGCAACCACCACCTCTACCTCTCGTCCCTCTGGAGGTATCATGGTCACATTGAGTTGCCGCCAGATGCCTCCCCTTCACAAACCCCGTCTGGTCCTCCCGTCACCCTGGGACACAATGCTCTATCCTCAAGGCCAAGATCTTAGCCAATAGTTTGGCATCCACATTTAGCAGGTTTAGCACATTTAGAACGGTTTGTATGACTCACATTGTTCCGGATCCTTTTTACGCTTCAAAATGAGGGAGATCGAAGCCTGCGACGTCGGGGGGGGGGGGCACTTCCAGCTCCCTTGCCTTGTTCAAGTCCCTTACTAGCAGCAGTCCCAATACCCCCGAGAATTTCTAATAACCCGTCCGGACCCGGGGCCTTGCCCAATTGCATCGCTTCAAGACCCTCCACCGCTTCTACCAGTCCAATTGGGTCCCTCAGGGCCTCCAACAGCTCTTCATCCACCTTCGGGAACTCCAACCCCTCTAAAAACCACCTCTACCCCGGCTGGGGGTTCCGACTCATACAGCTTGCTATAGAAGTCCCGAAACACCCCATTCACCCCCGCCGGGGGATCAGCGATCAGGCAGAAAATAACTTTTTCCGACCGAATCGGGGGTGGCGCCTGTTTTTCGAAGCTCCGCACCCTCCAAAACGGCGACATCGAGGAGTACGCCGCATGCCATTGGGACGGCCTCAGGATGTTAGCTGAAGGCCCTCCCCCAATGGGCCGAGTTCCCGACCACACAGTTGACGTGTGGTCCCAGCTGTGTGAGAAGCCGCATGGTGGCAAACTGTCCAGCGGCTCCACAGTCGGTGAAGGGGGGAGAATCGGTGAGGGCATGGGGGACTGGTGGCCCACGGGAGGTCCAAGGGGGCACTATCTGGTAGGTCAGGTCCGCGCGTGCCGGCGCCATGTTGTACAGGGCGACTGTTGCAGGTCATCGGCATGCGCATGCGCGGCTTAGGACCCGTCAATTCTCTGGCCATTTATTTTGTGTTTTACGTCCGTGGCTGCGAGCCCCTCACCGGTCAGAGGATCGGTGCTGTGACCTCGCCCATTTTTCCCACGGAGAATGTTTCAATTCTCTGTGAATACCTTGCACAGCAAACTCAAGGTAAGGTGAAATAAAGAGGTTGGTTTATTTTTACACACACGGGGTGAGAGGGGTTTCCCAACACCCACCCACTTTTGCACTCGTACAATAAACGGGGGATAAGGAAAAAGGAAGAGGGTTCCGGGAATGACCACAATAAAATCCAAGTCATGGTTTTCCATGTGTCCAGAATCCGAAGTCTAATGGAATGTTTCTTCAGAGGGAGGTTTACTGTTGCGGGAGATCTGTCTTTCCAGCAGTGAGACTTCCATGACGGGGGTAGACACGGAGAGTGAGTCAGTCTGGGAGGAACAAGAGCCAATGTTTTAGCCATTTGCAGGTTTTTTTATTTATATATATCCAACAAAAGCTCAGGATTGGTGCAGCACAGCATAAATTTCTCAGCAATACAGAAGTACAGGAGAGGACAGGAGGACGACAATACAGATGGGTCAGTATAATCATTAAGCTTGGTGCATCCGTATGTACCAATGGATATACTGGAGAACAAGGGAGAGGAGGAAAAGGCCATGAAAACATGGTGAAACGGTGCACACCTTCCCACGTAGCGAGTGCTCGCACCACCCACCAGAATCCAGGATAAGAATCATGGCGTCATGTTCGGGCGGGCGTCAGGACACATCTCCCCCCAGTCCAGTCACACCAGAGGCATCAATGACACATCCTTATGTCCCCTTCTCGGGTACAAGACCTGTCTACCGTTACAGGAAACAGTCAACGATTCTTCAACCCCAAAATAACATACTTAAATTTCAGGAAAAAATCAACAAAGACACTCATCCTAAAAGGACGCAAATAAAACTCCAACACCGGCACAGCACAGAACAATCATCACTCAACACAATTACACAGAGAAGACCAGCAAATATTCAGACAATTGGTTCAAATTCTAACCGATGCATCTTCCAAGAGACTAACAATAAAAGCACAGGATAACAGGGACCAGGATACAGCCCTGAGCACACGGTCCCCTGACGTATGCCCCTCACCACAAGACAAAAAGGGAAAAAGATGCTCATTCAAAACCTCACTCGGCCTCTCAGGACACCCCGGCCAAGAAGGAACCTCCTAAGCAAAAGGGGGCAACAGGAAAGTGACCACAGTACAAGACCTGGCCCGGCCCTGTCCACCCTCATACACAGGAAAGCAAGGATAGCCACACTGTGCCAGGACACCCAACCTCACTCCTCTCTCACCACATCCGAGGGCAGTGCACACAAGAAGATTCACCGTCCTCCACCAAGGAGATTCCACCCACAAGGAGAGGAAAATTTGTCAAGGCACCCAACAACTCGGCATCTCAGGAGGGGTGCGATCCTCCATCCCCACTCACGGCAAAGGAAATCCAGAGATCCAATATACCAAATCGGGGCCTCCATCAGTACGCTACTTCCTCAAGGAAAAGTAACTCCAAAAGAGAGGAACACCAGGATTGGCCAAAGAATGGACGATAAGAACCTGCACCATATGTGATGATAAGTAGATTGTCATCTATATTATCATCTGTACGTAAATAATGATACATGTATAATTGTTGTATTTCCAGCATCCGACCATCAGGTGGTGGAGTATGGAGACACGTGACCCGGACACACCATGTGTTCTAGGAGAAGGTGTTGGTAAGGAGTTTGCAGCAGTCGCATATGAGAGTAGCTCTGTAGTATCTTAGTGTAAGTTAGTATTAGACCATTATTTCCAACTGTATTAATCTGAGTCATTTTAGTAATTCGTTAGTGTAGTGTTAGTAATAAATAACTATGTTTATGAAATGATGTGGAGATGCCGGCGTTGGACTGGGGTGAGCACAGTAAGAAGTCTTACAACACCAGGTTAAAGTCCAACAGGTTTGTTTCAAACACAAACACTAGCTTTCGGAGCACTGCTCCTTCCATTCACCTTAGGAAGGAGCAGTGCTCCAAAAGTTAGTGTTTGAAACAAACCTGTTGGACTTTAACCTGGTGTTGTAAGACTTCTTATTATGTTTATGAAATAAAGTCTAATGTTCTTTATTCACACGACAATATCAAGATTCAGCACCTGCCCAATCAAAGAACATTACACCGTCACAAAAAGGATACTCGGGGCAGAGCTGCGTAGCCTCATTGGCGTCAAAACACTGTCTCCCCACGGGAGACCCTGCTTCAACAAGGAGGGCATTCAGGAAGTCAGTATATAATCCCACTTGGAGCAGGGTGCCTATCGCCCCCCCCCCCCCCCCCCCCCTCAGCCTCACCCTCAGACCCAATGAGGGCTCAAACATCATTGATCCACAACACTCAAACTCTCACTCAAACCCTCCAACCCACAGGTTACTACCTCTCCAGTGGAACCTATCCCAAGAGGATTGATTGATGATTTGATTGATTTGTTTTATTGTTACGTGCACCGAGGTACAGTGACACGTATTGTTCTGCGTACAGTCCATACAAATCGTTCCATACATGAAAAACAAAACATAGGACATAGATAAATACACAATGTAAATACATAGACACAGGCATCGGGTGAGGCATATGGAATGCAGTACTACTCAGTGGAGAAGGTGTGTGAAGAGATCAGGTCAGTCCATAAGAGAGTTATTCAGGAGTCTGGTAACAGCAGGGAAGAAGCTGTTTTTTTATCTGTTAGGGCGTGTTCTCAGACTTCTGTATCTCACTGCCCGATAGAAGAGGTTGGAAGAGAGAATAACCCGGGTGGGAGAGGTCTTTGATTATGCTGCCTGCTTTCACAAGGCAGCGGGAGGTGTAAACAGAGTCAATGGATGGGAGGCGGGTTCAAGTGATGGACTGAGCTGTGTTCACGACTCTCTGTAGTTTCTAATGGTCTTGACCTGAGCAGTTGCCATACCAGGCTGTGGAGGAGGACCAGAGGAGGAGCAGACCAGGGGCCTCCAAAGGGGACAACTCAGGGAGGGAAACTCACTCCACTACCCATCAGACCCTCCGCCCGACCCAGATAAACACAGTTACTCCTGCCCTGCCCGAGCCGATCAAGTGACCACTGCCATTCCCAGGCAGCCAAGAGAATATTGAAGAAGACAAGTGAAATGAAAATGAAAATCGCTTACTGTCACAAGTAGGCTTCAAATGAAGTTACTGTGAAAAGCCTCTAGTCGCCACATTCCGGCGCCTGTTCGGGAAGGCTGGTAAGTGGAACAAGGATTAACTGACCACGCCCAGTTCCTCGTGCTCACTAGTCCCCTTAGTACTCTCGTGCTTTTGGGACGATTTCTGTATCTTCCTCCGTGAAGACAGATACAGATTGTTTGGTTTCTCTAGTTTCTCTGACATTTCCTTATTCCCCATTATAAACACTCCTGTCTCTATCTGGAACGGACTCACATTGGTCTTGGCTAATCTTTTTCTTTTCACATTCTTATAGGAGCTTTTCCAGTCGGTTTTTATGTTTCTCGTCAGTTTGATCCCATATTCTATTTTCTCTTTTATCAGTTTCTTGGTCCTCCTTTGCTGAATTCTAAATCAATTACCAATCCACAGGCGTCCGGCTATTTTGGCCACTTTATGAGCCTCTTCCTTTGATCTAATGGAATTCCTACATTTTCTCGTTAGCCACAGTTGCATCACTTTTCCTGTGACTTTTTGTTCCCTTAAAGGAGTCTACATTTGATGTCAACATGTAATAATACCTTAAAAATTAGTGATTGCCTGTCTATTGTTGTAACGTCCCAATCTACAACAGACAACTTGCCTTTCAAATCTCGAGTTTTCTTTGTGAAAAACACGTCGATAAATTAAACAAAGGAACCATGTAACCACCATAGCCCATCTTCATGGCAACGTGGCATGCTTTCAGAGGTTCCAAACAGAAATGGGAACTAAATATCTTCCAACCACTGTTGCTATATTTACTTGCTATAAATATGGCAGCTAGTAAGGTTGCCCTTCTTAATCTAGATATGAATAGGATATGCTTTCAGAGTCGCCAGGTATCAAATGATACCGCCACAAGGTTCAACCGGATATCGATCAAAGACCCCAAACAACCAGTTAGTTAGTTCAAGATCAATAATACTTTATTTATACACAGGATTAACTTACACATGCAACATAAACATTATGAGCTAAATTACACCTATCACTATGACAACCTGTACTTAACTTCAGGCACCCGGCTTAGGTCAGAGGAACAGTGGCCTTTGTTCGAATCTGGATCTGCTGGGTCTGGAGAAGTAACTGTGTGGTTCAGCTAGGCTCATCCGTCTGGTAGCGAGCGTTGAACTTGAACTTGCTTCTGGTCGAGGTGCTGCAGATGGAGTCCGACGTTGCCGGAGCGCCAGGTCCAAAAGAGACCGAACACATGGCAGTGTCTCTCTTTATCCTTGGGGGGGTTTGCTCTCTTTTGGGCGGTCTTTAGGTTTGGACCCAATAATTCAGCAGTCCTCGATCACTGCCTTCGATCTGAGCCAATAAAGGGGCAGGTGCCTTGATGGCTGGGCGTGTCCTGAGCGGTCATTGACCTTGGCTGTTTATGCTTCCTGAGTAAAAGGAGTGGCACCGATGTGTCTGGAATTGTATCGGATACCCGAGTACCAGTCCTTTGTCTTAGGGAAATGGGTCATTAGCGTGCAAATCGGCCGGGGGTTTCGATCCTGTCTGCTTCTGCTTACAAATATACATTTAGGCTCTGAGCCTGCCTGAATCTTACATTGGCCATATTTCCCTTGAGGCTTTGCAAATGTCCATGTTTCTTTGTACGTGTCCATCCCAGATGGCTACACCACCAAACACCCTTTCGCTCTGTGATGCTCATGAAAGTTGAAGCCAGGAATTTGCAACATGGCTCAATGATCATCAGCCCACTGGAGACAAATTTGTGAGACCAACCAGTCCAGCAGGAAGATACCCTCCGCCCATCCCTATTGATCAACTGACAGAATTAACAAAATGTAGTCCTGGATGCAATTGAGAGCAGAACAGCGGAATCCAACCCCCGTAATCAGTTGTGAACTTGGTGTGTGAGCATGTGCGATGAAACACAAAATCTCTCCCACACTGAGAGCAGATGAACGGCCTCTCCCCAGTGAGAACTTGGCAGTGATTCCATAGTTGGGATGGATCACTGAATATCTCACCTACTCAGAGCATGTGAACGGCACCTCCCCAGTGTGAACGCTCTGGTGTCTCCGCAGGCTGGATAACCAAGCAAATCTCTTCCCACACTGAGAGCAGGTGAACGGCCTCTCCCCAGTGTGAACTCGCTGGTGGCTCTGCAGGGTGGATAACCGAGAGAATCCCTTCCCACACTGAGAGCAGGTGAACGGCCTCTCCCCAGTGTGAACTGGCTGGTGGCTCCGCAGGGTGGATAACCGAGAGAATCCCTTCCCACACTGAGAGCAGGTGAATGGCCTCTCCCCAGTGTGAACTCGCTGGTGGCTACGCAGGTGGGATAACTGAGTGCATCCCTTCCCACACTGAGAGCAGGTGAATGGCCTCTCCCCAGTGTGAACTCGCTGATGTCTCTGCAGGTCAGATAATTGAGTGAATCCCTTCCCACACTGAGAGCAGGTGAACGGCCTCTTCCCAGTGTGAACTCGCTGGTGTCTCCGCAGGTGGGATAACTGAGTGAATCCCTTTCCACACTGAGAGCACGTAAACGGCCTCTCCCCAGTGTGAACTCGCTGGTGGATCCGCAGGTGGGATAACTGAGTGAAGCCCTTCCCACACTGAGAGCACGTGAACGGCCTCCCCGCAGTGTGAACTCGTTGATGTTTCTGCAGGTCAGATAATTGAGTGAATCCCTTCCCACACTGAGAGCAGGTGAACGGCCTCTTCCCAGTGTGAACTCGCTGGTGTGTCTGCAGGCTGGATAACCGAGTGAATCTCTTCCCACATTGAGAGCAGATGAAAGGCTTCTCCCCAGTGTGAACTCTCTGGTGTCTCTGCAGGTCTGATAATAGAGTGAATCCTTTTCCACACTGAGAGCAGGTGAACGGCCTCTCACCAGTATGACTGCGTCGATGAACTTCCAGCACAGACGGTGCTGTGAATCCCTTCCCACAGTCCTCACATTTCCATGGTTTCTCCATGTTTTAGGTCTCCTCGTGTCTGTCCAGTTCAGACAATCAGTTGAGGCTTCGTCCACACACAGAACAAGTGTACGGTCTCTTCCCGCTGTGACTAGTGCAATGTTTTTTCAGGCTGTGTAACTGGTTAAAGCTCTTTCCACAGTCAGTGCTCTGGAACACTCTCACTCGGGTGTTTTTCCAGTCACAATGATGTTTAAAATCTTTTCAAGTTGACAGATGAGGCAAACATTTCTCCTTTAGATTCGAAGGCCAATGATATTCAGGTCCCAAGGAATTGAGGGACTGTCAGATCCAGACGACATATGTTAGATTTTTGTCTGTAATTTGGCCTCTTTGAATCTCCTGTAAAAACAATTTACAAAAGACATCACTGTCAGTACAGGATAGAAATTCAGAACAGACAATTCTAGTTTCACTGGGACATTCTTTTCTCTTGCATTCCGCAAGATCTGTAAATCTCCATCCCACACATTCTCCCTCCATTCTCACTCTGCTGTACCTAATATTCACCCTCCCAATTCTCCTGAAGGTGCTGATTCAGGCTGATTGACAGATCCATGCTCACTGCTTCCTGTCCTGGACACAGGGACCATAACAAATCGGAGCTGCAGTCAGCCATTCGAACCTGCTCAACCATTCAATGAGAGCATTGGCCAATCTACCTCAGCATAATTTTCCAACACTATTCCCCATATCCCTCGATACCTTCACTCCCTTGAAACGTTAGCAATCTCGGATTTGAAAATACTTGATGACTGAGGTTCCAGTCCTCTGGGGTAGAGAATTACAAATGCTGACCGGGGAAGTGAGAGGAAGATGTGTTTGGTGGTGGAATCATGCTGGAGTTGGCAGAACTGGCGGAGGATAATTTCTTCAATGCGGAGGCTGGTGGGGTGAAAAGTGAGGACAGTGGAGATTCTATCCGGGTTCTGGGAGAGGAGTGAGAGGGAAGGCAGAGGTGTGGGAGATGGGTCGGACAAGGTTGAGAGCCCCATTGACCACAGTGGGTGGGAAGCCACGGTTAAGGAAGAATGAAGACATGTCAGCAGCACCGTTTTGGAATGTGGCATCATCGGAACAGATGTGATGGAGGTGAAGGAACTGAGAGAATGGGATGGAGTCCCTGCAAGATGTGGGACATGAAGTGCTGTAGTCGGCGTAGCCGTGGGAGTCGGTAGGTTTGTAATGGATATTAGTGGACAGTCTATCTCATAAATTAAAATAGAAAGGTCAAGGAAGGAAAGGGAAGTGTTGGAGATAGACCATGTGGAGGTGATAGTGGGGTGCAAACCGGAAGCAAAATGAATATATTTTTCCAGACTTTGCAGAACACCTCCGGTCCATCCAGACCTTCCTGTCGTTTGCCATTTCAACTCACCGTCCTACTCTCAGACAACATGTCCGTCCTTGGCTTGCTGCAATGTTCAGGTGAAGCCCAGCGCAAACTGGAGGAACAGCACCTCATCTTCCGATTAAGCATGTTACACCATTGAGTTCAACATTGAGTTCAACAACCTCAGACTCTCCACCACCTTTACCCCATTTTTATTTTCATTTCTTCCATTGATCGTTTTTTCCCCTCCCCATTATTTTCCTCCCCTCCCCCCATTCGAATTATTTCAAGTTGCCCGTTACAGACTGCTCACCTTTATTCTGCCATTTGCACATTCTAACCTTTTTATGTATCACTATCAGGACTCACCTGAGGAAGGAGCAGTGCTCCAAAAGCTAGTGTTTGTGTTTGAAACAAACATGATGGACTTTAACCTGATGTTGTAAGACTTCTTACTGTGCTCACCTCAGTCCAACACTGGCATCTCCACTATCAGCACCCTTCTGAGCCTGAATTACCACCATTTGCATTCCTTTTATCTTCTGTTCTCAACATCTTTGTCTATATCTCCACCTATTGCTGGCCCCTATCCAGCCCCACCGCTCCATTCCACCCCTCCCCCACTACAGTACAAATCTGACCCCATTCCCAGTTCTCTCTAACTGTCACAAAGCGTCATGCAGACTCGAAACATTAGTTCCCTTTTCTCTCCACAGATGCTGTCAGACCTTCTGAGATTGTCAGTAATTAGTTTTCATAATATATCTAATCTGTACCATGTAAAAACACTAGACATATCTCTGTCCGACATTTATTTACTGTCCATTTAAATTTTAGCCAACTCTAATAATAATAATCTTTATTGTCACAAGTAGGCTTACATTAACACTGCAATGAAATTATTGTGAAAAGCCCCGAGTCGCCACATTCCGGCGCCTGTTATCCGGAGCACCCGGAGGAAACCCATGAACACACGGGGAGAACATGCAGACTCCACACAGACAGTGACCCAAGCCGGGAATCGAACCTGGGACCCTGGAGCTGTGCAGCAATTGTGCCAACGACTATGCTACCGTGCTGTTCGGGTACACAGAGGGAACATTCAGAATGTCCAAATTATCAGACAGTACGTCTTTCAGGACTTGTGGGAGGAAGCCGGAGCACCTGCAGGAAACCCGCGTAGACACAGGGAAAACTCTGGGGAACAACCCTTTTAATTGTGAACATGAGGAAAGAGACCACCCTTTTAGCCAAACAAATAAATGTGTCAAGCTGAGGGAGCAAAGGATGCCAATGTCTTTAAGGGAGAGAGGCCTGGCCCAAGCTTTCCAGAGTCTACATCCTCCCTGGACTCACTTCCTTTCCGTTCAGCTGCTGCAAGTGACCAATTGAAGGTCAGAACGAGAAAAGAAATGAAAAGGGAGAGAAAAGAAAGTGTTTTACTCACAGATGTTGGAGACAGGAAGAGGTTTCAGCCTGTGTCATGGTCAATCTTCATTAACACAACGTCTGCCTTCTGATTGGCTGGAGGAGCAGAGTCCTTCCGGTCCTCCCACTTTCCCATTGGTCAACACTTTAGCAGGAAGGTCAGGGGGAGGGCTTTCCTCCACACATGCGCAGCTTCCCCTCACCCTTGGACATGCGCAGTACCTGATCACCCGCCCGTGCGGCGGATAGAGCGGGTTCCCCAGCGTGGGGAATTGTGGGAGCTACGGCCGCCATTACTCATCTGGAGCCCAGTCTCCAAACCCCTGGGATGAAAAGTGGAGGAGGCTTGGGCGGTTGTGTGCGAGCTTGGTGTCCGCCCCCGGGCCGATTCAAAAGGCAGGCCGCCTCTGGGAGCTTCCTGGATGGGGTGGAACAGCAACTAGGTGCCCATTGCTCCTGGTCCCCGAGGGAAGGGGAGAAGACCGGTTTCGGAGTACTGCGACCAGTCGTGTTTCAAGTCAGCGGTTGAGCTGCGGAGACGCTGCTTCGGACTGCGAGGTTTGCTGTCGGCGGTTTTGAGTTCGCCCAATGGAGGACGAAGGAATGGAGGAAGGATGGCAGCTGGATAGGCTGCTGGAAGCGGCGGGTTTGAACCGGGAGTGGATACCCGATGGGCGGCCCGCGGCCTGCAGCCCGGGGTGGGTTGTTGCCGTTCCTGGGGTCTCTGGGGGTTCAGCCCCCCTGGACGCCCTGTGGGCGGTTGGGACTGACTCTGGGACTTTCTTCCCCGTTGTCGACTGTTGCCAACATTGGAGCGACTCTGGCCGCTGCCATTGGAGGACTTTGAGGACATGTTCCTTGTGAAATTTTGGCTGGAGCGCCGGGGTCATGAAGTGGAACGTGCAAAATTAATGGACTCTTTTTTTTTTTATAGACTTTTCTATGTGTGCTGAGGGATTTGTTTTCTTTGCTTTCATTTTATTTAGCAGCCTATGACATTCAACTCATTTCGGTTTCTCCGAAATGGTATTTAGTAATTGTGGTGGAACGCTAGTTGGTGCGAAACTGCTCTCCCTCCGAATGGTCCCGTGCCCTTGGGCGGGGTCCAGGAGGGGGGAACCCTCTCTCCTCCGCCGCGCCTGGGTCTGGCTCTCCGGGGGTCTGTGCTCTTAGCAGAGAGGGGGCCTTTCCTCCGGGGTGTCGGCTGCAGGGCGGGGTGAACGGGGGTGGGCGAGCAGGGATTAGTGTTCGGTGATTGATTCTATCCTGTTAAATCTTTTCTGGGGTGAATTGAGGCCTGGTGCCTGGTGATTGGGTTTGATATGATACTGTTTAAACGAATCGAGGCCCTGTGGGTCATATTTGTACCGGAGCGGCTGTATTGTATCGGGGCCTTTCGCCTCGCGACTGCTTGCCTTATGTGTTTAGAGGTCGTCACCTTGAAATGGGCCTGTGTCCTGTGTTGTATTTTTGGTTTTTGTTCCTTTTCTTTCTTTGTTTTCTGTTGGAGTGGTCGTATGGTTTCGAGGCCTTGTGCCCCGCGACTGCTTGTCTTGTGTGTTCAGAGGTCGTTGCCTCGATGTACTTGTGTTTTGTGGTTTTCTGTTCCTTCTTGCTTTTGGAACGGTCGTTTGGTTTCGTGGCCTTGTGCCTCACGACTGTTCGTGTTATGTGACTGTTTGATTGTTACCTGAACTATACGTAGGGCCTGTGCCTTGCGGCTGGTTGTGATAAGTGACTGGTTAATAGGTATTTGGAAACTTATTTCGGCCCTGCGCCTTGCAGCTGTTTGTGTTCAATGACTGTTACAATGTTACTGTGAAATGTAATTGGGCCTTGTGCCTTGCAGCTGTTTCGTGTTCAATGACTGTTACAATGTTACTGTGAAATGTAATTGGGCCTTGTGCCTTGCAGCTGTTTCGTGTTCAGTGACTGTTTAATCGTCAATTTGAAGTGTAATGAGGCCTGGAGCCTTGTAAATTGGTTTCTGTAATAATTGTGACGACAATAAAAGAGGTACTCACAGATGTTGGAGACAGGAAGAGGTTTCAGCCTGTGTCATGGTCAATCTTCATTAACACAACGTCTGCCTTCTGATTGGCTGGAGGAGCAGAGTCCTTTCGGTCCTCCCACTTTTCCATTGGTCAACACCTTAGCAGGAAGGTCAGGGGGAGGGCTTTCCTCCACACATGCGCAGCTTCCCCTCACCCTTGGACATGCGCAGTACCTGATCACCCGCCCGTGCGGCGGATCGTGCGGGTTCCCCAGCGCGGGGGATTGTGGGAGCTACGGCCGACACTGTCCAAACTCCTGGTCCTGGGATGAAAAGTGGAGGAGGGACAGTGACCTCACCCTGACACAAAGTACATGTTGGTAGTCACGGGAATGGATTGTGACGTTCGCTCTTAGCACCTGGGGAGGGCAATAGGTGAGAGTGAAACTGAACCCAAGAGTCAGCATCTTCACGGGAGGAGACTTGGGGAAAAGCAGGAGGACAGAAGGATAAATTAGTGTTAAAATCAATACTGAGGAGAGCATGGGTGGGGGTCACACATTTATAGTTTGAGAGGAAGAAGGATTTTCTGTGACAACTAGAATTGTCAGTTATGAATTTCTATTCTGTAATCACAGCGATGACTTTTTAAAAAAAAACAAAAAACATTTTTTTATATAGATTTAGAGTACCCAATTATTTTTTTCCAATTAAGGGGCAATATAGCATGGCCAATCCACCTAACCTACACACCTTTTTGGGTTGTGGGGGTGAGACCCACGTAGACATGGCGAGAATGTGCAAACTCCACACAGACAGTGACCCAGGGCCGGGAGTGAACCCGGGTCCTCAGCACCGTGTGGCAGCAGTGCTGACCACTATGCCACCCTGATGATGTCAATCCTATCACACCCATTAAAGTCTCTATCAGGTCAGTCTTCAACCTTCTCTTCCCCAGGGAAAATATCCCCAACCTGTTCAATATCTCCTGAAACTTAAACACTCAGTTCTGATATCATCCTTGTTAATCTTTCTTGCACATCCTGGAGGCCCTATCTCTGTTTTAAAGGGTATATAATTAATATTTAGATTGGGTTTAATTTGGTTGAAGGTACCTTATTTACTCAGTTCCAAATTGACCCTCTAAAATGCTTCAATTCGAAAGAGGCTTAACAATCAGACAAGAAAGGACTCTGAAATGTCAATGTTTATTTTTTTAAAAGCAGTATACTGATGAAGTACACGAGTGACGTTCACTACCTCAATTGGGTGACCTGTCCTGTTAGAAGTGTGAATCTTCCTCAGGTTCCTGAACCAACAGTGATTTCCTAAATTCCTGTCCAGGAACACTCCAGTGTCTCCACGACTAGAGTCCAACTTACAAAACCCAAGGTCACTCACAAATCCAACTTTTACCTCTTGAATTAACATTACCTCATCTTGAATCAGACCTGTTGTAATCAGACAATTGGTCATTGTTGTCACTGGGTTAATTTTATTGGATTTAACCATTGATGTAAATTGTTCTGTGGAATAGAATAATCGGACTGTTCAGGATCTTTCTATTATCTGAGTTTAGACAAGATCATGAACGGTTTACATCGAGTAAATAAAGAGAAACTGTTTCCACTGACAAAAGGGTTGTTAACCAGAGGACAAGATTTAAGGTAATTTACATAAAAGCCAGAGGGGAAATGAGGATGATGAATCTTGCTCCGGAATGCACTGCCTGACAGGCTGATGGAAGCAGATTCAACACAGGGAGTTGGATAAATTTTAGAAAGGGACTAGTTTTCAGGGTTCATGGAGAAAGGGCAGGATAGTGGGACTAATTGAGTACTTCTTTCTAAGAGCCAGCACAGGCACGATGGGCCGAATGGCCTCCTGTGCAGTGAGATTCTGTGGTCAAAGATGAATAAATGTGTGTCTGTAATAAGTACAGTGATGTCAATAATGCCTGGAATTCTCTTTTCCCAGTTTCAGAGTTGTCTCCCTTTCCTTCCAATTTGATTTTAGACAGAGAACAGAAGCAAATGGCTTTCAGTACATTGAGCAGCCCCAATGTCTATTCTCAGCCAGCGTTACACAGAGGGACAAGGGGTGGATTCTGAGACCAGCGAGTCAAGGCAGCCTCTTTAAATGGGCAGTTCCCACAATGTATTCAGTGACCACACTGGGAGCTCCTGTCCTCCCCAGCCAGCTGGCTCATGCCAGTGACCCGGGTTTGATTCCCAGCTTGAGTCACTGTCTGTGCAGAGTCTGCACGTTCTCCCCATGTCTGCGTGGGTTTCTTCCGGGCACTCCAGTTTCCTCTCCTAAGTGCCGAAAGACGTGCTTGTTAGGTGAATTCGACATTCTGAATTGTCCCTCACTATACCCGAACAGGTGCCGTAGAGTGGCGATTTGGGGATTTTCACAGTAACTTAATTGCACTGATAATGTAAGCCTACTTGTGACACTAATAAAGGTTTTTATTATTAGGTGGGATGAAGTATTGAATCTCTTCCCACAGTCAGAGCAGGCAAACGGCCTCTCGTCAGTATGAACTCGCTGGTGTGTCCACAGGTTGAATGGAACATTGAATACCTTTCCCACACAGAGCAGCAGAATGGTCACACCCTGGTGTGAATGTGTCAATGCATTTCCACTGTAGATGGACAACTAAACCTCGCTGGTGTCTCCGCAGTGTGGAGACCTTCTAAACTTCTTTGTGCAGTGAGAGCAGCTAAACGGTCTCTCCCCAGTGTGAATGCACTGTGCATTTCCATCGTTTCTCCATGGTACGGGTGTTGCCTGCTTGTCTCTCCGGGTTAGACAATCAGTTGAAGGCTCACACAGGATACGTGTACGGTCCCTGCCCACTGTGAATGGTGCAGGATCTTTTTCAGGATCTTTCCACAGTCAGTGAACTGGAACACTCCCACTCGGGTGTGTGTCTCGGTGCTTTTCCAGTCACACTGATGTTGAAAACATTTTGAAGCAAAGGAACAATCAAACATTTCTCCTCCTGGATTTAAAAGCCATTGATATTCAATGAATTCAGTAATGTTGTCAGATTTTGATGTGAAGTTTGTTTTTTAAAAAAAAAATTTTATTCATGTTTTCAACATTTTAACATTTGTACAACACACAAACAAACAAACCCAAACCCCAACTCCTCTCTCCCCAACCACAAACTGCCCCCCTACTCTTTGACGGCCACCAGATCCCCAAAATATAACACAAACAAAACCCATCTCTGGTGGAACCCCTCATCTGCCCCTCTCAGAGCAAATTTCACCTTCTCTAAATACAAGAACAAGAACTCCATTAGATCCTCCAGCCACGTTGAGGCACCGGTGCAGTGGGAGGGGGGAAGGGGGGCAAGCTGGCCTCCACCTCAACAGATCCTGCCTGCGGGCAATCAACAAGGCGAAGGCTAAAACATCTGCCCACTCACCCATCTGTAGCTCCGGCAGGTCTGACACCCCAAACACGATCACGAAGGGACCCGGCTCCAAATGCTCATGCAGAACCTCAGACATGGTGCTGAAAATTGACCCCCAAAATTTCTCCAACTTTGGGCAGGACCAGGACATATGGACTTGATTGGCTGCACCCCTCCCACACCACTCACAGCTATCCTCCCACCTCCTTGAACAACCAACTCATCCTCACCTTCATTAAGTGCACCCTGTGCACAACTTTCAATTGAATCAACCCTAGCCTCGCACACGAGGTTGAGACGTTAACCCTCCACAGTACCTCACACCATAGTCCTCCCTCCAACACCATCCCAAACCCTTCCTCCCACTTGGTCTTAATCCTTTTCATGGACTCCTTGTTCTCCGCCATAATCCTACCATAGATCGCCAAAACAACCTCATTCTCCAGCTTCCCCCCCACCTGTGATAAAGGAAATTTATGTGCTGTGTGTGATGGGAAGAAGTGTGCTCTGTGTCTGACCATCACCAAAGTTGTTTCCCTGAAATTGGCAGATGTAAACAGATGTCCTTCTGGGTTTAATATGACTGTCAGCTGTGCTCCGACAGACAAACTGTCAGTCTCTGCTTGACTCTCCTACAGCTTCCTCTCATGGTTGAGTTGGACAAGGAACACTCATCACTTGAGCTGGGAAAAGCCATTGATTGCTGAGCAATGGGTGAACATGGATTCAGATCCGCTTCCAAGATTTGTGTCATCTGCAAACTTTGAAATTGTCCCCTGCAAACACGATCTAGATTATTAATATACACCAGGAAAAGCAAGGGTCCAAATACTGACCCCTGGGGGACACCACTACAAACCTCCCTCCAGCCTGAAAAATATCCATTGACTGTTATTCTCTGCTTCCTATTATTCTGCCACTTTTTGTGTCCACCTTACCACTGTCTCTTTTATTCCATGAGCTATAATTCTTCCCACAAATCTGTTGTGTTGCATTGCATTGAATGCTCACTGAAAGTCAATGTACACTACATCAACGGCATTACCCTCATCAACCCTTTCTGTTACCTCCTTAAAAAATCCAGCAAGTCAGTTAAACACGATTTCCCCTTTAGAAATCCATACTGGTTCTTGCAAATCAGTCCATATTTTTCCATGTGGTTTTTAATTTAATCTGGAATAATTGATTCTCGAAGCTTGCCCACCAATGATGTTAAACTAACTGATCTGTAATTGCTGGGGCTATCCTTTTTGAACAAATGCATAAGATTTGTAATTCTCCAGTCCTCTGGCCTCTTCAGCAAAGACTGGGTAATTATTGCCAGCTGCCCTGTAATTTATATTCTCACTTTAACACTTCCACCTTATCAATTTTGAACCCATCTAGGAACAAAGTTTGCTAGTCTGTCCATAGCCTGGGTAGCATCTACCTCCTTGGTAAAGACAAACAGCGAGTTTAGTTTTATTTTGAATAGGGTGTCAGTTACTGTTTCGCATTCTTTAATGTTTCACATTTAAACAGGTAATGGTAAGTGGAAGAAAACTGATTCACAGTGACCCCAAAACAAGATACTGTAAATATTCAGATAAGAGCAAGTTACTGCAGATGCTGGAATCTGAAACAAAATCAGTAAAAACTCAACAATCTCAGCAGGTCTGACAGCATCTGGGGAGAAAAAGGGAGCTAATGTTTCGAGTCTGGATGGCTTTGACAAAGAGTCATCCAGACAAAATATTCGCTCCCTTTTCTCTCCACAGATGCTGTCAGACCTGCTGAGATTGTCCAACATATTCTGTTACTGTAGACATTCCCTGTCTACCCAGCTTTATTTTAAAGTCAGCCCCTGAATTGTGTGGACATAGTTTCAGATTTCCACATTTGAGGAACAAACATTGAAATATTTGCTCCAGATCCACAGGGTTTCATCTGTTTAAAGCCACAAACAGGAAGGTCCAGTTTTCTCCTGGAGTTTGAGACAAATCAGCTTAAAATGATGTAGAGTTCCAGCCAATGTGGGAGATTCCAGCTGATCCCCGCCCCTCACGCACTCCGACTGGTTGGAGGACCAGCTGCTCCCGTTCAGTCATCCAGGTCCGTCCCCTCTTTCTATTGGTCGGGGGCTGCCGTCAGTCAACCTGGCATTGTGATGCAGAGCATGCGCAATGCGGCTGCTATTGTTCGACATCAGTGCGCAGGCGCAGGAACGGAGTTCGGAGCATGCGCAATTCCAGTGTTGGCCTCGGGAAGGGACTCCTTTGTCCCGGAGAATCAGCGTCAGGCGGTGGGTGGGAGGATCCGCAAACCCTTCAGAATCATTGTCAGCTCCCTGGTTTGCAGCTGCCGGGACCGGCCCAGGTTAACCCTCCTACTTCAGCGACTGGAGGATGGTTCACACCAGAGGAGGGGGACAGTAAATAAGAGCTGACACTTTGGACTCAAATCAACGAGGATTCTGATCTCTGCAAGAGAGTGTATGGGAGTAGGATTTACTGTTTTGCAGGTACAAATAAAGAAAATATGTTGTGTAGAAAATAGAATTGTATGTTCAGGATTTCTCTTTTTAAACTTATTTTAAACTTCTTTTCCAGGGCACTAGATTGGGTGGATTTACAGACAGGAAGCTCAAACCGAACATCACAGCATGATCTGACAGAGTCACTGAGTCGCCACGGCCAGAATATCATTAGTCATTGAATTTGGAAGGAGAAATGTTTGTGTGTTCTGCCTGTGTGACACCATTTCAGACATCATTGTGACTGGAAAAGCATCAGGACACACACTGGAATGAGAGTGTTCCAGTACATTGACTGTACAAAGAGCTTTAACCAGTGAAACAGCCTGTAAAAAAAAAATCACATGATTCGCAGCAGGGAGAAACCATACAGGTGTTCTGTGTGCGTGGACAAAGCTTCAACGGACTGTCCAAGCTGGAGAGATATGAGGAAACTGGCACCATGGAGAAACCGTGGAAATGTGAGGACTGTGGTGAAGGATTCAATTCTTCACCCCGGCTGGAAATCCATCGACGCGTTCACACTGGGGAAAGGCCGTTCAGCTGTTCTGTGTGTGAGAGGAGATTCACTCATTCATCTGCCCTTCGCTTACACCAGCGAGTTCACGCTGAGAAGAAACCATTCAGCTGCACAACCTGTGAAGAGAAATTCAAGTCTTTATCCATCCTCACTGCACACCAGCGAATTCACACGGGTCAGAAACCATTCATTTGCTTTGTGTGTGGGAAGGGATTCACTCAGGTATTCACCCTCCAGACACACCACCAAATGCACACAAACGAGGAACCATTCAGGTGCATCACCTGTGGAGAGACTTTCAGTCAGTCAACTGACCTCAGTGAGCACCAACACACTCACACTGGGGAGAAGCCGTTCACCTGCTCCGTGTGTGGGATGGGATTTCCTTGGGCATCCGAATTGCTGACACATCAGTGGGATCACACCGGGGGGGAGACGGTTCTCTTGCTCCATGTGTGGAGCGGGATTCACTCAGTCACAACACCTGCTGAGACACCAGCGAGTTCACAAATGACTGCAGGGATTGGAATCTGCTGTTTTGCTGCTGCTAATCGCATCCAGGATTGATAGTCTGACAATATCTGGTTTGATTCTGCTGATGTTAACAATCTCTATAACTGGCTGCAGTTTAATATTCTGAAAATGTCACTGATTTTTGGGGCTGCAATGTCCCTTTTTAAAAGCCCCATCTGTGATATTTCTCCTTAATTCAAGAACTCTCAACAGGAACACATTCACAGTAAAATTATCATAGATTGTCATAGAATTTACAGTGCAGAAGGAGGCCAACCGGTCCATCAAGTTCACACCGGCTCTTGGAAAGAGCACCCTACCCAAGGTCAACACCTCTGCCCCATCCCCATAACCCAGTAACCCCACCCAACACTAAGGGCAATTTTGGACACTAAGGGCAATTTATCATGGCCAATCCACCTAACCTGCACATCTTTGGACTGTGGGAGGAAACCGGAGCACCCGGAGGAAACCCACGCACACACGGGGAGGATGTGCAAACTCCGCACAGACAGTGACCCAAGCCAGAATCGAACCTGGGACCCTGGAGCTGTGAAGCAATTGTGCTATCCACAATGCTACCGTGCTGCCCACGTTAAGAACTTGTACTTCAATCCTAACTTGGTCTTGATGCAAATCAGTGTCTAAAAGGTTCCACTGATTGACATCTCCAATTACAAACTGCAGATTAATCCTTGCTGACAATTCTTACTGACTTCTTCAGTGTTCTGTCCATTATGATATTAAATTGTGAAGGAAGCGAAACAAACAGTGAAATATTATACAGGTACTGTAAAAACGTACATAGAAATCTTAACATCAACATGTATACTGATGAAGTTTGGAAGTCGCTGAGTTGAATCATTTCTGACACAGCAGCAGCAACATTTGGTAAAGGTGGAACCCACAACAAAGACTGGTTCAGACTCACTCAGCCGAGATGACATCTGTCATTGAAGCAAAAAGCAAAGTCGACCTGATGTGCAGCATAAACCCAACAGCTAGAACACTGCATTACTTGAACGTAGCCAAGACAGTTGTGTAAATATCAGGGAGATCCTGTGCAAATAAACATTGGACCAGCCTCTGTCAATAATTCCAAGCTGCCTGTGACAATGGAAATCTACGACTGATGGGGTCAAGAGGGATCTTTGTCCGACCATCACTAAAGTTGTGCGACTGAAATTGGCAGCTGGTGAAGTTCTTACCAACAGAAGTAAACAGATGTCCTGCTGGGTTGATCACGACTGTGAGCTGGACATCTCCCAGACTCTGATTGCCTCTATTGCAGCTTCCATGTTGAGTTGGAGAAGGAACCCTCACCACTTGAGCTGGAAGAGGCCATTGATTGCTGAACAAGCAGAAAGGCACCCGGCAAGGATGGAATTCCAGCTGATCTGCTTACACACGGAAAGTCCCTTCGGCTGTCGCACCTTCATGACCTCCGACGTCTCTGATGGGTGACAGGAACCATTCCATACGTGTGATGTAAAATCATCACAACATATAAAATCAGCAGTGACAGAGGAGATTCCAACAACTACAGGGACATCTCACTCCTTAGCATCACTGGGAGGTCCTTCACTAGGGTCATGTCTAAAAGATCCATCTACTTGCAGACTGATATATCCAGAAGTATGTGGTGAACCACTGTAATAGGAGATGTAAGGTAGGACCTGCACTACAGGTTCGCCGGTAGCTCCTGCCGGCTGGCTCCGCCCACGGAGAACTGTATAAATATGCATGACCTCCAGTGCCCTGCCATTTCGCCAGCTGCAGAAGGAGACCATGCACCTGACTGTAATAAAGCCACAGTTCTACCCAACTTTAGTCTTTGTGCAATTGATCATGCATCAATTTATTACAGTCAGATTTTCCACAGAATGGATATCAGAATTAAGCCCGATCGCCTGCAGCTAGATCCGCACTCGCCCGACGCCAGAAAAGACTTTACTCACTGGCTAGCATGTTTCGAGGCCTACATCAAGGCTGCGGACCCCGAGCCAACGGAGGCTCAGAAGATAAACATCCTGTACTCCAGACTGAGCTCCAGCGTGTTCCCGTTGATCCAAGACGCCACGAATTACACAAAAGCAATGGAACTCCTTAAGGAACACTACGCGCAGAAGGCGAACACGCTCTTCGCCAGGCATGTACTCGCCACCCGCTCGCAACTACATGGTGAGTCCATCAAAGACTTCTGGCGGGCCCTAAATCCACTCGTCCGGGACTGTGACTGTCAGGCCGTTACGACCGCCGAACACGCAAATCTCCTCCTGCATGATGCCTTCGTGACGGGGATTGCGCGGACCGCATCCGAGAACAATTACTGGAAGGGGCCACGCTCGAACTGGCGGAGACAAAAACCTTGGCGCTCTCCATGACGGTCGCATCCCGTAACGTATAATTGTACCCCTCCCGCCGCGCTGCCCACCCTTCTACTCTTTCCTACCCCTCCTGGACCCCGCTGATGACCTCCTCAGCTGGGGCCCTGCCTTCCCAATTCGCCGCACGCCGATCCGCGCACCCCGGGGGTCCCCGCTGCTACTTCTGCGGTCAGCAGAAGCACCCCCACCAACACTGCCCTGCCCGCACTGCAGTTTGTAAAGCCTGCAGTAAAAAGGGCCACTTAGCGGCTGGGAGCCAGGCCCGCGCAGTCGTTGCGATCGAGCCCGCTGTTGCCCCCTACCCCACGCCAGACGCACAATGGGAGCCACAATCTTCTCCTCCCGGGTCCATGTGCGACCAATGGGCGCCGCCATCTTGTCCCCTTCGTCCATGTGCGCCCTGTGGGTGCCGCCATCTTGTCCCGATCCCTCGATGTCCGCACCATGGGCGCCGCCATCTTGTCCCGACCCCGCAATGTGCGCACCAGTGGCGCCGCCATCTTGTCCCCCACAGGGTCTCCAGACATCCCTCGTGCATCAAAGCACAGTGCGCTTTCTCTGCTGACAGGTCTGCAGTGAACATGATCTTCTCCACATACCAGCTACAAGAGAAGTGAACAATTGGTATTTAATCTAAAATGTCTATGCTGAGAAAAGTGAAACGTTATCATTACTGAGTGAAAGTGAACCTTTCAGTGTGAATCACAATTTAATTGTACAATTGGAAAAGGCACCAAAATGTTTGATTCCCTCAAGACAAACTTTAGCCTTACATAGAAAATAGAAGCAGGAGGAGGCCATTCGGCCCTTCGAGCTTGCTCCATCATTCATTATGATCATGGCTGATCACCCAACTCAGTAACCTGTTCCCCACTTTCCCTCCACATCCTTTGATCCCTTTTGCCCGAAGAGCTGTATCTAACTGCTTCTTGAAAGCAGACAATGTTTTGTCCTCAACTCTTTCTGTGGTAGTGAATTCCCCAGGCTGACCACTCTCTGTGTGAAGAAATTTCTCCTCGTCTCTGTCCTAAAAGGTCTACCCATATCCTTCGACTATCACACATGGTGCTGGACTCCCCCACCATCGGGAATATCCTTCCCGCATTTACCCAGTCTAGTCCTGTCAGAAGTTTATAGGTTTCCATAAGATCCCTCTCATTCTTCTGAACTCCAGCGAACATAATCCTAACTGGCTGAATCTCTCCTCATACGTCAGTCCCACCATCCCAGGAATCAGTCTGGTAAACCTTCGCTGCACTCCCTCTATAGCAAGAACATCCTTCCTCAGATAAGGAGACCAAAGCTGCAGACAATATCCCAGGTGCGGCCTCACCAAGGCCCTGTATAATTGCAACAAGACATCCCTCATCTAAATCATGAATATATATTGTGAATAGCTGAGGTCCTAGTACCAATCCATTCGGAAAAATACTTGTTTATTCCTACTCGTTTATTCCTACTCTTTATTTCCTGCCTGCCAACCAATTTTCTATCCATCTCAATACACTATCCCCAAGCCCATGCGTTTCAACTTCACATGCTAATCTCTGATGTGGAACTTTGTTGAAAGCCTTCTGAAAGTCCAAATAAACCACATCCACTGGCTTCCCCTCATCGACTACTAGTTACATCCTTGAAGAATTCCAATAGATTTGTCAAGCATGATTTCCCTTTCATAAATCCATGTTGATTCTGTCCAATTCTGCCACTGTTTTCTAAGTACTTCGCTTTAAAACCTTTGATCATGGACTTTAGAATTTTCCCCACTGCCGTCATCACGTTGATTGGTCTATAATTCCGTTTACTTTCTACCTCCCTTTTTAAAGAGTGGGGTTACATTAGCCACCCTCTAATCTGTAGGAACTGTTCCAGAATCTGTACAATCTTGGAAGATGACCACCAATGCATCCACTATTTCTTGAGTCACTTCCTTAAGTAGTCTGGTATGTAGATTATCAGGCCCCGGAGATTTATCGACCTTCAATCTCATCAATTTCCCCAACGCCATTTCTCTACTCTTATTTCCTTAAGTTCCTCCCCTCTCTGAACCCTGCATTCCCCAACATTTCTGGTATGTTATTTGTGTCGTCCTTTGAGAAGACAGAACCAAAGTATGTATTGAGTTGCTCAGCCATTTGTCTTCACCAATCTCTTTCTCTTCGCGTATCTATAGAAACTTTTGCAGTCAGTTTTTTATGTTCCACGCCAGCTTACTCTCGTACGCTATTTTCCCCTTCCTAATCAATCTCTTGGTCCTCCTTTGCTGAATTCTAACCTGCTCCCAATCCTCAGGTTTGTTGTTTCTCCTGGCCAATTTGTGGGCTTATTCCTTGGATCTTGAAGTAATATTTCAGAACTCACAAACTGTGGGAGGCTCCACCCTCTTTAAGAAGGTTGAAGCTGACCGATAAAAGCTAATGTTCTTGCTTTATTTTTCTTCAGGTTTATTCCTGTGATTTGGAAAGGTGCCTCAAGGAGAATGGGGGGAAAAAGTTACAATTGGGCAAAGCTGAAACCCCCTTCCCAAAAGAATTGGAAAACAAAGTTTCAAATGGTGTTTGGTTCATCTTTGATCTGAAAAGGAAAGTCACCTAAAGTCAGCACAATTGGGCACAGTTAGAAATGTTTGCTCCAATCCCTTTGCAAACAAACAGAGAAGTTAACCCATTCCACTGACAGCATGGTGACAATTTGCCTTTTGGCTTTATCCCATTTCTTATCTTTCAAAACAGGGTGTTTGAGAACGGGAGATATGGGAGTTACCTCCTAACTGATTTCAAATACTTGTGTCTCTGATATACAAAGACAGGAAGATTTGTAAGAAATAAATGATAAAATATGAAGCATTTATTGAATATTATAGGAATAGCTCACTGCCTTTCTCGCCTGTGACGAAATCTTCCACAGCAGTTTGCTGGGTGACAAACACAGGGCAGGCCTGTTCTTTCTGCCCAGGACTGGTCTCTAACACAGGCTCTTAAATTGACATTTCTAACCCTGATATGATTGGATCTCAGGATCCATCCGCAAACCATTTGTCTGTGTAAAGGCTAAAACAGGAAGAGATTTCTAAAAAGATCCATACTGGCTTCACCCAACACCCACACTGGCTCACAGCAGTGAACCATCCAGAGGAGACTGCAGCCACTAGTAATGGAGACCAGTACTCATTCTGCATCATCCGTCTGTCCTCTGGGACTGGGAAATCATTCTCAGGCTGTATGATGTTTTGTGTGTCCATTATGCATCATTTTTAAACTGTTGTTTCTTAATAAACCAGCGTAAAATCGCACATTAGCTTGGTCCCATTTTTGGGGTTATCTGTGACTCTTGGATCAAGTATCTCACCGATCACTGCATGCTGTTCTGGTCACGATATTATAAAATGATACCAAGGCACTGAAGAGGGTGCAAAGAAGATTTATAATTGTGAAACCAGAAATGTGTAGGTACATATAAAATATCAGGAAAGGATTGACAGGCTGGGTCTCCTCTGTCCTTAGAAATGAAGGCGGAGGGGATAACCTAATAGAAATGTTTAAAATAATGGAAGGTTTTGTGAGAGAGGATATGGAGAGAATGTGGAGAAGAGCATAACTAGAGAACATCAATACTTTATACACATGATATGGAGACACCAATCCATATCTACACGTGTTCCAGATTTTAATGTAATTGTCCAATACAGAAAACACAGTATTTTGTGTCTGTGTGGGTCTCACCCTCAAACCCAAGGAAGTAATAAGGTATGAGAATTGAAATAATATAGAGTTAGAAAGGAGAAAAGTCCAAAAAATGGAGCAGTCTGCGACAGGACACAAATTAGTTGCCTCTTATCCTGGAGAAATTAAGGACCCAACAAAGTGTGCGTCTGAAACATTAATTTATTTGACAAATATCAAAATATTAAACTCCAACTGGTATCAGGGATTATTATCAACAGAAACAAACTCCAGCTGTCAGAATGAACATGGTTCAGTCCTGGATGTGATTAACAGCAGCAATAACAGCAGAATCCAACCCCTGCAGTCACTCGTGAAGTCTCTGGTGTCTCAGCATGTGGGATGACCAAGTGAATCTCTTCCCACGCACAGAGCAGATGAACGGCCTCTCCCCAGTGTGAGTGCGTTGGTGTTTCAGCAGATCAGATGTAGTTTTATAGCTCTTCTCACAGTCAGAACATTTAAAAGGTTTCTGATCACTGTGAACAAGTTGATGTGTAGCAAGGTTCCAGAAGTGAAGGAATCTCTTCCCACACTCAGAGCAGGTGAACGACCTCTCTCCAGTGTGAACTCTCTGGTGTCTCTGCAGGTTAGATAAATGATTAAATCTTTCCCCACACACAGAGCAAGGGAACAGCCTCTCCCCAGGGTGAACTTGCTGGTGTGTGAGCAGCTTGGCTGAATGAGTAAATCCCTTCCCACACTCGGAGCAGGTGAATGGCCTCTTTCCGGTGTGAACTCGCTGGTTCATTTCACTTTTGAAGCTCTTCTCACAGTCAGAACATTTAAAAGATCTCGTATCACTGTGCACAAGTTGATGTTTCATAAGGTGTGCTGACTGAGTAAATCCCTTTCCACACAGGCAGCAGGTGAACGGTCCCTCACCAGTGTGACTGCATTGATGAGCTTCCGGCAGGGATGGAGATTTGAACCCCTTCCCACAACCTCCACATTTCCACGGTTTCTCCATGGTGCCGATGACCTTGTGTCTCTCCAGATTGGAGCCTCATTCACACACAGAACATCGTGTACAGTTTCTCGCTGCTGTGAATGATGGGATGTTTTTTCAGGCTGTGTAACTGGTTAAGGCTCTTTTCACAGTCAGCTCACTGGAACACATTCACTTGCATATGTATGTGTCTCGGTGCTTTTTTCAGTCACACTGACCTTCCCACAGATAGAAGACAAACATTTCTCCTTCCACATTCAGGGGCCGATGATATTCATATCCTGACAAATCAAAAGGCTCTCAAATCTTGAGTTTGCTGCCTGTAAGTTTTTCCATTCCATACCCTGTAAAAAGAATCAAAGTAGAATGAAACTCAATAGACAGCACAAAAACAGGTCATTGTATCCAGTGTCAGTGTATATATTCCCCATGAGCCTATCACTTCTCTCTGTCAGCAGGTATTTCTATTCCTTTCTCTCTTGTGTCTGCAACTTGCTAAGTGCATTCATGCTGTTTTCCTCAACCAGTCCCTGTGGCAGCATGTTCCACACCCTCTGGATAAAGACATTGAATCTAACCAGTACTATCCTGTGTGGCCGCAGAGCAATGCTGCCTCTTTTCTCAATTTCCTGCAGAGGCCGAATCATTGTTGATGAAAAAGCGTTGAGCCCAGCAGCATTACTCTTGTCTGATCATCTCTGGAAAGCAGGCGTACCAGCAAAGGCAGCTCAGCCTTCACAACACTCAGAATAAAGCCGATACCTTGTCAAGGAACTGCAATGAACCGCAAACAACTATTTGTAGGAATCTCTGTCTGCCTATCCTCCGGTAAAACAGCTTGAGATGTTAGTGGCGCTATGTGAATAAGATGAGGTGTTTCTTCATTCAAGTTTGTCAATTGGAATTCGACATCCTTGAAGGCTGTGGATGCTCAGTCGCTGAGTATATTCAAGACTGAATTCAACAGATTATTGGATACAGAGGGAAAGAAGGAAAATGGCGACAAGGAGAAAAAGTGGAGCAGGCTCTATGTCCTCCAACTGCTCCTGTTTATTCTGCTCTTAAGTGGCTCTTGATGGACAGTGTACTCTTTACATTTAGTAAAATGACCAATAACGATTTCAAATTTTATTTTGGTTCCATTCAGGTTCCGAGAATCGTAGAGGTGCATTGCACAAGAGGGGGCGATGGGGGTTGTTCAGCCCATCTTTCCTGTGCTGAATTTTAGAAAGAACAGACTTGTTCAGTCCGTCATTCCCATTTCATGTCCCACGCCTTGCACCTTCTCATCCTTGGGTAACTATCCACCTCTCTTTGAAAATTAATTAGTGAATCATACCGCTGCATTTTCAGGCAGATCCTGGAATTCACTGAGTTTTGCTCAACTGCCATTGTGATACAGGTAGTTCAGTGAAGGTTTTGCAGTGGGCAGTACGAGAGTATTTCAAAAATATCAACTGAAAAATATGTTTGAATATTAAAATTATTGGATGGGAGGGTAGAGCTGGTCCAGGGTTCAGAATGATTTTTCTTCTGGTCACTGGGACCCTGAAGCCTCCACTTCCGGTTCCTTCACCAAAATGGCCGCACATGCGCCGCTTCTACCAAGTTTCTACTTTGTTTCTACCAAGATGGCGGCCGGTCACCTGGGTCAGTGGGCCGACACTAGACTCTGGACACTTTGGGAGCAGAAGGGGACAAATAGAAGTGGAGAGACAAGAGGTGAAAGAGACAGATTTTATACAACTACAACTTCATCCATGATTGAATAGTGGAGTGGACTCGATGGGCTGAATGGCCTTACTTCCGCTCCTATGTCTTATGGTTTTATGGTCTAACTTGAACAATAACTTTGACAGAATCTCAAACCCCCAACTTCCCCAAAGTAAGAGGTGCATATGAAAACCACCACCTCCAATTCACACATCGTCCTGACTTGTCTGACATCCAGAATTGGGTGAGCAGACATTTCCTCCAATTAAACATCGGAAATAGCGAAGTCATTGAGTTTGCACATTCTCCCAGTGTCTGCGTGGGTGTCATCCCCACAACCCAAAGATGTGCAGCGTGGGTGGATTGGCCACGCTAAATTGGAAAATAATAATTGGGAACTCAAAATTTATTTTTAAAAATAAATAGTGAAGCCATTGTCTTATGGCCCTGCTACAAACTCCATTCTCTAGCCACCATCCACCTCGCTGGAAACTGTGTTTATTTTATCCTTTCACAGGGAGTGGATATTGCTGGGAGAAATCATTGCCCACTCCAAATTGCCCTCGAGAAGATGGTAGTGAGTTGTCTTCTCAAACCGCTGTAATACATGATGTGTAGGTTGAGTCACAGCATAGCCAGGGTGGGAGTTCCAGGATTTTCACCCAACAACAGTGAAGGAACAGTGACATAGTTCCAAGTCAGGATGTTGTGTGGTTTGGAGGGGAACCTGCAGGTGATGATGTTCTCATGTGTCTGCTGTGCTTGTCGTATGAGGTGGTCACGGGTTGAAAAGTACTGTCTAAAGAGCCTGATGAGTTGCTGCAGTGCATCTTGTAGGTGATACACGCACTGTGTGCGACTAATGCAGATTTCAATGTCATATTTGACCAGATGAGCTTTTGACTACATATTTGCACCATCACTAAGACTGTTTATATCCAGCTCAATAATATTACCTGACCTAGCCCTCACCTCAGTGTGTCTGCTCTGAAACCAACATCTATGCAACTGTTATCTTTAAACTTGATGATTCCAACATACTCCTGACCAGCATCCCAACTTTTATCATCTGTAAACTTGAGATCATTTGCTGCCCATTTTCTCACTCTTACCAATTCCCTTTTCACTTGGCGCAGTCTTATCAACTGGTTGAACTGTTGATTACCAGAGGCAGCAGCAACACATCCAGCTCTACCTGGCCCTGCTCTCCTCTGCCTAAACTGGTCACTATTTCTGGATTATTCCTGGAAGCAAGGACAACCCAGATTCTGTTCTTCATGATCATCTTCTTAAATCTCTCTCCTGACTTCGAACAAGTGCAAGGAGCTCATTGATTTCTTTGTCACTGACACTGAGATCACCCGTTCAGCTGAATCTACTTCCAAAAGTTATTTGTGAACTCGCCTGTGTCTCATTAGGTTTTGTGACTGCGTGAATCTCTTCCCACACATGGAGCAGTTGAAAGGCCTCTCCCCGGTGTGAACTCGCTGGTGTGTTAGAAGGTCAGGTGAATTAGTAAATCTCTTCCCACACTTGAAGCAGATGAACGGTCTTTCCCCAGTGTGACCACGTGTGATGAACTGCTGAATCCCTTCATACACACAGAGCAGATGAATGGCCGCTCTCCAGTGTGAATTTGCTGGTGTGTGCGAAGGTTGAACAATCGATTAAATTGTTTCCCACACATGGAGCAGGTGAAAGGTCTCTCCCCTGAGTGACTACGCAGATGAGTTTCCAGTTGGGATGGAGATATGAATGCCTTCCCACAGGCCCGGCATTTCCAAGGTTTGTCTATGGTGTGGATATCCTTGTGTCTCTCCAGGTTGGACGATTTCACACCTGTAGATTTCAAATTTCTCATAAAAAGAGTTTATAAACATCATCATTGTCAACACCGAATAAAAATAAAGGACAGACAATTCTCGTTTGTATGGAACAGGTTTTCTGCACTTCTTTCAGCGAAACAGTAAATCCTCATCACATACGTTCTTCCTCTTTCCTATGCTGGAATCCAAACCCCAGGGTGACAAACCAGCCCACATTTTATGGGCCATATTTGAATCCACTGAGATTTGCTGCTTGGGTGTCTGACTCGTCAACTGGACCTATGTAGAACTCTGTTCCAACCGTTCTGGCAGCCAACCACCCCCTCCCTGGCCTCACATTTCTGTCAGCAACCCACCCAACACCGCCCACCTCTTCACGCAGACCCGTGTAGGCTTACCTTTAATTTTCACCATGAGAGTTTGTCAGTCTGCCAAACCTTTCAAACCACCTTCAAAATTCCATTCCTTACAGTTTACCCGCTCCCTCCACTCTGGCTGGGTTCAGTTCTCAAGTCCCTCTGTGTAGAGTGAGAATAAATCGGTAATTTTCTCTCCTGGTCACTGGAATCCTGATGCCCCGCCCACTCTGTTGTTTCACCAAGACGGCCGCAGCTGAAGCAAACAAGCCCCGGGAGCTGCAAAATCAGGATCTGCGGGTTCTTCTTGGTGGGTTGCGGCCTCCAGCGGGTGTTTGTGAATCCTCCCCGCCCACCTCCCAGGGTTTCCTACCTTCCCAGAGATCAGAGTCCTCATTGATTTGAGTGCAAAGTGTGAGCTCTTATTTATTGTCCCCCCTCCCTCATCTTCTGATGTGAACCATCCTCCAGTCGCTGAAGCAGGATGGTGACCGTTAACCTGGGCCTCTTCCTAGGAGAGAGAAGCCCCGCAGCTGCAAACCAGGAAGCTGACAATGATTGTGAAGGGTTTGCGGATCCTCCCTCCCACCGCCTGATGCTAACTTTGCTTCCGCGGGACAAAGGACTCTCCTCCAGACGAACAATAGCATTGCACCTGTGCGCTACTGTCTCACCTCATCAACCGCACTGCGCATGCTCCAGATCACAAAGCCCAGGGGAATGATTGACGGCGGCTCAGGACCACTAATAATAGGGGGCAGGACTGGAGGACCAAATGGGAGCGGCTGGTCCTCCAACCAATCTGAGCGAATGAGGGGCAGTGAATGAAGCATGCGCAGTGCGGGAAATGGCGAGGGGTGGATGCTTTTTTTCTCGGATCCGTAATTTGTAAGCGGAAAATCACAGATCGGAGCGTATGATGGAACCGGCGTGTGGACGGGAAGATTTCTATACAGGTTGTGTGATCTACAAACTCCCTCAAAAACTCATCAATCGCATTTGTACTGAGCGGGGCCAAAGATCCCTTAAATCGTCCCGGTTAATGATCACCATCTTTATTGGGGGCAATGTGCGGCACTGAGCATCTGCGGCCGCCATCACGTTGGGGGCATTATTTTCATAGCTGGGTGGAGCTTGTCCCCCATTGTTTTGAATAGAGAAAACCTGTCCATCAAACTGGGTCACCCTTTGAGTCCCAGTGTCTTAATGAGGAGGCAGGGTGGAAGCAGGGAAGGAAAGAAAAGGATGTAAATCCTGCTCTCTGGATCCTACTACCTCAAGGGATGTCCTGCCTTTTGTGCCCAAAAATCTGTGGCGAAGGTACCCTAAAACATATGGAATTATGCTCACTACTCCCAAAATGTTCCCCTACTGAAACCTCAACCACCTGTCCAGGCTCATTCCCCACCAGATCCAGTACTGCCCCTTCCCTCGTTGGACTATCTACATATTGCACCAAGAACGAACTGCTGACAATGACAAGGGGTAAAGTTAAGTTCAGTAGGGCACACGAGTGGTCATCCTAAGTTAGAATTATATTCACAACCAAAGATGTGCTGGTTGGGTGGATTGGCCACACTAAATTGCCCCTTAATTGGAAAAGAAATATAATTGGCTACTCTAAAATATTTTTTACGAGTTAGAATTATAGAATCCCTGTTTCTGGGAGGGCAGTTTACGAGCTTTGAGGGGCTGACTGAGATGTTTGGGTTGGCGTGGGGAGAATGTTTTAGGTATATGCGGGTGCTGGACTTTGCAAGGAAGGTCTTCCCGACCTTCCCAATAGTGCCTGTCTCCTCGCTGTTGGAGGTGGTGCTGTCAGCGGACCAGAGGGTGGGGGGGTGGGGGGGGGGGGCGGGGGCTGGACGGGTTCGTCTCGGTGATTTACAGGAGCGTTTTAGGGGTTAAGGAGAAGTGGGAGGAAAAAATGGGTGTGGCGCTGGAGGAGAGGGTGTGCTGCGGAGGCTAAACGCCTCAAATTTGTGTGCGAGGCTGGGACTGATACCGCTGAAGGTGGTGTGCAAGGTGCACCTTACAAAGTCTTGTGGTCTTGGCACCTTCAGGTGATGCCACCTGAGACCGAGTAAATAAAATTAGGAATATTCAGGAAGTATCAATTCGAGGAGCATAGATCTCTCAGAGGTAACAAAGGAATAGATCAAGAGTTTTAGCAACAGATGCTCTGAGCCTTGGCTGGAGTCAGGCAATGTTACTGAGGTGGAATCCAGTCTTCAAGATGATGTAAATATGCGGTTGGGAGCAAGTCACAGGGTCAAATATCACACCAACCATTTGGACAATCTCTTTCAACCTCAATCTCAAAACAATGACCAGGGTGAGGGTTGGAGTCAGTGGCTAATAAAGGAGTTTGTTACAGGGGCTGAACGCAATGTCTTCCCAATGTTGAAGTGGAGAAAGTTTCTGCTCACCCATTACCTACTGTCAGAACTGTGTGTGCCTTGGAGGGGAACCTGGATGTGATGGTGTTCACAGACCCGATATCCTGGTCCTTCAATGAGGCGGAGGTTGAGGGTTTGGGAGATTCTGTCAATGTTCTGGTTAGATTTTGGAAAGAGAAATTCCCTCTCCTTCTCCGCCTCTGCTCTCAATCTTTTCTCACTCTCCTCCCCCCACAGAGGCCTGAAACTTTTCTGGCCCAGACCTGTGGAAGGTTCCCTTCCCTGAACGACATCAGTGAATCAGTTGTTCTTTTGTGAAAATCTGGCAGTTTTCAAGGTTACCTTTTCCTAGTGCCAGCCTCACAAATGACCAGATTTCAGCTCAATTTCACAATCCACCTTTGTGTTTTTCTGAATTTTCCCTCACTCCTTTTTTTCTGTCTAAACTGATTTCACAGGATATTGGAAGGGGAAGGTTTGCATTTGGGAAACATCACATCAGGATCTGACGGAGTCGCTTAAGTTATCGTTACTGAATATCAACAGGTTTTGAACATAATATAAGAATATAAGAACTGGGAGCAGGAGTAGGCCACCTGGACCTTTGAGCCTGCTCCGCCATTCAATGAGATCATGGCTGATCTATTGTCGACTCAGCTCCACTTTCCCGCCAGAACACCATAACCCCTTATTCTTTTATTCTTCAAAAAACTATCTATCTTTATCTTGAAAACATTTAATGAAGGAGCCTCAACTGCTTCACTGGGCAGGTAATTCCATCGATTCACATGGAAGGAAAAAACACTGTTCACAGTGGAGAGAAACCATACATGTGTTGTGTGTGTGGACGAGGTTTCAACTAAATTTCTGGCCTGTCAAGACACAAGCGCATTCACACTGGCGCGAAACCGTGGAAATGTGGGGATTGTGAGGCGGCATTTGGTTTCCCGTCTGAGCTGGAAACTCATCGACACACTCACACTGGGGAGAGACCATTCATCTGCTCCGTGTGTGGGAAGGGATCTAATTGGTCATCAAACTTGCTGACACAACAGCGGGTTCACACTGGAGAGAAGTTGTTCACCTGCTGTGTGTGTGGAAAAGGATTGACTGATTCATCCAAGCGACTGAAACAGTAGTGAGTTCACACCGGGGAGAGACCATTTGCCTGCACTGAGTGTGGGAAGGGATTCACTCATATATCCACCCTGCTGAGACAACAGCGAGTTCACACTGACAAAATACCTTTTAAATGTCTCGACTGTGGGAAGTGCTTTAAAAGCTCTGGAAAACAGATGTACCATCAACATGTTTACACTGATGAGAGATCTTTTAAATGCCCAGCCTATGTGAAATGTTATGAAGGCTCCTGGGAGCTGATGTCCCACCAATATATTCATACTGTTGAGAGACCGTTCAGGTGCTCTCACTGCGGGGCTGGGTTCAGGCAATCATCTAAACTCACTGTCCACCAGCGAACTCACACTGGGGAGAGGCCATTCATCTGATTGTGGGAAGGGATTCATCCACCTTGCTGAAATACTGGTGGGATAATATTGGGGTGACACAGTAGCACAGTGGTTAGCACTGTTGCTTCATAGCGCCAGGGTCCCAGGTTCGATTCGCGGCTTGGGTCGCTGTCTGTGCGGAGTCTGCACGTTCTCCCCGTGTCTGCATGGGTTTCCTCCGGGTGCTCTGGTTTCCTCCCACGAGTCCCGAAAGAGGTGAACCTAGAACAATATGCAAGAGCAGCACGGTGGCGCAGTGGTAGCACTGCAGTCTCACGGCACCGAGGTCCCAGGTTCAATCCCAGCTCTGGGTCCCTGTCCGTGTGGAGCTTGCACATTCTCCCCGTGTTTGCGTGGGTGTCACCCCCACAATCCAAAAAATGTGCAGGGTAGGTGGATTGAACATGCTAAATTGCCCCTTAATTGGAAAAGATGAATTGGGAACTCTAAATTTAAAAAAAAACCAGAACAATACAGCACAGAAACAGGCCCTTCGGCCCTCCAAGCATGCGTCGAGAATGGTACCTGCCTAAACTAAAACCGTCTGCACTTATGGAGTCCATATCCTTCCATTCCCACCCTATTCATATATTTATCTAGTTGTCCCTTAAATGCCGCTACCGTACCTGCTCCCACCACCTCCCCAGGCAGCACGTTCCATATATTTCCCACCCTGTATAAAAAACCTGCTTCGCACATCTGTTCTGAACTTTTCCCCGCGCACTTTAAACCTATGTCCCCCTCGTACTTGACTCTCCTACCCGAGGAAAGAGCATCTGACTATCCACTCTGTCCATACCACTCATAATCTTGTAAACCTCTATCAGCTCGCCTCTCAACCTCTGTTGTTCCAGTGAGAACTGACCGGGTTTATCTATCGTGCTGTTGGGTAATTTGGATATTCTGAATTCTCCCTCCGTGTACCCGAACAGACGGCAGAATGTGGCGACTCGGGGCTTTTCACTTCATTGCAATGTCAATGTGAGCTTACTTGTGACAATAGAGATTATTATTATTAAAGACAGACCTTTCAAATGTTTAAACTGTGGGAAATTCTATAAAACGTCCGGGGAACTGATGTCCCATCAGCTTGTTCACACTGATGAGACCGTTCAGGTACTCTCACTGTGGGACTAGATTCAGCAACTCACTGTAGACCGGCGAATTCACACTGGGGAGATCTAAACTTTCCTTATAGTTAAAATTCTCCATCCCTGGTAACATCATCATAAATCTTCTCTGCAACGGGCAGCATGAGGTCCCAGGTTCGATCCCGAATCTGGGTCACTGTCCGTGGGGAGTTTGCACATTCTCCCCGTGTTTGCGTGGGTTTCGCCCCCACAACACAAAGTTGTGCAGGGTAGGTCGATTGGCCACAATAAATTGCCCCTTAATTGGAAAAAATTAATTGGGCACACTAAATTTAAATAAATAAATCTCCTCTGTAGTCTCTCTCGGATGATCACATCCTTCCTGTAATATGGCTGTGGTCTAACTGGTGTTTGATGCAGTTCCAGCACAATCTCCCTGTTCTCATAATCTCAGCCCTCGGCTACCAAAGGAAACTATCCCACCTGCCTCCCTAAGCACTGAAGAGAGAGAGTGAGAGGCAGCTGAGAGAGACAGAGGGAGAGAGAGGAAGCAGAGGGAGTGAGAGGCACCATAGAGAGAGGGGAACACCAGAGACTGAGAGAGGCAGGAGAGAGAGAGGAGAGAAGAGAGAGACAGTCTAGTCAGTAACAAAAATAAGTAATGGAATTGAGTTCAGATACGGATCTGCATGAACTGACACCAGTTTATTGACAGATTGACAAGGTAGTCACTGTACTTGAATCAATGTTATTCACTTTTGAAATTGAATGAACAAAGGGTCAGATTAACTATATCACAATCACCCAGTATCAACTAGGTCTGTTTAATACAGAACAGGATTAAACCCAGTGTCCAATATTACAGGTGTCTGTGGCTGTTTGATGCCTGGTTTCATTGTACAGCTGACAAGCCCACAGCTTCAGTGAACTCGTCTATCCAGGGTCTCTTTCTAAACCCTCATCACAACATAATACCTGGTTAGCTATTTAAATATGGTGAGTCTGGTTGGACAGCTAACACAAAGCTCAACCAGACACTATGGTTCTTCTTTCAACTGATTCCAGCTCCGACAAGGGGTCACAGCAACTCCAGCCTTCAGCTCTGTTACTGGGCTGTCATTGACATGAGCAAGAGAGAGAGAGCATGTTGCCTGAGGCTTAAATGGGAAGTTGAAACTTGTGACTCAAAACCAACTGTGTAAGATCTCTGAAAAGATCAGGAATTTTAAAAGATAAATTCTAAACCCAGTGAACAAATTAATGAGTCATAAGACAAAAACTTCAGGTTTTATGACTTTACTGCAACAAACTAGAAGCAACAATGCCTAAACACTATTTTTATAGGGAACGTATCCCTTAAACTACAAATAGAATGTAGCCCTTTTACTTTTAAGACAATCAAAAATCACACTCCATGGTTACGTCGCTGAAGTTGTCACTCAATTCTCCTGGAACCAGCCCAATGTGATTCCTCGTTCCTGTGTTTACTTCCATTCTGTTCCTTTGCCTGACTGGCAATCCTTAACCCCAGAAGTGTCTTTTGCAGTGATGGTTCTCCTGATGATATTCAGGTCCCGATAAACCAAGTGACTCTTCCAAATCCTGAAGTGGCGTTAGGTTTTTTTCTGCAAATCTTCATCTAATATCCAGTAAAAGGAATTTACAAATGGAAATTGAGAACAGGCAATTCTAGTTTCCATCCAACACTCTCCCCCATTCTCACTCTGCTGTAATATTCATCCTCCTAATTCTCTAAAGGTGCTGATTCAGGCTGACTGACAGATCCCTGCTCCCCGTTTTGGAGAGGCCTGAAAATCTCCATGCAGACTGCCAGACAGAAATATGTCTATGTTACTGAACTCAAAATGTGTGGAACATACAGACTGGATTCACTTCCTTTCTCTTCAGCTGCTGCAAGTCACCAATGCCCCCTCAGAATGAGAAAAGAAATGGAAAGATAAAGTAGACTTGGAGTGGCTGCTGCCTCTTGTGGGGCATTCCAGAACGAGAGGTCTTACGATAAGCGGTAGCAAATTCAAAAGTTTAAATTAAATAATTTTTTTTTAAGAGTACCCAATTCTTTTTTTTTCCAATTAAGGGGCAATTTAGTGTGACCAATCCACCTACTCTGCACATCTTTGGGTTGTGGGGGTGAAACCTACACAGACACGGGGAGAAAGTGCAAATTCCACACAGACAGTGACCCGGGGCCGGGATCGAACCCAGATCCTCAGCGCCGTAGGCAGCAGTGTTAACCATTGGGCCACAGTGCTGCCCTATTCAAAGCAGAGTTGAAGAGAAGCTGCTTCTCCCGAGGGCTGTGAATCTGTGGAATTCACTACCCCAGAGTGCGGAGGAGCTGGGACAGTGAGTAAATTTAGGGAGAAGTTCGACAGATTTTTAATTGGGTTGAAGGGTTCTGAAGAACTCTCAGGACGGTGGAGATAAGGCCAGGATGAGATCAGCGATGATCGAATGGCGGAGCAGACTCGATGGGCCAAATGGCCTAACTGTTCTTATATCATATGAACTTCTGAAAGGGGCAGACATTGATTTGCTCCCAGATGTTTCCCAGAGGAGGACGTTTTAGTCTGAAACCCATTGTTCAACCTCCACATTGTGACATCACAAAGGTGCTCATCCTCTAAATCAGCCAATAGGAATCCACTCGCTCCGTGGTGACGTCACTGCATTAGTGCGCACACGCCGGCGCGCGGACACGCGAGCGCCGCCCCCACCCTCTGTTCCGTCTCCCCCAACACATCCTCGAGACGGTTTCCAGCAACCGGCTGACAGTTCCCGCCTTCGGTGGTCTCCCCCTTCCCTGATCCGGGACTGCGCATGTCTCAGGGAGAGGGACTGCTGCGCATGCGTAGGTGAGCTCACTTCCGCTAACCTGCCCTCTCAGGTGTTCACCAATGGGAAGAGTTGGAGGACCGGAAAGACTCTGCCCCTCCGCCAATCAAAGCTCCCCCATTGTCTCGATGCGAAAGCTGCACATGGTGGTTTCTGCCGAGCAAAGCTGTTGTTCCCCGAACCCTGAATAAGTTTGAGCTGCACACAGACTCCTGTCTCCAACATCTGTGAGTAAAACACTTTATTTCCTCCTCCTTTCCATTTCTTTTCTCATTCTGACCTTCAATTGGTGACTTGCAGCAACTGAAGGGAAAGGAAGTGAATCCAGGGAGGGTGCAGACTCTGCAAAGCTTGGCCCAGGTCTCTCTCTCTCTCTCAAAGACATTGACATCCTTTGCCCCCTCAGCTTGACACATTTATTTGTCTGGCTAAAAGGACGATCTCTTTCCTAATGTTCACAATTAAAGGGCTGGTTTCCCCAGGAAATGGCTGACATTTAAGGGGTCAGTAAACAGGCTAAATCCAACTCAGCCAATTACTTCTCTGTATAAATACTCTCCATCATCAGCAAAGTAATGGAAGGGGTCATCAAGGGTCCTATTAAGTGGTACTTATTCTGCAATAACCTGCTCCAGGAAGCTCAGTTTGGGTTCCGCCAGGGTCACTCAGCTCCTGACCTCATTACAGCCTTGGTTCAAACTTGGACGAAAGAGCTGAATGCCAGAAATGAGGTGAGAGTGACTCCCCTTGACATCAAGGCAGCATTTGACTGAGTATGGCATCAAGGAGCCCTAGCTAAACTGGAGTCAATGGGAATCAGGGGATAACTCTTCACTGGTTGGATTTATACCTGGCACAAAGGAAGATGGTTGTGGTGATTGGAGGTCAGTCATCTCAGCTCCAGGACATCACTGCAGGAGTTCCTCAGGGCAGTATCCTAGGCCCAACCATCTTCAGCTGCTTCATCAATGATCTCCCTTCCATCATAAGGTGAGAAATGGTGATGTTTCTGGATCCGCGGGAGAAGGCTCTCACTGTCCACCCTATCTAACCCCCTGATCATTTTGTATGCCTCTATTAAGACTCCTCTTAACCTTCTTCGCTCTTAACGAAAACAACCTCAAGTCCATCAGCCTTTCCTCATAAGATTTTCCCTCCATACCAGGCAACATCCTGGTAAATCTCCTCTGCACCCGCTCCAAAGCTTCCACATTCTTCCTATAATGAGGTGACCAGAACTGTACGCAATACTCCAAATGCAGCCGTACCAGAGTTTTGTACAGCTGCAACATGACCTCATGACTCCGGAACTCAATCCCTCTACCAATAAAGACCAACACTCCATAGGCCGTCTTCACAACCCTATCAACCTGGGTGCCAACTTTCAGGGATCTATGTACATGGACACCGAGATCCCTCTGCTCATCCACACTTCCAAGAACTTTACCATTAGCCAAATATTCCGCATTCCTGTTATTCCTTCCAAAGTGAATCACCTCACACTTCTCTACATTAAACTCCATTTGCCACCTCTCAGCCCAGCTCTGCAGCTTATCTATGTCCCTCTGTAACCTGCAACATCCTTCCGCCCTGTCGACAACACCACCGACTTTAGTGTCGTCTGCAAAATTACTCACCCACCCTTCTGCGCCCTCCTCTAGGTCATTTATAAAAATTACAAACAGCAACGGCCCCAGAACAGATCCTTGTGGTACGCCACTTGTAACTGAAATCCATTCTGAACATTTCCCATCAACCACCACCCTCTGTCTTCTTTCAGCTAGCCAATTTCTGATCCACATCTCTAAATCACCCTCAATCCCCAGCCTCCGTATTTTCTGCAATAGCCTACCGTGGGGAACCTTATCAAACGCTTTACTGAAATCCACATACACCACATCAACTGCTCTACCCTCGTCTACCTGTTCAGTCACCTTCTCAAAGAACTCGATAAGGTTTGTGAGGCATGACCTACCTTTCACAAAGCCATGCTGACTATCCCTAATCATATTATTACTATCTAGATGATTATAAATCTTGTCTCTTAAAATCCCCTCCAAGACTTTACCCACAACAGACGTGAGGCTCACCGGTCTATAGTTGCAGGGGTTGTCTCTACTCCCCTTCTTGAACAAAGGAACCACCTTTGCTATCCTCCAGTCCTCTGGCACTATTCCTGTAGCCAATGATGACATAAAAATCAAAGCCAAAGGCTCAGCAATCTCTTCCCTGGCTTCCCAGAGAATCCTAGGATAAATCCCATCAGGCCCCGGGACTTATCTATTTTCAGCCTGTCCAGAATTGCCAACACCTCTTCCCTACGTACCTCAATGCCATCTATTCTAATAGCCTGGGTCTCAGCATTCTCCTCCACAACATTCTCTTTTTCCTGAGTGAATACTGACGAAAAATATTCATTTAGTATCTCGCCTATCTCTTTAGACTCCACACACAACTTCCCATCCCTGTCCTTGACTGGCCCTACTCTTACCCCAGTCATTCTTTTATTCCTGACATACCTATAGAAAGCTTTTGGGTTTTCCTTGATCCTACCTGCCAAATACTTCTCATGTCTCCTTGCTCATCGTAGATCTCTCGTTAGATCCTTCCTCGCTACCTTGTAACTATCAAGCGCCCCAACTGAAACTTCACACCTCATCTTCACATAGGCCTCCTTCTTCCTCTTAACAAGAGATTCCACTTCTTTGGTAAACCACGGTTCCCTCGCTCGACGCCTTCCTCCCTGCCTGACCGGTACGTACTTATCAAGAACACGCAGTAGCTGTTCCTTGAACAAGCTTCACATATCCAGTGTGCCTAACACTTGCAGCCTATTTCTCCAACCTATCCCCCCCCCCCCCCCCCCAAGTCATGTCTAATGGCATCATAATTGCCCTTCCCCATGCCTCCTGATGCCCCAAAGCCTGTCCACCAGACATCTACAAGCACAAGTCAGGAGTGTAATGGAATACACTCCACTTTGCTGGATGAGTGCAGCTCCAACAACACACAAGAAGCTCGACTCTATCCAGACAAAGCAGCCTGATTGATTGCATCGCCTTCCACAAACATTCAAACCTTCCACCACCGACAAACAGTAGCAGCTGTGTATACCATTTACAAGATACACTGCAGTAACTCCGAAAGGTTCCTCAGACAGCACCTTCCAAACCCCCAACCACTACCATCTGGAAGGACAAGAGCAGCAGAAACCTGGGAAGCCCACCACCTGGAGGTTCTCCTCCAAGTTACTCACCACCTTGACTTGGAAATATATTGCCATTCCTTCACTGTCCCTGGGGCAACATCCTGGAATTCCCTCCCTAACAGCACAGGGGATGTAGGGCAGCATGGTGGAGCAGTGGTTAGCGCTGCTGCCTCACGGCTCCGAGGTCCGAGGCTCCATCCCGGCTCTGGGTCACTGTCCGTGTGGAGTTTGCACATTCTCCCCGTGTTTGCTTGCGTTCACTCCCACAACCCAAAGATGTGCAGGGTAGCTGGATTGGTGACGCTAAATTGCCCCATAAGTGTAAAAAATGAATTAGGTACTCTAAATTTATAAAAAAACAAATGAAAAAGAAAAACAGCACAGGGGATGTACCTACACCTCAAGGACTGCAGCAGTTCAAGAAGGCAGCTCACCGCTACTTCGGAAGGGCAACTGGGGATGGGCAATAAATGCTGGCCTGACCAGCATTGTCCACGTCCCGTAAATTAATTTTTAAAAATGTAATATCGGACAGATGGTTCTGTGATAAAATACATCCATTATTATTTCTAGTTTTGTATCATAGTACTGTACCTACATCATATATTTCCAGTCATACAGTCACTGCAGCACTTCAGAATCCATTTGGGAACTCGAGTCAATGCTGACTCTCTGTACAGCAATCCAGTCAGTCCCATTCCTGCTCGATATCCCTGTTCCCCTGCAAGTTTATTTTCTTCAAGTAACCATCCTATTTTATTTTAAATTATCGATCATCTGGACTTCCACAACCCTTGTGGGTAGTGAGTTCCCTGTCATGACCACTCCATGACTAAATAAAATTCTTCCTCAGAATTTCCCTATCTCTAATCAGTAAATGTACTTATATGGAGAGTCTCTACTCTTGTGCAGGTTTTAGTGAGTTTAGATTTGTTGATCAGCACCTTCAGGAAAATTGGGAGGGAAAGTAAGTGAATACAATCTGTATATTACACACATTTTCCATCCAGTAATATAGATATATATCTGTCTGGCAGCCTGCATGAAGATTTTCAGGTCTGGAGGAAACAGTGAGCTTGGATCTGTCAATCAACCTGAATCAGTACCTTCAGGAGAATTGGGAGGGTGAATATTAGATCCAGCAGAGTGAGAATGGAGGGAGAGTGTGTGGGATTGAGATTTCGAGCATTTCAGGGAAAGAGAGAGGAAAGAATGTTCGATAGAAACGAGAATTGTTTGTTCTGAATTTCTATCCTGTACTGATATTGTAAAATCTGTTTGCAGGCAGTTCGATCGAGAGGAGTTTGAGGCCGATATCTCAAACTAAATATCACATCAAGAACTGATTGAGTCACTCAATTCTTGGGATCTTCGGCCTGAGAATCTAGAAGGAGAAATGTTTGTCTATTCTGTCTGCTTCACGAGATTTTAAACAACAGTGTGTCTGGAAAAGCACTGAGACACACACACCCGTGTGAGACTGTTATAGAGCACTGACTGTGGAAAGAACTTCAACCAGTGACACAGCCTGAAAACATACTACACCATTCACAGCAGGGAGAGACTGTGTGGGTGTTCTGTGTGTGGACAAGGCTTCAACTGATCGTCAAACGCGGTGAGACGTAAGATCACCCGGATCATGGCGAAACCATGGAAATGTGAGGATTGTGGGAGGGGATTTAGAGCCCCACACGAGCTGGCAACGCATCAACGCAGTCACACTGGCGAGCAGCCTTTCACCTGCTCTTGGTGTGAAAAGGGATTCGCTCACATTGGCACCCTGCAGAGACACGAACTAATTCACACTGCGGAGAGACCGTTCACCTGCTCTGACTGTGGGAAGGGATTCCCTCAGTTATCCCAGCTGCAGACACACCAGCGGGTTCACACTGGGGAGAGGCCTTTCACCTGCTCTCAGTGTGAAAAGGGATTCACTCAAATTGGCAACCTGCATACACACCAGCGAGTTCACACTGGAGAGAGGCCTTTCACCTGCTCTCAGTGTGAAAAGGGATTCGCTCACAATAGCGCCCTGCAGAGACACAAACTAATTCACACTGCGGAGAGACCGTTCACCTGCTCTGACTGTGGGAAGGGATTCATTCGGTTATCCCAGCTGCAGACACACCAGCGAGTTCACACTGGGGAGTGGCCTTTCACCTGCTCTGACTGTGGGAAGGTATTCCCTCGGTTATCCCAGCTGCAGACACACCAGCGAGTTCACACTGGAAAGAGTCCTTTCACCTGCTCTCAGTGTGAAAAGGGATTCGCTCAAATTGGCAGCCTGCGGAAACACGACCGAATTCACACTGGAGAGAGGCCTTTCACCTGTTCTCAGTGTGAAAAGAGATTCAATGACATTGGCAACCTGCGGAGACACGAACGAGTTCACACTGGGGAGAGGCCGTTCACCTGCTCTGACTGTGGGAAGGGATACACTCTGTTAGCCCACCTGCAGAGACACCAGCGAGTTCACACTGGAGAGAGACCTTTCACCTGCATTCAGTGTGAAAAGGGATTCACTGACAATGCCAGCCTGCGGAAACACGAACGAGTTCACACCGGGGATTATCCATTCAACTGCACTGTGTGTGATAAGGGATTCACTGATATTGGTAACCTTCGGAGACACGAACGAGTTCACACCGGGGAGAGGCCATTCATCTGCTCTGTGTGTGATATGGGATTCGCTCAATTATCCAGCCTGCTGAAACACAATGCCACTCACACCAAGAGCAGGCCCTTTAAATGCCCTGACTGCAGGCGGGGTTTCAAAAGCTCTCAGCTACTGATGTCCCACCAGCGCGTTCACTCTGAGGAGAGACCGTTCAGCTGCTCTCACTGCACAAAGAGCTTTAGATCCCCATCCAACCTGATGAAACACGAGCGAAGTCACACCGGGGAGAGCCCGTTCACCTCTCCGACTGGGAAAAGATTCACTCGGTCATCACTTGCTGAGCCACAATGTCACTCACAGCAATGAGAGATCCTTTAAATGCTCCGACTGTGGGAGTGGGTTTAAAAGCTCTCAGGTACTGATGTCCCACCAGCACATTCACACTGAGGAGAGACCGTTCAGCTGCTCTCACTGCACAAAGAGATTTCAAACATCAATCACGTTGTGGAGACACCAGCAAGTTCACACTGGAAAGAAGCCATTCACCTGCTCTCACTGTGGGGAGGGATTCACTCAGTCGTCCAACATGCTGAGACACCAAAGGGTTCACAAGTGATGTTGGGTTAGATTCTGCTGTTATTCCTGCTGTTAATTACATCCAGGACTGAACCTGGAGTGGGTGGAGGGGTTTGTCTCCTCGTCAACTCCTGGTGCTCGGATGTGGCGACCCTGGCGAACTACTGCTCCCCTGACCTGGAATACCCGACTGAAGTACCGTCCATACTACCTTCCACGGAGTTCACTTCTTCCATCATCATGGCGATCTACATCCCACCCCAGGCGGAAGTGAAGACGCCGCTTGATGAATTGTACACCGCTATAAATAACAATGAAGCAGAATACCCGGAGGCCTTGTTCATCGTAGCCGGAGACTTCAACCAGGCCAACCTCGAGTGTACTGCCAAAATTCCACCAACACCTCTCCTGTCCCAACAGGGGCCCCAACATCCTTGACCACTGCCACACAAACATCAAGGGCGCCTGATGATCCATCCACTGGCTGCACTTCGGAAAATCGGACCACAAGACGGTGCTCCTCCCGGCGTACAAGCAGAAACTTAAGCGGGAGAATCCGGTTAAGAAATGCTGGTCTGAGGCAACAGAAGAGCTCCTGTGCGACTGGTCCATATTCAAGAACTTGGCAGCTAACCTAAACGAGTATGCCAGCACCATCACAGACTTCATCAGCAAGTGTGTGGAGGATTGTGTGTCAAAGAAGGTAGTTCGTACGTTACCCAACCAGAACCCATGGTTTAATCGGGAGATTCAAGGCCACGTCTGAGGCGTTCAAGTCAGGCAACCCTGACCTATACAAAATAAAATCTAGGTACGACTTCTGCAAAGCCAAGAGACAACTGAAGAGTTGTCCAGACTGAGCTAGAATCATGGACTCTCATCGATTGTGGCAAGGCTTAAACAACATAATGCGCTAAGCTGAGTAGGATCTTTAGGAACAGCGCACCCCTTCCCGACAAACTCTAGCATTCTATGCTTATTTCGAGCAGGAAACCAACAAACCTTTGTCATCTGCCCCAGCAGCCTTGGGCACACCCGTGCCCACCGTCACAGCCTCCAAAGTCAGATTGGCCTTCTTGAAAGTGAACTCTCGGAAAGCGGCGGGTCCTGACGGAGTCCCTGCCACGCACCCAGATCCTGCGCGGACCAACTGGCAGGTGTGTTCGCGGACATCCTCAACCTCTCCCTACTCCGTTCTGAGATTCCCACTGCTTCAAGAAGACCACTATCATACCGGAAGAACCAGGCAACGTGCCTCAATGAATACCATTCGATGGCCTTGACATCGATCATTATGGAATGCTTAGACCACAGCTGGAGTAATGTGTGCAGTTTTACTCCCCTTACCTTAGGAAAGGTCTTGCCACAGAGGAACAGCAACAAAGTTTCACCAGACTTGTTCCAGGTTTGGCAGGACTGTCCCCTGAAGAGAGATTGGGGAAACTAGGCCTCTTTTCTCTAGAGTTTCAAGGAATGAGAGGGGATTTCATTGAAACTTACAAAATCCATAAAGGAATAGACCGGGTGGGTGCAGGTGAGATGTTTCCCCGAGTTGGAGAGTCTGGAACCAGGGGACACAATTTCAAACTAAGGGAGAAGTCACTTAATACGGGTCTCGGAGGAGACATTTCTTTACTCCGAGGGTTGTGAATCTTTGGAATTCTCGACCCCAGAGGTCTGTGGAAGCTCAGTCACTGGGAGTGTTTAAAGCAGCGACTGGCAGATTTCTGTTTCTTTGTTTAATAAATTATGTTTTTCTAATTAAGGGACAGTGAGCTTTGGACTGTGGGAGGAAACCGGAGCACCCGGAGGAAACCCACGCACACACGGGGAGAAAGTGCAAACTCTGCGCAAACTCTGCACAGACAGTGACCCAAGCTGGGAATCGAACGTGGGACCCAGGAGCTGTGAAGCAACTGTGCTAACCACTGTGCTACCGTGAAGTGGATGATCAGCCACGATCATATTGAATGGCGGCACAGGCTCGATGGGCTGAATGGCCATGTTGCCAGAAGAAAAAAAAGGTTTCTGATCTGAATAGTAAGAGATTGTAGAGCTCTGAGACTCCGAGGGATCTGGGTGTCCAAGAGCATGAATCACAAAAAGGGAATTGAATACAAAAGAAGGGAGGTTATGCTTCAGTTATACAGGACATTGATGAGTCCACATCTGGAGCACTGTGTACAGTATTGCTCTCATTTAAGAAATGATGTCAATGTGTTGGTAGCAGTTCAGAGAAGGTTTACTGGACTCATACCTGGAATTGGAGGCTGGGCTTATGAGGAATGATTGGACAGGCTGGGCTTGTGTCCGATGGATTGAATTGATTTGATTGAACCGTATCAGATCCTGAGGGGCCTTGACAGGGTGGATGTGGAAAGGATGTTTCCTCTTGTGGGAGAATCTAGAAATTGGAGTCGCTTTAAAAGTAACAACTTGCCCATTTAAGGCAGAGACCCTCTTTCTCTCAGGGTTGTGAGTCTTTGGAACTCTCTTCCTCAAAGGGCAGTGGAAGCAGAGTCTTTGAATATTTTGAAGACTGAGTTGAATAGATTCTTGATAAGCAAGGGGGTGAAAGGTTATCGGGGGGAATGTGGAGTTGAAGTTACAATCAGATCAACTTATTAAATGGTGGAGCAGGCTCGAGGGGCCTACTCCTGCTCCTAATTTGTATGTTATCACATCCTTCATAATAGATTGTAGCATTTTCCCTCCGACTGATGTAAGGTTAATGGGTCTGTGGTTCTCCGTTTTCTCTCTCCCTCCTTAAATAGTGGGGTTACATTTACCACCTTCCAATCTGCAGGAACCATTCCAGAATCTATAGAATTTTGAAAGATGATCACCAATGTATCCACTATCACTACAGCCACCTCTTTCAACACTCTGGGATGTAGAGCAGCAGCTTTTGGGGATTTATTAACTTTCAATCCCATTAATTTCTCCAGTACTACTTTTTCACTGATACTAATCTCTTTCAGTTCCTCGTGTTCACTGGTCTCTTGGTTCTCTCGTGTTTTTGGGACGATTTCTGTATCCTCCTCCATGAAGACAGACACACATTGTTTAGTTTCTCTGTCATTTCCTTATCCACCATTATAAACTCTCCTGTCTCTGCCTGGAATGGACCCACAATGGTCTTTGCGAATCTTTCCCTTTTCATATTTTACAGTAACTTTTCCAGTCAGTTTTTATGTTTCTCGCCAGTTTGCTCTCATATTCAATTTTCTCTTTATGAGTTTCTTGATCCTCCTTTCCTGAATTCTAAAACAAGTTTCCAATCCTCGGGGTTCCACTTATATTGGCAACTATGTGCGATGAGATCTCTTATTTTATCTTCAAAAATTAGCCCAAGATCTGGTTGATTGGAGGTGTCCAAAAATGCAACTTTATTGCTAATTATCCACCTTGATTCTCTTACTTAAAAATAAATCAAAATTCAGATGAAATAATACATCAAAACATAATAAAGAGAGTTGCACAAAAACATAAGACAATATTAGGAAATCAATAGATGGTTCAGAATTTCTTAAAGCATGAATACAGAACAAACTTTAGTCATGAAACTTTATTCTTAAAGAAATTCTTATCAATGGTCTACCCCTTATTGGTTTCAAATTCTCAGCTGAGGCTTCCTGATTTATTCAAATAACTCTCTTGTCACTTGGAGCATGATTTGTTATCCAGGCATTGGTCATTACTTAAGATTCATTAATGTCTATCAAATTAATTAAATGTCTACATGCTCCCGCCACGTGTACCAATCCTCTGAAGATAAAGCGTTCTGCATCAACCTTGTTTGTCGCTAAGGCTTTGCTACATTTTGTAAATGTTTCTGTTGCTAAGGCTGCGATACTTTTTCATTACTAGATGTATTTGTAGAACAATGGTTTATTCATTACGAGGGCTTTTATGCAACTTTTCTAGAAACCGTGTTAGATTCTGACACATTAAGTTGCTGTACAGCAATTCTCATATTATCTGAAACAATGACTATGCCTTGTGGATATTCTATTTTCTGTCTGTATGTATACTGAATTTAAAGAATTATACTGCATTGATTCTTCAAGGTACCAATAAATCAGTGAAGCAATAAATCTGTAATCGATTAATGAGCCTCTTGGAATCTTTAATTTTTCTTGTTAGTCACGGTTGCGTCACTTTTCCTGTTGGATTTTTGTTTCTTAAAGGAATCTATATTTTATGTAAATATGTGATAATTCCTTAAATGCGACTGCCTGTGTATCATTACACATTTTATTGTAAGTTCCCAATCAACTTGCCCCTCATCGCTTGACCGTTTCCTTCTGAGACAGAACCATGTAACTACCAAAGCCTATCTTTATCTGAACTGCATGCTTTGGGGTTCCAAACAGAAACAGGAACTGTCTGTCATCTACCTTCCAAACACCCTTTCACTCTGTGATCCTGGTGAAATTTGAAGCCAAGTATTTGCCACAAGGCTCAAGAGCATCAGCCCACTGGAGGCAAAGTCGTGAGACCGGCCAGTCCAGCAGAACGCAACCCTCCGACCCTCCCCATTGACCAACTGACAGAATGAACACAATGCTGTTCTGGGTGTAATTGAGAGTAGCAACAATAACAGCAGAATCCAACCCCTGTAATCACTTGTGACCTTGTTGGTGTCTCAGCAGGAACAAGGAAACACAGAATCCCTTCCCACATTGAGTGCAGGTGAATGCTCACTCCCCGGGGTGAACTGGCTGATGTCTCCGCAGGGTGGATAAATGTCTGAATCCCTTCCCACACTGAGAGCAGCTGAATGGCCTCTCCCAGTGTGAATGCGCCGATGAGCTTCCAGTGCAGATGGGGCTTTGAATCCCTTCCCACAGTCCCGACATTTCCACTGTTTCTCCATGTTTTGGGTCTCCTTGTGTCTCTCCGGGTTAGACAATTGAAGCCTTACTCACACACACAACACATGTACAGTCCCTCCCCACTGTGAAGCTCTGTAACTGGTTGAAGCTCTTTCCACAGTCAGTGCTCTGGAACACTCTCACTCGGGTGTGTGTGACCCAAAGAATCAAGTGACTGTCAGATCAAGATGTGATGTTTGGGATTTCTGTCTGTAATACCTCCTTTTCTAATATCCTGGAAAAACAATTTACAAAATACATCACTGCAAATACAGGATAGAAACTCAGAACAGATAGTTCTAGTTTCTCTGGAACATTCTTCCCTCCCTTATTCCCCAAAATCTGTAAATCTCCATCCCACACACACTCCCTCCATTCACTGTATCTAATATTCACCCTCCCAATTCTGAAGGTGCTGATTCAGGCTGATTGACAGATCCCTGCTCACTGCTTCCTGTCCTGGACACAGAGATCATAACAAATAGGAGCTGCAGTCGACCATTTGGCCCATTAAACTTGCTCAACCCTTTATTTGTCGTATGAGGAACGGTTGAGGACTCTGGGTCTGTTCTCGTTGGAGTTTAGAAGGATCAGGGGGGGGATCTTATTGAATCTTACAGGATACTGCGAGGCCTGGATAGAGTGGACATGGGGAGGATGTTTCCACTTGTAGGAAAACTGGAACCAGAAGACACACTCAGACTAAAGGGAGGATCCTTTAAAACAAATGTGAGGAGGAATTTTTTCAGCCAGAGGGTGGTAAATCTGTGCAACTCTTTGCCCCATTTGAGCTTTCCTCATTTGGGAAGGCCCACGTGCCTCGGACACCAAAGACATGGCCGGTAGCGACAAGCCCCACCATCAAGGTAACGGATTTAATTGGACATTATCGATCAAGGCCAAATCACTGAGTGTCTTTAAGACAGAGATAGATAGATTCTTGATTAATAAGGGGATCAGAGGTTATGGGGAGAAGGCAGGAGAATGGGAATGAGAAAATATCAGCCATGATTGAATGGCGGAGCAGACTCGATGGGCCGAGTGGCCTAATTCAGCACCTGTGTCTTATTAGTGTCACAAGTAGGCTTACATTAACGTTGCAATGAAGTTACTGTGAAAATTAAGGTTGAACCTATCCAACCTTGGCTCCCTTACACAATTGAAATCCGCACCACCCCCTCCCATAATCAGCTGGTGAGATTTGACCATTTTGAAGGCAGTGCTGGATAGATTCTTGAGAAGCAAGGGCGTGAAAGGTTATTGGGGGGTTGCTGGGAGTGAGGAGTTGAGGTTACAATCAGATCAGCTGTGAACTTATTGAGGGAGCTGCTCCACAGTTTGGTTGTGGGATGCAGAATGTATTGATCCCATAACCCGACTCATTCCACTTCCCTTTCTCTTTCCTCTTTTTCGGAGGTCATGTTTGGCTGATCCCACATGCTATTTACACTTCTGAACCTTTTGGTGTTTGCTGCTACACAAAATCGGGCTGCTCTAAAATGTGGCCTCTTCAGTGAACCTCTGAGCACCCGGGACAAAACCGAATAGAACCGACCCCGCTAAAATTCGGCCGGGTTAAGAAAGCCTCAATTACTGTATTAAGTTGATCTTTTCTCTACACCTTCCTACAACGTAACATTATATTCTGCAGTCTCTCCTTCCTTCCCTATTTACGGTATGCATTGTTTGTACTGCATGCAAGAAACAATACTTTTTACTGTATCCTAATACACGTGACAATAATAAATCAAATCCAATCAAAAAAACTACATTTACATCATGATCAAAACATATACACAAAAACAGGCAAAGAATTATACAGTCAATAGGAAAGACAATCGGGCGGGTGTCTATTCTGCACTGGTTGCCTGCTCATTTAAGGGATTTGGTTCTTCTTGATCTTGGATGTCCTCCCCGGGTCTTCAGAAGATGTCTCTCCCCTGGAAGGTGTTGTCGTCTCTTTTGCAGAAGATTAGGAGCAGCAAGGGGTTCTTCAGCAATCTCGGTTTCTGCAGATTGACCAGAAGTCGCAGTCACATGATCGGGTAGTATGGATGGTGGTTCATCCTGAGGTAGTTCTAGCACACACAGTACTGGCACATTGATGGATGTCTCTAACAACTGATCTGTGTTGTCTTCACACTCGCTGATCTTCAGTTTGCACAATGTGGGAGACAGGGCCAGTTTCAGACAACACAGTTACAGGGACCCTCTTCTCGCTGGTGGAGCAGCTGCAGACCAAAACCTGCTCTCCTAGTCCAAAAAAGCATTTTTTGGGATTCCCTTCTCCTCTTCAGGTTTGTGACTGCTGATTGTGTTCCACTGTCTCAGACGTCTCCAGGGCAAATGTTGGTCAGATGTCGTTCTCAGCTTCGAGGTGCGACGATGCATTTCCAGCACACATGGAGATCTGAATCCCTTCCCAGCCACCACATTCTACGGTTTCTTCATGGTGTGGGTGCATTTGTGACTCTGCGGGTTGGACAATCAGTTCAAATGTCATCCACACACAGAGCACATGTATGGTCTCTCCCCGCTGTGAAGGATGTGATAAATTTCTTCTGCTTTTTAATGAGTAAAAGCTCTTTCCACAGTCAGCGCTCTGGAACACTCTCACTCGGGTGTGTGTGTCTTGGTGCTTTTCCAGTCACACTGATGATTAAAATCTTTTGAAGCCGACAGAACAGAAAACATTTCTCCTTCCAGATTCAAAGGCCGATGATATTCCGGTCTCAAGGAAACGAGTGAATCTATCAGATCGAGACACATTTGAAATTTCTGTCTGTAATTCCTCCTCTTCTAATATCCTGGAAAAACAATTTACAAAAGACATCACTGTCAGTGCAGGATAGAGATTCAGAACAGACAATTCTAGTTTCTCTGGAACATTCTTTCCTCTCTAATTCCCCAAAAGCTGTAAATCTCCATCCCACACACTCTCCCTCCATTCTCACTCTGCTGTATCTAATATTCACCCTCCCAATTCTCCTGAAGGTGCTGATTCAGGCTGAGTGACAGATCCCTGCTCACTGCTTCCTGTTCTAGACACAGAAACATGAAAATTTAAATGCAGGCTGCCAGACAGATATATGTTTATAATTACTGGACTAAAAACTATAGAATCTACCGTGCAGGAGGCCATTCAGCCCACCGAGTCTGCACCGGCCCTTACAAAGAGCACCCTACTCAAGCCCACGTCTCTACCCTATCCCCATAATCCATAACCGAGTAACCCCCACTTAATCTTTTTGGACACTAAGGGCAATTTAGCATGGCCAATCCGCCTAACCCACACATCTTTGGACTGTGGGAGGAAATCGGAGCACCCAGAGGAAACCCACGCAGACACGGTGAGAACGTGCAGACTCCGCACAGACAGCGTTTGGTTCATTGATCTGAAAAGGAAAGTCACCTAAAGTCAGCACAATTGGGCACAGTTGGGAATGTTTGCAACCAATCCCTTTGCAAACAAACCGAGAAGTTAACCCTTTCCACTGACAGCACGGTGACAATTTGCCTTTTAAAGATTTGGCTTTATCCCATTTCTTATCTTTCAAAACAGGTGTTTGAGAACGGGAGATATGGGAGTTATCGCCAAACTGATTTCAAATACTTGTGTCTCTGATATACAAAGACAATATTGTGTGAATGCAATTACTATTGGACAGTAAAGTTTCTCCAGGACTCCTGAATGAGACTGATAATAATTAATAGGATGGCCCACTTAGAATAAGATATAGAGAAAATCACATCACCCAATGGGAAATGGGATAACTCACCCTGGGGAGAGTTCAATAGAATAGAACGATGTTATATCGATGTACATTCTAGTGAAAATCAGTGTAGATCAGACAAATAAATTGATAACTTTCTCTTGGAGATAAATATGTCCCTGCCTCTTAACTTTAAAAGATAAACTGAATTGATTGGCCATTGACTGAGGCATTGGAGCCATGCAGGGAGAGGGAAGTACAGATCCTCCAACAGAGATCCCCCCGCCAGATTTTTCGGTGAGATCACCTGAAAGTCCAAGAGTGACGTGTATGGCACATGGAGCCTGATACTGGGATACCAGTGTCGGTGTGCTGATGTGGAAATGCATGGTGAAGCTGGAAGCTGCACTGAAGAACGGGTCCCAGACATACTCAGCTATTCGATAACAGAACATCGAGTGATTAATGTGGTCAGTAGAATGAGACAACATTTTAATTCATTATGATATTGACACATACTCCACTGAAAAACTGACTTTAAAACAATCAGAATATAATTATATACACTTGTATCTGTCAGTGGGAGTGAAATTAAAGTGAAAAGGGATCTAGAATCTGGATTCAGAAAATATCCACAAGGTGGAGGTAGCTGAACAGAGAGCTGGAGAATCTTTAAAGTCCGTACATGAACTTCTGTTTGAAGCTGATGTATTTTCAACATGCCAATAATTTGGAATGGTGTGAGATGCTCTGCAGCTGGGAAAGATGAATCTAAGTGAACAGTTATCACATTTTACTGGAAAGGTTTTTACTTTTATTCTTGGCGGCAGCTCAAGCATTTGTGTTGCTGATTCTGATAATTTTAGCAGTTTTAGTATGTTATCGAAATGTGTTATCGATGTAATCAAGAAATTATGAAAACAAACTTGTAGTGTAGAAATAGGTGGGTTGATCAGAAATCAGTTGAGAGAAGTCAATAAGGATATTCACTTCTCAAGACGAGAAGATTTGTAAGAAATAAATGATAAAACATGAAGGCATTTATTGAATATTATAAGAATAGCTCACTTCCTTTCTCGCCTGTGAAGAAATCTTCCACAGCAGCTTGCTGGGTGACAAACACAGGACAGACCTGTTCTTTCTGCCCAGGACTGGTCTCTAACACAGGCTCTTAAATTGACATTTCTAACCCTGATATGATTGGATCTCAGGATCCATCCGCAAACCATTTGTCTGTGTAAAGGTTAAAACAGGAAGAGATTTCTAAAAAGGTCCAGACTGGCTTCACCCAACACCCACACTGGCTCACAGCAGTGAACCATCCAGAGGAGACTGCAGCCACTAGTAATGGAGACCAGTACTCATTCTGCATCATCCGTCTGTCCTCTGGGACTGGGAAATCATTCTCAGGCTGTATGATTTTTTTGTGTCCATTATGCATCATCTTTAAACTCTTGTTTCTCAATAAACCAGCGTAAAATCACATATTGGCTTGGTCCCATTTTTGGGGTTATCTGTGACTCCTGGATCAAGTATCTCACCGATCACTGCATGCTGTTCTGGTCACCATATTATAAAATGATACCGAGGCACTGAAGAGGGTGCAAAGAAGATTTATAATGGTGAAACCAGAAATGTGTAGGTACATATAAAATATCAGGAAAGGATTGACAGGCTGGGTCTCCTCTCTCCTTCGAAATGAGGGCGGAGAGGATAACCTAATAGAAATCTTTAAAATAATGGAAGGTTTTGTGAGAGAGGATATGGAGAGAATGTGGGGAAGAGCATAACTAGAGAACATAAATACTTTATACACATGATATGGAGACACCAATCCATATCTACACCTGTTCCAGATTTTAATGTAATTGTCCAATACAGAAAACACAGTATTTTGTGTCTGTGTGGGTCTCACCCCCAAACCCAAGGAAGTAATAAGGTATGAGAATTGAAATAATCTAGAGTTAGAAAGGAGAAAAGTCCCCAAAATGGAGCAATCTGTGACAGGACACAAATTAGTTGCCTCTTATCCTGGAGAAATTAAGGTTCCAGCAAAGTGTGTGTCTGAAACATTAATTCATTTGACAAATATCAAAATATTAAACTCCAACTGGTTACAGGGATTATTATCAGCAGCAACAAACTCCAGCTGTCAGAATGAACATGGTTCAGTCCTGGATGTGATTAACAGCAGCAATAACAGCAGAATCCAACCCCTGCAGTCACTCGTGAAGTCTCTGGTGTCTCAGCATGTGGGATGACCAAGTGAATCTCTTCCACACACAGAGCAGATAAATGGCCTCTCCCCAGTGTGAGTGCATTGGTGTTTCAGCAGATCAGATGTAGTTTTATAGCTCTTCTCACAGTCAGAACATTTAAAAGGTTCCTGATAGATAGTTTTTTGAAGAATAAAGGGATTAAGGGTTATGGTGTTCGGGCCGGAAAGTGGAGCTGAGTCCACAAAAGATCAGCCATGATCTCATTGAATGGCGGAGCAGGCTCGAGGGGCCAGATGGCCGACTACTGCTCCTAGTTCTTATGATCACTGAACAAGTTGATGTGTAGCAAGGTTCCATAAGTGAAGGAATCTCTTCCCACACTTGGAGCAGGTGAACAACCTCTCTCCAGTGTGAACTGTCTGGTGTCTCTGCAGGTTAGATCAATGATTAAATCTTTCCCCACACACAGAGGAAGGGAACAGCCTCTCCCCAGTGTGAACCTGCTGGCGTGTGAGCAGGTTGGCTGACTGAGTGAATCCCTTCCCACACTCGGAGCAGGTGAATGGCCTCTTTCCGGTGTGAACTCGCTGGTGTCTCAGCAGATCCATTTCACTTTTGAAGCTCTTCTCACAGTCAGAACAGTTAGAAGATCTCTTATTACTGTGCACAAGTTGATATTTCATAAGGTGTGCTGACTGAGTAAATCCCTTTCCACACAGGGAGCAGGTGAACGGTCCCTCACCAGTGTGACTGCGTTGATGAGCTTCCGGCAGGGATGGAGATTTGAACCCCTTCCCACAGTCTCCACATTTCCACCGTTTCTCCATGGTGCCAATGACCTTGTGTCTCTCCAGATTGGAGCCTCATTCACACATAGAACATCATGTACAGTTTCTCTCTGCTGTGAATGATGTGATGTTTTTTCAGGCCGTGTAACTGGTTAAGGCTCTTTTCACAGTCAGCTCACTGGAACACATTCACTTGCGTATTTATGTGTCTCGGTGCTTTTTCCAGTCACACTGACCTTCCCAGAGATAGAAGACAAACATTTCTCCTTCCACATTCAGGGGCCGATGATATTCATAACCTGACAAATCAAAAGGCTCTCAAACCTTGAGTTTGCTGTCTGTAAGTCTTTCCATTCCATACCCTGTAAAAAGAATCAAAGTAGAATGAAACTCAATGGACAGCACAAAAACAGGTCATTGTATCCAGTGTCAGTGTATATATTCCCCATGAGCCTACCACTTCTCTCTGTCTGTAGGTCTTTCTATTCCTTTCTCTCTTGTGTCTGCAACTTGCTAAGTGCATTCATGCTGTTTTCCTCAACCAGTCCCTGTGGCAGCAAGTTCCACACCCTCTGGATAAAGACATTGAATCTCACCAGTACTATCCTGTGTGGCCGAAGAGCGATGCTGCCTCTTTTCTCAATTTCCTGCAGAGGCTGAATCATTGTTGATGAAAAAGCGTTGAGCCCAGCAGCATTACTCTTGTCTGATCATCTCTGGAAAGCAGGCGTACCAGCAAAGTCAGCTCAGCCTTCACAACACTCAGAATAAAGCCGATACCTTGTCAAGGAACTGCAATGAACCACAAACAACTATTTGTAGGAATCCCTGTCTGCCTATCCTCCGGTAAAACATCTTGAGATGTTGGTGGCGATATGTGAATAAGATGCGGCGTTTCTTCATTCAAGTTTGTGAATTGGAATTCTACACCCTCGAAGGCTGTGGATGCTCAGTCGCTGAGTATATTCAAGACTGAATTCAAGAGATTATTGGATACAGAGGGAAAGAAGGAAAATGGCGACAAGAAGAAAAAGTGGAGCAGGCTCTATGTCCTCCAACTGCTCCTGTTTATTCTGCTCTTAAGTGGCTCTTGATGGACAGTGTTCTCTTTACATTTAGTAAAATGACCAATAACGATTTCGGATGTTATTTTGGTTCCATTCAGGTTCCGAGAATCGTAGAGATGCATTGCACAAGAGGGGGCGATGGGGGTTGTTCAGCCCATCTTTCCTGTGCTGACTTTTAGAAAGAACGGACTTGTTCAGTCCCTCAGTCCAGTTTCATGTCCCTCGCCTTGCACCTTCTCATCCTCAGGTAACTATCCACCTCTCTTTTAAAATTAATTAGTGAATCGTATCGCTGCCTTTTCAGGCAGATCCTGGAACTCACTGAGTTTTGCTCAACTGCCATTGTGATACAGGTAGTTCAGTGAAGGTTTTACAGTGGGCAGTACGAGAGTATTTCAAAAATATCAACAGAAAAATATGTTTGAATATTAAAATTATTGGATGGGAGGGTAGAGCTGGTCCAGGGTTCAGAAAGATTTTTCTCCTGGTCACTGGGACCCTGAAGCCTCCACTTCCTGTTCCCTCACCAAAATGGCCGCACATGTGCCGTTTTTACCAAGTTTCTACTTTGTTTCTACCAAGATGGCGGCCGGTCACCCTGGGTCAGTGGGCCTACACTAGACTCTGGACACTTTGGGAGCAGAAGAGGAAAAATAGAAGTGGAGAGGCAGGAGGTAAAGGAGACAAATTTTATACAACTACAACTTGAATAATAACTTTGACAGAATCTCAAACCCCCAACTTCCCCAAAGTAAGAGGTGTATATGAAAACCACCACCTCCAATTCACACATCGTCCTGACTTGTCTGACATCCAGAATTGGGTGAGCAGACATTTCCTCCAATTAAACATTGGAAATAGTGAAGTCATTGAGTTTGCACATTCTCCCAGTGTCTGCGTGGGTTTCATCCCCACAACCCAAAGATGTGCAGCGTAGGTGGATTGGCCACGCTAAATTGGAAAATAATAATTGGGTACTCTAAATTTATTTTTAAAAATAAATAGTGAAGCCATTGTCTTATGGCCCTGCTACAAACTCCATTCTCTAGTCACCATCCACCTCCCTGGCAACTGTTTATTTTATCCTTTCACAGGGAGTGGATATTGCTGGGAGAAATCATTGCCCACTCCTAATTGCCCTCGAGAAGATGGTGGTGAGTTGTCTTCTCAAACTGATGTAATGTATGATGTGTAGGTTGGGCCACAGTGTGGCCAGGGTGGGAATTCCAGGATTTTCACCCAACAACAGTGAAGGAACAGGGACATAGTTCCAAGTCAGGATGTTGTGTGGCTTGGAGGGGAACCTGCAGGTGATGGTGTTCTCATGTGTCTGCTGTGCTTGTCGTATGAGGCGGTCACAAGTTGAAAAGTACTGTCCAAAGAGCCTTGTTGAGTTGCTGCAGTGCATCTTGTAGGTGGTATGCGCACTGTGTGTGACTAATGCAGATTTCAATGTCATATTTGACCAGAAGATGAGCTTTTGACTACATATTTGCACCATCACTAAGACTGTTTATATCCAGCTCAATAATATTGCCCGACCTAGCCCACACCTCAGTGTATCTGCTCTGAAACCAACATCTATGCAACTATTATCTTTAAACTTGATGATTCCAACACACTCCTGAACAGCATCCCAACCTTTATCATCTGTAAACTTGAGATCTTTGCTGCCCATTTTCTCACTCTTACCAATCCCCTTTTCATTTGGCGCAGTCTTATCAACTGGTTGAACTGTTGATTACCAGAGGCAGCAGCAACACATCCAGCTCTACCTGGCTCTGCTCTCCTCTGCCTAAACTGATCACTATTTCTGGATTGTTCCTGGAAGCAAGGACAACTCAGATTCTGTTCTTCATGATCATCTTCTTAAATCTCTCTCCTGACTTCAAACAAGTGCAAGAAGCTCATTGATTTCTTTGTCACTGACACTGAGATCATCCGTTCAGCTGAATCTACTCCCAAAAGTTATTTGTGAACTCGCCTGTGTCTCATTAGGTTTTGTGACAGCGTGAATCTCTTCCCACACATGGAGCAGTTGAAAGGCCTCTCCCCGATGTGAACTCGCTGGTGTGTTAGAAGGTCAGATGAATCAGTAAATCTCTTCCCACACTTGAAGCAGATGAACGGACTTTCCCCAGTGTGACCACGTTTGTGTTTCAGCAGGTGTGATGAACTGCTGAATCCCTTCATACACACAGAGCAGATGAATGGCCGCTCTCCAGTGTGAATTCGCTGGTGTGTGCGAAGGTTGAACAATCGATGAAATTGTTTCCCACACATGGAGCAGGTGAAAGGTCTCTCCCCTGAGTGACTACGCAGATGAGTTTCCAGTTGGGATGGAGATATGAATGCCTTCCCACAGGCCCCACATTTCCATGGTTTGTCTATGGTGTGGATGTCCTTGTGTCTCTCCAGGTTCGACGATTTCACACCTGTAAATTTCAAATTTCCCATAAAAAGAGTTTATAAACATCATCATTGTCAATACCGAATAAAAATGAAGGAGAGACAATTCTAGTTTGTTTGGAACAGGTTTTCTGCACTTCTTTCTGTGAAACAGTAAATCCTCATCACATCCATTCTCCCTCCTCCCTATGCTGGAATCCAAACCCCAGGGTGACAAACCAGCCCACATTTTATGGGCCATATTTGAATCCACTGAGATTTGCTGCTTGGGTGTCTGACTCGTCAACTGGACCTATGTAGAACTCTGTTCCAACCGTTCTGGCAGCCAACCACACCCTCCCTGGCCTCACATTTCTGTCAGCAGCCCACCCAACACCGCCCACCTCTTCACACAGACCCATGCAGGCTTACCTTTAATTTTCACCATGAGAGTTTGTCAGTCTGCCAAATCTTTCAAACCATCTTCAAAATTCCTTTCCTTACAGTTTACCCGCTCCCTCCACTCTGGCTGGGTTCAGTTCTCAAGTCCCTCTGTGCAGTGAGAATAAATCGGTAATTTTCTCTCCTGGTCACTGGAATCCTGATGCCCCGCCCACTCTGTTGTTTCACCAAGACGGCCACAGCTGAAGCAAACAAGCCCCGGGAGCTGCAAAATCAGGATCTGTGGGTTCTTTTTGGCGGTTTGGGGCCTCCAGCGGGTGTTTGCAAATCCTCCCCGCCCATCTCCCAGGGTTTCCTTCCTTTCCAGAGATCAGAGTCCTCATTGATTTGAGTGCAAAGTGTGAGCTCTTATTTATTGTCTCCCTCCCGAATGGCCTCCTTCTGCACTGTAGATTCAATGATAATCTATGATTAATCTAGGACAAAGGTTCGGCACAACATCGTGGGCCGAAGGGCCTGTTCTGTGCTGTATTTTCTATGTTCTATGTTCTCCCCCATCCTCTGATGTGAACCATCCTCCAGTCGCTGAAGCAGGATGGTGACCGTTAATCTGGGCCTGTTCCTAGGAGGGAGAAGCCCCGCAGCTGCAAACCAGGGAGCTGACAATGATTGTGAAGGGTTTGCGGATCCTCCCTCCCACCGCCTGATACTAACTTTGCTTCCACGGGACAAAGGACTCTCCTCCAGACGAACAATAGCATTGCACCTGCGCGCTACTGTCTCACCTCATCAACCGCACTGCGCATACTCCAGATCACAATGCCCAGGGGAATGATTGACGGCGGCTCAGGACCACTAATAATAGGGGGCAGGACTGGAGGACCGAATGGGAGCGGCTGGTCCTCCAACCAATCTGAGCGAATGAGGGGTAGTGAATGAAGCATACGCAGTGCGGGAAATGGCGAGGGGTGGATGCTTTTTTTCTCGGATCCGTAATTTGTAAGCGTAAAATTACAGATCGGAGCGTATGATGGAACCGGCGTGTGGACGGGAAGATTTCTATACAGGTTGTGTGATCTACAAACTCCCTCAAAAACTCATCAATCGCATTTGTACTGAGCGGGGCCAAAGATCCCTTAAATCGTCCCGGTTAATGATCACCATCTTTATTGGGGGCAATGTACAGCACTGAGCATGTGCGGCCGCCATCACGTTGGGGGCATTATTTTCATAGCTGGGTGGAGCTTGTCCCCCATTGTTTCGAATTGAGACAACCTGTCCATCAAACTGGGTCACCCTTCGAGTCCCAATGACTTAACGATGAGGCAGGGTGGAAGCAGGGAAGGAAAGAAAAGGATGTAAATCCTGCTCTCTGGATCCTACTACCTCAAGGGACATCCTGCCTTTTGTGCCCAAATATCTGTGGCAAAAGTACCCTAAAACATATGGAATTATGCTCACTACTCCCAAAATGTTCCCCTACTGAAACCTCAACCACCTGTCCAGGCTCATTCCCCACCAGATCCAGTACTGCCCCTTCCCTCGTTGGACTATCTACATATTGCACCAAGAAGGGACTGCTGACAATGACAAGGGGTAAAGTTAAGTTCAGTAGGGCACACGAGTGGTCATCCTAAGTTACAATTATATTCACAACCTAAGATGTGCTGGTTGGGTGGATTGGCCGCGCTAAATTGCCCCTTAATTGGAAAAGAAATATAATTGGCTACTCTAAAATATTTTTTAAAAGTTAGAATTATAGAATCTCTGTTTCTGGGAGGGCAGTTTACGAGCTTTGAGGGGCTGACTGAGATGTTTGGGTTGGCGTGGGGAGAATGTTTTAGGTATATGCGGGTGCTGGACTTTGCAAGGAAGGTCTTCCCAACCTTCCCAATAGTGCCTGTCTCCTCGCTGTTGGAGGTGGTGCTGTCAACGGACAGGGGGAGGGGGGTGGGGTCGTCTCGGTGATTTACAGGAGGGTTTTGGAGGAGGATGGGGTGACCATGGAGGGGTTAAGGTGAAGTGGGAGGAAAAGCTGGGTGTGGCACTGGAGGAGGGTGTGTGCTGTGGAGGCTAAACGCCTCAACTTTGTGTGCGAGGCTGGGGCTGATACCGCTGAAGGTGGTGTACAAGGTGCACCTTACAAAGTCTTGTGGTCTTGGCACCTTCAGGTGATGCCACCTAAGACAGAGTAAATAAAATCAGGAATACTCAGGAAGTATCAATTCGAGGAGCATAGATCTCTCAGCGGTTACAAAGGAATAGATCAGAGTTTTAGCAACAGATGCTCTGAGCCTTGGCTGGAGTTAGGCAATGTTACTGAGGTGGAATCCAGTCTTCAAGATGATGTAAATATGTGGTTGGGAGCAAGTCACAGGGTCAAATATCACACCAACCATTTGGACAATCTCTTTTAATCTCAATCTCAAAACAATGACCAGGGTGAGGGATGGAGTCAGTGGCTAATAAATTGAGTTTGTTACAGGGGCTGAACGCAATGTCTTCCCAATATTGAAGTGGAGAAAGTTTCTGCTCACCCATTACTTACTGTCAGAACTGTGTGTGCCTTGGAGGGGAACTTGGATGTGATGGTGTTCACAGACCCGATATCCTAGTCCTTCAAGGAGGCGAAGGTTGAGGGTTTGGGAGATTCTGTCAATGTTCTGGTTAGATTTTGGAAATATAAATTCCCTCTCCTCCGCCTCTGCTCTCAATCTTTTCTCACTCTCCTCCCCCCACAGAGGCCTGAAACTTTTCTGGCCCAGACCTGTGGATGGTTCCCTTCCCTGAACGACATCAGTGAATCAGTTGTTCTTTTGTGAACATCTGGCAGTTTTCAAGGTCACCTTTTCCTAGTGCCGGCCTCACAAATGACCAGATTTCAGCTCAATTTCACAATCCACCTTTGTGTTTTTCTGGATTTTCTCTCACTCCTTTTTTTCTGTCTAAACTGATTTCATGGGATATTGGAAGGGGAAGGTTTGCATTTGGGAAACATCACATCAGGATCTGACGGAGTCGCTGAAGTTATCGTTACTGAATATCAACAGGTTTTGAACATAATATAAGAATATAAGAACTGGGAGCAGGAGTAGGCCACCTGGACCTTTGAGCCTGCTCCGCCATTCAATGAGATCATGGCTGATGTATTGTCGACTTAGCTCCACTTTCCTGCCAGAACACCATAACCCTTTATTCCTTTATTCTTCAAAAAACTATCTATCTTTATCTTGAAAACATTTAATGAAGGAGCCTCAACTGCTTCACTGGGCAGGGAATTCCATCGATTCACATGGAAGGAAAAAACACCGTTCACAGTGAAGAGAAACCATATGTGTGTTGTGTGTGTGGACGAGGTTTCAGCCAATCTTCTGGCCTGTCAAGACACAAGCGCATTCACACTGTCGCGAAACCGTGGAAATGTGGGGATTGTGAGGCGGCATTTGGTTTCCCATCTGAGCTGGAAACTCATCGACACACTCACGCTGGGGAGAGACCATTCATCTGCTCCGTGTGTGGGAAGAGATCTACTTGGTCATCAAACTTGCTGACACAACAGCAGGTTCACACTGGAGAGAAGTTGTTCACCTGCTGTGTGTGTGGAAAAGGATTGACTGATTCATCCAAGCGACTGAAACAGCAGCGAGTTCACACCGGGGAGAGACCATTTGCCTGTACTGAGTGTGGGAAGGGATTCACTCATATATTCACCCTGCTGAGACACCAGCGAGTTCACACTGACAAAATACCTTTCAAATGTCTGCACTGTGGGAAGTGCTTTAAAAGCTCTGGAAAACAGATGTACCATCAACATGTTCACACTGATGAGAGACCTTTTAAATGCCCAGACTATGTGAAATGTTATGAAGGCTCCTGGGAGCTGATGTCCCACCAATATATTCACACTGATGAGAGACCGTTCAGTTGCTCTCACTGCGGGGCTGGGTTCAGGCGATCATCTAAACCCACAGTCCACCATTGAATTCACACTAGGGAGAGCCCATTCATCTGATTGTGGGAAGGGATTCATCCACCTTGCTGAAACACTAGTGGGATCATATTGGGGTGATACAGTAGCACAATGGTTAGCACTGTTACTTTATAGCGCCAGGGTCCCAGGTTCGATTCGCGGCTTGGGTCACTGGCTGTGCGGAGCCTGCATGTTCTCCCCGTGTCTGCGTGGGTTTCCTCCGGGTGCTCCAGTTTCCTCCCACGAGTCCCGAAAGAGGTGAACATAGAACAATATGCAAGAGCAGCACGGTGGCGCAGTGGTAGCACTGCAGTCTCACGGCACCGAGGTCCCAGGTTCAATCCCAGCTCTGGGTCCCTGTCCGTGTGGAGTTTGCACATTCTCCCCGTGTTTGCGTGGGTGTCACCCCCACAACCCAAAAAATGTGCAGGGTAGGTGGATTGAACATGCTAAATTGTCCCTTAATTGGAAAAGATGAATTGGGAACCCCAAAATTAAAAAAAAAAAACAGAACAATACAGCACAGGAACAGGCCCTTCGGCCCTCCAAGCCTGCGTCGATAATGGTACCTGCCTAAACTAAAACCGTCTGCACTTATGGAGTCCATATCCTTCCATTCCCACCCTAGTCATATATTTATCTAGTTGTCCCTTAACTGCCTTGACCGTACCTGCTCCCACCACCTCCCCAGGCAGCACGTTCCATATATTTCCCACCCTGTATAAAAAACCTGCTTCGTACATCTGTTCTGAACTTTTCCCCGCGCACTTTAAACCTATGTCCCCTAGTACTTGACTCTCCTACCCTAGGAAAGAGCATCTGACTATCCACTCTGTCCATGCCACTCATAATCTTGTAGACCTCTATCAGCTCGCCTCTCAACCTCCGTCGTTCCAGTGAGAACTGACCGAGTTTATCTAACGTGCTGTTGGGTAATTTGGACATTCTGAATTCTCCCTCCGTGTACCCGAACAGACGGCAAAATGTGGCGACTCGGGGCTTTTCACTTCATTGCAATGTTAATGTGAGCTTACTTGTGACAATAGAGATGATTATTATTAAAGACAGACCTTTCAAATGTTTAAACTGTGGGAAATTCTATAAAATGTCCAGGGAACTGATGTCCCATCAGCTTGTTCACACTGATGAGAGACCGTTCAGGTGCTCTCACTGTGGGACTAGATTCAGCAACTCACTGTATACCGGCGAATTCACACTGGGGAGATGCAAACTTTCCTCATAGTTAAAATTCTCCATCCCTGGTAACATCATCATAAATCTTCTCTGCAACGGGCAGCATGAGGTCCCAGGTTCGAATCCTGGCCCCGGTCACTGTCCGTGTGGAGTTTGCACATTCCCCCTGTGTTTGCGTGGGTTTCGCCCCCACAACACAAAGTTGTGCAGGGTAGGTCGATTGGCCACAATAAATTGCCCCTTAATTGGAAAAAATTAATTGGGCACACTAAATTTAAACAAATAAATAATCTCCTCTGCAGTCTCTCTCGGATGATCACATCCTTCCTGTAATATGGCTGTGGTCTAACTGGTGTTTGATGCAGTTCCAGCACAATCTCCCTGTTCTCATAATCTCAACCCTCGGCTACCAAAGGAAACTATCCCACCTGCCTTCCTGAGCACTGAAATGAAATGAAATGAAAATGAAATGAAATGAAAATCGCTTATTGTCACGAGTAGGCTTCAATGAAGTTACTGTGAAAAGCCCCTAGTCACCACATTCCAGCGCCTGTTCGGGGAGGCTGGTACAGGAATCGAACCGTGCTGCTGGCCTGCCTTGGTCTGCTTTAAAAGCCAGCGATTTAGCCCAGTGTGCTAAACCATCCTCTCACTGAAGAGAGAGAGTGAGAGGCAGCTGAGAGAGACAGAGGGAGAGAGAGGAAGCAGAGGGGGTGAGAGGCACCAGAGAGAGAGAGGAACACCAGAGACTGGGAGAGGCAGGAGAGAGGGAGGAGAGAAGAGAGAGACAGTCTAGTCAGTAACAAAAATAAGTAATGGAATTGAGTTCAGACACGGATCTGCATGAACCGACACCACTTTATTGACAGATTGACAAGGTAGTCACTGTACTTGAATCAATGTTATTCACTTTTGGAATTGAATGAACAAAGGGTCAGATTAACTATATCACAATCACCCAGATTCAAATAGGTCTGTTTAATACAGAACAGGATTAAACCCAGTGTCCAATATTACAGGTGTCTGTGGCTGTTTGATGCCTGGTTTCATTGTACAGCTGACAAGCCCACAGCTTCAGTGAACTCGTCTACCCAGGGTCTGTTTCTAAACCCTCATCACAACATAATACCTGGTTAGCTATTTATATATGGTCAGCCTGGTTGGACAGCTAACACAAAGCTCAACCAGAAACTATGGTTCTTCTTTCAACTGATTCCAGCTCCGACATGCGGTCACAGCATCTCCAGCCTTCAGCTCTGTTACTGGGCTGTTATTGACATGAGCAAGAGAGAGACAGCAAGTTGCCTGAGGCTTAAATGGGAAGTTGAAACTTGTGACTCAAAACCAACTGTGTAAGATCTCTGAAAAGATCAGGAATTTTAAAAGATAAATTCTAAACCCAGTGAACAAATTAATGAGTCATAAGACAAAAACTTCAGGTTTTATGACTTTACTGCAACAAACTAGAAGCAACAATGCCTAAACACTATTTTTATAGGGAACGTATCCCTTAAACTACAAATAGAATGTAGCCCTTTTACTTTTCAGACAATCAAAAATCACACTCCATGGTTACGTCGCTGAATTGTCACTCAATTCTCCTGGAAGCAGCCCAATGTGATTCTTCGTTCCTGTGTTTACTTCCATTCTGTTCCTTTTCCTGATTGGCAATCCTTAACCCCAGAAGTGTCTTTTGCAATGATGATTCTCCTGATGATATTCAGGTCCCCATAAACCAAGTGACTCCTCCAAATCCTGAAGTGGCGTTAGGTTTTTTTCTGCAAATCTTCATCTAATATCCTGTAAAAGGAATTTACAAATGGAAATTGAGAACAGGCAATTCTAGTTTCCATCCAACACACTCTCCCTCCATTCTCACTCTGCTGTAATATTCATCCTCCTAATTCTCTAAAGGTGCTGATTCAGGCTGACTGATAGATCCCTGCTCCCCGTCTTGGAGAGGCCTGAAAATCTCCATGCAGGCTGCCAGACAGAAATATGTCTATGTTACTGAACTCAAAATGTGTGGAACATACAGACTGGATTCACTTCCTTTCTCTTCAGCTGCTGCAAGTCACCACTGTCCCCTCAGAATGAGGAAAGAAATGGAAAGATAAAGTAGACTTGCAGCAGCTGCTGCCTCTTGTGGGGCATTCCAGAACGAGAGGTAATAGTCTTACGGTAAGCGGTAGCAAATTCAAAACAGTTTTAATTTAAAAAAAATTTTTTTTAAGAGTACCCAATTATTTTTTTTTCAATTAAAGGGCAATAATTTAGTGTGACCAATCCACCTACTCTGCACATCTTTGGGTTGTGGGGGTGAAACCTACGCAGACACAGGGAGTAAGTGCAAATTCCACACAGACATTGACCCAGGGCCGGGATCGAACCCAGATCCTCAGCGCCGTTCAAAACAGTGTTGAGGAGAAGCTGCTTCTCCCAAGGGCTGTGAATCTGTGGAATTCACTACCCCAGAGTGCGGTGGAGCTGGGACAGTGAGTAAATTTAGGGAGGAGTTAGACAGATTTTTAATCTGGTTGAAGGGTTCTGAAGAACTCTCAGGACGGTGGAGATAAGGCCAGGATGAGATCAGCGATGACCAAATGGCGGAGCAGACTCGATGGGCCAAATGGCCTAATTCTGTTCTTATATCGTATGAACTTCTGAAAGGGGCAGACATTGATTTGCTCCCAGATGTTGCCCAGAGGAGGAAGTTTTAGTCTGAAACCCATTGTTTAACCTCCACGTTGTGACATCACAAAGGAATTCATTCTCTAAATCAGCCAATAGGAATCCATTCGCTCCGTGGTGACGTCACTGCATTAGTGCGCACACGCCGGCGCGCGGACACGCGAGCGCCGCCCCCACCCTCTGTTCCGTCTCCTCCAACACATCCTCGAGACGGTTTCCAGCAACCGGCTGACAGTTCCGGCCGTCGGTGATCGCCCCTTCCTTGACCCGGGACTGCGCATGCGTCGGGGAGCTCACTTCCCCTGACCTTACCTCTCAGGTGTTGACCAATGGGAAGACTTGGAGGACCGGAAAGACTCTGCCCCTCCGCCAATCAAAGCTCCCCCATTGTCTTGATGTGAAAGCTGCACATGGAGGTTTCTGCCGAGCAAAGCTGTTGTTCCCCCCAACCCTGAATGAGCTTGAGCTGCAGACAGACTCCTGTCTCCAACATCTGTGAGTAAAACACTTTATTTTCTCCCCCTTTCCATTTATTTTCTCATTCTCACCTTCAATTGGTAACTTGCAGCGACTGAAGGGAAAGGAAGTGAATCCAGGGAGGGTGCAGACTCTGCAAAGCTTGGCCCAGGTCTCTCTCTCTCTCTTAAAGACATTGACATCCTTTGCTCCCTCAGCTTGACACATTTATTTGTCTGACTAAAAGGACGATCTCTTTCCCAATGTTCACAATTAAAGGGCTAGTTTCCCCAGGAGATGGCTGACATTTAAAGGGTCAGTAAACAGGCCAAATCCAACCCAGCTAATTACTTCCCTGTCGGAATACTCTCCATCATCAGCAAAGTAATGGAAGGAGTCATCAAAGGTCCTATTAAGTGGCACTTCTTCTGCAATAACCTGCTCCAGGCGCTCAGTTTGGGTTCTGCCAGGGTCTCTCAGCTCCTGACCTCATTACAGCCTTGGTTCAACCAACATCCTGGGGGTTACCATTGATCAGAAATTGAACTGGACTAGCCATATTAATACTGCAGCTACCAAGGCAGATCAAGGGCTGGGAATCCTACGGTGAGTAACATGCCTCCTGATGCCCCAAAGCCTGTCCACCAGACATCTACAAGCACAAGTCAGGAGTGTAATGGAATACCCTCCACTTTGCTGGATGAGTGCAGCTCCAACAACACGCAAGAAGCTCGACTCTATCCAGACAAAGCAGCCTGATTGATTGCATCGCCTTCCACAAACATTCCACCACCGACAAACATTAGCAGTCGTGTATACCATTTACAGGATACACTGCAGTAACTCATAAAGATTCCTCAGACAGCACCTTCCAAACCCACAACCACTACCATCTAGAAGGACAAGAGCAGCAGAAACCTGGGAAGCCCACCACCTGGAAGTTCTCCTACAAGTTGCTCACCACCTTGACTTGGAAATATCTTGCCATTCCTTCACTGCCCCTGGGGCAACATCCTGGAATTCGCTCCCGAACAGCACAGGGGATGTAGGGCAGCATGGTGGAGCAGTGGTTAGCGCTGCTGCTTCACGGCTCCGAGGTCCCAGGCTCAATCCCGGCTCTGGGTCACTGTCCGCGTGGAGTTTGCACACTCTCCCCGTGTTTGCTTGCGTTTCGCCCCCACAACCCAAAGATGTGCAGGGTAGGTAGATTAGCCACACTAAATTGCCCCTTAATTGTAAAAAATTAATTGGGTATCCTAAATTTATAAAAAAACGAAGTGGGAAAAAAAAACAGCACAGGGGATGTACCTACACCTCAAGGACTGCAGCAGTTCAAGAAGGCAGCTCACCACTACTTCGGAAGGGCAACTGGGATGGGCAATAAATGCTGGCCTAACCAGCATTGTCCACATCCCGTAAATTAATTTTTAAAAATTCAATATTGGACAGAGATATGTCGAGTGTTGTTATATGGTATGTATTGTAGCTATTATTGATGGTTCTGTAAGACAATACATGTATTATTATTTCTCCTTTTGTAAATATTACTGTACCTACATTATATATTTCCAGTCATACAGTCATTGCAGCACTGACAGAATCCATTTGGTAACTCAAGTCAATGCTGACTCTCTACAGCAATCCAGTCAGTCCCATTCCCCCTGTGTTCCCCTGAAAGTTTATTTTCTTCAAGTAACCATCTTATTTTATTTTAAATTATTGATCATCTCGACTTCCGCAACCCTTGTGGGCAGTGAGTTCCCTGTCATGACTACTCCATGACTAAATAAAATTCTTCCCCAGAATTTCCCTATCTCTAATCAGTAAATGTACTTATATGGAGATTCTCTACTCTTTTGTACAGGTTTTAGTGAGTTTAGTTTTGTTGATCAGCACCTTCAGGAAAATTGGAAGGGAAAGTAAGTGAATAACGGTCTCTGTGTCCAGGACAGGAAACAGTGAGCTTGGATCTATCAATCAGCCTGGATCAGCATCTTCAGGAGAATTGGGAGGGTGAATATTAGTTATAGCAGAGTGAGAATGGAGGGAGAGTGTGTGGGATTGAGATTTAGAGCATTTCAGGGAAAGAGAGAGGAAAGAATGTTCGATAGAAACTAGAATTGTCTGTTCTGAGTTTCTATCCTGTACTGACAATGATTACTATTGTAAAATCTGTTTGCAGGAAGTTCGAACGAGAGGAATTTGAGGCCAATATCTCAAACTAAATATCACGTCAAGAACTGACTGAGTCACTCAATTCTTGGGATCATCGGCCTTTGAATCTAGAAGGAGAAATGTTTGTCTATTCTGTCTGCTTCAAGAGATTTTAAACATCAGTGTGTCTGGAAAAGCACTGAGACACACACACACACCCGTGTGAGACTGTTACAGAGCACTGACTGTGGAAAGAGCTTTAACCAGTGACACAGCCTGAAAAAATACGGCACCATTCACAGCAGGGAGAGACTGTATAGGTGCTCAGCGTGTGGACGAGTCTTCAACTGATCGTCCAACGCGGTGAGATGCAAGATCACCCGGACCATGGAGAAACCATGGAAATGTGAGGATTGTGGGAAGGGATACATTGCCCCACACGAGCTGGAAAGACATCAACGCAGTCACACTGGAGAGAGGCCTTTCACCTGCTCTCAGTGTGAAAAGGGATTCACTAACATTGGCAACCTGCGGAGGCACGAACGAGTTCATACTGGGGAGACGTCTTTCACCTGCTCTCAGTGTGAAAAGGAATTCACTGACATTGGCAGCCTGCGGAAACACGAACGAGTTCACACTGGAGAGAGGCCTTTCACCTGCTCTCAGTGTGAAAAGGGATTCACTCACATTGGAGGCCTGCGGAGACACGAACGAGTTCACACTGGAGCGAGGCCTTTCACCTGCTCTCAGTGTGAAAAGGGATTCACTGACATTGGCAACCTGCGGAGACACGAACGAGTTCACACTGGAGAGAGGCCTTTCACCTGCTTTCAGTGTGAAAAGGGATTCACTGACATTGGCAACCTGCGGAGACATGAACGAGTTCACACTGGAGAGAGGCCTTTCACCTGCTCTCAGTGTGAAAAGGGATTCACTGACATTGGCAGCCTGCGGAAACACGAACGAGTTCACACTGGGGAGAGGCCTTTCACCTGCTCTCAGTGTGAAAAGGGATTCACTCACATTGGCAACCTGCGGAGACACGAACGAGTTCACACTGGAGAGAGGCCTTTCACCTGCTCTCAGTGTGAAAAGGGATTCACTGACATTGGCACCCTGCGGAGACACGAACGAGTTCACACCGGGGAGAGGCCATTCAACTGCTCTGACTGTGGGAAGGGATTCACTCGGTTATCCAGCCTGCTGAGACACCAGATAGTTCACACCGGGCAGAAGCCGTTCATCTGCACTGTGTGTGATATGAGATTCAATCAATTATCCAGCCTGCTGAAACACAATTTCACTCACACCAAGAGCAGGCCCTTTAAATGCTCTGACTGCAGGAGGGGTTTCAAAAGCTCACAGCGACTGATGTCCCACCAGCGCATTCACTCTGAGGAGAAACTGTTCAGCTGCTCTCACTGCACAAAGAGCTTTAGAACCTCCACCAACCTGATGAAACACGAGCGAGGTCACACCGGGGAGAGCCCGTTCACCTCTCCGACTGGGAAAAGATTCACTCGGTCATCACTTGCTGAGCCACAATGTCACTCACACCAATGAGAGACCCTTTAAATGCTCCGACTGTGGGAGTAGGTTTAAAAGCTCTCGGGTACTGATGCCCCACCTGCGCATTCACACTGAGGAGAAACTGTTCAGCTGCTCTCACTGCACAGAGGTTTCAAACATCATCCACATTGCGGAGGCACCAGCGAGTTCACACTGGAAAGAAGCTATTCACCTGCTCTCACTGTGGGGAGGGATTCACGCAGTCGTCCAACATGCTGAGACACCAAATGGTTCGCAAGTGGTGTTGGGTTTGATTCTGCTGTTAATCCTGCCGTTAATCACATCCAGGACTGAACCTGGAGCGGGTGGAGGGTTTTGCCTCCTCAACTCCTCCTGGTGCTCGGACGTAGCGACCCTGCGAACTACTGCTCCCCGGACCTGGAATAGCTGACTGTGAAGTACCGTCCATACTACCTTCCATGGAGTTCACTTCTGCCATCATCACGGGGGTCTACATCCCACCCCAGGTGGAAGTGAAGAAGGCGCTTGATGAATTGTAACCGCTATAAATAACAATGAAACAGAATACCCGGAGGCCTTGTTCATCGTGGCCGGCACTTCAAACAGGCCAACCTCCAGAGCGGGCAGCACGGTAGGTAGCATTGTGGATAGCACAATTGCTTCACAGCTCCAGGGTCCCAGGTTTGATTCCGGCTTGGGTCACTGTCTGCGGAGTCTGCACATCCTCCCCGTGTGTGCATGGGTTTCCTCCGGGTGCTCCGGTTTCCTCCCACAGTCCAAAGATGTGCAGGTTAGGTGGATTGGCCATGATAAATTGCCCTTAGTGTCCTAAATTGCCCTTAGTGTCCAAAATTGCCCTTAGTGTTGGTTGGGGTTGCTGGGTTATGGGGATAGGGTGGAGGTGTTGACCTTGGGTAGGGTGCTCTTTCCAAGAGCCGGTGCAGACTTGATGGGCCGAATGGCCTCCTTCTACACTGTAAATTCTATGATAATCTATGAAAATTCCACCAACACACTTCCTGTCCCAACAGTGGCCCCAACATCTTGACCACTGCTACACAAACATCATGGGCACCTGATGATCCATCCCGACTGCACTTTGGAAAGTTGAACCACAAGATGGTGCTCCTTTTCCCAGCATACAAGCAGAAACTTAAGCGGGAGAATCCGGTTAAGAAGGTTGTGCAAATGCTGGTCTGAGGCAACAGAAGAGCTCCTTCTCGACTTGTCCCTATTCAAGAACTCGGCAGCTAACCTAATTGGGTATGCCAGCACCATCACAGACTTCATCAGCAAGTGAGTAGAAGATTGTGTGTCAAAGAAGGTAGTACGTACGTTACCCAACCAGAATCTGGAGATTCACTCTCGACTGAAGGCCACGTCTGAGGCATTCAAGTCAGGCAACCCTGACCTACACAAAAAAATCTGGGTACAACCTCTGCAAAGCCAACAGGGATGCCAAGAGACAACAGAAGAGTTGTCCAGACTAAGCTAGAATCATGGACTCTCATCGATTGTGGCGAGGCTTAAACAACATAATGCGCTAAAAAGCAAAGCCGAGTAGAATCTTTAGCAACAGCGCACCCCTTCCCAACAAACGCAATGCATTCTATGCTTATTTCGAGCAGGAAACCAACAAACCTGTCATCTGCCCCAAGCAGCCTTGGGCACGCCCATGCCCACCGTCACAGCGTACAAAGTCAGATTGGCCGTCTTGAAAGTGAACCCTCGGAAATCGGCGGGTCCTGACGGAGTCCCTGCCATGCACCCAGATCCTGCGCGGACCAACTGGCAGGTGTGTTCACGGACATCCTCAACCTCTCCCTACTCTGGTCTGAGATTCCCACCTGCTTCAAGACCACCATCATACCGGTGCCAAAGAAAAACCAGGCAATGTGCCTCAGTGAATACCATCCAGTGGCCTTGACATTGATCATTATGAAATGCTTAGACCACAGCTGGAGTAATGTGTGCAGTTTTACTCCCCTTACCTTAGGAAAGGTATTGCCACAGAGGAACCCAACAAAGTTTCACCAGACTTGTTCCGGGTTTGGCAGGATTGTCCCAGGAAGAGAGATTGGGGAAACTTGGCCTCTATTCTCTAGAGTTTCAAGGAATGAGAGGGGATTTCATTGAAACTTACAAAATCCATAAAGGAATAAACAGGGTGGGTGCAGGTGAGATGTTTCCCCTGGTTGGAGAGTCTGGAACCAGGGGACACAAATTCAAACTAAGGGGGAAGTCACTTCGGACCGGTCTCGGAGGAGACATTTCTTTACTCAGAGAGTTGTGAATCTTTGGAATTCTCGACCCCAGAGAGCTGTGGAAGCTCAGTCACTGAGTGTGGTTAAAGCAGAGACCGACAGATTTCTTTTTTTCTTTGTTTAATAAATTAGTTTTTTCTAATTAAGGGGCAGTGTAGCGAGGCCAATTCACCAATGCTGCACAATAAGTTCGGTTGTGGATCTGAGACCCACAAGACACTAGGAGAATGTGCAAACTCCACATGGACAGTGACCCAGGGCCAGGATCAAACTCAGGTTCTTGGTGCCGTGAGGCAACAGTGCTAACCACTGGGCCACCGTGCCATCCAACTGACAGATTTCTAAATATCAATAACACAAATGGATATGGAGATAGTGTGGGGAAAAAGACATTGAATCATAGAATCATAGTATTTACAATGCATAAGGAGGCCATTCGGCCCATTGAGTGTGCACCGGCCCTTGGAATGAGCACCCTACCTAAGTCCACAACCCCACCCTATCCCCGTAATCCAGTGACCCCACCCAAACTTTTTGGACACTGAGGGCAATTTGGAATGGCCAATTCACCTAACCTGCACATCTTTGGACTGTGGGAGGAAACCGGAGCACCCAGAGGAAACCCACGCAGACACAGGGAGAAAGTGCAAACTCCGCACAGACAGTGACCCAAGCCGGAATCGAACCTGAGACCGTGGAGCTGTGAAGCAACTGTGCTAACCACTGCTACCGTGAAGTGGATGATGAGCCATGATCGTATTGAATGGTGGCGCAGGCTCGATGGGCTGAATGGCCAACTCCTGCTCTGACCTTCTGATGGTATAAAGATAGGTAGGAAAGTAATTTGTGAAGAGGACATAAGGAGACAACAATGGATAGAGATAGGTTACGTGAGTGGGAAAAGATCTGCCAAATGGAGAATAATGTGAGAAAATTAGAAATTGTCCATGTTGCCAGAAGAATAAAAAAGTTTCTGATCTGAATAGTGAGAGATTGTAGAGCTCTGAGACTCCGAGGGATCTGGGTGTCCAAGAGCATGAATCACAAAAAGAGAATTGAATACAAAAGTAGCTAGGTTATGCTTCAGTTATACAGGACATTGGTGAGACCACATCTGGAGCACTGTGTACAGTATTGCTCTCATTTAAGGAATGATGTAAATGTTTTGGAAACAGTTCAGAGAAGGCTTACTGGACTCACATCTGGAATTGGAGGCTGGTCTTATGAGGAATGATTGGACTCTGATGGAGTTTAGGTGACATGATTGATCCGTATAAAATCCTGAGGGATTTGACAGGGTGGATGTGGAAAGGATGTTTCCTCTTGTGGGAGAATCTAGAAATTGGAGTCACTTTAAAAGTAATAACTTGCCCATTTAAGGCAGAGGAGAACTTTTTTCTCTCAGGGTTATGAGTCTTGGAACTCTCTTCCTCAAAGGACAGTAGAAGCAGAGTCTTTGAATATTTTGAAGACGGAGTTGAATAGATTCTTGATAAGCAAGGGGGTGAAAGGTTATCGGGGGGTCAGTGGGAATGTGGAGTTGAGGTTACAATCAGATCAGCCGGGAACTTATTGAATAGTGGAGCAGGCTCGAGGGGCCGAGTGGCCTACTCCTCCTAATTTGTATGTTATCACATCCTTTGTAATAGATTTTGGCATTTTCACTCCGACTGATGTCAGGCTAATGGATCTGTGGTTCCCCATTTTCTTTCTCCCTCCTTAAATATTGGGGTTACATTTACCACCTTCCAATCTGCAGGAACCATTCCAGAATCTATTGAATTTTGAAAGATAATCACCAATGTATCTCTCCAGCCACCTCTTTCAACACTCTGGGATGTAGAGCAGCAGCTGCCCATATAGTTAAGTGTGTAATTGTAAGGTTGAATTTGCATAGTATCTGTAATATGTAACTGAATTTAGTGTTAGGGCCTTACTTAATAGACAGGTGACTGGGGATGCTGGGCAGGTATTGGTTCTAAGTCTGTGATCTATCGCGCTTCGTGTTCAGGATCAAGAGGAGGGATATGTGGCCGCCTAAAGTGGCGTCCGGCAAAGGATGCTGGGAAAAGTGGCCAAGTTCAGGGACAGACAGGCTGCAGCTTCCAAATAGACAAAAAGCTGGTTTGTCTAACAGCCGAGGAAAAAGGCCATCCCGGGACAATGGGCTTAAATGGAAATTGACAAAGTGACAGACTTGGTGGCGTCAGTTTTCCTCATTTGGGAAGGCATACGTGCCTCGGACACCAACGGACATGGCCGGTCAGGACAAGCCCCGCGGACAAGGTAGTGGATTTAATTGAACATTATCGATCAAGGTGATCAAGCCCTGAGCGATTGATTGGGCCTTCACCTGGGACCGCCCAAAGGGGCTCAAACTCCTGGGGATAAAAGGTGCTGCGCAGCCCACCATTCGCTCTCTCGACAGCAGCTCTCAACAGTAACCAACAACAGTGACCCTTCACCGGCCGAAGAGGAAGACCATCCACGCCATCGATGGAAGGACCAGAGCCGAGGATAACAACGACCAGCAACAGACTTTCAACACTGCCAGACTGCGGACTCCAGATAAGGCCATATCTGCCCCGTACTTGCCAGTCACTTGAAAGTTAAGTTAAGGTCTTGTGTGCATTAGCTTAGAGTTCAACTTGCATGTGTGTGTGATTAATTAACAGTAACAATTGTGTGATCGTAAATAAAGTATATTATTGTCTGATACAACTCATGGTAATTTGTCCATCGTATAAGGGTTAAAGACACACTATGGTTTTGGTACAACAGATCCTTGTGAAATTTGAAGCCATGTATTCGCAACAAGGCTCAAAGAGCAACAGCCCACTGCAGACAAAGTCGGGAGATCGGCCAGTCCAGCAGAAAGTAACCCTCCAACCCTCCCCATTGACCAATTGTCAGAATGAACAAAATGCAGTCCTGGATGTAATTGAAGCAGAAACAATAACAGCAAATTCCAACCCTTGTAATCACTTGTGAACTTGTTGGTGTCTCAGCAGGTGTGATGAATCACTGAATCCCTTCCGATACTGAGAGCAAGTGAACAGCCTCTTCCCAGTGTGAACTCGTCGATGTCTCCACAGTGTGGATGAGTAATTTAATCCTTTCCCACACAGAGCAGATGAACGGCCTCTCGCCAATGTGAACTCGCTGGTGTAACTTCAGGCTGGATAACTGAGTGAATCCCTTCCCACACTGAGAGCAGGTGAATGGTTTATCTCTGGTGTGAACTCGCTGATGTCTCTGCAGGGCGGAGGAATCACGGAATTCCCTCCCACATTGACAGCAGGTGAACGGCTTCTCCCCAGTATGAAGTCCCTGATGTGCCTGCAGGCTGGATATCTGAGTGAATCCCTTCCCATAGAGAGAGCAGGTGAATGGCCTTCCCCCAGTGTGAATGTGTCGATGAGCTTCCAGTGCAGATGGGGCCCTTGAATCCTTTCCCACAGTCCACACATTTCCATGGTTTCTCCATGTTTTGGGTCTCCATGTGTCTCTCGAAGTTGGACAATTGAAGCCTTACCCACACAGAGAACACATGTACGGTCTCTCCCCGCTGCGAATGCTGCAATGTTTTTTCAGGGTGCGTAACTGGTTAAATCTCTTTCCAAAGTCTGTGCTCTGGAACACTCTCACTCGGATGTGTGTGTCTCGGTGCTTTTCCAGTCACAATGGTGTTGAAAATCTGTTGATGCCGACAGCTCAAGCAAATATTTCTCCTTCTAGATTCAAATGCCGAAGATATTCAGGTCCCAAGGAATCGAATAACTCTGTCAGATCTAGATGTGACGTTTGAGATTTCTCTCTGAAATTCCTCCACTTCCTAATATCTTGGAAAAACAATTTACAAAAGTCAGCACTGTCAGTACAGGATAGACATTCAAAACAGACAATTCTGGTTCCTATGGAACATTCTTCCCTCTCTCATTCCCCAAAAGCTGTAAATATCCATCCCACACACTCCATTCTCCCTCCCAATTCTCCTGAAGGTGCTGATTCAGGCTGATTGACAGATCCCTGCTCACTGCTTCCTATCCTGGACACAGAGACAAATAGGAGCTGCAGTCAGCCATTTGGCCCACTTGCCCCATCCTTTAATGAGCTCAATGGCCAATCGACCTCAGCACCATTTACCCACACTACCCTCATAGTCCTTGGTGACTTCAATGTTTTGGTGGGTGAGGGGGGGGGGGGGGGGGGGTCAATCAAATCCAGTGACTACCTGCATGCGTTCTGGGAGTCCATATAAATGACATCCCTAGACATTCCCCTGTCCTCTACCTTAGTCACCTCCTCAAAAAATTCAGTAAATATGTCAGGCTGGCTGTCCCTGATCGAACAAAGTTTTTCAAAGTGTTCAGTTACCCCACCCCTAATTATACATTCCAGCAGTTTCCCCACCATAGACGTTCATAATAATAATCTTTATTAGTGTCACAAGTAGGCTTACATTAACACTGAGGGACTGAATTCAGACTGTCCGATTCACCGAACAGCACGTCTTTTGGGACTTGTGGGAGCACCAGGATAAAACCCACGCAGACACAGCGGAGAACGTGCAGACTCCACACTTAGTGACCCAAGGCGGGAATCGAACTTGGGTTGCTGGCGCTGTGTAGCAACAGTGCTAACCATTGTGCTACCATGCTGTGTTCAGCTAACTGGTCTGTAATTCCCTTTTTTTTGCCTTTCACCCTTCTTAAATAATGAGTCCCTTCCCACACTAAGAGCAGGTGAATGGCCTCTCCCCAGTGTGAACTCGCTGGTGTATCCGCACTTCAAAAAGTGCAGTTTTCCAATCCAGAGGGACTACTCCTGAATCTAGGGAACTCTGGATGATTATCGTTGGGGCTTCTACAATGTGCTCCCCGACTTCCTTTAACACCCTCGGATGGAAACCGTCAAGTCCTGGGGATTTGTCACTCTTCAGTTCCATTAATTTCCTTGTATAGTATAGTTATGGTAATTGTATTAAGTCCCTGTCCTCTTATCGACTATTAATTTTTTCAGGACTTATGGCAAGTTATCCTCCTTTTCAACTGTAAATACTGAGGCAGAGTAATTGTTCAGCGTGACTGCCATTCCCCCATTATCACTGACAATATCTCAATTTCCAGCTTTTACTGGGCCTACATTGCTCTTCACACCCGCTTTCCCTTTATATGACTAAACATTTCTTCTCATTGATATTGATGTCCCTTGCAAGTTTCCTTTCATAATCCTTTTCAGTCACTCTTACAAGCTGCTTTGTGACCCTTTGCTGGTCCTTGTTCCTGTCCCATTCATCGGGATCTGTCCTGTGTCTTGTATTTTTGTGCGCCCTTTCTTTTAGTTTTAAGCTGTCCCTAACCTCTTTATTTGTCCATGGCTGTTTTCTTTTGTGAAGTGGAGCCTTTTCCTCTCAGGGGTATATACTTGCTCTGTATCTTGTTAAATGTTTCCTTAAATATTCTCCACTGATCTTCAGTTGTTTGACCCATTAACAGATCTCCCCAGTTTACCGTGGACAGTCTCTGTCTCATCCTGTTATACCTGGGATTCATGTCGCATTACATTCATCCCCCACCATCTGGCCTGCAAAATCCTACCAACTGTCCTGGCTTGAGACAATTCACACCTCTTTAACCTGGGGTTACCCCATCTCTGGATCTGTAAAGATTTAATCACCTGCTAATGCTCGCATTCCTAGCATTGTTTGGTATCTTTGAATTTGTCTATATATATGTTTCTGGAACATACCTCTTCATTCACCTGAGGAAGGAGCAGCGCTCCGAAAGCTAGTGACATTGAAACAAACCTGTTGGACTTTAACCTGGTGTTGTAAGACTTCTTACTGTGCTCACCCCAGTCCAAAGCCGGCATCTCCACATCATCCTGTTAAAGTCAGCATTACCCAAGTCTAAAATTCTACTGTATGTAACGCGCTTTTCACTTTCAAACATGTGATCACAGTTAGGCTACTAATTAAATTGGGTTCATTACTCATAACTAAATCTAATATTGCCTGTCCCCTTGTTACATCTGGAACATATTGCTGCAGGAAACTATCCCGGACACATTCCAGAAATTCACTCCCTTTCTGACAGGTGCTTGTCTGCCTCTCCCAATCTGTGTGTCAGTTATAATCCCCCATTAATACTACTCTGCCTTTGCGACACACTCGCCTAATTTCTGCCTCAGAGCTAACCAGACGGTCGATACACAACACCCATTACAGTTTGAGATTTTTTTTTTGTTCCTCAGTTCCACCTATGTGGGACGGGATTCTCCATCCCGTCGGCCAATGGGGTTTCCCATTGTGGGCACCCCCATGCTGTCGGGAAGTCCGCGGGCATGAGTGCGCTGCCGGAAAGCGGAGGATCCCGCCGACGGAGAATCCAGCCCATGGTCTCCGCTGGATCCTTCCCCTCATATCCTCCACAGCAGACACCATCTCCCATGCCCTACACTCATCCCTGGAGCACCTCGACAACAAGGACTCCGACATCAGACTCCTATTCATTGACTACAGCTTCAAATTCCGAGGTGTGCACATCACCAACAATCTGTCCTGGTCTACCCACGTCAACATTACGACCAAGAAAGCACAACAGCGCCTATACTTTTTCAGGAAACTAAGGAAATTCAACACGTCCAAATTGACTCTTCCCAACTTTTACAGATGCACCATAGAAAGCATCCGACCTGGCAGCATCACAGACTGGCCTGGCAACTGCTCGGTCCAAGACTGTAAGAAACTACAGAGAGTCGTGAACACGCCCAGTCCATCACACGAACCCGCCTCCCATCCATTGACTCTGTCGACACCTCCCGCTGCTTTGGGATAGAGGGCAGCATAATCAAAGCCCCCTCCCACCCGGCTTGTTCACACTTCCAACTTCTTCCATCGGGCAGGAGGTACAAAAGTCTGAGAACACGTCCAAAGACGGGCAGGTTAGGTGGATTGGCCATGATAAATTGCCCTTGGTGACCAAAAAGGTTCGGAGGTGTTATTGGGTTATGGGGATAGGGTCGAAGTGAGGGCTTAAGTGGGTCGGCGCAGACTCGATGGGCCGAATGGCCTGCTTCTGCACTGTATGTTCTATGTTCTAACAGATTCAAAAACATCTTCTCCGCTGTTACCAGACTCCTAAACGATCCTCTTATGGACTGACCTGATCTCTTCACACATCTCCTCCACTGAGTAGTGCTACACTCCTGTATGCTTCACCCGATACCTGTGTCTATGTATTTACATTGTGTATTGATGTTTGCCCTGTGTATTCTCATGTATGGAATGATCTGTCTGAACTGTACGCTGATCAATACTTTTCACTGTATCTCTGTACACGTGACAATAGACAAATCCAATCCTCACCATTGAGGTGATAGTATTTCTAATCAGTGAGGCTACTCCACCCCCTCTGCCATATTCTCTGTCCCTCTTGTAAACTTTATAACCGGTATATTTGGTACCCAGGCCAGCCCATCTTGCTACTTGTTTTTGGAACTGTATTGAGTTCCCCTGAGGCCTTCCTCTCCCCCACCATTTGTTAGTTTAAAGTCCTTCTGACCTCCCTATTTATCCTTTCCACGAGGACACTGGTCCCAGATCGGTTCAGGTGGAGACCGTCCCAACGGTACAGATCCCTCCTGTCCCAATACTGATGCCTGTGCCCCATGAAATGGAACCCCTCTTTCCTGCACCACTCCTTTAGCCACGTGTTTACTTCCCTAATTTTCTCATCCCTATGCCAATTTGCACGTGGCTCAGGGAATAATCCAGAGATTATAATCCTTGGGACTTGTTCTTTAATTCTGTTCCTAGTTCCTGATATTCCCAAACAGGTCCTCTTTCCTAGTCTTGCTGATGTTGTTTGTCCCAACGTGGACCACAACAACTGGATCCTCCCCTCCCTCTCCAATATGCTTTCAAGCCTGTTGGACTACACCCTGTATGCTTCATCCGATGCCAGCGCTTATGGTTTAGCTCACTGGGCTAAATCGCTGGCTTTTAAAGCAGACCAAGGCAGGCCAGCAGCACAGTTCAATTCCCGTACCAGCCTCCCCGAACAGACGCCGGAATGTGGCGTCTAGGGGCTTTTCACAGTAACTTCGTTGAACCCTACTCGTGACAAGCGATTTTCATTTTCATTTTTCATTTCATTTTCATGTAGTTACATTGTATATGTTGTGTTGCCCTATTATGTATTTTCTTTTATTCCCTTTTCTTCTCATGTACTTAATGACCTGTTGAGCTGCTCGCAGAAAAATACTTTTCGCTGTACCTCTGTACACGTGACAATAAACAAATCCAATCCAATCCAATCCAGATGCCCACGTGTTCTGTGTGTGGACGATGCTTCAACTGATTGTCCAAACTGGAGACACACGAGGAGACCCAAAACATGGAGAAACCGTGGAAATGTGGGGATTGTGGGAAGGGATGCAGATCTCCATCAGAGTTGGAAACTCATCGATGCAGTCACAATGGGGAGAGGCCGTTCACCTGCTGTCAGTGTGGGAAGGGATTCACTACTTCATCAAACCTGCTGACACACCAGCGAGTTCACACTGGGGAGAGGCCATTCACCTGCTCTCAGTGTGAGAAGGAATTCACTACTTCAGCGAGCCTGCGGACACACCAGTGAGTTCACACTGGGGAGAGGCCGTTCACCTGCTCTCAGTGTGGGAAGGGATTCACTACTTCATCGAGCCTGAAGAGACACCAGAGCGCTCACACTGGGGAGAGGCCATTCATCTGCACTGTGTGTGATAAGGGATTCACTCAGTTATCCAACCTGCAGAGACACCAGCGAGTTCACACTGGGGAGAAGGCGTTAACCTGCTCTTAGTGAGAGAAGGGATTCAGATATCCAGACACCCTGCTGGAACACTAGCGAGTTTACACCTGGAAGAAGCCATTCACCTGCTCTGAGCAGGGGAGACATTCAATGATCCGTCCCAACCACGGAGACTGTTAGGGGTGAAAATATTCACACAAAGGCCTGAGTATAAGTAAAAAAGCAGTTTATTATATCTGAATTCTGGGAGACAAGATCTGGGGACTCTGCAGCCCCTGACAGCACCTTATCCCACTTAAGCTAAAGCTCACATGGGTTAATGTACAGATTCAAGGGCGGAATTAGTTGTTTTCTCATTTACATACAATCAATCAACTATATTCGCATCACACTTATTACATGCAGTCAATCAATTTTTCCTAGCATCCCACTTATCACATATATGGTTAAAGTGGGTGTCGTCTTAACCGCTCCTAACTTCATACAGAAGTCATTCAAAACTAACAATGATGTGTCCTGTCTACAACCTTAGACCTTGAGCTTATCAAGGATACATTGCAAGTCTTGTTCTGTGAAGCTGTTATCAGCGGCTGTTGGGACACTCTCTATACATACCCACGCTTGGGTCTCATGAGACAGTTTACAGGGAATGTGGCTTGTTCAGCCATTTTATATCACAAAATAGCTAACAGCCATTTTGTGTCTTTTCTGATGTTAACAGCATTGTGTATACACTATCTATTTCTACAAATTGCCTCCACTAAACAGGCATCTAAGCCAATGAGTACCTTTTGTCTCATCAGAACTATTCAAAAGTAATATAGGAGCACAAATGTAGTTACAGGGCCACCTATAATTTATATCATAGTCCAGTATCACAAAATGCCCTCCAACACTTCCCCCTTTTGGTCATGGAAGATGTTTACAGAACTCCAACTGACCACAATGAAATGATATGAGGGCTGCAGGGTGTGTAGCAAAGATATACGGCCTTTGGGGCATGTAACCTCCCAGATGATCCGTACGTACACCGTGCATATGATTCAATGATCACCCCTCAAACAAAACATAAATGTCACATTTAATGTCTTGATATCAATCATTCCTGCCTCCCTGACTAACTCCACTGTCTGTCATTAAATTATGTTACTCATAGCAGTTCTCAAGTAAGCTCATCTCACAGTCCCATACCCGCTACCACTAACTGTCACTCTGAAGTAGATCCTCTGTGTGTTTATTTTTCAAAGTGTGGATTTTTTTCGTTAACTAGTGGTAAAGCTTAACTGATTGACTGATCTTGAGTCTTCATTCCCTCAGAGTTTCTGCAGGATTTGGGACCATCTCTGGCTATTTATATTCCTAACTCAAATGATCCTTGCTAGGCCTATAGTGGTGGGCCTAAGGGGTACAAAAGTTATAGCGATAAGAAGTTATAGTATTTTCCTTTTCTTCCGTAAACTTAAAATGCATGAGGGCAGGTGTAATCTCTAAGACACAACCATGAGTTCTGATTAACCCACATTCGTCCAACTCTCCCTGTCCCACTGGGTGGGGGCAACGTGAGGGAGATCCCATATATTATCCCTGTGTACAGCGGAGTTCTCGATGAGATAGTACCTGAGGGAGGTGTTAGCCTGTACGATTCCCATGTCTTCCAGTGGGTTGTGAGGGTATGGCCCTGAGTCCAGTGTGATGATAGGGATCATCAGGACCATCTCTACCCCCGTCATCTCGTCCATTTTACAGTCGGGGATCGCTGAGTATACTCTGGTTACTCCCTTCAGAGTACGGTTGTCCAGCGTCCCTTGTCATTTGTCTAGCTTAGCCAGTTGCGGGCTGTATATTCAATCAGGCACCTCCCCCCTTTAGATCAGATCAAGGTTGTGTCTTAGCTGCCCCTGTCAGAGCCTTCCGGCTGTCCCCCTTTCTTGGTCGATGAGTTTGATAATTGATGTTGAATGTCTTAGTGTGTGTCCCTAACACTGTTGTCCTATTGAATTGTATATCCAGACCCTCTTCCCCAAGATGGCTAGACCTTTCTCTCCTTTCCCTAATATTCTCTTCTTTATTCCTATAAGTTGTTCTATCTTTGCATTCAGCCTTCGTATGTCTAGTGGCTTTACCATAGAGGTTTCTGTGTTAAGTCAAGTCACTGCATCATTGATTATGCCTCTTCTAACCCTGTGTAGGTTGTCATGCCCTTAAAATCTAGCCTGTGTCATTGGCAGCCTGCTTCAGAACAACCTTACTTCAAACACTGTACATATTTATTTCATATTATAAACAATACCGGAACGCGCGAGAAGTACAGACACGAGTTATATACGCATCCGATGTCTTTCCCCGAATGTCGCTGTAGCCAAGCATTAAAATAAGCTATATCATTGGTCCAGTCTCTAGCTGCTGGGATGCACAGCCAGTCAATAAAACTATATAAAGCATTATAGTTCATATATCTACGTGCATCCTGTGTACGTTGTGAAGTCAATGATGTTCAAGCGCCTTGAAGTGCTTGTAGTTGTTCTGAGGTCTCAAGAGCCCTCACGAGTCCCCACAGCTGCTGCTGTCGTGCCAGCCTTTCTTGAATGTTTAACCTCAAAATTTAAAGGAAAAGTGGAAAAGTGTCCTGGTCGTCACCAGGTGTTAGATGTTGTCCGTATGAAACTTTTCCTGTATGGGCCGAACACGTGTGTTATGCAGGGGATAGATCCAGTTGATATTGTGGAATTTACACTATTCTTCTTTGTAGACAAATCAAGCATTCATCTGCTTGTTGAAAATCTTTCTGCTGATTTTTATTTACAGTACCGACCCTTTCATATCTATTTTCCTAACTCTGTTGCGTTTGAACCCGACCTTGACGGGGATTTGCCTGGTTAATCAGCCAGTTTACAATAACTCAACTGTCTCAAATTCCTGAAGCTACTGCAAATATCGCGGCACTTATAGTTACTTGTAAAGTTCTGCACTGTATGTTCTATGTTCTAACACCAAAGATCCATTCTGCATGGAACAGAGTGGGTTAACGAATCTGAATATATCAGAAAATTCAAAACTTAAGATTTGTAAGTTCCAATTAAAAATACAACTTCAGCTGTTTTTGTCTTGTTATTACTTTATCAGAATGACAAAGCCCGAGCTCAGAGTGTGGACAGGCAAACCCAGCACGGGAGTGTTGGATTGCCGCCAGGTTCCTGTTATCAAGTGTCTGAGAACGATGTGTTTTTTCAATATAGATTTGCTTTCAATCAGAGTTGTGTGTTTTTCCTTTAAAAAAAAAACAGCTTCACACATTGTCTGCAGTTTTAATTTCCAAGCTAATTTTAAACATTTATTTGGAAATATCAAACACAATCAGTTATTGAATATCTGACTGAACCAATTTTGCGCTGTATCGTGGTTCTCTACCAGACGTCATTTTGTCACCACCCTTCTTTTGTTTAAATAAGAAACATGATCATGGACATATTTTATTTACCCATCTGTCCTTTACACTTAATTCTGCAATCTCAGAATTAAAACATCTGCGTCGTGAGACAGGTTAATGTTACCCTACTGATGATTACAAAGTATTTGTATCAGGGAAGTTTTAACCCTGAACTAATGAAACACCGGCTATGTCGTATGTATTGTAACTGTCATAAGGATTTCAACTATCCTAACTTCCACTGAAAACCATAAAACTATTATGTTCTTATTCTTACGTACGTGATTTTGTACCCTGATTAAAATTCCTTGTGTATCAAAATTACCCTGGAAATATCAATAAACTTTGAAAAGAAAAATTTATTAACTACACTCAAACTATGGGGCGGTATTCTCCCCCCACTCCCCCAGCGGGTGTATTCTCCACTCCCGGGACAAAGTGCCCGCGCCGTCGTGAACACCATCGCGTTCCATGACGGGACCAGCACGGCGCTGGAGCGGTTCACGCCGCTGCAACGTCCCTATGCGGCGCCAAATGGGCACCGCACCAACCCGCGCATGCGCAGTTGGGCCGCCCCATCCTGCGCATGCGCGGGGAACTTCTTACGCGCGCTGGCCCCGACGCAATATGGCGTGGGTGTTCAGGGGCCGACCGCGGCGGAATGTAGGCCCGGGCGGGGGGGGGAAAGAGGCCGGCCCGCTGATTGGTGGCCCAAGATCGCGGGACAGACCCCTTCGGAGGCACCCCCCCCGGTCAAGTTTCTCCCCCCACAGGCCGCCCCCCGAGCGATCCTGCAGAGTACCCGCCGGCAGCGACCAGGGGTGGATGGCGCCGGCGGGACACTTTCATGTCGGAGCGGCCGCTCGGCACATCCGTGCCGGAGAATCGCCGCTCACAGTGATTCTCCGAGCGGCCCAGCGCAAATCGCGCGCCACTGATTTCGGGGGGGTTGGGAGAATTGCGTGCGGGGGTCGGGGCAGCGAGGCGCGATTTGCACGGCACCCCGGCGATTCTCCCACCCGGCGGATGGGTGCGGGGGGGGGGAGGGAGAATACCGCCCCATAGTTGAGTGTAGTTAACAAATTTTTCTTGTCAAAGGTTATTGACATTTCCAGGGTAATTTTGATACACAAGGAATTTTAATCAGGGTACAAAATCACGTACGTAAGAATAAGAACATATTAGTTTTATGGTTTTCAATGGAAATTAGGATAGTTGAAATACATATGACAGTTACAATACATACGACCAAGCCGGTGTTTCATTAGTTCAGGGTTAAAACTTTCCTGACACAAATACTTTGTAATCATCAGTAGGGTAACATTAACCTGTCTCACGATGCAGATGTTTTAATTCTGAGATTGCAGAATTAAGTGTAAAGGACAGATGGGTAAATAAATTATGTCCACGATCATGTTTCTTGTTTAAACAAAAGAAGGGTGGTGACAACATGACGTCTGGTAGAGAACCACGATACAGCGCAAAATTGGTTCAGTCAGATATTCAATAACTGATTGTGTTTGATATTTCCAAATAAATGTTTAAAATTAGCTTGGAAATTAAAACTGCAGACAATGTGTGAAGCTGTTGTTTTTTTAAAAGGAAAAACACACAACTCTGATTGAAAGCAAATCTATATTGAAAAAACACATCGTTCTCAGTCACTTGATAACAGGAACCTGGCGGCAATCCAACACTCCCGTGCTGGGTTTGCCTGTCCACACTCACTGGAGGACATTGGAATCGTACAGGCTAACACCTCCCTCAGGTACTATCACATTGAGACCTCTGCTATGTGCAGGAATAATATAGGGGATCTCCCTCACGTTGCCCCCACCCAATGGGACAGGGAGAGTTGAACGAATGTGGGTTAATCAGAACTCATGGTTGTGTCTTAGAGATTACACCTGCCCCCATGCATTTTAAGTTTACGGAAGAAAAGGAAAATAGTCACCTCCTATCACTATAACTTTTGTACCCCTTTGGCCCACCACTATAGGCCTAGCAAGGATAATTTGAGTTAGGAATATAAATAGCAAGAGATGGTCCCACATCTTGCAAAAACTCTGAGGGAATGAAGACTCAAGATCAGTCAATCAGTTAAGCTTTACCACTAGTTAACGAAAAAAATCCACGCTTTGAAAAATAAACACACAGAGGATTTACTTCAGAGTGACAGTTAGTGGCAGCGGGTATGGGACTGTGAGATGAGCTTACTTGAGAACTGCTATGAATAACATAATTTAATGACAGACAGCAGAGTTAGTCAGGGAGGCAGGAATGATTGATATCAAGACATTAAATGTGACATATATGGGTTTGTTTGAGGGGTGATCATTGAATCACATGCACGGTGTACGTACGGAACATCTGGGAGGTTACATGCCCCAATGGCCGTATTAAATGCACCATGCAGCTCTCATATCATTTCATTGTGATCAGTTGGAGTTCTGTAAACATCTTCCATGACCAAAAGGGGGACGTGTTGGAGGGCATTTTGTGATACTGGACTATGATATAAATTATAGGTGGCCCTGTAACTACATTTGTGCTCCGATATTACTTTTGAATAGTTCTGATGAAACAAAAGGTACTCATTGGCTTAGATGCCTGTTTAGAGGAGGCAATTTGTAGAAATAGATAGTGTATACACAATGCTGTTAACATCAGAAAAGACACAAAATGGCTGTTAGCTATTTTGTGATATAAAATGGCTGAACAAGCCACATTCCCTGTAAACTGTCTCATGAGACCCAAGTGTGGGTATGTATAGAGAGTGTCCCAACAGCCGCTGATAACAGCTTCACAGAACAAGACTTGCAATGTATCCTTGATAAGCTCAAGGTCTAAGGTTGTAGAGAGGACACATCATTATGTTAGTTTTGAATGACTTCTGTATGAAGTTAGGGGCGGGTAAGACAACACCCACTTTAACCATATAAGTGATAATTGGGTATGGCAGGAAAATTGATTTATTGCATGCAATAAGTGTGACCCGAATACAGTTGATTGTATGTAAATGAGAAAAGATCTAATTCCGCCCTTGAATCTGTACATTAACCCATGTGAGCTTTAACTCAAGTGTTATAAAGTGCTGTCAGGGGCTGCGGAATCCCCAGATCTTGTCTCCCAGAATACTGACATAATAAACTGCTTTTTTAAACTTGTACTCAGGCCTTCGTGTGAATATTTTCACCCCTAACAACGCACAATGGGGCGAAATTAAAAATGATAAAATCTTGAGTTGGAGGATCGAACTCTCCACCTACGCGTACGATATCAAGTATCGTCGAGGGGAGCTCAACGAGCCCCCAGATGCCCTGTTCCGCGGCACGTGCGCCAACGAGCAGGAGGATCGCCTGCGGGCCATCCACAATGACCTGTCACCCGGGGGTTACCCGGCTCGCCAACTTTATCAAGTCCCGCAACCTACCTTACTCCACCAAGGAGGTCAAGGCCATGAACAGGGCTTGCCAGATCTGCGCGGAGTGCAAACCACACTTCTACCGGCCAGATAAGGCTCACCTTGTAAAGGTCTCGGGGCCCTTTGAGCGACTAAGCGTGGACTTCAAAGGTCCCCTCACGTCCACTTCTACTTCCTAACCGTCATCGACAGGTTCTCCCGCTTCCCATTTTCCGTTCCCTGTCCCGACATGACCTCGGCCACCGTGGTAAAGGCACTGCACAGCATCTTCACCCAGTTTGGTTTCCCCACTTATATCCACAGCGACCAGGGTACATCGTTCATGAGCGATGAGCTGCGTCAGTATCTGCTCAGCAAGGGCATCGCCTCGAGCAGAACGACCAGTTATAACCCGCGGGGAAACGGGCAGGTGGAGAGGGAGAACGCGACAGTTTGGAAGGCTGTCCTTCTGGCCCTACGGCCGAGAAGTCTCCCAACCACCTCCTGGCAGGAGGTTCTACCTGATGCCCTCCATTCCATTAGGTCGCTCCACTGCATGGCCACGAATGAGAACCCTCACAATCGCTTGTTTGTCTTTCCCAGGAAGTCCACCTCTGGGGTCTCGCTTCCACCTTGGTTGACGACTCCGGGACCTGTTCTTCTCCGGAGGCACACGAGGAGCCATATGACGGACCCCCTGATCAAGAGGGTCCAGCTGCTACATGCGAACCCCGATACGTGTACGGCGCGTACCCTGGCGGAAGGCAGGACATGGTTTCCCTCCGGGACCTGGCACCCGCTGGTTCCCCCACTGATGCCCCCCCCCCGGACCCCAACACCGCCTGTAGACACCGACCGCGCCCCCCCCCCCCTCCCAGCACCCTCCCTTCCACACTCCCTGCTGGCGCCGGCACCGCTACCCCCAGCTGTTCCCCCTGCCCTCCAACCCCCTACCCCAATCTGGACGAAAGCTCCGACCACCGTGCTCCCGGATGTACCCTCACCAAAGACATCTGTGCCGCCGCACCACCGCCAGAGCTGAGAAGGTCGACGAGGACGATCAGGCCGCCAAATAGAATAGACATGTAATTCCACTTCACCCTCGACAGACTCTGTGTTTTTTTTTAAACAGGGGGTGAATGTGAAGAATGGTTACTGTACCTTTAATACCATGTAGGTAATGCCCCTTTAAGACCAGGTTTGGAACCCTGGGGAACTCTGCCTCCGGCTCCGCCCACCAGGGAGCCATATATAAGGTGACGCCCTGTCGGCGGCACTCAGTGAGCACTCGTCTCTGTACCTGGCTAGTTCTCTGCTTATTAAAGCCTTCATTTTACCATTCCACACTCGTGTTGTTATTGAGGGTATAACACCTTTATACTGTGAATCAAGCCTCTGAAAACTGGCCTAGTCCAAGAAACAAGCTCCAGTGGGGGAGTTTATTTACCTGTGTTGTGTTTTTTTCGTTATGGTGCGGTTCTGTATTGTTTCTTGGTTTCAGGAACGTGGGGCTGGGTTACTGAGGAGGGGGTGGAGAGGAGGGGGGGCTCTGGCAGGGGTCACCACACGAGAAAACGTAGGATGGCTGGTGAACGGGAGTGTGGTGGGGGAGGAGTCATGATCATTGGAACCTGGTCAAACAGGTTTCAATGGACCTGGGAGGTGTGAATGGTGGGGGGAGGAGATCGATACTGGGTGAGGTGTTTGCAAGAGGAAGTGGATGGGGTGATTCTGGGAAGAACAGGAGGTGATCCCGTTAAAGGTCAAGGTGGTCGGGAGGAGAGGGAGGAATGGCAACAACTGATAGAAGAGACAGGCAAAGATGTGCATCAGTTGAGAAGAGCGAGGGGGACGGTCTATGAGTATGGGGAGAAGGCAGGCTGTATGTTGGCAGGTCAGCTCCGTAGGGAGGTCGCAGCAAGGGAGAGAGTTTAGGTGCAGGACAGGATGGGGGAGCTGGTGGTGGCTCCAGAACAGATTAATAAGGTGTTTGAGGAGTTCTATCGGGACTTGTATAAGTCGGAGCCACCAGAGGAGGAGCAGGAGATGAGGGAGTTTCTGGGTGGGTTAGAGTGCCCGAGGTTGGGGAGGTGGAGAGGGCAGGGTTGGAGGAGGGGGGTGGAGGAGGTGAAGGTGACGATTGGGAGAATGCAGGCAGGGAAGGCAGCTGGGCCAGATGGGTTCCCAGTCGATGCTGGTGAGAAAGGGGGAGGGTCATGTAGAACAAAAGGGAAAGTCAGGGATTGGTTAGAGGGTGGGTGAGATTAAATGTCAAAAATGTCCTGGAACAAAAGGCAAAGGGAGAGGTAATGGTTGTGGTAAAGAAACAAAGCATTGGTCCAGAGGAATGGCAGAATAAAGGACAGCTCTGGCTGGAAGCAAAAAAACATGAAAACAAGATGCAGACTGGCACTCGGCAAAAAAACAAATCAAAATGGAGGAGAGTTCAGGGTGTGAAGTTGTTGAACTCAATGTTGAGTCTGGAAGGCTGTAAAGTGCCTCATGGGAAGATGAGGGGCTGTTGGTCCAGCTTGTGTTGGGCTTCTCCGGAACATTGAGCAGGCCGAGGACTGAAATGTGAGCATGGTTCCGAGTACAGAAGCTGGGACATGTTGCTGTATTTATACAGGGCCTTGATGAGGCCACACCGAGAATATTGTGTGCAGTTTTGGTCTCTTTCTGAGGAAGGATGTTCTTGCTCTCAAGGGAGTGCAGCGAAGGTTTACCAGATTGATTCCAGGGATGGCGGGACTGTCATATGAGGAGAGATTGACGAGGTTGGGATTGTTCTCGCTGGAGTTCAAAAGAATGAGGGGGGGGATCTCATAGAGACGTATAAAATTCTAACAGGACTAGACAGGGTAGATGCAGTGAGGATGTTCCCAATGGTGGGTTTGTCCAGAACCAGCGGTCACAGTTTGAGGATCCATTTCGGACAGAGATGAGGAGACATTTCTTCACCCAAAGAGTGGTGAGCCTGTGGAATTCATTACCACAGGAAGTAGTTGATGCTAAAACATTGACTATATTCAAGAGGCGGCTAGATATAGCACTTGAGGCGTATGGGTTTGAAGGCTATGGGGACAAAGCATAATTAGGCTCTTGAGTTGGATGATCAGCCATGATCGTAATGAATGGTGGAGCAGGCTCGAAGGGCCAAAAGGTCTCCTCCTGCTCCCATCTTCTATGTATGAGAGCAAGGTGGTGAATTCTAATGGCAGCAGGCGGAAGGTCAGGGTCATGCTTGTGGACTGAGCGGAGGTTTCCACAAAGAGGGCAGGGAACAGGCTACAGATGAATTAAAGACAAACCGTTTGGGCCCAGAACATTGTGAACATCCTTTTACTCTGGTTGTCTTTGATCCGCAAGTCATTTTCTGTTTTTTTAGCCATGTTCTGTTTCATTAATAAACAAGCGCCGGCATCTCCACATCATTAATAAACGATTATCAGTAAAAATATTAGATTTTTCTGGACTTTGCATTAGGTTGATGCACTTTAGAGAAAGTGGGTGAGAGGGGTTGACAGGCTCTTTAACGGAAAGTGAGTCCCTCTAATGTAATTGGCAAAGGAGCCAGAGGGGGAGATGAGATTTTATTTTATTTATTGACACAGCGAGTTGTTCTGATCTGCCTGAAAGCAGATTCAATTGTATCTTTCCAAATAGTAAATACTTGAAAGGGAAGAATTTGCAGGGTTCTGGGGAAAGATCAGAGCAGTTGGATGAATGGGAGAGTCCTTTCAAAGAGATAGCAGGGGCACGATGGGCTGAATGGACTCCTCCTGCAGCCTGTGAATCTGAGCCTCCTGTTTTTGTGCAGGTTTAAAAGGGACAGATTTCATTGCAGCCTCTTCCCTGTATATGTAGTTAAAGAGACGGGTTTCTCTTTAGCTCCGAGTGACCGATATAACAATTGGTTGGAGGCCCATTTCCCAGTCAGTCCTCCAGCATCTTCCTGTCTCTCTATTAGTGCGACGCCCATGGCAATTTCTCAACTGGTGCGCAAGCCCTGTTATTCTCAGCTAAATTCAGCCTCAGCTCCGTCTCCTGGCTGTCATTGACAAGAGCAATAGACACAGAAAGGTGCCCGTGGCTCAAATGGGAAGTCAAAACTTGTGGCTCTAAACCCAGACTTCAACATTTGCCAATCAAATCTATGTTATTTATACCAGGGTTTCTATTATTACCGTGCCACCCCTTTTCATGTCACATTGGTGTACTTTAGGGAAAGTGGGTGAGAGGGGAGACAAAGGGTGGGAGTTTTAAAGGATAACTTTCCCTTTCTAACTTTGTATTGTTGATAGTGTCAGCCGTGGCTCAGTGGGCAGCTCTCTCACCTGAGTCAGAAGGTTGTGGGTTCAAATCCCAGTCCAGGGACCAGAGGACAAAAATCACATCCAACATTCCTCGTCCCAGCACTGAGGGAGGCCTTCTTTCAAATAAGATGTTAAACTGAGGCCCTGTCTGCCCCTCTCAGGTGGATGTAAAAGTTCCCACAGCCACTATTTTGAAGAAGAGCAGGGGAGTTATCTCCAGTGTCCCGGTCAATATTTATCCCTCAGTCAACATCACTAAAAACACATCATCTGCTCATTATCACATTGCTGTGTGTGGGATCTTGCTGTGTGTAAATTGGCTGATGTGTTTCCTACATTACAACAATGAATACACTTCAAAGGTACTTCATTGGCTGCAAAGCACTTTGCGACGTCCTGTGGTTGTGAAAGGTGCTATAGAAATGCAAGTTTTTAAATTGAAGGTTTATGTTTTCTGATCTTGTTATCTGGAACTTTATTGATTTCAGCCAACTTACCACTTAATAAATTCACTTTGGTTCAGACAAGGCAATTAAGGCAAAGACAGAATTCGCTTTATATTAAATTTAAAAAGTTTATTCAAAGAAACTTTGAGACATTGACTTTTACAACTTCATGTGGGTGATCAGTCTGTAGAAGCGTAACCCTCTCTGGCTCCTTCTTTGTCAGGAATTCTTGTGGAATTCAGCCTCGGGAGTCTGGCTCCTTCGTTCACAGTAATTTCCTTGGAACTCAGCCTCGGCAATCTTCAGTACTTGGACAGCAAGGAAGACCTTTGAAACCTCTACTTTTATCCCCAAAGTGACCATTACCTCACGTCAGAGTTGGGCCTGTTGTAACAGGACAATTGGTCAATTTGGTCACTAGATTAATTTAATTGGATTCCCAATTACTGACACGACCTTCTCTCATTATCTCAGACAGGAATACAATAGAACTGTTTCATACTATCCCTTTATCTGATTCGATACAATCCTTTATTCATAGAGTTTCAAATGTTGAGGCTAATCAGAGCTTGAAGGTCTCTCTTGCCAGTACATTTATCCTCATTGCACATATTTTATATACACAACAATTAAGCTTTTACATTTTATAGCAAATGTAACTCAGTCTCTTACTATAACTACTGATTCATTATTGATTATTTAATTGTCACTCAATTAAGGCTCATTACTGAATCAGTCATCTGTTACTGACTGGCAGCTAACTAATACAGTAATCTTTAATTAATACATTTGGTTAATACAATATCCAGTGGTTGAAAAAGACTGTTTTATGGAAGACAATCACTTTCTTTCTTACTAACTTTGATTGGATTGAACAATGAGTCTTAGACTTGAGCTAGACTTTGGCAGGATATGATACCCTGTAGCTTTACAAAATTCTGGAACAATTTGTTTCTTTAAACAATTTTGCCTTATTCATCAGTTTCTAGAAACAGTTTGGTTTGTCCAGAACAAATTTTCAAAATAAAGATCCAGTCAGGATTCAGAGTTTAACATGGCTTCCTTGACCTTGTTACTTATAACAGTCAAGATGGACAAGTGATTGATTTTTAAAACTAAATATTAGTAATGAGACATACCCAGAATTTCTGACATTACAACAGTGACTACACTTCAAAAGTATTTCAAAGGCTGTAAAAAGCTTTAGGAGATTGTGTGGTCATGAAAGGTGTTATAGAAATAGATACAGAATCCCTTGCGTGCAGAAGGAGGCCATTTAGCAAATCGAGTCGGCACCGACTCTTCCAGAGAGCACTCTACCCATATCCACTCACCCGTAACCCCATAACCCAATCTGCACATCCCTGGACACTGGGGGGCAATTTATCAGGGCCAATCCACCTAACCCATACATCTTAGGACTGTGGGAGGAAACCAGAGCACTCGGAGGAAACCCACACAGACACAGGAGGACGTACAAACTCCACACAGTGACCATGGCCAGAATCGAACATGGGCCCCTGGTGCTGTGAGGCAACAGGGCCAACTACTGTGCCACTCAAATAAATGGAAATTATTTTTAGAACTAGTCCCCAACCTTGGATATATCACACTCGGTCCACTCACAAAGATCATCAATAAAGACTGAGTCTTGATTTTGTGCAACAACCATGTCTTTCTTTCCATTGCAAATCCCCTGTGAAAATCCAAACACAGTGTATCGTGAAAGTATTTAAAACAGAACGAGTTGTTGTAATTTGGGAAGTAAATTCTTTAAAAAAATTTTTTAATATAAATTTAGAGTACCCAATTCATTTTTTCCAATTAAGGGGCAATTTGGCATGGCCAATCCACCCACCCTGCACATCTTTTGGTTTGTGGGGGCAAAACCCACGCAAACACGGGGAGACTGTGCAAACTCCACATGGACAGTGACCCAGAGCTGGGATCGAACCTGGGACCTCGGCATCGTGAGGCAGCAGAGCTAACCCACTGCGCCACTGTGCTGCCCTGCAGGAAGTAAATTCAACTGTAACTTACAAAAGGGAACTGGACAGATTCTGTGGGAATATAAAATTGCAGGGTGATGGGAACAAATTGATTGTTCATTGAAAGAGCTAGCATGGGAATGGTGGGCTGAATGCTTCCTTCTGTACTCTCTGATTCTCGTTCATATCTGAAGAAAATTTTAGACTTGAACGAGAGTTTGGCAGTATTTGGAAATTCCTGAAACCCGCTTCCTACGAGGGGGTAGAAGCGGAGATGATGGAATGTTTCCAAAAGGAAATTGGATGGGCTTTTGAGGGAGATAAACCGACAGGGATACGGGAATAGAACAGGGCAACCATTTGATCAATAGAAATCTACAAGTTGTGAATCTTTGGAATTCTCTACCCCAGAGGGCTGTGGGAGATCAGTCATTGAGTTCACAAAGGGATATGGGGATAGTGTGGGGAAAAGCATTGAAGTGGATGATCAGCCGTGATTGTATTGAATGGTGGAGCAGGCTCGACGGGCTGAATGGCCAACTCCTGCTCCTATGTTCCAATGGTACAAAGATAGGCAGGAAAGTAAATTGTGAAGAGGACATATTGGAGGTTACAAAAGGATATAGATAGGTTACGTGAGTGGGAAAAGATCTGTAAAATAAAGTATTATGTGGGAAAATGTGACATTGTCCATTTTGGCACAAAGCTTATTATCTAAATGGTGAGAGGTTGCAGAGCTCTGAGATTCAGAGGGATCGGGGTGTCCAAGAGCATGAATCACAAAAGGCGAGTATACAGGAACAGCAAGTAATTAGGAAAGCTAATAGAATGTTATTGTTTATTGTGGGAGAATTGAATACAAAAGTAGGGAGGTTATGCTTCAGTTATACAGGATATTGGTGAGACCACATCTGGAGCACTGTGAATAGTATTGCTCTCATTTAAGAAATGATGTAAATGTGTTGGAAGCAGTTCAGAGAAGGTTTACCGGACTCATACCTGGAATTGGAGGCTGGTCTTATGAGAAATGATTGGACAGGCTGGGCTTGTGTCCGATGGAGTTTAGGTGACTTGATTGAACCGTATAAGATCCTGAGGGGCCTTGACAGGGTGGATGTGGAAAGGATGTTTCCTCTTGAGGGAGAATATAGAAATTGGAGTCACTTTAAAAGTAATAACTTGCCCACTTAAGGCAGAGGAGAACTTTTTCTCTCCGAGGGTCGCGAGTCTTTGGAACTCTCTTCCTCAAAGGGCAGTGGAAACAGAGTCTGTGAATATTTTTAAGGCAGAGCAGGATAAATTCTTGCCTAGAAGGTGAAAGGTTATCGGCGGGTCGTCAGGAATGTGTTTTTGAGGTTACAATCAGATCAGCTGTGAACTTACTGAATGGTGGAGCAGGCTCGAGGGGCCGAGTGGCCTACTCCTGCTCCTAATTTGTATGTTATCACATCCTTTATAATAGATTGTAGCATTTTCCCTCCTACTGATGTCAGGCTAATGGGTCTGTGGTTCCCAGTTTTCTCTCTCCCTCCTTAAATATTGGGGTTACATTTACCACCTTCCAATCTGCAGGAACCATTGCAGAATCTATAGAATTGTGAAAGGTGATCACCAATGTATCCACTATCTCTACAGCCACCTCTTTCAACACTCTGGGATGTAGAGCAGCAGCTTTTGGGGATTTATTAACTTTCAACCACATTAATTTCTCCAGTACTACTTTTTCACTAATACTAATCTCTTGCAGTTCCTTGTGCTCACTAGTCCCTTGGTTCTCTAGTGTTTTGGGGGACAATTTCTGTATCTTCCTCTGTGAAGACAGACACACATTGTTTAGTGTCTCTGCTATTTCCTTATTCCCCATTATCAACTCTCCTGTCTCTGCCTGGAATGGACCCACATTGGTCTTTGCTAATCTTTTCCTTTTCACATTCCTATCGGAACTTTTCCAGTCGGTTTTCATGTTTTTCCCCAGTTTGCTCTCATATTCTATTTTCTCTTTATCAGTTTCTTGGTCCTCCTTTGCTGAATTCTAAAACAAGTTCCCAATCCTCAGGCTCACTACTATTTGGGCCACTTTATGAGCCTCTTCCTTTGATCTAATGTAATCTTTAACTTTTCTTGTTCGCCACGGTTGCATCATTTTTCCTGTCTCAGATTCCCTGAGAAAGAGAAGAGAGAACGAAATGCAGCCCTGGATGTAATTGAAGCAGAAACAATAACAGCAGAATCCATCACTGTAATCAATTGTGAACTTGTTGGTGTCTCAGCAGGGACGAGGAAACACAGAATCCCTTCCCACACTGAGAGCAGGTGAACGGCCTCTCCCCAGTGTGAACTCGCTGGTGTGTCTGCAGGCAATTTGACTGAGTGAATCCTTTCCCACAATGAGAGCATGTAAATGGCTTCTCCCCAGTGTGAATTCGTTGGTGTGACTTCAGGTTCTCTAACCAAGTGAATCCCTTTCCACACTGAGAGCAGGTGAATAGCCTCACCCCAGTGTGAACTCGCTGGTGTCTCCTCAGGTCGGATAACTCACTGAATCCCTTCCCACACTGAAAGCAGGTGAATGGCCTCTCCCCGGTGTGAACTCGCTGGTGTTTTTTCAGGCTGGATAACTGAGTGAATCCCTTCTCACACTGAGAGCAGGTGTATGGCCTCTCCCCGGTGTGAACTCGCTGGTGTTTTTTCAGGCTGGATAACTGAGTGAATCCCTTCTCACACTGAGAGCAGGTGTACGGCCTCTCCCCAGTGTGACTGCGTCGGTGAACTTCCAGCTCTGATGGGGATCTGTATCCCTTCCCACAGTCCCCACATTTCCACCGTTTCTCCATGTTTTGGGTCTCCTCCTGTCTCTCCAGGTTGGACAATCTGTTGAGGCCTCGTCCACACACAGAACACGTGTACGGTCTCTCCCCGCTGTGAATGGTGCAATGTTTTTCAGGCTGTGTAACTGGTTAAGGCTTTTTCCACAGTCAGTGCTCTGGAACACTCTCACTCGGGTGTGTGTGTCTCGGTGCTTTTCCAGTCACACTGATGGTTAAAATCTTTTGAAGCCATCAGGGCAAACATTTCTCCTTCCAGATTTAATGGCCGATGAACCGAGTGAGTCTGTCAGATCTAGACGTGATGGTTGAGATTTCTGTCTGTAAATTCTGTCCTTTTAACATCCTGTAAAAGGAGTTTACAAAAGACATCACAATCAGTACAGGATAGAAATTCAGAACAGATTATTTTAATTTCTATGGAACATTCTTTCCTCTCTTGTTCCCCAAAAGCTGTAAATCTCCATCCCACACACTCTCCCTCCATTCTCACTCTGCTGTATCTAATATTCACCCTCCCAATTCTCCTGAGGGGCTGATTCAGGCTGATTGACAGACCCATGCTCACTGCTTCCTGTCCAGGCCACAGAGATCATAACAAATAGGAGCTACAGTCGGCCATTCAGCCCATCGAGCCTACTCGACCATTCAATGAGATAATTGGCCGACCTACCTCAGCACCATTTTCCCACACTATTCCCCAGTTCCCTCAATCTCTTCAATATCGAGAAACCTATCGGTGTCGGTCTTGAAAATACTTGATGACTGAGGCTCCATGGTCTCTGGGGGAGAGAATTCCAAAGTTTCACCACATCCTCAAGTGAAGAAATCCCTCCTCATCTCAGCTTTCTCTCCATTTTCCTGCCTTTTCCCCATAACCCTCGACTCCCTCCTAGGATTCGATGGGGAAGCAGTGATGGTGAGCGTGCCTTTTGTTTCTCTTTGTTTGTGGCTGAGAGGATGGGGGAGGGGTGGACTTTAAGGGCGGAGGGAAGTCAGCGGCCTTGGCCGGGGACCACCATGCTAGCTGGGCGGGCTAGTTAACGGGGGTGAAGTGGGCGGTTGCCAGGAGGAAGGGGGGGTGGTGATTGGGTTATGGCGGAAGATATCGGAAGGCAGGCCTGGTGACCCGGGCTGGGGGCTGGCTTAAAATGGAATCTGGCTGATTGGCAGGGGAGCTCTCTCTCTCTCTCCTCCCCCCCCCCCCCGCCCCAAGGCTGGGTTGAATGGGCCGGTTAAACGGTCACATGTTTTTGCGCATTGGAGGAGCCTGAAGGCGGACGTGGTGTTCTTGCAGGAGACGATCCTGAAGTTGGGGGATCAGACGAGGCTGAGGAAGGGGATGGTGGGGCAGGGGTTCCACTCGGGGTTCGACATGAAGACGAGGGGGTGGCGCTGTTGGTTAATAAGAGATTGTTTTTTGGGGTGGGGGAGCATTGTGGCCGATCCGGTATGTGACGGTCAGTGGGTAGTTGGAGGGATGCCGGTATTCCTGATTTATGTCCAGAATTGGGACGAGGTGGACTTTTATGAGGCGGGTGTTAGGGAAGATCCCAGACCTGGACAATGCACCGGATGATTATGGAGGGTGATGTCGATACGATCCTGGATCCGAGTTTGGATCGGTCGAGTTTTAAGTCGGGTGGAGGAGGGTCATGAAGCACATCAGGGGGCGGACCCACAGAGGTTTGGGAAGCCGAGGGCGAAGGAGTTTTCGTATTTCTCCCGTACGCACCGGGTGTATTCCCGGATCGACAGTTTGTTATGGACAAGGTGCTGTGGGCCGGGATGGCCGACTCGGAGATTGTGGTTTCCGGCCACGCGCCGCACTGGGTGGATTTGCGGGAGGTGCAGGGGGGGGGGGGCAATGGCCGCAGTGGAGGTTAGATGTGGGGCTGTTGGCGAATGAGGGAGTGTGTGAGCAAGTGAGGGCTGCCACACTGGGCTATGTGCAGTTGAATGACACGGGGGAGGTCACAGCCACCACACTGTGGGAGGCACTTAAGGCAGTAGTTAGGGGGAGTTTATTTCGATCGATGTGCATAGGGAGAGGATGGAGCGTGAAATGAAATGAAAAATGAAAATCGCTTATTGTCACAAGTAGGCTTCAAATGAAGTTACTTTGAAATGCCCCTAGTTGCCATATTCCGGCGCCTGTTTGGAGAGACTGGTAAGGGAAGAGGGCGAGGCTGGTAGGGGATACTCTGAGGGTGGATCACAGGGACTCGGTGGCCCTGGAGGAGAGGTTGTTAAAGAAGAGGCAGAGGCTCCAGATGGAGTTTGGGTTGGTGTCCACGGGGCAGTTGCGGAGGGCCAGAGGGGCAGTGTATGAGTGGGGAAAAGGCGAGCAGGCTGCTGGCCCATCAGCTGAGGAAGCAGGCAGCGGCGAGGGAGATTGGTACAGTGAGGAACGAGAGGGGCAAGGTGGTAACGGATCTGGAGGGGATGAATGGGGCATTTGAGGCCTTCTATAGGTGGCTGTACGAGATGGAGCCCCCGACCAGGGAGGAGGGGTCGAGACGGTTCCTGGATGGGTTGGAGTTCCCTAAGGTGGAGAGGGGAGAGGGTGCATGGGCTGAGGGAGGTCTGTGTGTGTATGTGTGTGTATGGGGCGGGGAGACCCCATGAGTGAAGGTGTTCCTGGAGACAGGATGGGAGGGGGCAGGGCGTTGCTGAAGGGGTTCTGGCAGGGGTTCTCGGATGTTATGGGTGTGGGGGTGGCCCCGGGTCCGGAGGTGGCGATATTCGGTGTGTCGGAGGATACGGGAGTCCAGGTGGGGAGAGAGGCCGATGTTTTGGCCTCCGCCTCCCTGATAGCCCGGAGATGGATTTTGTTGTGCTGGCGGGACTCGGAGCGGCCGGAAGCGGGAATGTGGGTGAGCGACCTGGCAGAATCCCTGCGGCTGGAGAAGGTCACGTTCGCTTTGTGGGGGACGGCAGAGGGGCTCACCCGGAGGTGGAAACCTTTCATTGATCATTCGGTGCTCACAAATGGTTTAAGGGTGTTGAATTTTGAGCTTGAGAGCGGGACTAGACAGGGCTGCTCTCTGTCTCCCTTGCTGTTTGCATTGGCCATTGAGCCCTTGCCGGAGGATATTAGATCTGATCATCGGATATCAGGACTGGGGGGTGGGGTGAGGCAGCACAAGATCACTCTGTGTGCAGATGACAGGCTGCTGTTTGTGTCGATCTCCAGTGTTTCAGTCCAGCCATTATTGGAGTAGTGGATAGATTTTTTTTAAAAAGTATTTTTATTCAGATTTTAGCATTTTAACGTTTACAGCAGATAACAATTTCACAATTTACATGGATGATTTGGAGTTGGGGACCAAGGGCAATGTGTCCAAGTTTGCAGACGACACTAAGATAAGTGGTAAAGCAAAAAGTGCAAAGGATACTGGAAGTCTGCAGAGGGATTTGGATAGGCTAAGTGAATGGGCTAGGGTCTGGCAGATGGAATACAATGTTGACAAATGTGAGGTTATCCATTTTGGTTGGAATAACAGCAAAAGGGATTATTATTTAAATGATAAAATATTAAAACATGCTGCTGTGCAGAGAGACCTGGGTGTGCTAGTGCATGAGTCGCAAAAAGTTGGTTTACAGGTGCAACAGGTGATTAAGAAGGCAAATGGAATTTTGTCCTTCATTGCTAGAGGGATGGAGTTTAAGACTAGGGAGGTTCTGCTGCAATTGTATAAGGTGTTAGTGAGGCCACACCTGTAGTATTGTGTTCAGTTTTGGTCTCCTTACTTGAGAAAGGACGTACTGGCACTGGAGGGTGTGCAGAGGAGATTCACTAGGTTAATCCCAGAGCTGAAGGGGTTGGATTACAAGGAGAGGCTGAGTAGACTGGGACTGTACTCGTTGGAATTTAGAAGGATGAGGGCGGATCTTATAGAAACATATAAGATTATGAAGGGAGTAGATAGGATAGATGCGGGCAGGTTGTTTCCTCTGGCAGGTGAAAGCAGAACTAGGGGGCATAGCCTCAAAATAAGGGGAAGTAGATTTAGGACTGAGTTTAGGAGGAACTTCTTCACCCAAAGGGTTGTGAATCTATGGAATTCCTTGCCCAGTGAAGCAGTAGAGGCTCCTTCATTAAATGTTTTTAAGATAAAGATGGATAGTTTTTTGAAGAATAAAGGGATTAAGGGTTATGGTGTTCGGGCAGGAAAGTGGAGCTGAGTCCACAAAAGATCAGCCATGATCTCATTGAATGGTGGAGCAGGCTCGAGTGGCCAGATGGCCTACTCCTGCTCCGAGTTCTTATGTTCTTATAACATTGCAAATTAAAACCACCACAAAACCCCCAAACCCACCCAACCCCCAACTCCCGAACCAACCGCCCCACCTCACTCCCTCCCCTCCCCACTCCCTCCCCTCCCCTCCTCACTCCCTCCCCTCCTCACTCCCTTCCTCCCCTCCCCTCCTCACTCCCTCCCCTCCCCACTCCCTCCCCTCCTCTCCCCTCCCCCCTAGAGGTTGACGGGCAACTCATTCATTTTAATGAAGATGATCCTCCCTCGCCATGAAATCCAAAGATCCGACCACCGGGCAAGGTCCCACCTAATAGTCACCATCAGCTGTGGAAAGTTGGCCCCATATAGCTGTCTGAAAGGGGGGGGGTCATTGACATTCCCAAATATTTAAATCCCAAGGGGGACCATCCGAAGGGGAAGTTAGCAAGATGCGGGGCCTTATCCCTCAACCCCTCCCCACCGGCATTCAGTGACCCCCAGACTCCACTGGTCCCTTTGGAAGAGAAATCCAGAGAATCACAACCCTCTGAGGGAAGAGATGACTGTAAATATATAACGTAGCTACAGCACAATATTACACGATTGAAATAATAATATACTTCATTATAGAACCATAAACAATATATCTAATATGTACCAAATAACAACACTGGACATATCTCTGTCAGATATTAATTTACTGTCCCCTTAAATATCAGCCAAATCCTGGGGAAAGCAGCCCTTAAATTCTGAACTTCAGGAAATAGACCATTCTTTTAGCCAAATAAATAAATGTGTCAAGCTGAGGGAGCAAAGGATGTCAATGTCTTTAAGACAGTAAGAAGTCTTCCAACTCCAGGTTCAAGTCCAACAGGTTTCTTTCGATATCACTAGCTTTCGGAGCACTAGTGATATCGGAACAAGCCTGTTGGACTTTAAGCTGGTGTTGCAAGGCTTCTGACTGTGCTCACCCCAGTCCAACGCCGGCATCTCCACACAATGTATTTAAGAGAGAGAGACCTGGGCCAAGCTTTCCAGAGTCTGCACCCTCCCTGGATTCACTTCCTTTCAATTGAAGGAAGAAAATTCGCCATGAATTTTGAATGAATTGAATTCAATTGAATGAGAAAAGAAAGTGTTTTACTCACAGATGTTGGAGACAGGAGGAGGTTTACCTTCACTTCCGCTGTGACATCACAATGGAGCCCTCCCTGAATCAGCCAATAGGAATTACTCTATTCCGCGGAGTCGTCACTGGGTTCCAGTGCGCAGACGTGGGAGCCCCGCCCGTTCAACCCTCCCACCCTCCACACCTCCTCGAGACAAGGTTTCCAGGCAACCGGCTGACGGCTCCGACCAGAGCTGGAAGCCGCTCTCCCCCCCCTGCCTGAGACTGCGCATGTCTAAAGGAGAGTGGATGCTGCGCATGTGCGGGGGAGCTCACTTCCTGCTGAGGCATTGACCGGAAGGACTCTGGTCCTCCAGCCAATCAGAGCGCGGGGTTTGTGTGACTGAGCTTCACTCCGGCGGAAACGTCCTCCTGGGCCTTCAGCAAACAAACCTCCAGACGCCGCTGGTTCTCCAGCATTCTGCACCTTTCATCAGCAGTGACAGAAATGATCACCCCCGCCCCCGGCATGAGCTTTACACGTCTGGCGGGGGAAATACCAGGGGCCGAGGTAACGGAAGAACTCAAACTCTTCCTTATAATGTGCAGTGAATGTAGTATCTCTGATCAGGGAGGCATCAAACCTCCACTTTCTCGACCTGGGGGTGAGCCCTCGAGCAGAACCTCCAGAAAACCGGGGGGGGGGGGGGGGGGGGCGATGGGCAGTATTTATGATGTTCCCTGTGGTGCAAGCGGACACCAGGTCGTTCTCGGCACGAAGAAGTCGGCGATTCTAGTCTGACATTGCCGTGGGACTGGAAAGAAGGTAAAATCTCCGCCCCTCGGGTGCAAAGTTCCCCAAATATCCACATAACCCACCTCCTCACAAGCCGAGACCAACACCCTAGCTTGTAGCTTTGGGGGGGGGGGGGGGGGGCGGGGGTAACCAGGTAACCAGGAGCTTATCCACCAGAGGATATAAGTGGCCGTTGAAGTGACCAACCACAAAAGAGTTAGTCGAAACTAACAGCAAAATCCACAAAAGCCTTCGCAATGAACTCCGGGGAGTCGTTCGGGCATCCAAAGACATTCATTATTGAAACAACATCTTCATGCACCAAACCTCTAATGATCACATATCTACCTCCTTTGTCCTTGGTACAGGTTTCAACCTTAAAAGGGATATTTTTATTAATAAGGATTGCCACACCCATGCTACTTGATGACAAAGAGGCAAAGAAAATCCTTCCCAACCGATCCAGCCTCAATTTACAGTGTACCTCATCATAGAATCCCTACAGTGCAGAAGGATGCCATTCAGCCCATCGATTCCGCATCTGCCTTTGAAAGAGGACCCTACCTAGGCCCATGACTCCACCATGTCACTGTCCCCCAGTAACCCTACCTAACCTATTTGAACACTAAGGGGCCAATCCACCCAACTTGCACATCTTTGCCCTGTGGGAGAAGCCAGAGAAAACCCACGCAGACACGAGGAGAAGGTGCAAACTCCACCCAGGCAGTCACTCGAGGCCCGAATTTAACTTGTGTCCCTGGTGCTGTGAGGCAGCTGTGCTAACCACTGTGCCACCTTGCCGCACCAAATGAGTTTAAGCTTGATGAGATTCCTGCAATAAAGCTATGTCGACTTTCACCTTAAGAAAGGAGAGGATTTTTTTCCTTCTGATAGGGTGATGGATGCCCCTTACATTCCCTGAGAAAATTAGCAGATTAACTGCCGCCATTAGCTAGACGACAGAGAGAACAGGAACAGATTTTCACACCACAGTCGGGTATGCGCCATGACCCCCTCCTCCAACTCATTTTACACCAAAGGCACCAAAATCTCCCCAATCTGCTCCTTTCCCGGATAAATGCCCCGTCTGTACCAGAGTAGGATAAGTCAACAACACATAAACCCTCCCATAATAACAAAAAGACAAAAGAATCACCACCACAACAGATTCAAGGGGACATTCCTCAATATGACTGAGGACCCGGAGGATTAACCCCACGGCCAGACTATTACCCTCGGGATACCTTCTCTAAACTGAGGAGAAGAAAAGAAGGTCCAACAAGGGAATGGGGATCGAATGTCCTTCCCACATTTTAGACCCACCCGTGAAAACCTGCATCCACCACCACCCACCCGTTGGCAATGGCGCCACTCGGTTCTGCCATGATTAACGTTCGGATAATAGAAGAAAGACAAAGAACAAAGACGACGGATAATAAGCACACGGCACATCTACCGTAACTAAGATAAGATAATATGAGTCCCTGTAACACTCGAGGGAGGAGAAGAAGACATTCAATCGGCCCTCACAGAATAACAACTCCCTTCAACAGGATAAAAGATAACAAATTCAGACAACAAAACAGTGATAAGGAAAGAGTCTGGATTAGTTAGTCCGAGCTGCAAACCATCCCTCCAAATCCTTACCCTTCATGGATTTAATGAAGGCCGATGCAGTAGTCGGATTATCAAAAGACTTGACGGACTTGTCGGATACAATTTACAGGGTCTCAGGATAAAGCGACAGAATTCACTCCCGCAGCCTTGAGTTCCCTTCAAACTTCATCGAAGCCTCGATGCTTCGTTTGTGTGGCTGCCAAAAGAAGGAAATCCTCACTCCCTCATGGAGCCAGGTCCCACCTCACCTTACCTGTCTCCAGGACCCTCTGGTGATCTTCAAGTTGTGGAAGCGAATGATTACAGGCCTGGGATGAAAACAATCCCTCGGCCTCAAAGACAGGATCCAATGCCCATTCTAATTTGAACCACCCAGGCTTCACATCTAGCTTGAGAAAACGTGGCAGCCGGTCCTCGAAGGACCTGACGGGAGCCTCACCCTCCACACCTTCTGGCTGGCCGACGACTCGGATGTTCTTTCTCTGACCCTCGGTTCTCCAAGTCCCCCAGGACCTCCCCCACGGCACTCAGACGGTTCTCCAAGGATTTAATTCCTGCCTCCGCCGAGGAGGCATTTTGCTCAAAGTTCAGAATTCTCTCCTTGGGTTCGTTGTTCCTTTTCTTGGTATTTTACAGCTCGGCCTCATGAGCTCACAGATATTGAGTCAGCACACTCAGCCTCTGGTCAACAACACGGAGAATGTCGCTGACATAGGTTGGTCAATGACCCCACAAAATAGACGTGCAGGCTTGATGGGCTGAATGGCTGACTGCAGCTCCTGTTTGTTATGGTCTCTGTGTCCAGGACAGGAAGCAGTGAGCATGGATCTGTCAATCAGCCTGAATCAGCACCTTCAGGAGAATTGGGAGGGTGAATATTAGATACAGCAGAGTGAGAATGGAGGGAGAGTGTGTGGGATGGAGATTTACAGCTTTTGGAGAATGAGAGAGGAAAGAATGTTCGATAGAAACTAGAATTGTCTGTTCTGAATTTCTATCCTGTGCTGACAGTGATGTCTTTTGTAAATTGATTTTACAGGACAGTAGAACAAGAGGAATTACAGACAGAAATCTCAAACTTTACGTCTCAATCTGACTGTGTCTCAATTCCTTGGAACTGAATATCACCGGACTTTGAATCTAGAAGGAGAAATGTTTGTCTGATCTGTCGGCTTCAAAAGATTTTAACCATCAGTGTGACTGGAAAAGCACCGAGACACACACACCCGAGTGAGAGTGTTCCTGAACACTGACTGTGGAAAGAGCTTTAACCAGTTACACAGCCTGAAAAAACATCACATCAGTCACAGCGGGGAGAGATCGTACACGTGTTCTGTGTGTGGATGAGGCTTCAACTGATTGTCCGACCTGGAGAAACACAAGGAAACCCAACACATGGAGAAACCGTGGAAATGTGGAGACTGTGGGAAGGGATTTAGAGCCCCATCACAGCTGGAAGCTCATAGACGCATTCACACTGGGGAGAGGCCATTCACCTGCTCTGTGTGTGAGAAGGGATTCATTCAGTTATCCGCCCTGCGGACACACCAGCGAGTTCACACTGAGGCGAAGCCATTCACCTGCTCTCAATGTGAGAAGGGATTCACTACTTTATCGAGCGTGCGGATACATCAGCGAGTTCACACTGGGGAGAAGCCATTCACCTGCTCTCAATGTGAGAAGGGATTCACTACTTTATCGAGCCTGCGGATACACCAGCGAGTTCACACTGGGGAGAGGCCTTTCACCTGCTCGGAGTGTGAGAAGGGATTCACTCGGTTATCCAGCCTGCAGACACACCGGCGAGTTCACACAGGGTAGAAGCCGTAAACCTGCTCTTAGTGAGAGAAGGGATTCAGATATCCAAACACTGCAGGGACCCTAGCGAGTTCACACCTGGAAGAAGCCATTCACCTGCTCTGAGCAGGGGAAACATTCAATGATCCGTCCTAACTACCGAGACACTAGCGAGTTAATTCTGGGGAGAGACCATTCACCTGCTCTCAATGTGGGGAGGGGTTTGTGATTCAGCACACCTGTTGTGACTCCAACAAGTTCACAATAAATTACAGATGTTGGCTCCGTTGTTATTGTTTCTGCTCTCGCTGACCAGAAAAAGGAGTAATTCTGTTCTCTCTGCCATCTAAAGACTATCTCCAGATCATTTGGTGAATTCAGAGTGATGACTGCTCTCAGTAGAGAATTTAAACCTGATGTTCTTCTGTAAAAAGGATTTTTGTCTTACGGACGTTAAAAGGAAATTTTATGGATTACTTATAGTATTGAATTCTTTTGGGGGTGTATTTGAATTGATGGGTGCTAAGATGTTCACTGTATGTTTTAAAAAGGTTAACTGAGTTCATAGAATAAACATTGTTTTGCTTTTAAAATTACTTTTAAATTTCTGCTGTACCACACCTGTAGAGTGGGCCGTGTGCTCCCCATACCACAATCTAGTAAAGGTTGTGGGTCAGGTGAACTCCATGATACACTTTGGGGTTCTCTAAACCCTGGCCCATAACACATGGTATGAGGGGCAAGTTGTCTGTGGTAGATTGGGAAATTACAATAAACATATCACTGAAAGTGGCAACGCAGGTGGATAAGGAGCTAAGAAGGCAGACGGCATGCTTGTCTTCATTGATGTGGGAATTGAGTACACAAAATTGTCACGTTAATGGTGCAGCAGTACAGAACCTTAGTTAGGCCACAGGTGGAATATTGCCTACAATTCTGGTCCTCACCAGATTACCAAAAGGTTGTGGAGGCTTTGGAGTGAGTACAGAGGACGTTCACCAGGATGTTGCCTGGCCTGGAGGGTATTAACTATGAGGAGAGGTTGGATAAACTCAGATTGTTTTCACTGGAAAGACGGAGGTTGAGGGACGACCTGATAAAAGTTTACAAAATTATGAATGGCATGAACACAGTGGATAGTCAGAAGCTTTTTGCCAGGTTGTAAAAGTCAATTACCAGGTGACATAGGTTTAAGGTGCGAGGGGCAAATTTTGGAGGAGATGTGCGAGGGAAATATTTTACACAGAGGGTGGTGAGTGCCTGGAACTCGCTGCCGGAGGAGGTGGTGGAAGCAGGTACGATAGTGACGTTTAAGAGGCACCTTGACAAATACATGAATAGGATGGGAATAGACGGATACAGACCCTGGAAGCACAAAAGGTTTTAGTTTAGTCAGACATCATGATCCGAGCAGGCTTGGTGGGCCGAAGGGCCTGTTCCTGTGCTGTACTGTCCTTTGTTCTTTGCTGTTCTTTGTATGACAATAGACAATAGACAGGCAACCACTCGCATTTTATTTACATAAAATATAGATTCCTTTAAGAAGCAAAAATTAAACAGCAAAAGTGAAGCTATCGTGGCGAATAAGAAAAGTTAAAGATTCCATTAGATCAATGGAGGAGACAATATAGTAGTGAGTCTGAGGATTGGGAACTTGTTTTAGAATTCAGCAAAGGAGGATCAAGAAACTGATAAAGAGAAAATAGAATATGAGAGCAAACTGAGGAGAACTGGAAAAGCTCCGATAGGAATGTGAAAAGGAAAAGATTAGCAAAGACCAATGTGGGTCCATTCCAGGCAGAGACAGTACAGTTTATAATGGGGAATAAGGACATGGCAGAGAAACTAAACAATGTGAGTCTGTCTTCACAGAGGAAGATATAGAAATCGTCCCAAAAACACGAGAGAACCAAGGAACTATTGAGCACGAGGAACTGCAAGAGATTTGTATTAGTGAGAAAGCAGTACTGGAGAAAATAATGGGATTGACAGTTAATAAATCCCCAAAAGCTAAATCTCGACATCCCAGAGTGTTGAAAGAGGTGGCTGTAGAGATAGTGGAGACATTGGTGATCATCTTTCAAAATTCTACAGATTCTGGAATGGTTCCTGCAGATTGGAAGGTGGTAAATGTATCCCCACTATTTAAGGAGAGAGAGAGAAAATGGGGAACCACAGACCCATTAGCCTGACATCTGTATGAGGGAAAATGCTACAATCTATTATAAAGGATGTGATAACATACGAATTAGGAGCAGGACTAGGCCACTCGGCCCCTCGAGCCTGCTCCACCATTCAATAAGTTCCCGGCTGATCTGATTGCGACCTCAACTACACAGAGGCTCCTTGGAAAATAAATCTTGGGAGAGCATAAGAATATTCTTTATTATAATCATCTTTATTATTGTCACAAGTAGGCTTACATTAACACTGCAATGAAGTTACTGTGAAAATCCCCTAGTCGCCACACTCAGGCACCTGTTCGGGTACAGAGAGGGAGAATTCAGAATGGCCACGTCTTTTGGGACTTGTGGGAGGAAACCGGAGCACCCTGAGGAAACCCACGCAGTTTTGGGGAGAACGTGCAGACTCCGCACAGACAGTGACCCAAGCCGGGAATTGAACCCAGGTCCCTGGAGCTGTGTAGCAACAGTGCTAACCACTGTGCCTCCGTGCCGCTGTGTCAGTTGTGTGGAACAAGGAAATGGCAGAGGAGTTAAACAGATATTTTGCATCAGTCTTTACGGTGGAAGATACTTCGAATATCCCATTAATACTAAAGAATGTGGAGGAAGCAATTAAATACCATCGTTGGAGAAGTTGTATTGGACAAACTAATGGGGATAAGATAAGTCCCCTGGATGACTGCAGCCTAGGATCCTAAAAGAAATGGCTACAGAGATAGTGGATGCATTGATTGTAATTTTCCAAAAATCCTTGGATTCTGGAGAAGTATCAGAGGATTGGAAAACTGCCAATGTGACAACCCCCCGATTCAGAATGGGAGGGAGGCAAAAATGAGACACTATAGGGCGATTAGCCTAACATTTATTATTGATAAAAATGTTGGAATCAATTATTAGGAAGTAATAGCAGCACATTGAGAAAATCATAATCTAATCAAGCAGAGTCAGCATGGCTTTGTGAAAGGGAAACCGTGTCTGACTAATTTATCAGAATGTTTCGAGGAAGTTTCAACCAGAGTGGATAGAGGGGGACCAGTAGATGTGTTGTATTTAAACTTCCAGAAGGCCTTTGACAAGGTACCTCACAAAACGTTAAGTCATGAGATAAGAACCCATGGTGTTGCCGTGGATAGAGAATTGGCTAATGAGCAGGAAACAGTGAGTGGGGATAAGGGGCTCTTTTTCAGGTTGGTGACCTGTAACCAGTGGGGTTCCACAGGGGTCAGTGCTGGGATCGCAACTGTGTACTATATCAATGACTTGGAGGGAGGAAGCGAACGTACTGTGCCCAAATTTTCAGACAACACAAAAATAGGTGGAAAGGCAAGTTGCGAGGGGGATACTAACACTTTGCAAAGAGATATTGAGAGGTTAAGCAAGTGGACAAAAAGTTGCCACATGGAGCATAATGTGGGAAAATGTGAAGTTCATTTTGGAAGGGAGAACAAAAGAACAGTATTATTTAAATAGTGAAAAACTGCAGAAAGCTGCAGCACAAAGGGACTTGGGGGACTTGTGCACGAAACACAGAAAGCTAGCAGACAGGTGCAGCAGGTAATCAGGAAGGCTAATGGAATGTTGGCCCTGATTCCAAGGGGGTTGGAGTATAAGAGTCGGGAAGTCTTGCTGCAGCAGTACAAGGTGCTGGTGAGATCACATCTGGAGAACTGAGAGCAGTTTTGGTCACCTTATTTAAGGAAAGATATTATTTCATTGGAGGCTGTTTAGAGAAGGTTCACGAGGATGATCCCAGGTATGGAGGGATTGTCTTAGGAGCAAAGGTTGAACAGGTTGGGACTCTACTCATTGGAATTTAGAAGAATGAGAGGTGATCTAATTGAAACATACAGGATTCTTAAGGAGCTTCACAGGGTAAATGCTGAGAGGATGGTTCCCTTCATGGGAGAGTCTAGGACCAGAGGGCATCCTCTCAGAATAAAGAGGAGCCAAATTAAGACTGAGATGAGGAGGAAAGTCTTCTGAGAGTCTTTGGAACTGAGAGTTGTGGGGACAGAGTCCTTGTGTATATTTAAGGCCGAGATAGATTGTTGATCAGTGAGGGAACCGAGGATTACAGGGAAAGGGCAGGAAAGTGAACGTGAGAAATGTCAGATCAGCTGTGATCCTATTGAAAGATGGACCAGGCTGGAAGGGCCGAATGGCCTACTCCTGTTCCTATTATGTCTGGTCTTAGTATGGTCTTATTCCCGCCTACCCTCCCGATAACCTTTCACCCCATTGCTTTTCAAGAATCTATCCAGCCTGCTTTCAAAATATTCAAAGACCTTGTTTCCACTGTCCTTTGAGGAAGAGAGTTACAAAGACTCCAAACTCTCTGCCTTAAATGGGCAAGTTGTTACTTTTAAAGTGACTCCAATTTCTAGATTCTCCCACAAGAGGAAACATCCTTTCCGCATCCACCCTGTCAAGGCCTCTCAGGATCTGAGACGGTTCAATTAAGTCACCTAAACTCCATCGAACACAAGCCCAGCCTGTCCAATCATTCCTCATAAGACCAGCCTCCAATTCCAGGTGTGAATTCATTAAACCTTCTCTGAACTGCTTCCAACACATTTACATCATTCCTTAAATGAGAGCAATACTGTACACGCTGCTCCAGATGTGGTCTCACCAATGTCCTGTACAACTGAAGCATAACCTCCCTACTTTTGTATTCAATTCCCCTCACAATATGCAATAACATTCTATTAGCTTTCCTAATTACTTGCTGTACCTGTATACTCGCCTTTTGTGATTCATGCTCTCGGACACCCAGATCCCTCTGAATCTCAGAGCTCTGCAATCTCTCACCATTTAGATAATAAGCTTTTTTAATCTTCCTGCCACGTGGACCATGACACATTTTCCCATGTTATTCTCAATTTGCCAGATTTCCTCCTGCTCATTTAACATATAACTTTGTAACCTCCTTATGCCCTCTTCACAATTTACTTTCCTGCTTATCTGTGTACCTCTGGAACATAGGAGCAGAAGTTGGCCATTCAGCCCATCAAGCCTGCTCCACAATTCAATACGATGGCTGATTATCCACTTCAATGCCTTTTCCCCCACACTATCCCCATATCCCTTTGTTATTGGTATTTAGAAATCTGTCAGTCTCTGCTTTAAACACACTCCATGACTGAGCTTCCACAGCCCTCTGGGCTAGAGAATTCCAAAGATTCACAACTTGTAGATTTCTATTGATCAAATGATTGCCCTGTTCTATTCCCATATCTCTGCCAGTTTATTTCCCTCAAAAGCCCACCCAATTTCTTTTTGGAAACAGTCCATCATCTCCGCTTCTACCCCCCTCCTCAGAAGTGGGTTTCAGGTATTTCCCAAATACTGCCAAACTCTGGTTCAAGATTTTCCTCAAAAGTAAACGAGAACCAGAGGGCAAAGAAGGAGGCCATTCCCATGCTAGCTCTTTGAATGAACAATCGATTTGGTCCCATCACCCTGCAAGTTTATTTTCCTACAGAATCTATTCAGTTCCCTTTTGAAAGTTACAGTAGAATTTACTTCCTGCACCATTGTCAGGCAGTGAATCCCAAATCACAACTCGTTCTGTTTTAAATACTTTCACGATACGCTGTGTTTGGATTTTCACGGGGGATTTGAAATGGAGAGAAAGACATGGTTGTACAAAATCAAGTCTCAGTCTTTATTGATGATCTTCATGAGTGGACCGAGTGTGATATATCCAGGTTTGGGCACTAGTTCTGAAAATAAATTACATTTATTTGAGTGGCGCAATGGCACAGTAGTTAGCACTGTTGCCTCACAGCACCAGGGACCCATGTTCAATTCTGACCTTGGTCACTTGTGTGGGGTTTGTATGTTCTCCCCGTGAATGTATGGGTTTCTTCCGAGTGCTCTGGTTTCCTCCCACAGTCCTAAAATGTATGGGTTAGGTAGATTAGCCCTGATAAATTGCCCCTCAGTGTCCAGGGATGTGCAGGTGAGGTTATGGGGTTACGGGTGAGTGGATATGGGTAGAGTGCTCTTTTGAAGGGTCGGTGCAGACTCGATGGGCTGAATGGCCTCCTTCTGCACTTAAGGGATTCTGTATCTATTTCTATAGCACCTTTCGTGACCACACAATCACCTAAAGCTTTTTACAGCCTTTGAAGTACTTTTGAAGTTTAGTCACTGTTGTAACGTCTGAAATTCTGGGTATGCCTCATTAATAATATTTTGTTTTAAAAAACAATCACTCGTCCAACTTCACTGTTGTAAGTAGCAAGGTTAAGGAAACCATGTTAAACTCTGAAACGTGACTGGACCTTTATTTTAAAAATTCATTCTGTATAAACCAAACTGTTTCTAGATACTGCTGAATGAGGCAAAATTGTTTAAAGAACAAATTGTTCCAGAATTTTGTAAAGCTATAGAAGATCATATATTGCCAAAGTCTGGCTCAAATCGAAGACCCATTGTTCAATCCAATCAAAGTTAGTAAGAAAGAGATTGTCTTCCATAAAACAGTCTTTTCCAACCAGTGGATATTGTATTAACCAAACGTATTAATTAAAGATTACTGTATTAATTAGCTGCCAGTCAGTAACAGATGATTGATTAAGAGCCTTAATTCAGTTACAATGAATCAAAAATGATTTAGTAGGTATAGTGAAAGACTGAGTTTTATTTGCTGTAAAAATGTAAAAGCTTAATTGCTGTGTATGGAAAGAATGTGCAATGAGGATAAATGTACTGGCAAGAGAGACCTTCAAACTCTGATTAGCCTCAACTTTTGAAGCTGTATGAATAAGGGATTGTTATAGAATCAGATAAAGGGATAGTATGAAACAGTTCTATTGTATTCCTGTCTAAGATAATGAGAGAAGGTGGTGTCAGTAATTGGGGATCCAATTAAATTAATCCAGTGACCAAATTGACCAATTGTCATATTACAACAGACCCAACTCTGACGTGAGGTAATGGTCACTTTGGGGATAAAAGCAGAACATCTGAAGGTCTTCCATGCTGGCCAAGTACTGAAGATTCCCGAGGCCGAGTTCCAAGGAAATTACTGTCAAAGGAGCCAGAGAGGGTAACGCTCCTGCAGACTGATTACCCGCATGAAGTTGTAAAATTCAATGTCTAAAAAGTTTCTTTGAATAAACTTTTTAAATTTAATATCAAGAGAATTCTGCCTTTGCCTTAATTGCCTTGTCTGAACCAAAGTGAATTTATTAAATGGTAAGTTGGAGGTGGCTGAAATCAATAAAGTTCCAGGTAACAAGTTCAGAAAACATAAATCTTCAATTTAAAAACTTGAATTTCTATAGCACATTTCACAACCACAGGATATCCCAAAGTGCTTTAAAGCAAATGAAGTACTTTTGAAGTGTAGTCACTGTTGGGCAGCACAGTAGCGCAAGTGGATAGCACTGTGGCTTTGCAGCGTCAGGGTCCCAGGTTCGATTACCCGCTGGGTCACTGTCTGTGCGGAGTCTGCACGTTCTCCCCGTGTCTGTGTGGGTTTCCTCCGGGTGCTCCGGTTTCCTCCCACAGTCCAAAGACGTGCAGGTTAGATGGATTGGCAATGATAAACTTCCCTTAGTGACCAAAAAGGTTAGGAGGGGTTACGGGAATAGGGTGGAGGTAAGGGCTTAAGTGGGTCAGTGCAGACTTGATGGGCCGAATGGGCACCTTCAGCTCTGTATGTTCTAATGTTGGAAAAGCAGCAACCAATTTACACACAGCAAGATCCCACACACAGCAATGTGATAATGAGCAGATGATGTGTTTTTAGTGATGTTGATTGAGGGATAAATATTGACCGGGACACCGGGGATAACTCCCCTGCTCTTCTTCAAAATAGTGGCTATGGGAACTTTTACACCCACCTGAGAGGGGCAGACAGGGCCTCAGTTTAACATCTTATTTGAAAGAAGGCTGTTCTGACAGTGCAGCACTCCCTCAGTGCTGGGATGAGGAACAATGAAACTGAATTTAGCCCACACGTCCCTGGACTGGGATTTGAATCCACAACCATCTGACTCAGAGGTGAGAGAGCTGCCCACTGAGCCACAGCTGACACTAGAGACAATACAAAGTTAGAAATGGAAAGTTACCCACTAAAAACCCCACCCACCCTTTGCCTCCAGTGCCTAAATCTATTAATAAACACCCCAGCATAAATAACATGTTTGACTGACAAATGATGAAGTGTTGGTTTAGAGCCACTAGTTTCGAATTTCCATTTGAGCCTCGGGCACCTTTCTGTCTCTATAGCTCGTGTCAATGACAGCCAGGCGACGGAGCTGAGGCTGAATTTAGCTGAGAATAATTGGGGTCTGTGCCCAGTTGGGAAACTTCCATGCATGTCGCACTAATAGAGAGACAGGAAAGTGCTGGAGGTCTGACTGGGAAATGGGCCTCCAAACAATTATTAAATCGGTCACTCAGAGCTAAAGAGAAACCCGTCTCTTTAAATACTTTTACAGGAAAGAGGCTGCAATGAATCTGTCCCTTTTAGCCTGCACAAAAGCAGGAGGCTCAGATTCACAGGCTGCAGGAGGAGACCATTCAGCCCATCGTGCCCCTGCTATCTCATTGAAAGGATTCTCTGATTCATCCAACTGCTCTGCCCTTTCCCCACAGCCCTGCAAATTCTTCCCTTTCAAGCATTTACCCTTTGGAAAGATACAATTGAATCTGCTTTCAGGCAGATCAGAACAACTCGCTGTGTCAAAAATAAAATAAAATAACATCTCCCCCTCTGGCTCCTTTGCCAATTACCTCAAAGGGACTGACTTTCTGTGAAAGAGCCTGTCAGCCCTCTCACCCACTTTTCCTAAAGTGCAGTAATCTAATCACGAAAAGTCCAGAAAAATCTAATATTTTTACTGATAAAAGTTTATTAATGAAACAAAACACGGTTAAAAAACACAAAATGACTTGAGGATCAAAGACAACCATAGTAAAAGGATGTTCACAATGTTCTGGACCCAAATGGTTTCTCTTTAATTCATCTGTAGCCTGTTCCCTGCCCTCTTTGTGGAACACCTCCGCTCAGTCCACAAGCATGACCCTAACCTTCCGCTTGCTGCCATTAGAATTCACCACCTTGCTCTCAGGCTCACATTTCTGTCCTCGGCCTGCTGCAATGTTCCGGAGATGCCCAACACAAGCTGGACCAACAGCCCCTCATCTTTCGATGAGGCACTTTACAGCCTTCTGGACTCAACATTGAGTTCAACAACTTCAGACCCTGAACTCTCTCCTCCATTTTGATTTGTTTTTTTACTGAGTGCCAGTCTGCATCTTGTTTTCATGTTTTTTGCTTCCAGACAGAGCTGTCCTTTATTCTGCCATTAACACTTACTCTGGACCAATGCTTTGTTTCTTTCCCACAACCATTACCTCTCCCTTTTGTTCCAGGACATTTTTGTAATTTAATCTTACCCACCCTCTAACCAATCACTGACTTTCCCTTTTGTTCTACCTGACCTTCCCCCTCTTTCACCAGTGTGGTGAATGTATAATTACTGATAATTCACCAGTGCACTGTGTTATGTTATTCACCCTGTGGGCTCTACCTATGGGCCATTGTGTGGCTTCATCCACAGGGGATATGTTGGGGCATGTACGGGCTCCGCCCACTGCTCCACCCCCTTTACAGGAAGTATAAGAGCTGCTGACCTGCGGGGCCGCCTTCAGTCTTGTACCAGTCACAGGCAGGCTCAGTTCTAAGCTGATTAAAACCACAGTTTACTTCTCCACGTGTCTTCGAGTGAATTGATGGTCGCATCAAACCCAACACATCTCGCCAACATTGAGGGCACTCGCCAACATTGAGGGCATTTAAAAGTTTATTGGATAAACATATGGATGATAATGGCATAGTGTAGGTTAGATGGCTTTTGTTTCGGTGCAACATCGTGGGCCGAAGGGCCTGTACTGCGCTGTATTGTTCTATGTTCTATGTTCTATTTCTCCCTCTCTTTAGTTCTGAAGTAGAGATACATTGGACGTGAAACTTCTGTTTCTCTTAGCACAGATGCTGCCAGACTTTTTTCCAATTCTGTCTGTATTTTAGATTTGCCTGAAATCAGGAAAATATTTATTGTGAAAGTTATAATAAATGTACTTTCAATTTTTGTGCATCGTTTCAGTGGAAATGTGCTCTCCCAGGCTCAAAGACCATCACCCCACTGGAAGCAAAGTCATGAGACCGGTTAGTCCAGCAGAAAGAAACCCTCCAACCCTCCCACTTCACCAAGTGTCAGAATGAACATGATTCAGTCCTGGATGTGATTAACAGCAGCTAAAGGAGTAGAATCCAAACTCTGTCATCACTAGTGAACTCGCTGGTGTCTTAGCAGGTGGGATGACTGAGAGAAGCCCTTTCCACACACTGTGCAGGTGAATGGCCTCGTCCCCATGTGAACTCGCTGGTGTTCCCGCAGGTTGGAAGACCTTTTAAACTTTTTTGTGCACTGAGAGCAGCTGAACGGTCTCTCCTCGGTGTGAATGTGCTGGTGGTACATCAGTTCTCGAGAACTTTTGAAGCTGTTGCCACAGTCAGAGCATTTAAAGGGTCTCTCATTTGTGTGAGTGACTTTGTGTCTCCGCTGGCTGGATAAATGAGTGAATCCTTTCCCACACACGGTGCAGGTAAATGGTTTCTCTCCAGTGTGAACTCGCTGGTGTGTCAGCAGTTGGGAAGAATTACTGAATCCATTCCCACACATGGAACAGGTAAATGGTCCTTCCCCGGTGTGAATTCGCTGGTGTGCCTGCAGATGGGGTAATTGAGTGAATCCCTTCCCACACTGAGAGCAGGTGAATGGCCTCTCCCCAGTGTGAACCCGCTGGTGTGTCCGCAGGTTGGATGAATCACTGAATCCTTTCCCACATACAGAGCAGGTAAATGGCCTCTCTCCAGTGTGACAGCGTCGATGAATTTCCAGCTCAGATGGTGACCTGAATCCCTTCCCACAGTCCCTACATTTCCACTGTTTCTCCATGGTGAGGGTGCTTGTGAGGCTCCAGTTTGACAAAAGTTGAAAGCTCGTCCACACACAGAACACGTTTATGGTCGCTCTCCGCTGTGAGTGCTGCAATGTTGTTTTCAGGCTGTGAAACTGGTTAAAGTTCTTTCCACAGTCACTGCAGTGGAACACTCTCTTGGGTTTGTGTGTGTCTCTGTGCTTTTCCAGTCACGACGATGTTCAAAGTCTTTTCCCACAGACTAAAAATTCTCTTTCCAGATTCACATCTCGATGATATTCAGGTCCTGATGAATGGAGAGACTCTGTTAAATCTTGATGTGAAGTCTGATTTGAGTTTCCCATCTGTAAATCCTCCCCTTGTAATATCCTGGAAAATGAGTTTACAAAAATCATCACTGTCAGTCGCAGATAGAAATTCAGACGAGACAATTCTCGTTTCTATGGAATATATTTTTCCTCCTTTTCCCTTAAAGTTGCAAATCTCCGTCTCGCACGCTCTCCCTCCTCCCTGGGCTGAAATCCAAACCCATCTCACCATCTGCACCATTTCTTCCCTCCACTCCCAGTTTTCACCTTCCCTCTCCCTGGATTCAGTTCTCCAGCTCCTGTCTGCAGACTGACAATAAAATCAATGAGTCTAATTGATAGGTTGGGGCCTCCAGCGGGTGTTTCTGAATCCTCCTCGCCCACCTCCCAGGGTTTCCTTCCTTCCCAGAGGTCAGAATCCTCATTGATTTGAGCCCAAAGTGGAACCTCTGATTTATTGTACCCTCCCCCTCCCGGAACAATGGGAACAGGGGGCGGGTCTGGATGACTGAGACAGGCATCTGGTCCTCCAGCCAATCAGAGTAAATAGGGGCGGGGCCTATTCTCGTTGTTTGATTCCCCCCCCTGAATCCTCCACTCACTTAACCGAGATGGCGGCCGTTAACCTGGACCAAGTTCCGGGAGGGAGAAATTCCGAAGGACCGAACCAGGTGAGCTGACAATTTTTAATAGGGCTTAGCCGACCACAAAGTGTTTCCAAACCTTCCCACCATCTCCTTAGTTTTCCTCGTCTTCTACAGGACGAACAGGGCCAACGCGCATCCTCCAAACAGTTCAACAGCTGCACTTGCTCGTCTCCCAGCCCAAAAGCCGTGATGCGCATGTTCAAGGGACAGGGGAAACTGCGCATGTGCAGTGTCCCCCTCCCGCGCTTCATGCTGAGGGCTTGACCAATGGGAAAACTTGAGGGACCGGAAGGACTCGACCTTCAGGCAATCAGAGCCCGGGCTTGTGTGAATAAGGATTGAGCTTAACGCAGACTGAAACTTCCTCCTGTCTCCAACATCTGTGAGTAAAACATTTTATTTTCTCCCCCTTTCCATTTCTTTCTCATTCTGACCTACAATTGGTCACTTGCAGCAACTGAAGGGAAAGGAAGTGAATCCAGGGAGGGTGCAGACTCTGGAAAGCTTGGTCCAGGTCTCTCTCTTAAAGACATTGACATATTTTGCTCCCTCAGCTCGACACATTTATTTGTTTGGCTAAAAGGATGGCCTTTTTCCTAATGTTCACAATTAAAGGGCTGGTTTGAGATGGCTGACATTTAAGCGGACATTAAATTAATATTGAATGGAGAAATGTCTACTGTTATATGGTACAGATTAGATCTATAATTTATGGTTATGTAAAGTACATTTATTATTATTTCTAGTTGTATATTGTACGCAACTATGTTATATATTTCCAGTCATAGAGTCATGATGGCACAGAAGCCGTCCATTTGACAACTCGAATCCATGCCGACTCTCAAGCAATTCTGTAATTCTCAACGAGCCTTCCTGTAACACTGCAGTACCCATCCAATTTCCTTCACAAATTATTGATCATCTGTACTCGACTAACCTCATAGGCAACAAGTTCAATATTCTGATCGATCTACCCTGTCCATGAAACACGTTTTAGTCCAGTAATACAGACATTCATCTGTGTGGCAGCCTGCATGCGTGTCCAGGACAGGAAGCAGTGAGCATGGATCTGTCAATCCGCCTGAATCAGCACCTTCAGGAGAATTGGGAGGGTGAATATTAGATACAGCAGAGTGAGAATGGAGGGAGAGTGTGTGGGACGGAGATTTACAGTTTTTGGGGAATAAGAGAGGAAAGAATGTTCCAGAGAAACTAGAATTGTCTGTTCTGAATTTCTATCCTGTACTGACAGTGATGTCTTTTGTAAATTCCTTTTCCAGGATATTCGAAGAGGCGGAATTATAGACGGAAATCTCAAACCAAACATGATATCAAAATCTGATAGTCACTCGATCCCACGGGTCTGGAATATTACCTGTCTTTGAAACTAGAAGGAGAAATGTTTCTCTATTCTGTCTGTTTCAAAAGATTTTAATCATCAGTGTGACTGGAAAAGCACCGAGACACACACACACCCAAGTGAGAGTGTTCCAGAGCACTGACTGTGGAAAGAGCTTTAACCAGTTACAGCCTGAAAAAACATCACACCATTCACAGCGGGAGGAGGCTGTACATCTGTTCTGTGTGAGAGTTCAACTGATTGTCTAACCTGGAGAGACACCAGAACATCCAGCACCTTAGAGAAACGGTGGAAATGTGGAGACTGTGGGAAGGGATTCAGGTACCCATCTCATCTGGAAATTCGACACACTCACACTTGGAGTGAGACCATTCACCTGCTCTGTTGTGGGAAGGGCTTCAGTGGTTCACTCACCTGCAGAAACACCAGAGAGTCCACATCAGGGAGAGACCATTCACCTGCTCTGACTGTGGAATGGATTTAGTACTTCATTCCAAATGATGAAACACCAACAAGTTCACACCGTGGAGACACCACTGAACTGCTCTGTCGGTGGTGGTATTGAAAATATGGAAAGATGTGTCATTTGAAACATGGAAGTCTGGCAATATCTAGTCTGAGAGAAACATGAGAGGATACAGGGAAAGATCCCACGAAGGGTTAACAGCAGCTGCAAAGAGCAGGATTATAAAATGCAGATTCCTTCTCCTAAACAGGCTTAGCAAACAAACAGGATTTTTGTATGAAGCTAAAAGCAATGGCTCACACCTTCATTGAAATTAATCATCTTAGTAAGCATCTGGAAAAGCATGGATGAGGGTTTCAGTTGAGTTAGGTGATAAATGTAAACCTTTCAAGTTATAACCAAGTGGATTTTTAGCATTACGCTAAAAGCAATGATTCACACCTTCATTGAAGTAAAATCAACAGATAGAAAATAATGACTAGGGGGTCAAATATATAGGTGTGAAGCTCTGCTGAAATCAGGTAAATTAAAGAAAACTGGAGACAACATGTCTATGAGAACACAAATTAGACCCAAATCAAAGTCAAAATTATGAGCTGGGGCCACAATTCAATAATAAAACTATAGAAATGACAGGAACCAAAATTCACACTCCTATTGAAATCAAAGCATTTTTGAATATCACAAAGGAACGTTGAACATCACAAAGGAAACAATATAATCAGGGATCTGTAGGCTGAGGCCATGCCCAAAATTAATACTTCGTCGTGTTAGAAAAATTCAGATTAAAGGTACCTTTTCCAATCCAAGAGAAATAAAAGTTACTTTACAATAAAGTCATAACTTAATAACTGTCAGAAAAATATATAACCCTGAGAGAGGGGCAGAGAAGGAACGAGAGAAACAGAGAAGGAACAAGAGAAGCAAGCAGAGGCAGCTTACAGTCAGCTCGGTCATGGGAAAGGGACAAAGCAAAGTAGCCCAGCTAAAATAGCTAATACATCTAAGGAAGACCAGAATTTAAAGAGGAGGCAGAGTCAGCTCAGAGACAGCCAGCAGAGCCAGCTCTCATAGCTCAGTACATGGGAAAGATAGGACATAGCAACCGAGCAGAACAGTGAATACATCTAAAGAAGACCAGATTTTAAAAAAAGATTGATTGTCAAGTTGGGCCTGAAGGTCCCCTCAACCAACCAGAAGGATCCAGAAGCAAGATCTTTTTACCTTTCTGTAAAGACAGTGATTGCAGCTTTTAAAAGAAAAAATTTAATAATAAAATAACTTAAAAGTTTTAACCTGAAACAGTGGTTATTCCTAAGTCTACTTTACTTACTTAGCAATGCGGGACCCAGATCGATGCTACTAAGTGATAAGTGGATGAAATCTTCTGTGAAGGGATGGGTTATACCGGGGGATAACTTGAAAACATAGTTTCACCTGAAATGCACACACCGAAGCCTGCATAGGAGTCAGGGAGTGAGAATCTCTGTTCACCACTTAGAATGTTGGCCCTTTTTGGTATAGGAGGACTTCTAAGAATAGTGGTGAGTTTTCAACAACAGTGGGAAGGGATTTACTGAGTTACCCAACCTGCTGAGCCACGTCACAAACACTTAGGAGAGACCCTTTAAATGCTCTGACTGTGGGAGTGGCTTCAAATGGTTTTAGGTACTGATGGCCCACCAGCGCATTCACACTGTGGAGAGACTGTTCAGCTGCTCTCACTGCACAAAGAAGTTTAGAACGTCATTCGCCCTGCAGAAACACCAGCGAGTTCACACTGGGGAGAGCCGCTCTCCTGCACTGTGTTGGGAAGGGATTCAGTCAGTCAGGCCACCTGGGGAGACACCAGCGAGTTCACACCGGGGAGAGGCCATTTACCTGCTCTGACTGTGGGAAGCGATTCAGTGATTCATCCCAAATGATGAAACACCAAAGGGTTCACACCGAGGAGAGACCATTAAACTTCTCGCACTGCAAAAAGAGGTTTAGAACAGTGATCTTCAAAGTCGGGGGTGCGACTCGCTAGGGGGTCGTGGGTGTGTGTTGGGAAGGTCGCGGAGCCGTCCGTCACGGCACTCCCGATTGCGCAAATTTGCGCGCAACAGCCGCATCAGCCAGCTTTTAACTATGCCAGCTGCGAGCTGGCATAGTTAAAAGCTGGCTGATGCGGCTGCATATAAAAAAGTGCGCCGCACTGTGCGATGATCAGGCACGCATGCGCAGTGCGGCAGCATTTCTTTTATATGGTAAAAGGGCCGCTCGCAGCTGTCATAGTTAAAAGCCGGCTGCTGCTCGCTCTGTCTGGTTCGGAAGTGCTTGGTTCTTCTGAATGAAGCTAAGGCCGAGTTTCCCCCCCGGCGACTAGCACCATCGGACCCACCAGCAGAGATCCAGCGCCATGGCCTCCACCTCGGAACTCGCCTGGATCTACAGCACCCTCATCCTGCACAACGACGAGGTCACCGTCACCGAAGACAAACTCAATGTCCTGATTAAAACAGCTGGTGTGACCATTGAGCCTTTCTGGCCTAGTCTGTTTGCCAAGGCATTGGCTAATATTGACGTCAATAGTTTGATCTGCAACGTTGGTGCTGGTAGCAGTGCCCCAGCTGCTGCAGCAGTTGTTTCCACCGCTGCCCATGTTGCTGCTGAAGAGGAAAAGGACGAGAAGAAACAGGAAGAATCTGAAGAGTCTGACGATGACATGGGCTTTGGTCTCTTTGATTAAACGTGCCGGGCAACAACATTGTTACAATTTACAAAAAATAAATAAAAATTGAATATAAAAGCCGGCTGCTGCGGCTGAGGATCGAAAATTTGCACAATCGGAGACGCAGAAGATTTTTTAAAAAATTCTATATAATCTTCCTGCCTGAGGGAGGCAGAGAGCAGGTCACAGCCCCCGAACGTCGCCGTCATGTGCTTTGGGCGAGATTGTGATTCCTCCATTTTGTCAGCAGCAAACAATGTAAGAGAAAATGGTGGGTCGTGAAGGTCGGCTGACGTGGGTCGCGAAGGTCGGCCGGCGTGGGTCGCGAAGGTTGGCCAGTTAGTAAAAATGGGTCCCCGGAAAAAAAGTTTGAAAAACACTGGGCGGAAATCTCCGGAAACGGCGCGATGTCCGCCGACTGGCACCCAAAACGGCGCAAATCAGACGGGCATCGCGCCGCCGCAAAGGTGCGGAATGCTCCGCATCTTTGGGGGCCGAGCCCCAACATTGAGGGGCTAGGCCGGCGCCGGAGGAATTTCCGCCCCGCCAGCTGGCGGAAAAGGCCTTTGGTGCCCCACCAGCTGGTGCGGAAATGACATCTCCGGGCGGCGCATGCGCGGGAGCGTTAGCGGCCGCTGACAGCATTCCCGCGCATGCGCAGTGGAGGGAGTCTCTTCCGCCTCCGCCATGGTGGAGACCGTGGAGGAGGCGGAAGGGAAAGAGTGCCCCCACGGCACAGGCCCGCCCGCGGATCGGTGGGCCCCGATCGCGGGCCAGGCCACCGTGGGGGCACCCCCCGGTGCCAGATCGCCCCGCGCCCCCCCCAGGACCCCGGAGCCCACCCGCGCCGCCTTGTTCCGCCGGTAAGGTAGGTGATTTAATTTACGCCGGCGGGACAGGCATTTTAGCGGCGGGACTTTGGCCCATCCGGGCCGGAGAATCGAGCGGGGGGGGGCCTGCCAACCGGCGCGGCGCGATTCCCGCCCCCGCCGAATCTCCGGTGCCTAAAATGGATTAAAAAATCCATTTTACATTTTGCAGCTCACCAAAGATGGAAATTTCTTTCTTTTTAAAAAAAAAAATGTTTTATTCTCCTTTTTCACGTTTTCTCCCACATTTACACCCATCAACAATAAACAGTAATCAACAAGATATGTCAATCCCCATAATAACAACGATCTCATCCGCCCACCAACCCCCAAACCTCAGCCCACATGTTTACATAAACAAATGACAAAAAGGAATCAGGGATTACCCGTAGTCACCCTTAATCTACACGGCTCTCCACCCCCCCCCCCCCCCCCACCCAACGCCATCCAGCCTCTAAGAGAGTACCGTGCATGATACCCCACAGTTGTACCCCGCCCCCCCCAACGTCTCCAGCTCTTCCCATCCACTGGCTCTTGTAAAACTCCTCCTCCCAACCTCGGTTCCCTCCCCCAACCTCGGATCCCTCCCCCCAACTCTCCACCGCGGCGAGACCACTCGGACCCTGTTCTGCCAGGCTCCGATGGCCGCAGCCCCTCCCCCCACCTCACTCCCGTTCACTGGCCAGCGTGGAGGCCCCCGCCCGGGTCCCTTTCCCCCTTGCCCGGCCCTAGGAAAGCCGAAAGATCCCCTTTTAGCACACAAACCCCGCATATCCACCTACACCCCAAAGAGCCCTCCTTTCGAATGAAAGTCCCGTCCCTTCCCTTGTCCAAATCTATGCAACATTGGCTCCTTTAGCCTCTACCCCCGCGCGCAGTGATACAAAAAAACAAAAAAAAAGAAAATACAGTCATGAGATTACATCGGCACATGACCATTCCTCAATTTGTCAGTTCTGCCACAGTCCTTCTGCCCTCGCAAACTCCTCCGCTGCTTCCACCGTTCCAAAATAAAAGTCCCTGAGCTTGTAAGTCACTCTCAGCTTCGCTGGATATACAATGCCACACTGCACCTTGCCAATGTACAGTGCCCTCTTCACCCGGTTGAAGGCAGCCCACCTCCTCGGCAGCTCCACCGTAAAGTCCTGGTATACACGTATACCAGCTCCAGCCCACTGCACCACCCGCTTCTGCTTGGCCCAGCTCAGGACCTTCTCCTTCACACTGTACCTACGGAAGCACAGAGTCACTGCCCTTGGCGGCTCACTCGCCTTTGGTACAGGCCTCCACGACTGATGAGCCCGATCCAGTTCATATTGGGAGGGGTCCTCCCCCTCCCCCAGTAGTTTTGCCAGCATCGCGGCAAAATACTCAGTCGGCTTCGGTCCTTCAACTCCTTCGGGCAGCCCCACGACCCTCAAATTCTGTCGCCTGGATCTGTTTTCCAGATCTTCCATTTTTCCTCGCAGATTCTTGTTCGTGTCCATCACCTTCCGCATCTCTTTCCCCATCGACGCAAGTTGATCACCGTGCTGCAATACCGTCTCCTCCACTTCCTTCAGCACCTCCCCTTGCTCTCGCACCTCCGCCACTGCGCTCGCCACCGCCGTCTTCACCGGGGAAACCGCCTCCTCCACCAGCACACTCAAAACCTCCTGCATCTCCTTCCTCACCATCTCCATACATTTCTCAATCTGCGCCAACTGCTTTTGGAATTCCGCAGCCATCACCTTAGTTAGTTCTTCAGCCGTAAGCACTGCGGCTTCCCCTGGTGCTCCAGCCTCCATCTTCTTTGTTGACCCCGCGGTGACCTTTCCCCTCTCAAAGATGGAAATTTCAGCACACATTTCTCCATCTTGTATTTTTTAATTTTTGTTTGCCCTTTAAATATCCTTGACCTCTGGACGTTTCATTACAGAACTCAGCTCGAAGACATCAAAACATGTATCCGGCCTTGCCTGTGTGCCCCATTCGTCAATTCAACTTTGCAGCAGCTCAGTCCCGGCTTTGGAAACATCTTCATCTTTCTGTGAGGCCCCGGCCCCATTGACTGTGACAGGGTTCATACTGTCTCCCTGAGATTGTTGATGTAAAGTCACATCAGACCCACACTGCCCGATTTCCAATCTAATTTATTTAAAGGTCCCAGAAGCCCAACTCCAAACCTTAAATGTTGTTCTGATCCTGTCAGTAACATTGGTTTGGAACTCACTAGTACCACCACATAGGCAGTCATCAACATGCATCTTAAAGATGCCCAAGAGTTTCCTGCCTTCGTACCAATAAAGCACGGCAGCTTCTGCCTTCAGGTAGGGACAACCCGACTTGGACAAAACTGATCTAACTGAGAAGTGCCATACACCCTGAAACATCGTTCAAAACATGGACAAACGTATTAGAATCATAGAATCATAGAAGTTTACAGCATGGAAACAGGCCCTTCGGCCCAACCAGTCCATGCCGCCCAGTTTTTACCATTAAGCTAGTCCCAGTTGCCCGCACTTGGCCCATAACCCTCTATACCCATCTTACCCATGTAACCATCTAAATGCTTTTTGAAAGACACAATTGTACCCGCTTCTACTACTACCTCTGGCAGCCCATTCCAGACACTCACTACCCTCTGAGTGAAGAAATTGCCCCTCTGGGCCCTTCTGAATCTCTCCCCTCTCACCTTAAACCTATGCCCTCTAGTTTTAGACTCCCCTACCTTTGGGAAAAGATGTTGACTATCTACCTTATCTATGCCCCTCATTATTTTATAGACCTCTATAAGATCACCCTTAAGCCTCCTACGCTCCAGGGAAAAAAGTCCCAGTCTATCCAGCCTCTCCTTATAACTCAAACCATCAAGTCCCGGCAACATCCTAGTAAATCTTTTCTGCACTCTTTCTAGTTTAATAATATCCTTTCTATAATAGGGTGACCAGAACTGCACACAGTATTCCAAGTGTGGCCGTACCAATGTCTTGTACAACTTCAACAAGACGTCCCAACTCCTATATTCAATGTTCTGACCAATGAAACCAAGCATGCCGAATGCCTTCTTCACCACCCTGTCCACCTGCGACTCCACCTTCAAGGAGCTATGAACCTGTACTCCTAGATCTCTTTGTTCTATAACTCTCCCCAACGCCATACCATTAACTGAGTAGGTCCTGGCCTGATTCGATCTGCCAAAATGCATCACCTCACATTTATCTAAATTAAACTCCATCTGCCATTCGTCGGCCCACTGGCCTAATTGATCAAGATCCCGTTGCAATCCTAGATAACCTTCTTCACTATCCACTGTGCCACCAATCTTGGTGTCATCTGCAAACTTACTAACCATGCCTCCTAAATTCTCATCCAAATCATTAATATAAATCACAAATAACAGTGGACCCAGCACCGATCCCTGAGGCACACCACTGGTCACAGGCCTCCAGTTTGAAAAACAACCCTCTACAACCACCCTCTGCCTTCTGTCGTCCAGCCAATTTTGAATCCAATTGGCAACCTCACCCTGGATCCCGTGAGCTTTAACCTTCTGCAACAACCTACCATGCGGTACCTTGTCAAAGGTTTTGCTAAAGTCCATGTAGACAACGTCTACTGCACTGCCCTCATCTACCTTCTTGGTCACTCCCTCAAAAAACTCAATCAAATTTGTGAGACATGATTTTCCACGCACAAAGCCATGCTGACTGCCCCGAATCAGTCCTTGCCTCTCTAAATGCTTGTAGATCCTGTCTCTCAGAATACCTTCTAGCAACTTACCTACTACAGACGTTAGGCTCACCGGTCTGTAGTTCCCAGGCTTTTCCCTGCTGCCCTTCTTAAACAAGGGCACAACATTTGCCACTCTCCAATCTTCAGGCACCTCACCTGTGGCTGCCGATGATTCAAATATCTCGGTTAGGGGACCCGCAATTTCCTCCCTAGCCTCCCACAACATCCTGGGATACATTTCATCAGGTCCCAGGGATTTATCTACCTTGATGCGCTTTAAGACTTCCAGCACCTCCTCCTCTGTAATATGCACACTTCTCAAGACATCACTATTTATTTCCCTTAGTTTCCTAACATCCATGCCTTTCTCCACCGTGAATACCGATGAGAAATATTCATTCAGGATCTCACCCAACTCTTGTGGCTCTGCACATAGATGCCCTTGTTGATCCTTAAGAGGCCCTACTCTGTCCCTAGTTACTCTTTTCCCCTTTATGTATCTGTAGAATCTCTTTGGATTCTCCCTTGCATTATTTGCCAAAGCAATTTCATGTCCCCTTTTTGCCCTCCTGATTTCCCTCTTAACTCTATTTCGACAATCTCTATACTCTTCAAGGGATCTACTTGATCCCAGTTGCTTATGTACGTCATATGCCTCCTTCTTCTTTTTGACCAGAGTCTCAATATCTCGAGTCATCCAGGGTTCCCTACTTCTACCAGCCTTGCCCTTCACTCTAAAGGGAATGTGCTTACCCTGCACCCTGGTTAACACATTTTTAAAAGCCTCCCATTTACCAGCCGTCCCTTTGTCTGCCAATAGTCTCCCCCAATCTACCTCTGCACGTTCCTGTCTGATACCATCAAAATTGGCCTTGCCCCAATTAAGAATTTTAACTCTTGGGCCAGACCTATCATTCTCCATAGCTATCTTAAAACTAATGGAATTATGGTCACTTGTCCCAAAGTGATCCCTCACTAGCACTTCTATCACTTGCCCTTCCTTATTACCCAAGACGAGGTCAAGTTTTGCCCCCTCTCTAGTCGGTCCATCCACATACTGAATGAGAAATTCCTCCTGAATACACTCAACAAATTTCCCTCCATCCAAGCCCCTAATGCTATGGCTGTCCCAGTCAATGTTGGGAAAGTTAAAGTCCCCTACTACTACCACCCTATTATTCTTGCAGCTATCTGTAATCTCCTTACATATTTGCTCCTCAATTTCCCGCTGACTATTTGGGGGCCTGTAGTACAGTCCTACCAAGGTGATCTCTCCCTTCTTATTTTTCAGTTCCACCCATATAGACTCAGTGGGCGAACCCTCGGATGTATCCCCTCTAAGTACTGCCGTGATGTTCTCCCTAATCAAAAACGCCACTCCCCCTCCTCTCTTACCTCCTGTTCTATCCTTTCTATAGCATCTGTACCCCGGAACATTGAGCTGCCAGTCCTGCCCCTCCCTTAGCCATGTTTCAGTCATAGCTATAATATCCCAGTCCCATGTGCCCGTCCATGCCCTGAGTTCATCCGCTTTGCCCGTCAGGCCCCTTGCATTGAAATAAATGCAGTTTAATGTAGACCTTCCTTGCTCTCTGCCCTGCTTTCTCTGGTCATGCTTTACACACTCTCCCTTCCTGCCTTTTGTTTCTGTCCCCACTGACTTCCTACATCGGTTCCCATCCCCCTGGCACATTAGTTTAAACCCTCCCCAACTGCACTAGCAAACACCCCCCCGAGAACATTGGTTCCGGTCCCACCCAGATGCAGACCGTCCGATTTGTACAGGTCCCACCTCCCCCAGAATCGGTCCCAATGTCCCAGGAATTTGAAACCCTCCCTCTTGCACCATCTCTCAAGCCACGTATTCATCCTAGCTATCCTGTCATTCCTACTCTGACTATCACGTGGCACTGGTAGCAATCCTGAGATTACTACCTTTGAGGTCCTACTTTTTAGTTTAACTCCTAACTCCCTAAATTCAGCTTGTAGGACCTCATCCCGTTTTTTACCTATATCGTTGGTGCCTATATGCACCACGACAGCTGGCTGTTCACCCTCCCCCTCCAGAATGCCCTGCAGCCGCTCCGAGACATCCTTGACCCTTGCACCAGGGAGGCAACATACCAACCTGGATTCTCGTTTGCGTCCGCAGAAACGCCTGTCTATTCCCCTTACAATTGAATCCCCTATCACTATAGCTCTGCCACTCTTTTTCCCGCCCTTCTGTGCAGCAGAGCCAGCCACGGTGCCATGAACCTGGCTGCTGCCACCTTCCCCTGGTGAGCCATCTCCCCCAACAGTTTCCAAAACGGTAAATCTGTTTTGGAGGGAGATGACCGCAGGGGATCCCTGCACTGCCTTCCTACTCTTCCTCTGTCTGTTGGTCACCCTTTCCCTATCTGCCTCAGTAATTTTAATCTGCGGTGTGACCAACTCACTGAATGTGCTTTCCACAACTTCCTCAGCATCGCGGATGCTCCAAAGTGAGTCCATCCGCAGCTCCAGAGCCGTCAAGCGGTCTAACAGGAGCTGCAGTTGGACACACTTCTTGCAGATGAAGGAGTCAGGGACACCAGAAGGGTCCCTGACTTGCCACATCTCACAAGAGGAGCATGACACGGGTCTGAGCTCTCCTGCCATGACTTAAACCTGAAGTTAAATTTGAACTACACTACACAGCTAAGAGAAAGTCAAAGAGAGAGAAATCACTTACCAGTTACAAGCCAATCACTTACCTGCTGGCTGTGATGCAATTGCTCCAGAGACTCCCTCACAGGTCTGCTTCTCTGCACCTCCTTCAGGTGAGCACCAAATTCCCTTAACTAGTTAATTAATTTACTTAATTAACTTGATTTTTTTTTTTTTTTTTTTTTGTCACTCCCCTCTTACCCGAACTCAGCCTTACCCAAACTCAGATACACTCTGTTTGCCTTCAGCACTCCGTTTCTATAGGCACTTCAGCCACACCCTTTGTATCCTTCCTGATTTACAGTCAGCCAATAGGCCTGCTCCCAAAACTGAACTCTCTCCCAAACAGCTGACCTGCAAGGTAAGGAAGTGGTTAATCAGTACTTACCTCACCCACAGCGCGCCCTTTTAAACTGTCCCCTCTGCCTCGCAGCTCCCGCGCTTTTTGAAACTCCCGCGCTGTTTCCAAGGTCCTGGCTCCCTCTCTCTTCCGAACAGCTGACCTGCAAGGTAAGGAAGTGGTTAATCAGTACTTACCTCACCCACAGCGCGCCCTTTTAAACTGTCCCCTCTGCCTCGCAGCTCCCGCGCTTTTTGAAACTCCCGCGCTGTTTCCAAGGTCCTGGCTCCCTCTCTCTCCCGAACAGCTGATCTGCAAGGTAAGGAAGTGGTTAATCAGTACTTACCTCACCCACAGCGCGCCCTTTTAAACTGTCCCCTCTGCCTCGCAGCTCCCGCGCTTTTTGAAACTCCCGCGCTGTTTCCAAGGTCCTGGCTCCCTCTCTCTCCCGAACAGCTGACCTGCAAGGTAAGGAAGTGGTTAATCAGTACTTACCTCACCCACAGCGCGCCCTTTTAAACTGTCCCCTCTGCCTCGCAGCTCCCGCGCTTTTTGAAACTCCCGCGCTGTTTCCAAGGTCCTGGCTCCCTCTCTCTCCCGAACAGCTGACCTGCAAGGTAAGGAAGTGGTTAATCAGTACTTACCTCACCCACAGCGCGCCCTTTTAAACTGTCCCCTCTGCCTCGCAGCTCCCGCGCTTTTTGAAACTCCCGCGCTGTTTCCAAGGTCCTGGCTCCCTCTCTCTCCCGAACAGCTGATCTGCAAGGTAAGGAAGTGGTTAATCAGTACTTACCTCACCCACAGCGCGCCCTTTTAAACTGTCCCCTCTGCCTCGCAGCTCCCGCGCTTTTTGAAACTCCCGCGCTGTTTCCAAGGTCCTGGCTCCCTCTCTCTTCCGAACAGCTGACCTGCAAGGTAAGGAAGTGGTTAATCAGTACTTACCTCACCCACAGCGCGCCCTTTTAAACTGTCCCCTCTGCCTCGCAGCTCCCGCGCTTTTTGAAACTCCCGCGCTGTTTCCAAGGTCCTGGCTCCCTCTCTCTCCCGAACAGCTGATCTGCAAGGTAAGGAAGTGGTTAATCAGTACTTACCTCACCCACAGCGCGCCCTTTTAAACTGTCCCCTCTGCCTCGCAGCTCCCGCGCTTTTTGAAACTCCCGCGCTGTTTCCAAGGTCCTGGCTCCCTCTCTCTCCCGAACAGCTGACCTGCAAGGTAAGGAAGTGGTTAATCAGTACTTACCTCACCCACAGCGCGCCCTTTTAAACTGTCCCCTCTGCCTCGCAGCTCCCGCGCTTTTTGAAACTCCCGCGCTGTTTCCAAGGTCCTGGCTCCCTCTCTCTCCCGAACAGCTGACCTGCAAGGTAAGGAAGTGGTTAATCAGTACTTACCTCACCCACAGCGCGCCCTTTTAAACTGTCCCCTCTGCCTCGCAGCTCCCGCGCTTTTTGAAACTCCCGCGCTGTTTCCAAGGTCCTGGCTCCCTCTCTCTCCCGAACAGCTGATCTGCAAGGTAAGGAAGTGGTTAATCAGTACTTACCTCACCCACAGCGCGCCCTTTTAAACTGTCCCCTCTGCCTCGCAGCTCCCGCGCTTTTTGAAACTCCCGCGCTGTTTCCAAGGTCCTGGCTCCCTCTCTCTCCCGAACAGCTGACCTGCAAGGTAAGGAAGTGGTTAATCAGTACTTACCTCACCCACAGCGCGCCCTTTTAAACTGTCCCCTCTGCCTCGCAGCTCCCGCGCTTTTTGAAACTCCCGCGCTGTTTCCAAGGTCCTGGCTCCCTCTCTCTCCCGAACAGCTGACCTGCAAGGTAAGGAAGTGGTTAATCAGTACTTACCTCACCCACAGCGCGCCCTTTTAAACTGTCCCCTCTGCCTCGCAGCTCCCGCGCTTTTTGAAACTCCCGCGCTGTTTCCAAGGTCCTGGCTCCCTCTCTCTCCCGAACAGCTGACCTGCAAGGTAAGGAAGTGGTTAAGCAGTACTTACCTCACCCACAGCGCGCCCTTTTAAACTGTCCCCTCTGCCTCGCAGCTCCCGCGCTTTTTGAACTTCCAAAGTCTTCCATCTACATCTGGCACCTTAGGAGGTTGTAGAAACACTGCCCTCTGGAGGTGATCCCCCAGCGCAAATGCAGCATTTATGTTTCTTGACTGAACGTTCCGAGAAAATGTCACGAAAAGGGCCAAAGAAATTTCAAAATTACCTTTCCTGCTGTGGGTGAGTCCACTCTGACCTCTTTATCTCCCAAAGCTTCTTCAAATCCCCGCGCCACTAACTTCACCTTGGGCCTTATAAGTTCCATCTGGTTGGACCTTTTCTGTGCAGATCCATCGATGTGATGATGCTGGCTGACCCCTATCTGGGACCTCTGAACACACGCCAAACTCTGTCCAACTGCCTAACTCTTTCTGTTTCACTTCCCGTACGGCTTTATCCCCTCATTTGTCAGCAGCTACAAAACCCTCTCGGTCGCGGGGACTTCAGCATCGCCCCCAAACATATCCTTGGTGTAAAACCGACAATTCCCTGCCTGAAATGTTCCAGTTATTGAAATTACATTGAATGGATGTCAAAGAAACAGACCAGAAACAGATCCCTGAGGTTCTGAGGAGTCCCCAGTGGTCAGTCAGACTGAACTAAACACGGGTGGTATAAAACAAACAATACTCACCCCGGTATCTGCTGTCCACGGGGACTTTCCTTTAATCAGAGCCGTCAGTGGATCCTGTTCCTGACACCAGACTGTTGTGGGACAAATGTCACTCGGAGTCTAGAGTTGGTTAAAGTTTAGGAATCTTTATTACAAACATGCAGGGAATGCTTCAGCGAATCGAATCATCTCAAGGAGTAGTTACAATAACACACGTTTATACACAGTACAGTTGCAGCTGTTTTGTCTGCAGGTTAGTGGGAAAGTACAGGACGTAAAAGAAACAACTCGAAAACGGCTACAGTGACTTCATCTCTCACAAAACACATCTCGGAAAACAATAGCCAGATCAGTAATCCAGAGACCCAGGGTAATGCGATAGGGATCCAGGTTCGGCAGATGGTGAAATTTAAATTAATACAAAATCTGGAATTAAAAGTCATCGATGACCATGAGAGCATTGTCGATAGTTGTAAAAACCCATCTGGTTTATTTTAGATCCACCTGTGGTGGGGGAATAACAGTATTTACTATCCAGGATAAAATAAATGTACTTCAGCCTTTGTGGATCATTCCAGTGGAAATGTGTTCTCCCCCAGGCTCAAAGATCATAATCCACTGGAAGCAAAGCCATTAGACCGGCCAATCTAGCAGAAAGAAACCCTCTGACCCTCCCACTTCACCAAGTGTCAGAATGAACAAAGTTTGATTTGATTAAATTTATTCACGTGCACCGAGGTAAAGTGAAACGTATTGTTCTGTGTACAATACAGGCAGATCATTTTATACATGAGAAAACATAGGCCATATGATAAATACATAATATAAATACGTAGACATCGGGTGAAGCATACGGAGTGTCGTGCTACTCAGTAGAGAAGGTGTGTGGAGAGATCAGTTCAGTCCATAAGAGGGTCATTCCAGAATCTGGTAACAGCGGGGAAGAAGCTGTTTTGAATCTGTTATTGCAAGTTCTCAGACTTTTGTATCTCCTGCCCAATGGAAGAGATTGGAAAAGAGAATAACCTCGGTGGGAGGGTCTTTGATTTTGCTGCCCACTTTCCCAAAGCAGCGGGAGGGGTAGACAGAGTCAATGAACGGGAGGCGGGTTCATGTGAGGGACTGGATTGTGTTCACAACTCTCTGTAGTTTCTTACAGTTTTGGGCTGGGCAGTTGCCATACCAAGTGTCATGGGAGTGTCCCTTTAAGAAATGTTTTTGTCTTATCACATGGCTTCTGTGATGTCATTGTGTGGGTGGAGCTGGGCTGTGGCTCTGGGAGTTGGTTTTACTTTCGCTTTGATTTAGGGCTGTTTTGTGTCTCTGAGCTTTCTGCTTTCGTTCTCACATTTTTGGCTGCTGTACTCAGAAAGAGGAGTATTTTGGCCTCTCTCTCTATCTTTATTTTAAAAGCTGTTTCCAGGCGGCTTGATAACTTGAAAAGAAATAATTGCTTTCTGGAAGGAATTCAAACCTGCTGTTTTGGAAAGGAAACAAGAGCATCCATACCAGGTCTTGAGTGCTGTGTGCTGGACCACACCTTTGAAAAGGAGGTACTGGTTTATGGATCTTGTTATTAAATTGGAACAGTTAAAGGGGGGAATTTATTAAGGGTTATACATAGATTACTGTAGCTGTGTGGGGTATTTATGTTTGTAATTGAGAAAAATGCTTACTGTGTGTGTTTATAAAAATATTAACTAAATTCGGAGAATAATTCTTGTTTTGATTAAAAGTGGTTAAGGCCTCTGTTGAATAACACCTGAAAGGCAGCCCTTGTACTCATCGGAACCAAAATCAATAAACAATTGTAGGTCAGGTGAACTCCATGATATACTTTGGAGTTTTCTGAACACTGGCCCATAACACCTTGGGTGGGGTGCTCTTTCCAAGAGCCGGTGCAGACTCGATGGGCCAAATGGCTTCTTTCTGCACTGTAAATTCTATGAAACTATGAAACACAAGCTATGATGCAGCCAGATAAGATGTTTTTTATGGTGCTCCTGTAAAAGTTGGTGCACCTGTAATAATTGGTAAAAGTCAATGATAATCTTCATAATTGTCACAAGTAGGCTTACGTTAACGCTGCAATGAAGTTACTGTGAAAATCTCTTAGTCGTCACACTCTGGCGCCTGTTCGGGTTCACTGAGGGAGAATTCAGAATGTCCAATTCACCTGACAAGCATGTTTTTCGGGACTTGTGGGAGGAAACCGGAGCACCCGGAGGAAACCCACGCAGACACGGGGAGAACATGCATACTCTGCACAGACAATGACCCAAGTGGGAATCAAACCTGGGACGCTGGCGCTGTGAAGCAACAATGCTAACCATGTGTTACCGTGCCGCCCATGTGGCAATCGGTGTGGACATGCTGAATTTCCTTAGTTTCCTAAGTATATGTTTCTTGGTCGTAGCGTCGATGTGGGTGGACCAGGACAGAATGCTGGTGATGTGCACACCTCAGAATTTGAAGCTGCTAACCATCTCCACCTCAGCCCCATTAATGCAGACAGGGGTGTGTACGATACTTTGCTTCCTGAAGTCAATGACCAGCTCCTTAGTTTTGCTGACATTGAGGGAGAGATTGTTATTACACCATGCCACTAGGTTCTCTATCTCTCTCCTGGACTCTGACTCATCGTTGTTTGATATCCGACCCATTACGTCGTGTCATCAGCAAACTTGTAGATGGAGCGGGAACAGATTTTGCCACACAGTCGTGTGTGTGTATAACGAGCGTAGTAGGGGGCTAAGTACGCAGCCTTGTGGGCCCCGGTATTGAGGACTATCATGGACATGTTCGTGATCCGAACCACTACAGTCGTGTCATCAGCAAACATGTGGATGGATTTGGAGCTAAATTTTGCCATGCAGTCGTATTTGTGTATAGGCAGTGCAGCCTTGCGGGGCTCCTGAATTGAGAACTATCATGGAGGAGGTGTTGTTGTTTATCTTTGCTGATTGTGGTCTGTGGGTCAGAAAGTCGAGGATCCAGTGCAGAGGGAGGAGCCTAGTCCGAAGTTTTGGAGTTTTGATATGAGCTTGGCTGGGATTATGGCGTTGAAGGCGGAGCTGTAGTCAATGAATAGGAGTCTGACGTAGGAGTCCTTGGTGTCGAGATGCTTCGGGGGCGAGTATAGGGCCAGGGAGATGGCATCTGCCGGTTGTGGCGGTATGCGAATTGCAGTGGATCAAGGAATGCTGCGAGTATGGAGTTGATGTGTCCAACATCTCGAAGCAATTCATAATGATTGATGTCAAGGCCACCGGATGGTAGCCATTAAGGCACGTTGCCTGGTTCTTCTTTGGCACCGGTATGATGGTGGTCTTCTTGAAGCCGATGGGAACCTTGGAACGGAGGAGGGAGAGATTGAGGATGTCCGCAAACACACCTGCCAGTGGGTCAGTGCAGGATCTGGGTGCATGACCTGGCACAACCAATGAGAGTCCCTGTCGTTAGTCTGCGACTCAAGATTAGTTTGGTATTGTCACTTGGAGTTCCTGATGGCTTTGTGGAGGTCATATATAGATTTCTTGAATATGTCAGGGTTGCCTGCCTTGAACACCTTCAGTCGGGAGTGAACCTCCCAATGAAACCATGGATTCTGGTTGGGTAACGTACAGACTACCTTCTTTTGCACGCAATCTTCTACACATTTACTGATGAAGTCTGTGACGGTGCTGGCATACTCGTCTAGGTTGGCTGCTGAGTTAACATAGAACATACAGTGCAGAAGGAGGCCATTCGACCCATCGGGTCTACACCAACCCACTTAAGCCCTCACTTCCACCCTATCCCTGTAACCCGATAACCCCTCCTAACCTTTTTTGGTCACCAAGGGCAATTTATCATGGCCAATCCACCTAACCTGCAAGTCTTTGGGAGGAAACCGGAGCACCCGGAGGAAATCCACGCAGAAACAGGGAGAACGTGCAGACTCCGCACAGACAGTGACCCAGCAAGGAATCGAACCTGGGACCCTGGTGCTGTGAAGCCACAGTGCTATCCACTTGTGCTACCATGCTGCCCTTGTTCTTGAATATGGACCAGTCCACTGACACTAAGCAGTCGCGTAGGAGCTCTTCCGTTGCATCAACCTTCTTAAACGGATTCTCCTGCTTAAGTTTCTGCTTGTATGCTGGGAGAAGGAGCACCATATCGTGGTCCAATTTTACGAAATGCGGTCAGGGGATGGATCATCAGGCGCCCTTGATGTTTGTGTGGCAGTGGTCAAGGATGTTGGGGCCCCTGTCGGGACAGGAGATGTGTTGGTGGAATTTTGGCAGTACACTTGAGGTTGGCCTGGTTAAAGTCCCCGGCCACGATGAACAAGGCCGCCAGGTATTCTGCTTCATTGTTATTTATAGCGGTTACAATTCATCAAGGGCCTTCTTCACTTCCGCCTGGGGTGGGATGTAGACCGCCGTGATGATGGCAGAAGTGAACTCCGTGGAAGGCAGTATGGACTGTACTTCACAGTCGGGTATTCCAGGTCCGGGGAGCAGTAGTTCACCAGGGTCGCCACATCCGAGCATCAGGAGGAGTTGACGAGGAGGCAAACTCCTTCACCCACTCCAGGTTCAGTCCTGGATGTGATTAACAGCAGGAATAATAGCAGAATCTAACCAGTCATCACTTGTGAACCCTTTGGTGTCTCCGCATGTTGGACGACTGACTGAATCCCTCCCCACAGTGAGAGGTGAATGGCTTCTTTCCAGTGTGAACTCGCTGGTGTCTCCGCAATGTGGATGATGTTTGAAATCTCTTTGTGCAGTGAGAGCAGCTGAGCGGTCTCTCCTCAGTGTGAATGCGCTGGTGTTCCCTCAGTACCCGAGAGCTTTTAAATCCACTCCCACAGTCGGAGCATTTAAAGGGTCTCTCATTGCTGTGAGTGACATTGTGGTTCAGCAAGTGATGACCGAGTGAAGCTTTTTCCAGTCGGAGAAGTGAACGGTCTCTCCTCAGAGTGAACGCGCTGGTGGGACATCAGTAGCTGTGAGCTTTTGAAACCCCTCCTGCATTCAGAGCATTTAAAGGGCCTGCTCTTGGTGTGAGTGACATTGTGTTTCAGCAGGCTGGATAATTGAGTGAATCCCATATCACACACATTGCAGATGAACGGCTTCTCCCCGGTGTGAACTCGCTGGTGGTTCTGCAGGTGGGGTAAGCGAGTGAATCCCTTATCACACACAGTGCAGGTGAATGGCCTCTCCCCAGTGTGAGCGCTCTGGTGTCTCTGCAGGTGGGATAACCGAGTGAATCCCTTATCACACACAGTGCAGATGAACGGCCTCTCCCCGGTGTGAACTCTCTGGTGTCTCTGCAGGTTGGGTAACTGAGTGAATTCCTTCCCACAGTCAGAGCAGGTGAAAGGCCTCTCTCCAGTGTGATCTCGTTCGTGTCTCCGCAGGCTACCAATGTCAGTGAATCCCTTTTCACACTGAGAGCAGGTGAAAGGCCTCTCTCCAGTGTGAACTCTTTCGTGTCTCCGCAGGTTGCCAATGTCAGTGAATCCCTTTTCACACTGAGAGCAGGTGAAAGGCCTTTCTCCAGTGTGACTGCGTTGATGCCTTTCCAGCTGGCACGGGGCTGTGAATCCCGTCTCACATACAGAGCAGGTGAACGGCCTCGCTCCAGTGTGACTGCGTTGATGCCTTTCCAGTCCATACGGACCTTTGAACCCCTTTCCACAATCCTCACATTTCCATGGTTTCTCCATGGTCCGGATGATCTTGCGTCTCACCACGTTGGACGATCAGTTGAAGCCTGGTCCACACACAGAACACCTATCCAGTCTCTCCCTGCTGTGAATGGCGTAGTATTTTTTCAGGCTGTGTCACTGGTTAAAGCTCTTTCCACAGTCAGTGCTCTGTAACAGTCTCACACGGGTGTGTGTGTCTGTCTCAGTGCTTTTCCAGACGCACTGATGTTTAAAATCTCTTGAAGCAGACAGAATAGACAAACATTTCTCCTTCTAGACTCAAAGGCCGATGATCTTCAGTTCCCAAGAATTGAGTGACTCAGTCAGTTCTTGACGTGATATTTAGTTTGAGGTATCGGCCTCAAACTCCTCTCGTTCGAACTTCCTGCAAACAGATTTTACAATGGTAATCATTGTCAGTACAGGATAGAAACTTAGAACAGACAATTCTAGTTTATATCAAACATTCTTTCCTCTCTCTTTCGCTGAAATGCTCTAAATCTCAATCCCACACACTCTCCCTCCATTCTCACTCTGCTGTATCTGATATTCACCCTCCCAATTCTCCTGAAGGTGCTGATTCAGGCTGATTGACAGATCCAAGCTCTCTGCTTCCTGTCCTGGACACAGAGACCTGAAAATCTTCATGCAGGCTGCCAGACAGATATATGTCTATATCACTGGATGAAAAATGTGTGTAATATACAGACTGTATTCACTTACTTTCCCTCCCAATTTTCCTGAAGGTGCTGATCAACAAATCTAAACTCACTAAAACCTGTACAAGAGTAGAGAATCTCCATATAAGTACATTTACTGATTAGAGATAGGGAAATTCTGAGGAAGAATTTTATTTAGTCATGGAGTGGTCATGACAGGGAACTCACTGCCCACAAGGGTTGTGGAAGTCCAGATGATCAATAATTTAAAATAAAATAGGATAGTCACTTGAAGAAAATAAACTTGCAGGGGAACAGGGATGTCGATTGGGAATGGGACTAACTGGATTGCTGTACAGAGAGTCAGCATTGACTCGAGTTCATAAATGGATTCCGTCAGTGCTGCAATGATTGTATGACTGGAAATATATAACGTAGGTACAGTACTATATTACAAAACTAGAAATAATAATACATGTATTTTGTTACAGAACCATCAATAATATATCTAATACATTCCACGTAACACTAGATATATCTCTGTCCGATATTTAAAAAATTCAAATTCATTTACGGGATGTGAGAGTCGCTGGTTCAGCCAGCATTTATTGCCCATCCATTCAGAAGGTGGTGATGAGTTGCCTTCTTGAATCGCTGCAGTCCTTGAGTTGTAGGTACATCCCCTGTGCTGACAGGGAAGGAGTTCCAGGATGTTGCCCCAGCAACAATGAAGGAAGGGCGATATATTTCCAAGTCCATCTGGTGAGTGAACCTCCAGGTAGTGGGGTTCCCAGGTATCTGCTGCTCTTGTCCTTCTAGATAGTAGTAGTCGTGGGTTTGGAAGGTGCTGACGGAGGAACCTTGGTGAGTTACTGCAGTGCACATTGTAGATGGTATACACGGCTGCTACTGGTTATCGGTGGTGGAGTGTTTGAATATTCATGAAATGGGGAGCAGTCAAGCAGGCTGCTTTGTTCTGGATGGTGTAGAGCAGCATCTTGAGTGTTGTTGGAGCTGCACTCAACCAGGCAAGTAGCGATTATTCTATTATATGCCTGACTTGTGCCTTGTGGACAGGCTTTGGTGGTCAGGAGGTGCGTTAGTCTTTGGCCTGCCCTGGTGGCCACCATATTAATATGGCTAGTCCAGTTCAGTTTCTGATCAATGATAACCCTCAGGATGTTGGTTGTGGAGGATTCAGCAATGCTAATGCCACTGAATGTCAAGGGGCGGTGGTTAGATCCTCCTTTGTCGGAGATGGTCATTGCCTGGCACTTGTGTAGCACAAATGTAACTTGCCACTTATCAGTCAACATCTGGATACTGTGCAGGGCATGCTGCACTTGGACATGGACTGCTTCATTATCTGAGGAGTCACGAATGGTGCTGAACATTGTGCAGTCATCCACAAACATCCCCACTTCTCACCTTATGATGAAAGGGAGGTCATTGATGAGGTAGCTAAAGATGGTTGGGCCTAGGAGTGTGCCCTGAGGAACTCCTGGAGCTGAGATGATTGACCTCCAACCACCACAACCATCTTCCTTTGTGCCAGGTATGACTCCAACCAGCGGAGAGTTTTCTCCGATTCCCATTGACTCCAGTTTAGCTGGGGCTCCTTGATGCCACAGTCGGTCAAATGCTGCCTTGATACCAAGGGCAGTCACTCTCACCTCACCTCTGGCATTCAGCTCTTTTGTTCATGTTTGAACCAAGGCTGTAATGAGGTCAGGAGCTGAGTGACCCTGGTTGGACCCAAACTGAGCGTCTGTGAGCAGGTTTTGCTGAGCAAGTACCACTTGATAGTGCTATTAATAACTCCTTCCATCACTTTGCTGATGGTGGAGAGTATTCCGACAGGGAAGTAATTGGTTGGGTTTGATTTGTCCTGTTTACTGTTCCCTTTATTGTCAGCCATCTCCTGGGGAAACCAGCCCTTTAATTGTGAACATTAGGAAAGAGACCATCATTTTAGCCAGACAAATAAATGTGTCAAGCTGAGGGAGCAAAGGATGTCAATGTCTTTCAGAGAGAGAGAGAGAGACCTGGGCCAAGCTTTCCAGAGTCTGCACCCTCCCTGGATTCACTTCCTTTCCCTTCAGTTGCTGCAAGTGACCAATTGAAGGTCAGAATGAGACAATAAATGGAATGAGGGAGAAAAGAAAGTGTTTTACTCAGATGTTGAAGACAGGAGGAAGGTTCAGTCTGTCTGAAGCTCAAGCTCATTCAGGGTTGGAGGAACTTGCTCGGGAGAAACCTCCATGTCCAGCTTCCGCATTGAGACAATGGGGGAGCTCTGATTGGTAGAGGAGCAGAATCTTTCCGGCCCTCCAATCTTCCTACTGGGCAACACGTTCGCACTCAGGTCAGCGGAAGTGAGCGCCCCCTTCCCTCAGTCATGCGCAGTCCTGGGTCAGGGGAGGGGTAGAGAACCGACGGCCGGAACTGTCAGCCGGTTGCCTGGAAACCTTGTCTCGAGGATATGTGGGGGAGGGGAACAATGGGTAGGGGCGGGACTCCCGCGTCTGCGCGCTGGGCAGTGACGTCACCGCGGAGCGGATTTATTCCTATTGGCTGATTTAGAGGACGAGTTTCTTTGTGATGTCACAATGTGGAGGTTGTACAATAAGTTTCAGACTAAAACTTCCTCCTCTGGGCAACATCTGGGAGCAAATCAATGTCTCCCCCTTTCATAAGGTCATAAAATATAGGAGCAGAATGAGGCCACAGATCCATTCTTCAGACATTGTGGTTCAAGGTGTCAACTCAGATTCTGCTCAGCATTTCATCGGTGGTTTGGGAGGCTCTGAAAGCGGTCATGGGGGGGTGGGGGTATCCTGTTTAAGGCCAAGGTCGTTAGGAAGATTGTGATCCAGGCGAGCGGGCAGGAGAGGAGACTGGGGGAACTGCCATTTAAAATGGTGGGAGTTTCCGTTACTTGGGAATTCAGGTGGCACGGGGATGGGAGCAGTGACATCAATTAAATTTGACCCCGTTAGTCGAACAAAGAAAGAGGACGTTCGGAGGTGGGACAGGCTCCCGTTGTCACTGGCGGGGAGGGTTCAGACCGTAAAAATGACAGTCCTCCCGAGATTTCTGTTTGTTTTCCAGTGTCTCCCTATTTTTATACCAAAGGCCTTTTTTAAGCGGGTGAACATGGTGATTTCTGGTTGTGTGTGGGCGGGTAAAACCCCGCAAGTAAAGAAGGTGCTAGAGCGGAGCCGGGCGGGGGCGGGGGTGGGGGTGCTGCCAAACCTTTGTAACTACTACTGGGCGGCAAATATTGCCATGATCAGGAGGTGGGTCGCGGGTGAAGGGTCAGTGTGGGAGTGGGTAGAGGTGGAATCATGTAAGGGCACAAGTTTGGGGCATTGGTAACGGCTCCTCTGCCGTTCTCCCCAGCCCCGTACTTCACAAACCCAGTGGCAGTGGCGGCTCTGAGAGTTTGGGGGCAGTGGCGGAAGCATACGGGAGCGGGGGGAGCATCGGTGTGGGCTCCAATTTGTGGCAACCATTGGTTTGTCCCGGGGATGCTGGATGGAGGGTTTCGGAGGTGGCAGAGAGCAGGGATTGAGAGGCTAGGGAATCTATTTATTGAAGGAAGCTTTCCATGTTTAGAGGATTTGGAGGAGTTTGAATTGCCGGGAGGGAATGGGTTTTGATATCTGCAGATAAGGGATTTTGCGCGAAGGCAGGTTTCAACCTTTCCGCTTCTACCGCCACAGGGGATACAGGACAAGGTGGTTTCTGGAACGGGGGTGGGGGAGGGGGAGGTTTCAGAAATTTACAGAGAACGTATGGAGTGGGGGAAACCCAGTTAGGTGAGCTAAAGCATAAATGGGAAGATGAGTTGGGAGGGGAGGTAGAGGCGGGTCTGTGGGAGGATGCTCTGAACAGAGTCAACACGTCCTCATCATGTGCCAGGCTCAGCCTGACACAATTCAAGGTGGTTCATCGGACACACATGACGGTGTCCCGGATGAGCAAATTTTTTGGGATAGAGGACAGGTGTGTGAAGTGCGCGGGAGGGCCCGCATACCATGTCCACATGCTTTGGGCATGCCCGAAGCTTAGGGGACACTGGCAGGGATTTGCGGATGTCATGTCCATTATGCTAAAAACAAGGGTGGCGCCAAGTCCAGAGGTGGCGATTTTTGGAGTTTCGGAAGATCCGGGAGTTCAGGGGGCGAGAGAGGCTGACGGCTTGGCCTTTGTCTCCTTGGTAGCCCGGAGACGGATATTGTTAGCATGGAGGGACTCAAAGCCCCCGAAATCAGGTTTGGGTTCGCGACATGGCCGGGTTTCTTAGACTTGAGAAAATTAAGTTCACCCTGAGAGGATCAACGTTAGGGTTCGTTCGGAGGTGGCAGCCGTTTATCGATTCCTTCAGAGAAAACTAAACTGTCAGCAGAGGCAATAAAGTGTGTGTGTGTGTGTGTGGGGGGGGGGGGGGGGGGGGGAGTTCGGCTATGTTGTGTCTAGAGTAGGCGGGAGCAGTGGGAGATGGAGGGATGTTTACGCACTGAACTATGTTTACATTTGTATCGCTTATTGTTATAAAAGCATAAATGCCTCAATAAAATGTTTTTAAAAACGTTGCCCCTCGCACCTTAAACCTATGTCACGTGGTAATTGACTTTTCCAACCTGGGAAAAGCTTCTGACTATCCACTCTGTCCGTGCCACTCATAATTTTGTAAACTTTTATCAGGTCGTCCCTCAACCTCCGTCGCTCGAGTTTCGAATCCGAATTTATCCAACCTCTCCTGACAGCTAATGCCCTCCAGGCCAGGCAACATCCTGGTAAACCTCCTCTGTACTCTCTCCAAAGCCTCCATATCCTTTTGGTAATGTGGTGACCAGAATTGGAGGCAATATTCCACGTGTGGCCTAACTAAGGTTCTGTACAGCTGCAGCATGACTTGTCAATTTTTATACTCAATGCCCTGACCAATGAAGACAACCATAGAATCATAGAATTTACAGTGCAGAAGGAGGCCATTTGGCCCATCGATTCTGCACCGGCTCTTGGAAAGAGCACCCTACTTAAGGTGACACCTCCACCCTATCCCCAAAACCCAGTAACCCCACCCAACACGAAGTGCAATTTTGGTCACTAAGGGCAATTTAGCATGGCCAATCCACCGAACCTGCACATGTTTGGACTGCGGGAGGAAACCGGGGCACTCGGGGGAAACCCACGCACACACGGGGAGAATGTGCAGATTCCGCACAGACAGTGACCCACGCTGGGAATCGAACCTGGGACCCTGGAGCTGTGAAACAATTGTGCTAACCACTATGCTACCGTGCTGAACAAGCAGGCCGTATGCCTTCTTGGCTAACTTATCCACTTGCGTTGCCACTTTCCGTGGTACGTTTATTGTAATTTCCCAATCAACCAGACAACTTGCCCCTCATACCATGACAGTTTCCTTCTGCGGGAAACACCCAGATAAATTAGGCAAAAGAACCCTGTAACCACCATAGCCCATCTTCATGGCAACATGGCTGCTTTGGGAACTAAATATCTTCCAACGTGCAAACACCTTTTCATTCTGTGCTCCTCGTCAAACTTGGAACCAGGAAATCGCAACTAGCCTCAAAAATGGTCAGCCCACCGGAGGCAGAGGTGTTAGACCGGCCAGTCCAGCAGAAAGAAACCCTCCAATCATCACCATTCACCAGATGTCAGAATGAACAAAATGCAGTCCTGGATGTCAGTGAGAGCAGAAACAATAACAACGGAGCCAACATCTGTAATTTATTGTGAACTTGTTGGGAGTCACAACAGATGCGATGAATCACAAAATCCCTCCCCACATTGAGGGCAGGTGAATGGTCTCCCCCCAGAATTAACTCGCTAGTGTCTCCGGATCATTGAATGTTTCCCCTGCTAAGAGCAGGTGAATGGCCTCTTCCAGGTGTGAACTTGCTACTGTTCCTGCAGGGTGTATGGATATCTGAATCTCTTCTCTCACTAAGAGCAGGTTAACGCCTTCTCCCCTGTGTGAACCCGCTGGTGTCTCTGCAGGTGGGATAACTGAGTGAATCCCTTCTCACACTGAGAGCAGGTGAACGGCTTCTCCCCAGTGTGAACTCGCTGATGCGTCTGCAGGTTGGATAGCTGAGCGAATCTCTTCTCACACTGAGAGCAGGTGAACGGCCTCTCCCCAGTGTGAACTCGCTGATGTATCTGCAGGTTGGATAACCGAGCGAATCCCTTCTCACACTGAAAGCAGGTGAACGTCCTCTCCCCAGTGTGAACTCGCTGGTGTTTCTGCAGGTCGGATGATTGAGTGAATCTCTTCTCACACTGAGAGCAGGTGAACGGCCTCTCCTCAGTGTGAACTCCCTGATGTATCCGCAGGCTGTCTAACCGAGTGAATCCCTTCCCACACTGAGAGCAGATGAATGGCCTCTCCCCAGTGTGAACTCGCTGGTGAGACAGCAGGCTCGAGGAAGTAGTGAATCCCTTCTCGCACTGAGAGCAGGTGAACGGCCTCTCTCCACTGTGAACTCGCTGGTGTTTCAGCAGGCTCGATGAAGCAGTGAATCCCTTCTCACACTGAGAGCAGGTGAACGGCCTCTCCCCAGTGTGAACTCGCTGATGTATCCGCAGGTTGTCTAACCGAGTGAATCCCTTCCCACATGGAGAGCAGATGATTGGCCTCTCCCCAGTGTGAACTTGCTGATGCATCTGCAGGTTGCCTAACCGAGTGAATCCCTTCCCACACTGAGAACAGGTGAACGGCCTCTCCCCAGTGTGAACTCGCTGGTGTGTCCGCAGGGCGGATAACTGAATGAATCCCTTCCCACAAACAGAGCAGATGAACAGCCTCTCCCCAGTGTGACTGCGCCGATGAGTTTCCAGTAGAGATGGAGCCCTGAATCTCTTCCCACAGTCCCCGCATTTCCACCGTTTCTCCAGGGTGCGTGTTTCCTCGTGTCTCTCCAGGTTTGTCGATCAGTTGAAACCTCGTCCACACACACAACACGTGTACGGTCTCTCCCCACTGTGAATGGTATGATGTTTTTTCAGGCTGTGTTACTGGTTAAAGCTCTTTCCGCAGTCAGTGCTCTGGAACACTCTCACTCGGGTGTGTGTGTCTCGGTGCTTTTCCAGTCACACTGATGTTTAAAATCTTTTGAAGCCGACAGAAAAGACAAACATTTCTCCTTCTAGATTCAATGTCCGGTGATTTTCAGTTCCAAGGAATTGAGAGACTGTCAGATCGAGAGGTTACGGTTGAGATTTCTGTCTGTAATTCCTCCTCTTCTAATATCCTGTAAAAACAATTTACAAAAGACATCATTGTCAGCACTGGATAGAAATTCAGAACAGACAATTCTAGTTCCTGGAGAACATTCTTTCCTCTCTCATTCCCCAAAGCTGTAAATCTCCATCCCACACACTCTCACTGCATTCTCACTCTGCTGTATCTAATATTCACCCTCCCAATTCTCCTGAAGGTGCTGATTCAGGCTGATTGACAGATCCATGCTCACTGCTTCCTGTCCTGGACACAGAGATCATAACAAATACGAGCTGCAGTTGGCCATTCGGCCCATCGAGCCTGCTCGTCTATTCTGTGGGATCATTGGCCGATCTATGTCAGCGACATTCTCCGTATTATTGACCAGAGGCTGAGTGTGCTGATTCAATATCTGTGAGCTCATGAAGCCGAGCTGTAAAACACCATGAAGAGGCTCAATGATCCGGAAGAGAGAATCCTGAATGTTGAGCAAGATGCCTCCTCGGCAGAATTTAATCCTTGGAAAACCGGCTGAGTGGTGTGGTGGACTCCTGGAGAACTTGGAGAACCGAGGGTCAGAGAAAGAACTGCCAGAAGATGTGGAGAGTCAGGTTCCCGTTAGGTTCTTCGAGGACTGGCTGCCACGTTTTCTCAAGCTGGATGTGAAGCCTGGGTGTTTCCAATTAGAATGGGCATCGGATCCTGTCTTTGAGGCTGAGGGACAGTTTTCATCCCAGGCCTGTGGTCATTCACTTCCACAACTTGAAAGATCAGCAGAGGGTCCTGGAGACGGGCAAGGTGAGGTGGGACCTGGCTCCCACCTCACCTTACAGTGAATTATGTCACTTTATCCTGTGACCCTGAAAATTGTATCCGACAACTCCGTCAAGTCTTTCAATAATCAGACTACTGCCTTGGTCTTCGGTAAATCCTTGAAGAGCTAGGATTGGAGCGATGATTTGCTGCTCAGACTAACTTAGGCTCTAATCCGGACTCTTTCCCTATCATGGTGTTGTTGTCTGAAATTGTTATCTTTTATCCTGTTGAAGGGAGTTGTTATTCTGTGAGCGCCAATTGAATGTCTTCTTCTTCTCGAGTGTTCCAGGGATTCGGATTATCTTATCTCAGTTATGGTAGATGTGCCGTGTGCTTATTATCCATCATCTTTCTTCTATTATCCGAGCGTTAATCATGGCAGAACCGAGTGGTGCCATTGCCAAAAGGGTGGTTCCACTGTGCTAAAGTGGATTGGTCACACTAAATTGCCCCTTAGTGTCCAAGACGTGTAGGTTAGGTGGATTGACCATGATCAATGCACCGGGTTACGAGGATAGAATGGGGAGTGGGCTTCAGTGAAGTGTTCTTTCTGAGGCTCACTGCAGACTTGAGGGGTGAATTGCCTTCTGCACTGTAGGAGTTCTATGTCATCTATGTTGTGTTATTCATTTTAATTTGTATATGCTGTTAGTCTGTTTGTAATATTTTACAAACTGAATTGTTCTCTGTTTTTATATAATCTTACCCTCTTTCCCCACTCACTATTTTAACCTGTTAACTGGTTGTTCAATTGATCTGGCATTTCATTTTGAGGCTCTGGTCCCTCAAATATCCTGTTCCAAATTAATTCTGCAATGTGTTTTCCAAAGCTGGCACCGAGCGGGAATTAAAAGGATGGGGGATTTATTAATCGATGTGACTTTTGCCAGTCTGAGGGCGCTGGAGGAGAAATTTGGGTCACCTCCGGGAAATGCCTTTCGGTATATGCAGGTTCGGGCGTTCGTGAGAAAGCAGGTAGGGGAATTCCCGCTGCTGCCTGCCCGAAGGATACAGGACAGGGTGGTTTCGGGCATGTGGGTCGGGGAGGGTAAGATATCGGAGATATACCAGGAGCTGCAGGAGGCGGAGGCAGCCTCGGTGGAAGAGCTGAAGGGCAAGTGGGAGGAGGAGCTGGATGAGGGCCTGTGGGCTGATGCCCTGGGCAGGGTCAATTCCTCCTCATGTTGCACCAGGCTCAGCCTGATCCAGTTTAAAGTGATGCACAGGGCACATATGACAGGGGGCGAGGATGTGTAAGTTTTTTTGGGGTAGAGGACAGGTGTGTGATGTGTTTGGGGAGCCCAGCAAACCATGCCCATATGTTTTGAACATGCCCAGCGCTTACGGAATTTTGGAAGGGCTTCGCAAAGGCTATGTCCAAGGTCTTGGATACTCGGGTAAAACCGAGCTAGAAGATAGCGATATTTGGGGTATCGGACGATCCAGGAGTGCAGGAGTCGAAAGAGGCCGGAGTTCTGGCCTTTGCCTCCTTGGTAGCCTGGAGAAGGCTCTTGTTAATTTGGAGGGACGCGAAGCCCCCAAGCGTAGAGGCTTGGGTCAATGACATGGCGGTGTTTCTTAGGTTGGAGAAGATAAAGTTTGCCTTGCAAGGGTCCTTGCAGCGGTTCTCCGGGCGGTCGCAACCGTTCCTTGACTTTCTCGCGGAACGTTAGGTGGAAGTCAGCAGCAGCTGCAACCCAGGGGGAGGGTGGGGGGAGGGGGGGAGGAGGAGGGAGGGGGGGGACGGGACAGGCTGACTTATTTTGCTTTTTGTAAGGGGCGCATGCCCCATTTTGCTTTGAGATGTGTGTTAAATTGTTAATCGTTTAGAGGGTTAAGTTGTTTTGTTTCGTTGGCATATTGCCCTGTTTTCATTGTATTATTTTCCTTTTTGGAGTGTTTTGTAAAAATTATTGAAAAACCTGGAATGAAAACATTTTTAATTTAAAAAAATAAAATTCTGCAGTGTGTTGCTTGTATTTATGTTGGCAATATCTCTTGTTCTGCTCTGTGCCCATTTCCCACCATTTTTTCTGTTACTCTGTTGCACTCATTGTTTAAAGAATGATTTGCAAAAATAACTTATTACAAATCTGTCCACCTCATCCATGAATATATTCAATGACCCCCACACCCCACTGGTCCCTGTGGAAGAGAAATCTAGAGACTAATAACCCTCTGAGGGAAGAGATGACTGGAAATATATAACGTCGCCACAGTACAATATTACAAGACTAGAAATAATAATAAATGTACATTATTACAGAATCATCAATAACATATCTAATCTGTACCATATAACAACACAAAACTTGTCTGTCTGATATTAATTTACTGTCCCCTTAAATATCAGCCATTGCCTGGAGAAACCAGCCCTTTAATTGTGAACATTAGGAAAGAGACCATCCTTTTAGCCCGACAAATAAATGTGTCAAGCTGAGGGAGCAAAGGGTGTCAATGTCTTTAAGAGAGAGAGAGACCTGGGCCAAGCTTTGCAGAGTCTGCACCCTCCCTGGATTCACTTCCTTTCCCTTCAGAATGAGAAAAGAAATGGAAAGGGGGAGAAAAGAAAGTGTTTTACTCACAGATGTTGGAGACAGGAGACGTTTTCAGTCTGTGTGAGGCCCCAGTTTTGCTCTGTGTCCAGCTTCCGCATTCAGACAATGGGGGAGCTGATTGGATGGGGAAGAGAGTCCTTCCGGTTCACCAACTCTTCCCATTGGTCAACAACTTTCTGATGCACGCATAGGAATCCGCGGTGACGTCTCAGGGTCCAGTGCGCAGGTCCGGCAGACACAGCAGCTCCGACCCACTCATTGTTCCCCCTCCTCAAGACAAGGTTTCCAGGCAACCGGCTGACAGCTCCGGCCAGAGCGAGAAGCCTCTCGGTGATTTTTTTCTCCCCCGGCCCTGGACTGCGCATGTCCAAGAGAGAGGCGAGGGAAAGGCCACCCCCTGACCTTCCTGCTGAGGCGTTGACCAATGCGAAGAGTTAGGACCGGAAGGACTCTCCTCCTCCAGCCAATCAGCGCGAGCTTTGTGTGTGAATGGAGATTGAACTTCACACTCTCTGATACCTCCTCCTGTCTCTAACATTTGTGAGCAAAACACTTTCTTTTCTCATTCTGGCCTTCAGTTGGTCCCTTGCTGCAACTGAACGGAAAGGAAGTGAATCCAGGGAGGGTGCAGACTCTGCAACGCTTGGCCCAGGTCTCTCTCTCTCTCTTTCTCTTAAAGACAGTGATGTGGAGATGCCGGCGTTGGTCTGCGGTGAGTACAGTAAGAAGTCTTACAACACCAGGTTAAAGTCCAACAGGTTTGTTTCGATGTCACTAGCTTTCGGAGCGCTGCTCCTTTCTCAGGTGAATGAAGAGGTAGGTTCCAGAAACATATATAGACACAGTCAAAGATGCAAGACAATGCTTTGAATGCGGGCATTTGCAGGTAATTAAGTCTACAGATCCAGAGAGGGGTAATCCCAGGTTAAAGAGATATGAATTATCTCAGGCCAGGACAGTTGGTAGGATTTCGCAAACCCTGGCCAGATGGTGGGGGTGGTGGGCGGGGGGTGAATGTACTGCGACATGAATCCAAGGTCCCGGTTGAGGCCATACTCATATGTGCGGAACTTGGCAATAAGTTTCTGTTCGGCGATTCTGCATCGTCGCGCATCCTGAAGGCCACCTTGGAAAACGCTTACCCGGAGATCAGAGGCTGAATGCCCTTGACTGCTGAAGTGTTCCTCGACTGGAAGGGAACATTCCTGCCTGGTGATTGTTGCGCGATGTCGCTTCATCCATTGTCGCAGGGTCTGCTTGGTCTTGCCAATGTACCATGCTTCGGGACATCCTTTCCTGCAGCGTATGAGGTGGATAACATTGGCCGAGTCGCACGAGTATGTACTGGTGGGTGGTGTTCTCACGTGTAATGGTGGTACCCATGTCGATGATCTGGCACATCTTGCAGAGATTGCCATGGCAGGGTTGTGTGGTGTCGTGGTCACTGTTCTGAAGGTTGGGTAGTTTGCTGCAAACAATGGTTTGTTTGAAGTTGCACGGTTGTTTGAAGGCAAGTAGTGGGGGTGTGGGGATGACCTTGGCAAGATGTTCATCTTCATCGATGATATGTTGAAGGTTGTGAAGAAGATGTTGTAGTTTCTCCGCTCCGGGGAAATACTGGATGACGAAGGGTACTCTGTCGGTTGTGTCCCATGTTTGTCTTCTGAGGAGGTTGGTGCGTTTTTTTTGCTATGTCGCGTTGGAACTGTCGATCGATGAGTCGAGTACCATATCCCATTCGTACAAGAGCATCTTTCTGCATCTGTAGATGTCAGTTACGCTCCTCCTCGTCTGAGTAGATCCTGTGTATAGGAGGGCTTGTCCATAGGGAATAGCTTCTTTAATATGTTTATGTTGGAAGCTGGAGAAGTGGAGCATTGTGAGGTTATCCGTGGGATTGCGGTAAAACAAAGTGCTGAGGTGACCATCCTTGATGGAGATGAGTGTGTCCAAGAATGCAACCGATTTTGGAGAGTAGTCCATGGTGAGTCTGATGGTGGGATGGAACTTATTGATGTCATCATGTAGTCGTTTCAGTGATTGTTCGCTGTGGATCCAAAGGAACAAAATGTCAATAATGTATCTGGTGTATAACGTTGGTTGATGGTCCTGTGCGGTGAGGAGGTCTTGTTCAAACTTGTGCATGAAGATGTTGGCATATTGAGGTGCGAATCTGGTCCCCATGGCTGTTCCGTGTGTTTGGATGAAGAACTTGTTGACTAAGGTGAAGACGTTGTGATCCAGAATGAAGCGGATGAGTTGCGGAATTGCATCTGGAGATTGGCAGTTAATGGTGTTGAGTACTGAGGCTGTTGCAGCATTGCTGTCATCATGAGGGATGCTGGTGTAGAGTGCCGAGACGTCCATTGTGACGAGGAATGTTCCTGGTTCGATTGGCCCATGGGTGCAGAGTTTCTGTAAGAAGCCGCCATATCGCGACAGAAGCTGGACGTTCCTTGTACAATGGGTTTCAAAGATGCCCTCGATGTAGCCAGAGAGGTTCTCACACAGGGTCCCATTGCCTGACACGATAGGCATGCCTGGTGTGTTGGACTTGTGTATTTTCGGGAGGCAGTAGAGATCTCCAACGCGGGGAGTACGTGGGAAGAGAGCACGTAGGGTGCTCTGAAGGTCTGGATCCAAGGTCTTGATCAGTCTATTGAGTTGGCGGGTGTGTTCCTTGGTCGGATCTGCAGGTAATGTCTGACGTGTTCCTGGTTGATGAGTTGTCGGTACACTTCTTTGCAGTAGTCCGTTCTGTTCAGTATGATGGTGGCCCCTCCTTTGTCTGCTGGTTTGATGACGATGTTGCGGTTGGTCTTCGAACGTGGATGGCATTGCGTTGTGCTTGGGTGATGTTCGGGGCTGTCTTGTGAATGCGACTGATGAATCTGGCATTGACGCAACTCCTGACGACTTGAGCATACATGTCGAGTCTAGGGCAGCGACCTTCCGGAGGGTCCAATTCAACCCTTTCCACTTCGGTTGCCGCACCGCAGTCTTTCACCGAATGAAGATTGAGCTTTACACAGACTGAAACTTCCCCTGTCTCCAACATCTGTGAGTAAAACACTTTCTTTTCTCCCCCTTTCCATTTCTTTTCTCATTCTCTCCTTCAATTGGTCACTTGCAGCAACTGAAGGGAAAGGAAGTGAATCCAGGGAAGGTGCAGACTCTGGAAAGCTTGATCCACGTCGCTCTCTTAAAAACATTGACATCCTTTACTCCCTCAGCTTCATAGAATCATAGAATTTACAGTGCAGAAGGAGCCCATTCAGCCCATCGAGTCTGCACCGGCCCTTAGAAAGAGCACCCCAGTTAAGCCCACGCCTCCACCCTATCCCTGTAACCCAGTGAACCGACCTAACCTCTTGGACACTAAGGGGCAATTTAGCATGGCCAATCCACCTAACCTGCACATCTTTGGACTGTGGGAGGAAACCACAGCACCCGGAGGAAACCCACACAGACACGGGGAGAAAGCGCAAACTCCACACAGACAGTCATCCGAGGCCACAATTGAACCTGGGTCCCTGAACTGTGAGGCAGCAGTGCTAACCACTGTGCCACCCGTGCCGCCCTTGATGCATTTGTTTGTCTGGCTAAAAGGATGGTCAGTTTTCTAATGTTCATGATTAAATGGCTGGTTTCCCCAGGAGATGGTTGACATTTAAGGGGGACAATAAATTACTATCAGACGGAGATGTCCAGTGTTGTTAGATGGTGCAGATTAGATATATTATTTATGGTTCAGTAATAAAGTACTTTTATTATTATTTCTAGCCTTGTAATATTGTGCTGTAGCTACATTATATATTTCCAGTCATCTCTTCCCTCAGAGGGTTGTTAGTCTCTGGATTTCTCTTCCACGGGGACCAGTGGAGGCTTGGGGGTAGTTAAATATATTCGTGGATGAGTGGATGAGTTAGACAGATTTTTAATATATATATTTTTTTTAACCATTTTTTAAACAATGAATGCAGCAGCGTAACAGAAAAACTGGTGGAAAATGGTCACTGAGCAGAACAAGAGCTATTGCCGCATAAATACAACACATTGCAGAATTAATTTGGAACAGGATATTTGAGGGACCTTTAGATGAAATGCCAGATCAGTGAACAACCAGTTAACAGGTTAACATAGTGAGTGGGGAAAGAGGGTAAGATTATATAAAAACGGAGGATAACGATGCAGGTCGCACACCCCAATATATTATAAAACAGACTATAGTCAAATTCAAATGAATAACAGAACAGAGATGACATAGAATTTATATAGTGCAGAAGGAGGCCATTTGCCCCTTCAAATCTGCACTGACCCGCGGAAAGAACACTTCAATAAGATCCACTCTCTGCCCTATCCCTGTAACCTTGTGCATTAATTATGGTCAACCCACCTAACCCTCCTGGTGATTGGAGCTGAACAAACTTGAGGCGAGGTTACTTTTTGTTCCAGATCAATGTGCTAATTGTTGCAGTAATTTCTTTAACACCTCTTTGGACACTAAGGAGAAATTCAGCATGATCAATCCACTTTAACTGCACATCTTTGGACTGTGGGAGGAAAACGGAGCACTCAGAGGAAACACACGCAGACACAGGGAAAATGTCTATCTTCACACAGGCAGCCACTCAAGGAATCAAACCTGGGTCCCTGGTGCTGTGAGGCAGCAGTGCTACCCACTGTGCCCCACTCCTGGCCAAAGTTAAATTGAATTCACTCATGGAAAGCCCAGGAGGAACAAGTCAGTCAAATTGGAGCCTATGTATTTGAGATAGGAGTCCCATACTTTACCCAATGCATCAGACTCAGAATGAATCACGTACATAAAAAATTGCATGGAGATGCATTCCATAATCAGCCTATGCCAGTTTTGGATAGAGGAAGACCTGACTGGTCTGCTTCTGTATTGAGCCAGATGGATGTTGGGTCCATCCTAACCCAATCTCTTATGAACCGAAGACGAGAGGCCAATTAATAAAACTTGATATTCAGGAGACCCAACCTTCCCTTAGCTCCTGGTGATTGGAGCTGGACAAACTTGAGGCGAGGTTTATTTTTGTTCCAGATAAATGTGCTAATTGTTCCATTAATTTCTTTAACAACAGCAGTACAGGCAGCATCTGCAGAGGGTACAACAGTCTGGGCAACACATTCATTTTAATGAAGGCGATCCTCCCTCACCATGAAATCGGAAGAGCCGACCACTGGGCAAGGTCCCACCTAATAGTCACCATCAGCTGTGGAAAGTTGGCCCCATATAGCTGTCTGAAAGAGGGGGGTAATTGACATGCCCAGATATTTAAATCTCATGGGGAACCATCTGAAGGGTAACTTAGCAAGAAAAGAGGGCTTATCCTTGAAGCCCCCCCCCCCCTTCAAACAAGCCAAGTATTTGGTTGGCTTATCCCCAAACTCGTACAACGTCTGCCTCACAAACTCTCAACTTTTCTCAACCAGCTGAGTCAACAGGGAGTCCAAAGGCACTCTTGCTGCGTTAACCTCCTTCAGCAATAGTTTACTAGGAGCCTTCTTATAATTCTCTTCCGCGTTCGCGAAACAAACCTCCAGACGCCGCTGGTTCTCCAGCATGCTGCACTTTTTATTAGCAGTGAGTTTTACACGTCTCCCACAAAATGGAGTGGTAAATACCAGGGGTCGAATTAACCGAAAGGAAGAACTTAAACTCTTCCGTAAAGTGCATGGTAAATGATGTATCTCCTTTCAGGGAGGCTCCAAACCTCCATATTCTCGACCTGGGGGTGAGCCCTCGAGCAGAAACTCCAGACAAACGGGGGAAGGTCTGCGATTACGATGCTCCCTGTGGTGCAAGTGGACACCAGGTGTAGGATCGTCCTCGGCACAAACAAATTGTCGTTTCTAGTATGACATTGATGTGGGGCTGGAAAGAAGGTAAAATCTCTGCTCCTCGGGTACAAAGTTCTCTAAACATCCACATAACCCACCTCCTCACTGTTATGATCCCGGACCAGACCCGAACAGTGGCTCGGATACTGGACACAAACCCCAATATTTTATTTGTGTTTTGTCAGACTGTGAGGAAAGGATTCCTCACTCCAGGAGTGATTTCACACAAAATAGGGCTGTGCTACAGGAAAACAAACTTTATTACTGACACAATATTAAAATATGTTTAACATCACACCAGAAAACAGCTGACAATTAGCCCTTAAACAATGCTAATCAATACAGTGAATACAGTAACCCTTAACTGCTACCTTTATTCCCACTCAAACAACAAAAACACCATCTCAGCTCTCAATCCACCGTTAAACACAGTTAGCCCTCAGCAATACCTGCTTTACAGGTTCTTTGAGAAAGAGAGATCTTGTGTCACCACTTTAAAGAAAAGATCTGAATCCTGTCAGAACCATGAAGAAACTTGGGAAGCTGTTTCAGCTTGTTTCAGCTCGCCTTCTAATGACACTCTTCTGAACTGCTTGGAAAGAAACTGCAAATCTAGCTACAGACATATATTTTCAACTGAACTGAGATGCTTGACCTCTGCTCACATCTTGAACTAATCCTCAACTAAAACACTGCTTTGCTGCAAAAAGCCTGAAACCGTGGTTCCTCCCAGTAATGACATCATTTTACAAGCTGAAATCTAATTAACTCCACAAGGAATCCCCTCGATCTCCATTAGCCCACGTTTTTTACGATGCTTTAATTGCACCTCTGGCTCCAAAATTTAGTTGTCTTTCAAACTAGGATTTCTTTAAGAAACATGACTGCAGAAGTCACACACTTTTAATCCTTACTGCACCAAATACCCAGAATACAATATCTCCAAAATTCTCAGTCTTCAAATCACAAGCCGAGGCCAACGGGTTTGATCCTGGCCCCGGGTCACTATCTGTGTGGAGTTTCCACATTTTCCCCATGTTTGCATGGGTCTCACCCCCACAACCCAAAAAGATGTGCAGGGTAGGTGAATTGGCCACGCTAAATTGCCTCTTAATTGGTAAAAAAAGAATTGGATACTGTCAATATATTTTTTTTAAATGATGGGGAACGAGTCCGGATGACAGCCTGAGTTAGTCTGAGCTGCAAACCATCCCTCCAAATCCTTGCCCTTCGTGGATTTAACGAAGGCCAAGGCTGCAGTCAGATTATCAAAAGACTTGACGGAGTTGCCAGATACAATTTTCAGGGTCTCCGGATAAAGCGACATAATTCACTCCCACAGCCTTGAGTTCCCTTCAAACTTCATCAAAGCCTCGATGCTCCGTTTGCGTTGCTGCCGAAAAGTCCCGGAAGAAGGAAAAACTTACTCCCTCATGGAGCCAGGTCCCTCCTCACATTACCCGTCTCCAGGAACTTCTGGTGATCTTTCAAGTTGTGGAAGTGAATGATTACAGGCCTGGGATGAAAACTATCCCTCAGGCTCAAAGACAGGATCCGATGCCCGTTCTAATTTGAAACACCCAGGCTTCACATCCCGCTTGGGAAAACGTGGCAGCCTGTCCTCGAAGAACCTAATGGGAGCCTTACCCTCCACACCTTCTGGCAGGCCGACGACTCGAATGTTCTTTCTCTGACCCTCAGTACTCCAAGTCCTCCAGGACCTCCGCCACGTCACTAAGACAGTTTGCCAAGGATTGAAGTTTTGCCTCAGCCGAGGAGGCATCTTGCTCAAAAGTTCAGGATTCTCTCCTCCGGATCATCGAGCCTCTTCATGGTATTTTACAGCTCGGCCACATAAGCTCACAGATATTGAGTCAGCACAGGCAGCCTCTGGTCAATCATCATTTTCACCACCTCCGAGAGCGCGGGGTCAAGAAACCTCCTGAAGGTCAGGCCGCCATGTTGAAAAGGCGGCTCTGCCCCTGCTGAATCCTGCGCTCTTTTATCGACTGATTTCATAAGGTTCTTCGGCATAATCTCACCAAACCTTACCCCTGAAGTCTTTCAGGGATATGAGAACAAATATTAATTCAAGGATGAGGTAGATGAGTGCTGGCCAATCAGGATAAATGATGGATTCTAGGCGAGTGGCACCAGAACCTGCGGAAAAGCAGCTACTCCCACATCCGCCTCGCGTGGTTCCTCCCCCAGACAGATTTCTGATTGACGAGACAGTCAAGTGTTCTAGGGAACAGGCAGAAAAATGGAGATGGGGATGTGGTGAATCTTTGGAATTCTCTACCCCAGAGAACTGTGGAGCCTCAGTCATCGAGTATTTTCAAGACCGAGATTGATAGGTTTCTAGATATTGAAGATATCGAGGGATATGGGGGATAGTGTGGGAAAATGGTGCTGAGGTAGATCAGACAATGATCTCATTGAATGGTTGAGCAGGCTTGATGGGTCGAATGGCCGAATACAGCTCTTATTTATTCTGATCTCTGCCCAGTTCAGGAAGCAGTGAGCATGAATCTGTCAATCGGCCTGAACCAGCACCTTCAGGAGAATTGGGAGGGTGAATATTAGATACAGCAGAGTGAGAATGGAGGGAGAGTGTGTGGGACGGAGATTTACAGTTACGGGGGAACAAGAGAGAAAAGAAAAATTGTCTGTTTTGAATTTCTATCCTGTCTTAAAGTGATGACTTCTGTAAATTGTTTTTCCAGGATATTAGAAGAGGAGGAGATACAGACAGAAATCTAAAAGGTCACGTGGCGATTTGACAGAGTCACTCAATTCATCGTCCTGAATATCACGGCCTTTGAATCTAGAAGGAGAAATGTTTGCCCGATCTGTCAACTTTGAAAGATTTTAAACATCAGTGTGACTGGAAAAGCACCGAGACACAGACACCCAAGTGAGAGTGTTCCAGGGCACTGACTGTGGAAAGAGCTTTAACCAGTTACACAGCCTGAAAAAACATCACACCATTCACAGCGGGCAGACCGTACAGGTGTTCTGTGTGTGGACAAGGCTTTGGCTGATTGTCTGACCTGGAGAGACACGAGGAGACCCAAAACATGGGGAAACCATGGAAATGTTGGGACTGTGGGAAGGGATTCAGAGTCCCATCTAAACTGGAGATCCATCGACGCATTCACACTGGGGAGAGGCCATTCACCTGCTTTGTGTGTGGGAAGGGATTCACTGAATTATCCAGCCTGAAGCCACACCAGCGAGCCCACACTGGGGAGAAGCCTTTCACTTGCTCCCAGTGTGAGAAGGGATTTGCTCGTCTATCCAACCTGAGGAGTCACCAGTGTGTTCACTCTGGGGAGAGGCCGTTCACCTGCTCTCACTGTGGGAATGCATTCACCCGGTTATCCAACCTGCAGAGACACCAGCGAGTTCACACTGGGGAGAGGCCGTTCACCTGCTCTCTGTGTGGGAAGGGATTCAGACATTCGTCCACCCTGCCGAAACATCACCGAGTTCACACTGGGGAGAGGCCATTCACCTGCTCTCAATGTGGGAAGGGATTCAGTAATTCATCCAACCTGCAGAGACATCAGCAAATTCACACAGGGGAGAGGCCGTTCACCTGCTCTGATTAGGGAGGAATTCAGCGATCCATCCCAGCTGCCTCGACGGCGGCGAGTTCATCTGCACCCAATGTGGGAACTGATTTTGTGATTCATCACACCTGCTGAGACACCAACAAGTTCAAAGTGATTACAGGGTTGGATTCTGCTGTTATTGTTTCTGTTCTCAGTTCAATGCAGCATGGCATTTCATTCATTCTGTCAGTTGCTCAATCGGGAGGGTCGGAGGGTTTCTTTCTGCTGGACTGGCCGGTCTCACGACTTTGCCTCCAGTGGGCTGATGCTCTTTGAGCCTTGTTGCAAATACTTGGTTTCAGTTTTCACGAGGATCACAGAGTGAAAGGGTGTTTGGAAGTTAAAGGTTTATTAATTTTGCATTTCTGTTTGGAAGTACCCCAATGCAGCCATGTTGCCATGAAGATGGGCTAAGGTGGTTATACGGTTACTCTGTTTAATTCATCTGGGTGTTTCTCACAGATGGAAACTGCCAAGGTCTGAGGAATAAGTTGTATGTGATAGATTGGGTACTTACAATAAACGTTAGACAGGCAAGCACAGCATTTCAGGATGTGTTACATAGTTACATAAAATATCGATTCTTTTAAGAAGCCTGAGGACTGGGAACTTGTTTCAGAATTTAGCAAAGGAGGACCAAGAAACTGATAAAGAGAAAATAGAATATGAGAGCAAACTGGTGAGAAACATAAAAACCGACTGGAAAAGCTCCTATATATAGAAATGTGAAAAGAAAAAGATTAGCAAAGACCAATGTGGGTCCATTCCAGGCGGAGACAGGAGAGTTTATAATGGGGATTAAGGAAATGGCAGAGAAACTAAACAATGTGAGTCTGTTTCACAGAGGAAGATACAGAAATTGTCCCCAAAACACTAGAGAACCAAGGAACTAGTGAGCACGAGGAACTGAAAGAGATTCGTATTAGTGAAAAAGCAGTACTGGAGAAATTAATGTGATTGAAAGCTAATAAATCTCCAAAAGCTGATGCTCTACATCCCAGAGTGTTGAAAGAGGCGGCTGGAGAGATAGTGGATACATTGGTGATCATCTTTCAAAATTCTGTAGATTCTGGAATGGTTCCTGCAGATTGGAAGGTGGTAAATGTAACCCCACTATTTAAGGAGGGAGAGAGAAAACAGGGAACCACAGACCCATTAGCCTGACATCAGTAGGAGGGAAAATGCTACAATCTATTATAAAGGATGTGATAACATACGAATTAGGAGCTGGAGTAGGCCACTCGGCCCCTCGAGCCTGCTCCACCATTCAATAAGTTCCCGGCTGATCTGATTGTAACCTCAACTCCACAGAGGCCCCTTAGAAAATACATCTGGGGAGATAGTTATGGGGTACAAGGAAATGGCAAAGGAGTTAAAAAGATATTTTGCATCAGTGTCGAATATTCCATTAATGCTAAATAAATATGGGTAAGGAATTAAATACCATCACTAGAGATGTAGTAAAAACAAAGAAAAGTACATCACAGGAACAGGCCTTTCGGCCATCCAAGCCTGTGCCGATCATGATGTGCTAACTAATAAAAAACTTTCTACCCTTACTCGGTCCGTATCCCTCGACTTCCTCCCGATTCATGTACCCATCCAGTTGCCTCTTAAATGTTGCTAATGTGCCTGCTTCCACCACAACCTCTGGCAGCCGTTCCAGGCACCCACCAGTCTGTGTGTGAGAAACCTACCTCGCACATCTCTCTTAAACTTTCCCCCTTTCTCCTTGATCCTGTAACCCCTGGTGATTGACACTTCACCATTGGAAATAGCCTCTGACTATCCACCCTGTCTATGCCTCTCACTATTTTGTAGACCTCTATCAGGTCTCCCCTCAGTCTCCGTCTTTCCAGTGAAAACTATCCTGGTTTATTCAACCTCTACTCATAGCCAAGAACCTGGAGACCAGGCAACATCCTGGTGAACCTTCTTTGCACTCTCTCCAAAGCTTCCACATCCTGAAAATGTGGTGACCAGAACTGCATGCAATACTCCAAATGCAACGTAACCAAGGTTTTATATAGTTGCAACGTGATTTTCCAGCTCTTGTACTCACTGCCACGGCTGATGAAGACAAGCATTCCATATGCCTTCTCAATCACCTTGGCCACCTGTGTTGCCACTTCTAGGGAACTGTGGACCTGCACGCCCAAATCCCTCTGTATGTTAATATTGCTAAGGGTTCTGCCATTTACAGTATAATTCATACCTAGATTTGATAGTCCAAAATGCATCACCTCGCATTTGTCCGGATTAAACGCCATCTGCCATTTCTGTGCCCAAGTCTCCAATCTATCTACATCCTGTTGTATCCTCTGACAATCCTCAGCACCATCAGCAAATCTGCCAATCTTAGTGTCATCCACAAACTTACTGATCAGACTACCCACATTTTCCTCCAGACCATTTATATATGCTACAAACAACAGAGATCCCAGCACTGATCCATGCAGAACACCACTAGCTACAGATCTCCATTCTGAAAACACCCTTCCACCGCGACTCTCTGTTTCTATAACCAAGCCAGTTCTATATCCATCTAGCCAGCCCATCCCGAATCTCATGTGATTTTAGTTTTTTTTCCAGTCTGCCATGTGGGACTTGTCAAATGCCTTGTCCATACTAATGTCCATATGAACTTCACCCACCGCCCTTCCCTCATCAATTTTCTTTGTCAGCTCTTCAAACAACTCGATCACGTTGGTGAGACATGACCTTCCCCATACAAAACCATGCTGCCTGTCAATAATTAATCCATTTTCCTCCAAATCTGCACACATCCTGTCCCTCATCTTTTCCAAAAGCTTCCCCACCACTGATGTCAGGCTCACCAGCCAATAATTTGTCTACCTTAATGCAATTTAGGATACTCAACACTTCCCCCTTTGATATATTAACGTTCTCAAGAGCTTTCACACACCTATCCCTGATCTCAACATCCATCATGTGCTTCTCCCTAATGAATACCGAATACAAAGTACTCCTTACGATTTCACCCACTTCCTGCGGGTCCACGCAGAACTTCCCTCCATTGTCCTTGAGTGGGCCTACTCTTTCTCTTGCTCCTAATATATGCATAAAAAGCCTTGGAATTCTCCTTGACCATGTTCGCTTGAGACATTTCATGGCTCCTTTTGGCTGGCCGAATTCCCCGTTTCAGTTCCTTCCTACTTTCACTGTACTCCTCAAGGGCTTTATACTCCTCAAGGGCGTGATCAGTTTTTAGATGCTGAGACCTATCGTATGCTTCCTTTTTCCTTTTGACTAAGCTTACAATTTGTCATCCATGGTTCCCGAATCCTGCCATTTCTATCCTTCATTTTTGCGGGGACATGCCTGCCCTGCACTTCAATCAACTGGTCTTTAAAAGCCTCCCACATGTTAGACGTGGATTTGCTCTTAAATAGCCGCTCCCAATCCACATTCCCCAGTTTCTGTCTAATTTGGATGTAATTGGCCCTCTCCAATTAAGCACCCTCACCCGTGGGCCACTCTTGTCCTTATCCATGACTACTCAAAATTTTATGGAATTATGGTCACTAAGCCCAGAATGCTCTCCCACTGAAACATTAATCATCTGGCCTGGCTCATTCCGCAATGCCAAGTCTAGTATGGCCCCCTCCCTGGTTGGATTGTCAACATACTGTATGAAAAAGCCCTCATGGACACATCTAACAAATTGCTCTCCATCCGAGCCCTGGCTGTAAGTGATTCCCAGTCAATATGGGGGAAGTTAAAGTCACCCATCACAACGACCCTACTTTTTTCACGTTTTCAGTATCTGACTACACAATTGCTCCTCTGTCTCCTGCGGGCTATTGGGAGGTCTATAGTACACTCCCAACATTGTGATTTCACCCTTCCTATTCCTGAGCTCCACCCATAATGCCTCATTGAAAGATCCCTCCAATGTGTCCTCCCTCAACACAGCTGTGATCTGCTCCCTATTCAGCAATGCAACTCCCCCACCTCTTTAGTTTCCCCTTCTGTCCCGTCTAAAACAACGATATCCAGAATGTTAAGCTGCCAGTCCTGTCCCTCCTTTAGCTATTTCTCCCTAATTGCGATTACATCAGAGTTCCATGCAGTAATCCAGGCTCTCAGTTCATCTCTCTCACCTGATATACTTCTTGCATTGAAGCAAATGCACTCCAGACCTACAGTCCCGCTGAGCCCTGCGGCTTCCCTCTGCCTGCTCTAACTCTGCGCTACGTTTATCTCAGTCTCACTTTCCCCCCCAGTCTCTACACTTACTGGCCTGCTGTTCCCGTTCCCACCACCTTGCCAAACTAGTTTTAGAGGCAAATAATGAGGCAAACGGCAGACAAGTCCCCTGGTCCTAATGGCTTGCATCCTAGGATCAGAAAAGAAATGGCTACAGAGATAGTGGATGCACTGGTTGTGATTTTCCAAAAATCCCTGGATTCTGGAGAAGTACTGGAGGATTGGAGAACTGTCAATGTGACCCCACTATTCAAAAAGGGATTGAGGCAAAAAGCGGGTAAATATAGGCCAATTAGCCCAACATTTATTGTTGGGAAGATTTTGGAAGCAGTAATTAAGGAAGTAATAGTAGGACATTTGGAAAATGATAATCTAATCAAGCAGAGTCAGCATGGCTTTGTGAAAGGGAAAACGTGTCTGACTAATTTAGCAGCGTTTTTCGAGGAAGTCTCAACCAGAGTGGATAGAGGGGGACCAGTAGATGTGTTTGGTGTATTTAAACTTCCAGAAGGTGTTCAACAAGGTATCTCACAAAAGGTAAAGTCATAAGATAAGAGCCCATGGTGTTGGAACTCGTATATTGGGATGGATAGAGAATTGGCTAATGGCACAAAATAATGAGTGGGGGCACAGTGACCTATAACTATTGGGGTTCCACAGGGATCAGTCCTGGGATCGCAACTGTGTACAATTTATATTAATGACTTGGAGGAAGGAAGCGAACGTACTGTGCCCAAATTTGAAGACAACACAAAAATAGGTGGAAAGGCAAGTTGCGAGGGGGGTACAAACAGTTTGCAAAGAGATATTGAGAGGTTAAGTAAGTGGACAAAAAGTTGAAAATGGAGCATAATGTGGGAAAATGTGAAGTTGTTCATTTTGGAAGGGAGAACAAAAGAACAGAATATTATTTAAATGGAGAAAAACTGCAGATATCTGCAACACAAAGGGACTTGGGGCTTGGGGGAACTTGTGCACGAAACACAGAAAGCTAGCAGACAGGTGCAGCAGGTAATCAGGAAGGCTAATGGAATGTTAGCCCTGATTCCAAGGGGGTTGGAGTATAAGAGTTGGGATGTCTTGCTGCAGCTGTACAAGGTGCTGGTGAGACCACATCTGGAGAACTGAGCAGTTTTGATCCCCTTATTTAAGGAAAGATATTATTTCATTGGAAGCTGTTTGGAGAAGGTTCAGTTGGATGAATCCCGATAAGGAGGGATTGTCATAGAGCAAAGATTAAACAGGTTGGAATTTGGAAGAATAAGAGGTAATCTCATTGAAACATACAGAATTCTTAAGGGGCTTAATTGGGTAAATGCTGAGAGGATGTTTCCCCTAATGGGAGAGTCTAGGACCAGCGGGCATAGTCTCAGAATAAAGAGATGTCAACTTAACACTGAGATGAGGAGGAATTTCTTCTTTGAGGGTTGTGCGTTTTTGGAACTGTGAGAGCTGTGGGGACAGAGTCTTTGTGTATATTTAAAGCTGCAATAGATTCTCGATCAGTGAGGGAATGAAGGCTTACAGGGAAAGGGCAGGAAAGTGGACAAGAGAAATGTTGGAGCAGCCATGATTGAATGGCAGGGAATCATGATGGGCCGAATAACCTACTCCTGTTCCTATTTCTTATGGTATTATGGTCTAACTCACCTTTCGTCCCCTTGTTTAACAAGAATCTATCCAGCTCTGCCTTTAAAGTATTCAAAGACTCTGCTTCCACTGCCCTTTGAGGAAGTGAGTTCCAAAGACTCCCAACCCTCTGAGAGAAAAAAGTTCTCCTCTGCCTTAAATGGACAAGTTATTACTTTTAAAGTGACTCCAATTTCTGTATTGTCCCACAAGAGGAAACATCCTTTCCACATCCATCTTGTCAAGGCCCCTCGGGATCTTAAAACGGTTCAATCAAGTCACCTAAACTCCATCGGACACAAGCCCAGTCTGTCCAATCATTCCTCATAAGACCAGCCTCCAATTCCAGGTATGAGTCCAGTAAACCTTCTCTGAACTGCTTCCAACACATTTACATCATTCCTTAAATGAGAGCAATACTGTACACAGTGCTCCAGATGTGGTCTCACCAATGTCCTGTATAACTGAAGCATAACCTCCCTTTTGTATTCAATTCCCCTCACCATAAACAATAACATTCTATTAGCTTTCCTAATTACTTGCTGCACCTGTATACTCGCCTTTTGTGATTCATGCTCTCGGACACCCAGATCCCTCTGAGCCTCAGAGCTCTGCAATCTCTCACTAGTTCGATGAGAAGCTTCTTTTTCTTCCGGACAAAATGTACAATTTCACATTTTCCCACATTACACTTATTTTGCTAGATTTTATTCCACTCATTTAAAATATACCTTTCTAACCTCCTTATGTTCTCTTCACAACTTACTTTCCTCCCTATTTTTGTATCATTGAAACATAGGAGCAGGAGTTGGCCATTCAATCGAGTCTGCACTGACATTCAGTACGATCATGGCTGATCATCCACTTCAGTGCCTTTTTCCCCATATCAAATCATTTCCCCATTCTATTCCCGTGTCCCTGTCGCTTTATTTCCCTCAAGTGCCCTTCCAATTTCCTTTGGGAAACATTCCTTCATCTCTGCTTCTACCTCCCTCATAGGAAGTGAGTTCCAAATATTTCCTACTTTCCTCAAATGTAAACGAGGCTCATAAAGCACCGGAGTCCATTCTGCCCATCATTCCCATGCTAGCTCTTTAGATCAATTATCTAAGTAATTCCACCGCCCTACAAGTTTATTTTCCTAGTTTATTTCCAAGTTTATTTTGAATCCCAACTCGCAACAAAGCGTTCTGGTTTTTGTCTAATAATTTCATATACTGTGTTTGGATTTTCACGAGCTATTTGAAATGGAGCGAAAGGCACAAAGTCAAGACTCAGATTTTATTGCTGATTGTCGCAAGTGGGCTGAGTTTCGGGACTAATTCTAGAAATAGTTTACATTTCTATAGCGTCTTTCATGGCCCACAGATTCTCCTAAAGCTTTTTCCAGTCAATTAAGTACTTTCGAGATGTCAGAAATTGTAGATATGACTCCATAATAATATTTCATTTTTAAAATCAATCACTCGTCCATCTTCATTGTTTTAGGTAACAAGGTCAAAGAAACCATGTTAAACTCTAACATGTGACTGGACCTTAATTTTAAAAATTAATACTGTTTCAACCAAAACTTTTTCAGAAACTGCTGAACTAGTGGAAATTGTTTAAACAATTGTTCCAGCATTTTATAAAGCTACAGAACATCTAAGACTCATTGTTCAATCCAGTCAAGATTAGTAAGAAAGAAAGATATTGCCTTCCCAAAAACTGTCTCTTTGAACCAATGTACCTTATATTATCCAACAGTATTAATGAAAGATTACTGTATTAATTGGCTAAAGGTCAGTAACTGTTGACTGAATAAGTAATGAGCCTTAATTGTGTTACAATTAATGAATCAGTAGTTATAGTGAAAGACTGAGTTTTATTTGCTTTCAAAATGTAAAACGTTCATTGCTGTGCATATAAATAATGTGTAATGAAGATAAAGGTACTGGCAAGAGAGACCTTCAAGCTCTGATTAGCCTCAACGTTTGAAATTGTATGAATAAGGGATTTGTATAGAATCAGATAAAGGAATAGTATGAAACAGTTGTATTGTATTCATAGGATCATAGAATCCCTACAGTGTAGAAGGCCATTCATCCCATTGAGTCTGCGCTGATCCGCTGAATGAGCATCCCACCGAGGCCCACTCCCCCACCCTATCTCCGTTACCCCTTAACCCCACATAACCTGCACATCTTTGGACTGCGGGAGCATCTGGAGGAAACCCATGGGGTGATACAAACTCCACACTGATAGTGACCCAAGGCCGAAATTGAACCCGGGCCCCTGACACTGAGGCAGCAGTGCTAACCACTGTGCCACCCCTGTCAAAGAGAGAAACTGGTGCAAGTAGTTGGGGGTCCAATTAAATTGATCCAGTGGCCAAATTGACCAATTGTCATGTTGCAACAGGCCCAACTCTGACGTGAGGTAATGGTCACTTTGGGGATAAAAGTAGAGGTTCTGAAAGTCTTCCTTGCAGGCCAAGTACTGAAGATTCCCGAGGCTGAGTTCCAAGGAAATTACTGTCAAAGAAGGAGCCAGACTCCCGAGGTTGAATTCCACAAGAATTACTGTCAAAGGAGCCAGAGAGGGTTACGCTTCTACAGACTGATCACCCACATGAAGTTGTAAAAGACAATGTCTTAAAGTTATTCATTTTTCATTTAATAAGCTTTTTTAAATTTACTATCCAGAGAATTCTGCCTTTGCTTTAATTGGTTAAAGTCTTGTCTGAACCAAAGTGAATTTATGAAATGGTAGGTTGGGTGATGTGGCTGAAAACAATTAAGTTCCAGATAACAAGATCAGATAACATAAATCTTCAATTTAAAAACTTGCATTTCTATAGCGCCTTTCACAACCACAGGACGTCCCAAAGTGCTTTACAACCAATGAAGTACTTTTGAAGTATAGTCACGGTTGTAATGTCGGAAACGCAGCTGCCAATTTACACACAGCAAGATCCCACACACAGCAACGTGATAATGAACAGATGATGTGTTTTTAGTGATGTTGATTGAGGGATAAATATTGACCAAGAAATAGTGGCTATGGGAACTTTCACATCCACCTGAAAGGGGCAGACAGGGCCTCTGTTCAATATCTTATTTGAAAGAAGGCTGTTCTGAAAGTGCAGCATTCCCTCAGTGCTGGGACAAGGAATGTTGGATGTGATTTTTGTCTTCAAGTCCCTGGACTGGGATTTGAACCCACAACCTTCTGACCCAGAGGTGAGAGAGCTGCCCACTGAGGCACGGCTAACACTATAACAATACAAAGTTAGAAAGGGAAAGTTACCCTTTAAAATCCTCACCCTTTGCCTCCAGTGCCTAAATCTAATAATAAAAACCCCAGTATAAATAACATGGATTTGACTGACAAATGTTGAGGTGTTGGTTTCGAGCCACAAGTTTCGACTTCCCATTTGAGCCTCGGGCACCTTCCTGTCTCTCTATTGCTCATGTCAAAATTAAAGTGTTTACTTTGGCAGGAGGAATCGGGAAGCAAAACCATATTTAAATGGAGAGAGATTGCAATAGATTTTTAAAAATGTTTTATTAAAGCATTTGTATATACATTAAACAGAACAAAAACCTCATAAATAAATAATACCCGACTGCCCCACCCTCCCTGCCGTACCCATGCACCCATCCTGTCTTCCCCATTCTAACCCTTTAACTCTCCTCCCCACCCCCCCCCCCGAAGAAGCCAATAAACGGCTTCCACCTCCGGGTAAATCCACCAACTGACCCTCTCAAGGCGAACTTAATTTTTTCCAGCCTAAGGAACTCTGCCAGGTTGCTGACACACACACCCTTCTTCGGCGCCCCGAGTCCCTCCACTCCAACAAAATCTGTCTCCAGGCTACCAGGGAGGCAAAAGCCAAGACATCGGCCTCTTTCACCCCCTGGGCTCCCGGGTCTTCCAACGTCCAAATATCGTCACCTCCGGACCTGGGGCCACCTTCACCTTCAACACCTCAGACATTACGTCCGCGAACCCGTGCCAGAACCCACTTCAGCTTCGGACATGCCCAAAACATGAGAGATTGCAATACTCAGTGTCACAGATGAATGTGTGCTGCAGGAATCACTAAACATTAGTGTGCTGCTCCAGCATTTAATTAGAAAAGCAACTGGAATATTGGTGTTTCTCACAAGGGGAAAGGAACCTAGAGGTGCAGGGCCTCTGTGAGACCACATTGGAATATTGTGCACTGTTCCTTCACCTTGTTTGAAAAACAAAGATAGAATTGTGTTGGCTGCAGTTCAGAGAAGGTTCACTTAATACATTCTTGGGCTGAAAGGCTTCTCATGAAGAAAGGTTGAACATGTTGGGTCTGTACCCACTGGAATTTAGAGGTGATCTTATTGAAACATGTACAATCTTGTCTGTCTTGTCTTGTGTGTGAAGTCTGCGCGTTCTCCCCGTGTCTGCGTGAGTTTCCTCTGGGTGCTCAGGTTTCCTCCCACAGTCCAAAGATGTGCAGCTTATGTGGATTAGCCATGTACATTTTCCCCTTGTTGTCCACAAAAAGGTTAGGTGGGGTTACTGGGTTATGGAGATAGATTGGGGGAGTGGTCCTAGGTAGGGTGCTCTTTCAGAGGGTTGGCGCAGACTCGATGGGCCGAATTAACTCCTCCTCCACCGTAGGGATTCTATCATCCTGAGGTGATTGATAAGTTAAAAATCAGGAGGATGTGTCCAATTGTGGGAGAGATTAGAACCAGGGGACACAGGTTATCAATATGCAGTCCACAGTTAAGACCGAGATTGAGGAGAATGTTTTCCTCTCAGGTGGTGTTTAGTCTGTGGAATTCTGTAACCCAGAGAGCAGTGGGGGCTGGATCATTGAATATATTCAGGGCAGGGTTGACAGAGTGGAGGGTTATGGGGGCCAGACAAGAAAGTGGAGTTGAGATCACAACCAGATCATCCATGATCTTAAAGAATGGAGCAGAAGGCTCGATGGGCTGAATGGCCTACACCTGCTCCTCTATTCCTTTCTGCAAATTTCACAGGATGTTCAATTCAAACCTGGTTCAGTTGATCGAAACCCAGAATTTATTCCAGCCCAGTTACAGGGGGCTCCAACATCAGCAGAATTAAACTCCAAGGGTCAAAATCAATATAGGCGGCAAGGTTTTGCAGTGCTTAGCACTGCTGCCTCACGGCGCTGACGATCCAGGTTAGATCCCGGCCCTGGGTCACTGTCCATGTGGAGATTGCACATTCTCCCCATGTCTGCGTGGGTCTCCCGCTCACATCCCAAACATGTGCAGGGTAAGTGGGTTGGCTATGCTAAATTGCCCCATAATTGGAAGAAAAAAAAAATTGGTACTCAAATTGTATTTTTAAAACCTCAATATGGTTTTGTCCTACACAGGAGCAACATCAGAATCATTCTCTCTCTCAAACTATAAATCTCTGTTCTAGAATCCCTACAGTGCAGAAGGGAGCCATTCAGCCCACTGAGTCTGCACTGACCCTCTGAAAGAGCATCCACCCAAGCCCACACTCAAACCACATCCCAATAACCCCTTAACCTCACCTACACATCTTTGAATAATAAGCGGCAATTTAGAATGGCCAATCCACCTAACCTGCATGTCTTTGGATTGTGGGAGGAAACCGGAGCACCTGGAGGAAACCCACGCAGACACGGGAAGAAAGTGCAAACACCAGTCAGAATTGAACCCGGGTCCCTGGCACTGAGGCAGCAGTGCTAACTACTGCAATGTGCTGCCTCATACACACTCCCTCCTACCTAGTTATTTTAACACTAATTCATCCCACTATTCTCCTCCTGCTTTCCCCTCAATTCTCCTCCCCTGAAGGTGCTGACTCTCTGGTTGTTTCACTCTCACCTATTGCCCTCCCCAATGTGCCACCCAGGTGTCTAAATCTTTACACCTGAAGTTAACAAACTGTTTTGTTAAGAGGGACGTCACAATCCAATCCACTGCCCCCCCCAACCCCATCCCCCCACCCATCATCCAAGTCCCAAGAGTTTGGAGACTGGGCTCCTGACGAGTAATTGGGTTCACAGCTCCCACAACTCCCCGCGGCAAGTGCACGACTGCGCATGTCCACTGGAGAGGGTCAGCTGCGCATGAGGAGCAACGCGTTTCGTATTGGCCAAATAGCTGACGTTTCAGATGTCAACAGTGACTTCCGTTGTCCATTGTCATCAGGCGCCAAATAACCAATGGAAAGACTGCAGGAAAGAGAGGAGAGGCTGCGCATGTGCGAGAAAAGGCCCACCCCCTGACCTTCCTGCTGAGGTGTTGAGCAATGGGAAGAGTTAAGACCGGAAGGACTCTGGTCCTCTATCCAATCAGACCGCGGGCTTTGTGTGAATGAAGATTGAGCTCACACAGACTGAAACCTCCTCCTGTCTCCAACATCTGTGAGTAAAACACTTTCTTTTCTCGCCCTTTCTATTTCTTTTCTCATTCTCACTTTCAATTGGTTACTTGCAGCAACTGAAAGGAAGTGAATCCAGGGAGGGTGCAGACTCTGGAAAACTTGGCCCAGGTCCCTTTCTCTCTCTCTTAAAGACAATGATAGTAAGAAGTCTTACAACACCAGGCTAAAGTCCAACATGTGCTCCGAAAGCTAGTGTTTGAAACAAACATGTTGGACTTTAACCTGGTGTTGTAAGACTTCTTACTGCGCTCACCCCAGTCCAATGCCGGCATCTCCATATCAAAGACAATGATAGCCTTTGCTCTTAGCTTGACACATTTATTTGGCGAAAAGGATGGTCTCTTACCTAATGTTCCCAATTAATGGGCTGGTTTCCCCAGGAGATGGCTGACATTTAAGGGGACAATAAATGAATATCGGTCAGAGATATATGTCTAGTTATAAGGTGCAGATTACAAATATTATTTATGGTTCTGTAATAAAGTACATTGATATTTCCAGTTGTGTAACATTGTACTGTAGCTACATTATATATTTGCTTTCATCTCTTTCCTCAGGGGGTTGTTGGTCTCTGGAATTCACTTCCTCAGGGACTAGAACATAGAACATAGAAAAATACAGCACAGAACAGGCCCTTCGGCCCACGATGTTGTGCCGAACCTTTGTCCTAGATTAATCATAGATTATCATAGAATTTACAGTGCAGAAGGAGGCCATTCGGCCCATTGAGTCTGCACCGGCTCTTGGAAAGAGCACCCTACCCATAGTCAACACCTCCACCCAACACTAAGGGCGATTTTGGATACTAAGGGCAATTTATCATGGCCAATCCACCTAACCTGCACATCTTTGGACTGTGGGAGGAAACCGGAGCACCCGGAGTAAACCCACGCACACACGGGGAGGATGTGCAGACTCCACACAGACAGTGATCCAAGCCGGAATCGAACCTGGGACCCTGGAGCTGTGAAGTAATTGTGCTATCCGCAATGCTTAACTCCGAGAGGAGTCTGGGAGTCATTGAATATATTCAAGAATGAGTTGGACAGATTTCTGATTGACAAGGGAGTTAAGGTTTATGGGGAACAGGCAGGAGGAGGGATTTCTTCACTCAAGGATGTGGTGAAGCTTTGGAATTCTCTACCCCAGAGGACTGTGGAGCTTCATCATCCAAGTATTTTCAAGACTGAGATTGATAGGTTTCTAAATATTGAGGATATCAAGGGATGTGGAGGACAGTGTGGGAAAATGGTGCTGACTTAAATCAGCCAATGATCTCATGAAATGGTTGACGAGGTTCGATGGGCCTAATGGCCGACTGCAGCGCCTATTTGTTATGATCTCCCTATCCTGGAGAGGAAGCATGGATCTGTCAATCAGCCTGAATCAGCACTTTCAGGACAATTGGGAGGGTGAATATTAGATACAGCAGAGTGAGAATGGAGGGAGAGTGTGTGGGATGGAGACTTACAGTTTTTGGGAATGAGAGGGGGAAAAATGTTCCATACAAACTAGAAATGTCTGTTCTGAATTTCTATCCTGTACTGACAGTGATGTCCTTTCCAAAATGTTTTTACAGGATAGTAGAAGAGGAGGAATTACAGACTGAAATCTCAAAACATCATGTCTAGATCTCTTGATTCCTTGGGACCAGAATATCATCGCCTTTGAATCCTGAAGAAATGTTTGACTGCTCTGTAGGCTTCAAAACATTTTAAACATTCGTGCGACTTGAAAATCACCGAGACAACACACACACTAGTGAGAGTGTTCCAGAGCACTGACTGTTAACCAGTTACACAGCCTGAAAAACATCACACCATTCACAGCGGGGAGAGACTGTACACGTGTTCTGTATGTGGTTAAGGGTTCAACTGATTGTCCAACACGGAGAGATACAAGGAAACTCAAAGCATGGAGAAACCTTGGAAATGTGGGGACTGTGGGAAGGGATACAGGGCCCCATCAGAGCTGGAAGCTCATCGGCGCAGTCACACTGGTGAGAGGCCGTTCATTTGCACTCAGTGTGGGAAGGGATTCAGTGATTCATCCCATCTGTTGAGGCACCATCAAGTTCACACTGTAGAGAAGCCGTTCACTTGCTCTCAGTGTGGGAAGGGATTCAATCGTTCATCCACCCTGCAGACACATCAGCGGGTTCACACTGGGGAGAAGCCATTCACCTGCTCAAGGTGTGGGAAGGGATTCAGACATTCATCCACCCTGCAGAAACATCAGCAAATTCACACTGGGGAGAGGCCGTTCACCTGCTCTCAGTGTGGGAAAGGATTCACTCAATTATCCAGCCTGCGAACACACCAGCGAGTTCACACTGGGCAAAGGCCATTCGTCTGCTCTCAGTGTGGGAAGGGATTCACTCAGTTAGCCCACCTGCAGGCACATCTGCGAGTTCACACTGGGGAGAGACCGTTCACCTGCTCTCAGTGTGGGAAGGGATTCACTCACTTATCCCACCTGCGGGTACACCGCCGAGTTCACACTGGGGAGAGGCCATTCAGCTGCTCTCAGTGTGGGAAGCTATTCAGTGATTCATCGCACCTGTTGAGACACCAGCGAATTCACACTGGGGAGAGGCCATTCTCCTGCCCTCAGTGTGGGAAGGGATTCAGTGATTCATCCACCCTGCAGACACACCAGCGAGTTCACACTGGCGAGCGGCCATTTCTATGCTCAGTGTGTGGGAAAGGATTCACTCTTTCATCCATCCTGCTGACACACCATAGAGTTCACACCGGGGAGAGACCATTCATCTGTCCTGAATGTGGGAAGGGATTCGTGCATGAACGCAACCTGCGGAAACACCAGCGAGTTCACATCTTGGAGATACCATTCACCTGCTCTGAGTAGGGGAAGGGATTCACTGATCCATCCCACCTGCAGAGACACTGGCAACTTCACACTGGGTAGAGGCCATTCACCTGCTCTCCATGTGGGAAGGGTTTCTGTGATTCATGGCGCCTGCTGGGACACCAACATATTCACAAGTGACTACAGGGGTTGGATTCTGCTGTTATTGTTTCTGTTCTGAATTACATCCAGGACTGCATTGTGTTCATTCTGTCAGTTGATGAATGGGGAGGGTTGGAGGGTTTCTTTCTGCTGGACTGGCTGGTCTCACAACTTTGCCTCCAATGGGCTGATGCTCTTTGTCTTGTTGAGAAAACCTGGTTTCAGATTTCACAAAGATCACAGAGTGAAGGGGTGTTTGGAAGTAGAAGATATTTCATTCCCATTTCTGTTTGGGAACCCCTAAAATTATGCCGCCTTGCCATGAAGATCTGATATGGTCGTTACATGGTTTATTTCTTTAACACATTTAAGTGTTTTCGTCTGTGAGGATCAATCAGAGGATGAGGGGCAAGTTGTCTGAGGTGAACTGGGAAACTGATGGGAGACAAAGAATAGCTAATATTTACGGAATTATTACATATTTACCAGGGGGCCAATTTGCTCAGTTGGCTGGACAACTGCTTCATGATGTGGAGCGACACCAACAGTGCGGGTTCAACTCTCGTACTGGCTGAGGTCATCTATGAAAGCCCCGCCTTCTCAACATTGCCCCTCGCCTGGGGTGTGGTGATCCTCAGGTTAAATCACCACCAGTCAGCTCTCCATCTCCTAAATACATACATAGATACATCGAAAATAGAAGCAGGAGGAGGCCATTCAACCCTTCGAGCCTGCTCTCCCATTCATTATGATCTGGGTGATCATCAAGTTCAATACCCTGACCCTGCCTTCTCCCCATATGCTTTTAGCTACAGGAGCTTTGACTAACTCTTTCTTGAAATTACACAATGCTCTTGTCTCAACTACTTTGTGTGGTGGTGAATTCCACAGATTCACCACTCTCTGGGTGAAGAAATGTCTCCTCGCCTCAGTCCGAGAAGGTTTACCCATTATCCTCAAACTATGACCCCTCGTTCTGGATTCCTCCACCATCAGGAACATTCTTTCTGAATCTACCCTGTCTAATCCTGTTGGAACTTTATAAGTTTCTATGAGATCCCTTCTCACTCTTCTAAACGCCAATGAATATAATGCTAAACGACTTAGTCTCTCCCTCAATGTCAACAAAACGAAGGAGATTGTCATCGACATCAGGAAGCGTAGTGGAGAACATGCCCCTCTACATCAATGGGAACCAAGTAGAAAGGGTCAAGAGCTTTAAGTTTTTAGGTGTCCAGATCACCAACAACCTGTCCTGGTCCCCCCATGCCGACACTATAGTTAAGAAAGCCCACCAACGACTCAACTTTCTCAGAAGACTAAGGAAATTTGGCACGTCAGTTACGACTCACCAACCTTTACAGATGCACCATAGAAAGTATTCTTTCTGATTGTATCTCAGCTTGATATGGATCCTGCTCTGTCCAAGACCGCAGGAAACTACAAAAGGTTGTGAATGTAACCCAATCCATCACGCAAACCAGCCTACCATCCATTGACTCTGTTTAGAATTCCCGCTGTCTCGAAAAGGCAGCCAGCATAATTAAGGACCCCACGCACCCCGGACATACTCTTTCACCTTCTTCCGTCAGGAAAAAGATACAAAGGTTTGAGGTCATGTACCAACCGACTCAAGAACAGCTTCTTCCATACTGCCATCAGACTTGAATGGACCTACCTCGTATTAAGTTGATCTTTTCTCTACACCCCAGCTATGACTGGTAACATTACATTCTGCAATCTCTCCTTCCTTCCCTATGTATGGTATGCATTGGCTGTATAGCATGCAAGAAACAATACTTTTCACTGTATACTAATACATGTTACAATAAATCAAATCAAATCAAAATCCTCATATGACAGTCCCTTCCTAGGATCCAGCCTGTTAAACCTTCGCTGCACTCTCCCCAAAGCAAGAACATCCTTCCTCAGATAAGGACACCAAAACTGCACACAATACTCCAGGTGTGGCCTCACCAGTGCCTATACAACTGCAATAAAACATCTCTATTCCTATACTCCAATCCTCTCACTATGACGGCCAACATACCATTTGCCTTCTTTACTGCCTGTTGTACCTGAGAACTTATATTCAGTGACTGATGCTAGGGGACACCAAGGTCTCACTGTGCATCCACCTCTCCTAATTTGCACTCATTAAAATCATAATCTACCTTCCAATTTTTGCGACCAAAGTGGATAACCTAACATTTATCCAGATTATACTGCACCTGCCATACATTTGTCCACTCACCCACCCAGACTGTCCAAATCACACTGAAACATCTCTGCATCCTCCTCACAGCTCATCCTCTCACCCAAGTTTGTATCATCTGCAAACTTGGAGATAATACATTTAGTTCCCTCTTCCAAATCATGAATACATAATGTGAACAGTTGGGGTCTGAGCACAGATCCCTGTGGCACCCCAGTAGTCACTGCCTGCCAATCAGAAAAATACTTATTTATTACAACTTTTTGCTTCCTGTCTGCTAACCAGCTTTCTATCCATCGCAAGACACTACCCGAAATCCCAAATGCTTTAACTTTACACAGTAATCTGCTATGGGAGACTTTGTCGAAAGCCTTCTGAATAAACCACATCCATTGGGTCTCCCTGGTCAAATCTACTAGTTACCTCACGGCGCTGAGGTCCCAGGTTCGATTCCAGCTCGGGGTCACTGTCTATGGGGAGTTTGCACATGCTCCCCGAGTTTGCGTGGGTTTCACCCCCACAACCCAAAAGATGTGCAGGGTATGCCATGCTAAATTGCCCCTGAATTGGAAAAAATGAATTGTGCACTCTAAATTTTTTTTTTTTTAGATTTACTAGTTACATCTCAAAGAATTCTAGTGGATTTGTCAAGCATGATTTCACTTTCATAAATTCTTCGGTTCTTTGGCAATCTCGGTTTCTGCGGATTGACCAGAAGTCACACGATCGTGTCGGCCTGGATTTCACCCCCACAACCCGAAGATGTGCAGGGTAGGTGGATTGGCCACACTAAATTGCCCCTTAATTGAAAAAAAAGAATTGGGTACGCTAAATTCACATTTAAAAAATCTTCAGTTTGTACAGTATAGGAATCAGGGTCAGTTTCCACACGACCATAAGACTAGGGATGGGCAATAAATACTGGCCCAACTAGCCCGTATCCCATAAATGAATTTGAAAAAAATGTGGAGCCGAATTAGGCAATTTGGCCCATCTAGTCTGCTCTGCCATTCAATCATGGCTGACATGTAGGGGCTGGTTTAGCAGGAGGTGGTTCAGCACAGTGGGCTAAACAGCTGGCTTGTAATGCAGAACAAGGCAGCAGCGCAGGTTCAATTCCCGTACCAGCCTCCCCGAACAGGCGCCGGAATGTGGTGACTAGGGGCTTTTCACAGTAACGTCATTGAAGCCTACTTGTGACAATAAGCGATTAGTATCATTATGTATCTCATCCTTAGTCTCCTGCCTTCTCCACATAACCCCTGATCCCCTTATTAATTAAGAACCTATGTCTTAAAGACACTCAGTGAATTGGCCTCCACAGCCTTCTGCAGCAATGAGTTCCACAAATTCACCACCTTCTGGCCGAAGGAATTCCTCATCTCAGTATTGAGATCTTCCCTTAAGTCTGAGGCTGTGGCCTCAGGTTCTAGTTTTTCCTACTAGTGGAAATATTCTCTCCGATCCGCTCTATCTCGGCCTCTCGGTATCCTATAAGTTTCAATAAAATCTCCCCTCATCCTTCTAAATTCCAACAAGTACAGACCCAGATTCCTCAACCGCTCCTCATACAAGCTCTTAATTCCAGGGATCATTCTTGTGAACCTCCTCTGGTCTCTTTCCAAGGCCAGCACATCCTTCTTTAGATACGGGGCCCACAATACTCCAAATGGGGTCTGACCAGAGCCTGAGACAGCCTCAGAAGTACCTCCCTGCTCTTGTATTCTATCCCTCACGACATGAATGCTAACATTACATTTTCCTTCCTAACTGCTGACTGAACCTGCACATTAACCTTAAGAGAATCGTGAACAAGGACTCCTAAATCCCCATTTAGAAAATAATCTATGCCTCCATTCTTCCTGCCAAAGTGTATGACGTCATACTTTTCCACATTATATTCCATCTGCCACTTCTTTGCCCACTCTCCGAGCCTGTTCAAGTCTTAGCCCCCTTCTTCCTCAATACCCCTGCTTCCTCAATACTAACTGTCCCTCTGCATATCTTTGTATCATCTGAAAACTTAGCAACAGTGTCCTTAGTTCATGTTCCAGATCATTAATGTATATTGTGAAAAGTTGTGGTCCCAGCACAAACCCCTGAGGCTCACCACTGGTCATCAGCTGCCATTCTGAAAAAGACCACTTTCCCCACTCTCTGACTTCTGCCAGTCAGCCAATCCTCTTATCAATGCCAGTATTTTACCCTTAACACCACGGGCTCTTAACTTATTTAACAGCCTCCTATATGCCATCTTGTCAAAGACCTTCTGGTAATCTAAATAGATCTCGTCCACTGGTTCTCCTTTGTTTAACTTCCTTGTTACATCCTCAAAAAACTCCAACAGATTTGTCAAACATGACTCCCCTTGACGAAGCCGTGCTGACTCAGTCCTATTTTATCATGTACTTCCAGATACTCCACAATCTCATCTTTAATCTTACATCTTAAAATCTTACCAATGACCAAAGTCAGAAACTGGCCTATAATTTCCTGTCTTCTGCCTCCCTCCCTTCTTAAACAGAGGTGTTACATTAGCCAATTTCCCGTCCTTTTGGACCCTCCCTGCCTTTAGTGATTCCACCAGTAATGCCTCCACAATCTCCTCAGCTATCCCCTTTTGCAACCCTTGAGTATAGTCCATCTGGTCCAGGTGATTTATCCACCTTCAGACCTTTCAATTTCCCCAGAACCTTCTCCTTAGTGATGGCCATTACACTCACCTCTGCCCCCTGATTCACCTGAAGTTCTGGTATCCCACTGGTGTCTTCCACCTTGAAGACTGACACAAAGTAGCTATTCAGTTCCTCTGCCATTTCTTTGTTTCCTGTTACTAATTCTCCAGCTTCATTTTCCAGTGATCCAATGTTTATTCTTGCCTCTCCCCTTTTATGTATTGTAAAAAGCTCTTGCTATCTTCTTTTATATTACTCGCTATTTCATCTCACCCCGCCCCCCCCCCCCTATTGGTTTTTTAGTTGTCCTCTACTCGCTTTTAAAAGTGTCCCAATCCTCTGGCTTCCCACTAATTCTCACCAACTTGTATGCTTTTGTTTTGCTTTTATGCTATCCCTGACTTTCTTTGTCAGCCATGGATGCCTTGTCCTCCCCTTAGCATGTTTCCTCCTCCTTGGGTTGAATTTTGGTTGTGCCTCCCAAATAACCCCCCAAAATTCCTGCCATTGCTGTTCCACTGTCTTCCCTGCGAGGCTCCCTTCCAATCAACTCTGGCCAGCTCCTCCCTCATGTCTTTGTAGTTACCTTTATTCAATTGTAATACCATTACACCTGATTCCAGCTTCTTCCTCTCAAACTGCAGGGCAAATTCTATCATATTGTGGTCACTGCCCCCTAAGGGTTACTTCACTTTAAGTTCCCTAATCAGGTCTGCCTCATTACACATCACCAAATCCAGAATTGCTTTTTCCCGAATGGGCTCTACCACAAGCTGTTCCAAAAGTTCCCTTTCTTGGGATCTGCTAACAACCTGATTTTCCCAGTCCACCTGCATATTGAAGCCCCCCATGATTATTGTAATATTGCCAATACAGTTGCAGGAACCCACTTCTCGCTGGTAGTACAGCTGCGCACCAATACTTGCTCTCCTTGTCCAAGCAAGCGTCTTTTGGGATTCCCTTCTCTTCAGGTTTGTGACTGCTGATTGTGTTCCACTGTCTCAGACGTCTCCGGGGGAATGTTTTTTTTTTAATTTGTTTTTATTAAAGCTTTTTTCAAACAGAATTTTTACATAACCAATAACAGAAAAATAAACGAAAAATATTTAACAAACCTAGGTGGCTGTTATTATACAAAAAGAGAATATACATTAAATAGACAGTTCCCCCACCTGAGCCCCCACCCCCGATTTCTGCTGCTGCTGAAATTTTACTGCTCCCCTAGAAAGTCAAGGAAAGGTTGCCACCGCCGGGAGAACCCCAGCAAGGACCCTCTCAAGGCGAACTTTATTCGCTCCAGGCTGCGGAACCCAGCCATGTCACTAACCCAGGTCTCCACACTCGGGGGTTTCGAGTCTCTCCACATGAACAAGATCCGTCTCCGGGCTACCAGGGAGGCAAAGGCCAAAACCTTGGCCTCTTTCGCTTCCTGCACTCCCGGATCTTCTGACACCCCAAAGATCGCTATTGTTGGACTCGGCTTCACCCGCGTGTCCAAAGTCCTGGACATAGCCCTCGCAAAGCCCTGCCAGAATTCTTTTAAGCGCCGGGCATGCCCAAAACATATGGACATGGTTCGCTGGATTCCCTGAACATCTCGCACAACTGTCCTCCACCCCAAAGAACTTGCTCATTCTCGCCATCATCATATGAGCCCGGTGTCCCACCTTAAACTGAATTAAGCTGATCCTGGCACATGATGAGGAGGAATTTACCCTGCCCAGGGCATCAGCCCACAGGCCCTCATCTAGCTCCTCACCTAGCTCCTCCTCCCACTTGCCCTTCAGTTCCTCCACTGATGCTTCCTCCATCTCCTGCAGCTCTTGGTAGATGTCCGACACCTTTCCCTCTCCTATCCAGATGCCAGACACCACCCTGTCCTGTATCCTTCGAGGGGGTAACAACGGAAATGTCCCCACCTGTTTTTTGAGAAAGTCACGGATTTGGCGGTATCTGAAGGCATTTCCCAGGAGCAGGGTGAATTTCTCCTCCAGCGCCTTCAAGCTCGGTAAAGTCCCATCCACAAACAGGTCTCCCATCCTTCTAATGCCTGCCCTATACCAGCCTTGAAACCCTCCGTCTCTCTTGCCCGGAGCAATTCTATGGTTGTTCCGTATCGGGGTCCAAACTGAGGACCCTCCTTCCCGAGCCTTCTCCACTGACCCCAGACCCGCAGTGCCGCCGTCACCACCGGGCTTGTGGTGTATTGTGCCGGTGAGAGCAGCAGCGGTGCCGTTACTAGTGCCCCTAGGCTGGTGCCTTTGCATGATGCCGCCTCTAGCCGCCCCCACGCCACCCCCTACTCCATTACCCATTTCCTAATCATGGCCACATTAGCACCCCAATAGTAGCTACAGAAGTTCAGACACACCAACCCCCCCCGCCCCCCCCAACACCTCTCCCAGTCTTTTAACACGCGGGGTCTTGTTTGCCCACACAAATTCCGTGATAATCCTGTTCACCCACTTGAAGAAGGGTTTGGGGATGAAGATGGGAAGGCACTGGAAAACAAACAGGAATCTGGGGAGGACCGTCATCCTCACGGTCTGCATCCTTCACGCCAGGGAAAGTGGGAGCATGGCCCACCTTTTAAAGTCTCCCTCCATCTGCTCTACAAGCCGAGATAGATTGAGCCTGTGCAAGGCATCCCAGTTCCTAGCCACCTGTATACCTAGGTAAAGAAAGCTTCCCTCCGCCATCTCGAGCAGGAGTTCCCCCAGTATCTCCTCCTGACCCCTAGCGTGGATTACAAACAGCTCACTTTTCCTCACATTCAACTTGTATCCCGAGAAGCTCCCAAAGTCCCTTCGGATCCGCATGATCTCCCCCGTCCCCTCTGGCGGGTCCGAAATATACAACCTACCTAACACTTCCCACAGGTACTCCCATTCCACCCTGTCAAAGGCTTTCTCTGCGTCCATTGCAGCCACTACTTCTGCGTCCCCTCCTTCTGAGGACATCATAATAATATTCAGGAGCCTCCTCACATTTGTGTTCAATTGCCTGCCATTGACGAAACCCGCCTGGTCCTCCTCAATCACTCCCGGACGCAGTCCTCTATTCTGGTAGCCAAAGTTTTTGCTCGCAGTTTGGCATCCACATTCAGGAGGGATGTCAGCCTGAAGGACCCACATTGAAGCGGATCCTTCCCCCTCTTCAAAATGAGCGAGATCAGTGCCTGTGACATCGTCGGGGGGAGGGTTCCTCTCTCCTTTGCCTTGTTAAAGGTTCTTAGCAGGAGTGGGCTCAGTAGCTCCGAGAATTTCTTATAAAATTCTACAGGGAAGCCGTCCGGACCCGGGGCCTTGCCCGACTGCATACTTGCTAAGCCCTTAACCATCTCCTCCAACTCAATCGGGGCCCCCAGTCCCTCCACCCGCTCCTCGTCCACCCTTGGGAACCTCAATCGATCCATAAATTGCTTCATCCCTTCCCCTCCCCTCGGGGGTTCTGACTCGTACAGTTTACAGTAAAACTCCTTAAAGACTTCATTGACCTTCTCTGGGCCCAAGAACGTATTACCTTCCTTATCCCTCACTCCCCCGATCTCCCTGGCCCCATCTCTCCTGCGAAGTTGGTGCGCCAGCATCCTACTTGCTTTCTCCCCATACTCATAAACTGCCCCTTTCACTTTCCTCAACTGTGCCTCCACCTTCCCAGTGGTCAGCAAATCGAACTCCACCTATAATCTCCGGCGCTCCTTTCGCAACCCTCCCTCGGGGGCCTCCGCATACTTCCTGTCTACCCAAGGTATCTCTCCCACCAGCCTCTCCCTCTCCGCTGTGGGATCTTTAACATCCACCTGATAGGGCCAGACAGGGCCTCCGTTTAGAATCTTATTTGAATCTTATTATTAGGGTCTGGTTTAGCACTGGGCTAAAACGCTGGCTTTGAAAGCAGACCAAGGCAGGCCAGCAGCACGGTTCAATTCCCGTACCAGCCTCCCCGAACAGGCGCCGGATATGTGGCAACTAGGGGCTTTTCACAGTAACCTCATTTGAAGCCTACTTGTGACAATAAGTGATTTTCATTTCATTTTATTTATTTGAAAGAAGGCTGTTCTGACAGTGCAGCACTCCCTCAGTGCTGCGAGGAGAAATGTTGGATGTGATTTTTGTCCTCAGGTCCCTGGATTGGGACTTGAACCAACAACTTTCTGACTCTGAGGTGAGAGAGCTGCCCACTGAGCCACGGCTGACATTATAGGCAATACAAAGTTAGAAAGTGAAAGTTACCTTTTAAAACCCCCCATCCTTTGCTTCCAGTGCCTAAATGTAATAATAAAACCCCCAGTATAAATAACATGGATTTGACTGACAAATGTTGAGGTGTTGGTATCAAGTCACAAGATTTGACTTCCCATTTGAGCCTCGGGCACCTTTCTGTCTCTATTGCTCATGTCAATGACGGGCAGCGACGGAGCTGAGGGCTGAATTTAACTGAGAATAACGCTCCAGTTGGCAAACTTCCATGAATGTCACACACTTTATGTAAAGGGCTAAATCCAGATTTTAGACAGATTTTTAATTGGTAATAGGTTCAAGGGTAATGGGGAACTGGCAGTACGGTGTAATTAAAGCCAGGATGAGCACAGCCATGATAGAATGGTAGAGCAGACTCGATGGGCCAAATGGCCTAATTCTGCTCCTATATCTCATGACCTTCTGAAAAGGGGAGACATTGATTTGCTCCCAGATGTTGCCCAGAGGAGGAAGTTTTAGTCTGAAACTCATTGTCCAACCTCCACATTGTGACATCACAAAGGAGCTTGGCCTCTAAATCAGCCAATAGGAATAAATCGGTTCCGCAGTGACGTCACTGCATTTGAGCGCACCGCCCGGCGCGAGGACACGGGAGCCCCGCCCTCACCCTTTGTACTCCCTCCCCCAGCACATCGTCAATATGGTTTCCAGGCAACCGGCTGACAGCTGAGGCCAGAGCGAGAAGCCCCTCCCACCAACTCAGGACTGCGCATGTCTCAGGGAGAGGGCAATCTGCGCATGTACAGGGTGAGTTCTCTATCTCTGACTTTCCCGCTGACTTGTGCCCAATGGGAAGATAGGAGGACCGGAAGGACTCTGTTTCTCCGCCAATCAGAGCTCCCCCATTGTCTCAATGCGGAAGCTGGACATGGAGGTTTCTGCCGAGCAAAGCTGTTGTTCCTCCAACCCTGAATGAGCTTGAGCGACACACAGAGGAAAACTTTCCCCTGTCTCCAACATCTGTGAGTAAAACACTTTCTTTTCTCCCTCATTCCATTTCTTTTCTCATTCTCACCTTCAATTGGTCACTTGCAGCAACTGAAGGGAAAGGAAGTGAATCCAGGGAGGGTGCAGACTCTGCAAAGCTTGGCCCAGGTCTCTCTTTCAAAGGCATTGACATCCTTTGCTCCCTCAGCTTGACACATTTATTTGTCTGGCTAAAAGGACGATCTCTATCCTAATGTTCACAATTAAAGGGCTGGTTTCCCCAGGAAATGACTAACATTTAAGGGGACAGTAAACAGGGCAAATCCAACTCAGCCAATTACTTCTCTGTAGGTCCACTGTCCATCATCAGCAAAGTGATGGAAGGAGTCATCAAAGTTGCTATTAAGCGGCACTTATTCTGCAATAACCTGCTTCTGGACGCTCAGTTTGGGTTCCACCAGGGTCACTCAGCTCCTGACCTCTTTACAGCCTTAGTTGAAACTTGGACGAAAGAGTTGAATGCCAGAAGTGAGGTGAGAGTAACTGCCCTTGACATCATTGCAGCATTTGACCGAGTATGGCATCAAGGAGCCCTCGCTAAACTGGAGTCAGTGGGAATCGGGGGATAACTCTCCACTAGTTGGAGTCATACCTGGCACAAAGGAAGATGGTTGTGGTGATTGGAGGTCAATCAGCTCAGCTCCAGGACATCACTGCAGGAGTTCCTCAGGACAGTTTCCTCAGCCAATCCATCTTCAGCTGCTTCATGAATGATCTTCCTTCCATCATAAGGTGAGAAGTGGTGATGTCTGTGGATGACTGCACAATGTTCAGCACCATTCTCAACTCCTCGGACAATGAAGCAGTCCATGTCCAAGTTCAGTAAGATCTGGAGAATAAACAGGTTTGGCCTAAGAAGTGGCAAGTTACATTCGTGCTACACAAGTGCCAGGCAATGACCATCTCCTACAAGAGAGGATCTAACCACCACCCCTTGACATTCAGTGGCATTCCCATCGCTGAAACGCGCACAACCAACATCCTGGGGGTTACCATTGATCAGAAACTGAACTGGACTAGTCATATTAATACTGTAGCTCCCAGGGCAGGTCAAAGGCTGGGAATCCTACGGCAAGTAACACACCATCTGATGCCCCAAAGCCTGTCCACCAGTCATCTACAAGCACAAGTCAGGAGTGTAATGGAATACACTCCACTTTTCTGGATGAGTGCAACTCCAACAACACGCAAGAAGCTCAACACTATCCAGGACAAAGCAGCCTGATTGATTGCATCGCCTTCCACAAACATTCAAACCTTCCACCACTGACAAACAGTAGCAGCTGTGTATATCATCTACGAGATACACTGCAGTAACTCATAAAGGTTCCTCAGACAGCACCTTCCAAACCCACAACCACTACCATCTAGAAGGACAAGAGCAGCAGATACCTGTGAACCCCACCACCTGGAGGTTCACTTCCAAGTTACCACCCTGACTTGGAAATATACTGTCCCTGGGGCAACATCCTGGAATTCCCTCCCTAACAGCACAGGGGATGTCGGGCAGCATGGTGGAGCAGTGGTTAGCGCTGCTGCCTCACAGCGCCGAGGCCCCAGATTCAATCCCGGCTCTGGATCACTGTCCATGTGTAGTTAGCGCACTCTCCCTGTGTTTGCGTGGCTTTCGCCCCCACAACCCAAAGACGTGCAGGGTAGGTGGATTGGCCAAGCTAAATTGCCCATTCATTGGAAAAAAATGAATTGGGTACTTTAAATTTATAAAAAACAAATTTTAAAAAAACAGCACAGGGGATATACCTACACCTCAATGACTGCAGCAGTTCAAGAAGGCAGTTCACCACTACTTGAAATGAAATGAAATGAAAATTGCTTATTGTCACAAGTAGGCTTCAAATGAAGTTACTGTGAAAAGCCCCTAGTTGCCACATATCCGGCGCCTGTTCGGGGAGGCTGGTACGGGAATTGAACCGTACTGCTGACCTGCCTTGGTCTGCTTTCAAAGCCAGCGATTTAGCCCTGTGCTGAACCAGCCCCTTCGGAAGGGCAACTGGGGATGGGCAATAAATGCCGGCCTAACCAGCATTGTCCACATCCTGTAAATTAATTTTAAAAAATTTAATATCGGACGGAGATATGTCACGTGTTATGTGGTATGATGGTTCTATTATTATTATGATATTCTCTGATATTATTGATGGTTCTGTAATAAAATACAAGTATTATTATTTCTAGTTTTGTAAATAGTACTGTACCTACATTATATATTTCCAGTCATACAGTCATTGCAGCACTGACAGAATCCATTTGGTAACTCAAGTCAATGCTGACTCTCTGTACAGCAATCCAGTCAGTCCCATTCCCCCTCGATATCCCTGTTCCTCTGCAAGTTTATTTTCTTCAAGTAACCATCCTATTTTATTTTAAATTATTGATCATCTGGACTTCCACAACCCTTGTGGGCAGTGAGTTCCCTGTCATGACTACTCCATGACTAAATAAAATTCTTCCTCAGAATTTCCCCATCTCTAATCAGTAAATGTACTTATATGGAGATTCTCTACTCTTGTACAGGTTTTAGTGAGTTTAGATTTGTTGATCAGCACCTTCAGGAAAATTGGGAGGGAAAGTAAGTGAATATAGGTCTCTCTGTCCAGGACAGGAAGCAGTGAGCTTGGATTTGTCAATCAGCCTGAATCAGCACCTTCAGGAGAATTGGGAGGGTGAATATTAGATACAGCAGAAGGAGAATGGAGGGAGAGTGTGTGGGATTGAGATTTAGAGCATTTCGGGGAAAGAGAGAGGAAAGAATGTTCAATAGAAACTAGAATTGTCAGTTCTGAGTTTGTATCCTGGACTGACAATGATTACTATTGTAAAATCTGATTGCAGGAAGTTCGAACGAGAGGAGTTTGACGCCAAGATCTCAAACTAAATATCACTTCAAGAACTGACTGAGTCACTCAATTCTTGGGAACCAGAGATCATTGGCCTTTGAATCTAGAAGGAGAAATGTTTGTCTATTCTGTCTGCTTCAAGAGATTTTCAACATCAGTGTGTCTGGAAAAGCACTGAGACACACACAGACACCCGTGTGAGACTGTTACAGAGCACTGACTGTGGAAAGAGCTTTAACCAGTGACACAGCCTGACAAAATACTACACCATTCACAGCAGGGAGAGACTGTACAGTTGTTCTGTGTGTGGACGAGGCTTCAACTGATCGTCCAAGGCGGTGAGACGCAAGATCACCCGGACCATGGAGAAACCATGGAAATGTGTGGATTGTGGGAAGGGATTCAAAGCTCCGTGCGGGCTGGAAAGGCATCAATGCAGTCACACTGTAGAGAGGCCGTTCACCTGTTCTGTGTGTGGGATGGGATTCACAGCCCCGTGCGAGCTGGCAAGGCATCAACGTAGTCACACTGGAGAGAGGCCTTTCACCTGCTCTCAGTGTGAAAAAGGATTCACTGACGTTGGCAACCTGCGGAGACACGAACGAGTCCACACTGGGGAGAGGCCGTTCACCTGCTCTGACTGTGGGAAGGGATTCACTCAGTTATCCAGCCTGCAGAGCCACCAGCGAGTTCACACTGGAGAGAGGCCGTTCACCTGCTCTGACTGTGGGAAGGGATTCACTCAGTTATCCAACCTGCAGAGCCACCAGAGAGTTCACACTGGAGAGAGGCCATTCACCTGCTCCAAGTGTGAAAAGAGATTCAAAGACATTGGCAGCCTGCGGAAACACGAACGAGTTCACACCGGGGAGAGGCCTTTCACCTGCTCTCAGTGTGAAAAGAGATTCAGTGACATTGGCAACCTGCGGAAACACGAACGAATTCACACTGGAGAGAGGCCTTTCACCTGCTCTCAGTGTGAAAAGGGATTCACTGACATTGGCAACCTGCGGAGACACGAACAAGTTCACATTGGAGAGAGGCCATTCACCTGCTCTGACTGTGGGAAGGGATTCACTCAGTTATCCAACCTGCAGAGCCACCAGAGAGTTCACACTGGAGAGAGGCCATTCACCTGCTCCAAGTGTGAAAAGAGATTCAAAGACATTGGCAGCCTGCGGAAACACGAACGAGTTCACACTGGAGAGAGGCCTTTCACCTGCTCTCAGTGTGAAAAGGGATTCAGTGACATTGGCAACCTGCGGAAACACGAACGAATTCACACTGGGGAGAGGCCTTTCACCTGCTCTCAGTGTGAACAGGGATTCACTGACATTGGCAACCTGCAGAGACACCAGCGACTTCACACCGGGGAGAGGCCGTTCATCTGCACTGTGTGTGATAAGGGATTTGCTCAATTATCCAGCCTGCTGAAACACAATGTCACTCACACCAAGAGCAGGCCCTTTAAATGCTCTGACTGCAAGAGGGGTTTCAAAAGCTCACAGCTACTGATGTCCCACCAGCGCGTTCACTCTGAGGAGACACCGTTCAGCTGCTCTCACTGCACAAAGAGGTTTAGATCCTCATCCAACCTGATGAAACACGAACGAGGTCACACTGGGGAGAGCCAGTTCACCTCTCCGACTGGGAAAAGCTTCACTCGGTCATCACTTGCTGAGCCACAATGTCACTCACAGCAACGAGAGACCCTTTAAATGCTCCGATTGTGGGAGTGGGCTTAAAAGCTCTCAGGTACTGATGGAACACCAGCGCATTCACACTGAGGAGAGACCGTTCAGCTGCTCTCACTGCACAAAGAGGTTTCAAACATCATCCACATTGCGGAGACACCAGCGAGTTCACACTTGATTCACCTGCTCTGATTGTGGGAGGAGATTCCGTGATTCATCTGCCCTGTTGACACACCAGTGAGTCCACACTGGAAAAAAGCCATTCACCTGCTCTCACTGTGGGAAGGGATTTACTCAGTCATCCAACTTGCTGAGACTCCAAAGGGTTAACAAGTGATGTTGGGTTAGATTCTGCTGTTATTCCTGCTGTTAATCACATCCAGGACTGAACCTGGAGTGGGTGGAGGGATTTGCCTCCTCGTCAACTCCTGGTGCTCGGACGTGGCAACCCTAGTGAACTACTGCTCCCCGGACCTGGAATACCCGACTGTGAAGTACCGTCCATACTACATTCCACGGAGTTCACTTCTGCCATCATCACAGTGGTCTACATCCCACCCCAGGCGGAAGTGAAGAAGGCGCTTGATGAATTGTAACCGCTAAAAATAACAATGAAGCAGAATACCCGGAGGCCTTGTTCATCGTGGCCGGGGACTTCAACCAGGCCAACCTCGAGTGTACTGCCAAAATTCCACCAACATATCTCATGTCCCAACAGGGGCCCCAACATCCTTGCCACTGCTACACAAACATCAAGGGCGCCTGATGATCCATCCCCGGACCACACTTTGGAAAATCGGACCACCATACGGTGCTCCTTCTCCCGGCGTACAAGCAGAAACTTAAGCGAGAGAATCCGGTTCTGAAGGTTGTGCAAATGCTGGTCCGAGGCAACAGAAGAGCTCCGATGCAACTTGCTTGGAGTCAGTGACTGGTCCATATTCAAGAACTCGTCAGTTAACCGAAACGAGTATGCCAGCACCATCACAGACTTCATCAGCAAGTGTGTAGAAGATTGTGTGTCAAAGAAGGTAGTACGTACGTTACCCAACCAGAAACCATGGTGAAGGCCAGGTGTGAGGAGTTCAAGAGAGGCGATCCTGACCTATACAAAAAAATCTAGGTACGACCTTTGCAAAGCCAACAGGGATGCCAAGAGACAATACCCGACTAAGCGAGAATCATGGACTCTCATCGATTGTGGCAAGGCTTAAACAACATAATGAGCTAAAAAATCAAAGCCGAGTAGAATCTTTGGTAACAGCGCACCCCTTCCCGATGAACTCAATTTATTCTATGCTTATTTCGAGCAGGAAACCAACAAACCGTTGTCATCTGCCCCAGCAGCCTTCGATACACCCATACCTATCATCACAGCGTCCAAAGTCAGATTGGCCTTCTTGAAAGTGAACCCTCGGAAAGCGATAGGTCCTGACGGGATCCCTGGTCGTGCACCCAGATCTTGCGCGGACCAACTGGCGGGTGTGTTCGCGGACATCCTCAACCTCTCCCTACTCTGTTCTGAATTTCCCACCTGCTTCAAGAAGACCACCATCATACCAGGGCCAAAGAAGAACCAGGCAACGTGCCTCAATGATTACCGTCCGGTGGCCTTGACATCGATCATTATGAAATGCTTAGACCACAGCTGGAGTAATGTGTGCAGTTTTACTCCCCTTACCTTAGGAAATGTATTGCCACAGAGGAACAGCAACAAAGTTTCACCGGACTTGTTCCAGGTTTGGCAGGACTGTCCTGTGAAGAGAGATTGGGGAAACTAGGCCTCTTTTCTCTGGGGTTATAAGGAATGACAGTGGATTTCATTGAAACTTACAAAATCCAAAAAGGGATAGACAGGGTAGGTGCAGGTGAGATGTTTCCCCTGGTTGGGGAGTCGAGAATCAGGGGACACAATTTCAAAATAAGGGGGAAGCCACTTAGGACGGGTCCCGGAGGAGACATTTCTTTACTCAGAGGGTTGTGAATCTTTGGAATTCTCTACCCCAGAGGGCTGTGGAAGCTCAGTCACGGAGTGTGTTTAAAACAGAGGCTCACAGATTTATTTTTTTGTTTGTTTAATAAATTTAAGAGTACCCAATTATTCTTTTCCAATTAAGGGGCAGTGTAGTGAGGTCAATTCACTTCAACTGCACATCGTTTTGGGTTGTGGGTCTGAGTCCCAAAAGACACGAGGAGAATGTGCAAACTCCACACAAACAGTGACCTGGGGCCAGGATCACACCCAGGTTCTTAGTGCCGTGAGGCAGCAGTGCTAACCACTGTGCCACCCAACTGACAGTTTTCTAAATCCAAATAACGCAAAGGGATATGGGGATAGTGGGGAAAAAGACATTGAAGTGGATGATCAGCCATGATCGTATTGAATGGTGGAGCAGGCTCGACGGGCTGAATGGCCAACTCCTGCGCCGATGATATAAAGATAGGTAAATTGTGAAGAGGACATAAGGAGGTTACAAAGTGATACAGAACAGTTAAGTGAGTGGGATAAGATCTGTCAAATGGAGAATCTTGTTGGAAAATGTGAAATTGTCCATGTTGGCCAGAAGAATAAAAAAGCTTATTATCTAAATGGTGAGAGGTTGCAGAGCTCTGAGATTCAGAGGGATCTGGGTGTCCAAGAGCATGAATCACAAAAGGCGAGTATACAGGTACAACAAGTAATTAGGAAAGCTAATAGAATGTTATTGTTTATTGTGAGGGGAATTGAATACAAAAGTAGGGAGGTTGTGCTTCAGTTATACAGGACACTGGTGAGACCACATCTGGAGCAGTGTGTACAGTATTGCTCTCATTTAAGGAAGGAAGTAAATGTGTTGGAAGCAGTTCAGAGAAGGTTTACTGGACTCATACCTGGAATTGGAGGCTTGTCTTATGAGGAATGATTGGACAGGCTGGGCTTGTGTCCGATGGAGTTTAGGTGACTTGATTGAACCAGATAAGATCCTGAGGGGCCTTGACAGGGTGGATGTGGAAAGGATGTTTCCTCTTGTGGGAGAATCTAGAAATTGGAGTCACTTTAAAAGCAATAACTTGCCCATTTAAGGCAGAGAACTTTTTTCTCTCAGAGGGTCGCGAGTCTTTGGAACTCTCTTCCTCAAAGGGCAGTGGAAGCAGAGTCTTTCATTATTTTTAATGCGGAGCTGGATAGATTCTGGTTAAACAAGGTCATCGGGTGGTCGGCGGGAATGTGGAGTTGAGGTTACAATCAGATCAGCCGGGAACGTATTGAATGGTGGAGCAGGCTCGAGGGGCCGAATGGCCTGCTCCTGCTCCTAATTCGTCTGTTATCACAACCTTTATAATAAATTATAGCATTTTCCTTCCTACTGATGCTGTGGTTCCCTGTTTTCTCTCTCCCTCCTTAATAGTGGGGTTACATTTACCACCTTCCAATCTGCAGGAACCATTCCAGAATCTAAAGAATTTTGAAAGATGATCACCAATGTATCCACTATCTTTACAGCCACCTCTTTCAACACTCTGGGATGTAGAGCATCAGCTTATGGGGATTTATTAACTTTCAACCACGTTAATTTCTCCAGTACTACTTTTTCACTAATCTCCTTCAGTTCCTCGTGCTCACTAGTCCGTTGGTTCTCTCATGTCTTTGGGATAATTTCATGTCCTCCATGAAGACAGACACACATTGTTTAGTTACTCTGCTATTTCATTGTACCCCATTGTAAACTCTCCTATCTCTGTCTGGAATGGACTCACATTGGTCTTTGCTAATCTTTTACTTTTCACATTCCTATAGGAGCTTTTCCTGTCGTTTTTTTAATGTTTCTAGCCAGTTTGCTCTCATATTCAATTTTCTCTTTATGAGTTCCTTGATCCTCCTTTGCTGAATTCTAAGACACGTTTCCAATCCTCAGGGTTACACTTATTTTGGCAACTTTATGAGTGAAAAGATCTCTTATTTTATCTTCAAATAACAGCCCAAGATCTGGTTGATTGGAGGTGTCCAAAATACAATTGTATTGCTAATTATCCACCTTAATTATCTTATATAAAAATGAATCAAAACTTAGATCAAATACAACATCAAATCATAAAGAGAATTAAATGAAAACATAAGAAAATATTAGGAAAGCAATAGATGGTTCAGAATTTCTTAAAGCATGAATACAGAACAAACTTTAATCATGAAAACTTATTCTTAAGAAATTCTTTATCACTGGTCTAACCCCTTATTGGTTTCAAATTCTCAGCTGAGGCTTCCTGATTTATTCCAAAAACTCTCTCACTTGGAGCATGATTTGTTATCCAGGCATTGGTAATTATTTAAGATTTATTAATGTCTATCAAATTAATTAAATGTCTACATGCTCCCACCATGTGTACCAATCCTATGAAGATAATATGTTCTGCATTAACCTTGCTTGTTGCTAAGGTTTTGCGATATTTGTAAATGTTTCTGTTGCTAAGGCTGCAATACTTTTTCGTTACTAGATGTATTTGTAGAACAATGGTTTATTTGTCACGAGGGCTTTTATGCAACTTTTTGTTAAGCAGTGTTAGATTCTGACACACATTAAGTTACTGTACAGCAATTCTCATATTTTATCTGAAACAATGACTTTGCCTTGTGGATTTTCCATTTTCTGTCCATGTACTGAATTTAAGAATTATACTGCAACAATTCTTAAAGGTACCAATAAATCAGTGAAGCAATAAATCTGTAATCTATCAATGAGCTTCTTCCTTTGACCTAATGGAATCTTTAATTTTTCTTGTTACTGGAGTCCACCAGAGGCAAAGTTGTGAGACCGGCCAGTCCAGCAGAACGAAACCCTCCAACCCTCCCACTTCACCAATGTCAGAATGAACGAAATGCAACCCTGGGTGTAATTGAGAGCAGAAACAATAACAACAGAATCCAACCCCTGTAATCAATTGTGAACTTCTGGTGTCTCAGCAGGTACGAGGAAATACAGAATCCCTTCCCACACTGAGAGCAGGTGAATGGCCTCTCCCCAGTGTGAACTCGTCGGTGAGATGTCAAGCTAGATAATTGATTGAATCCCTTCCCACACTCGGAGCAGCTGAATGGCTTCTTCCCAGTGTGAACTCGCTGGTGTCTCCGCAGTGTGGATGATTCACAGAATCCCTTCCCACACTGAGAGCAGGTGAATGGCCTCTCCCTAGTGTGAACCCACTTGTGCCTCTGCAGGCTGGATAATTGAGTGAATCCCTTACCACATTTAGAGCAGGTGAACGGTTTCTCCCCAGTGTGAACTCGCTGATGTCTCTGCAGGGTGGATAAATGTCTGAATCTCGTCCCACACCGAGAGCAGCTGAATGGCCTCTCCCCAGTGTGAATGCGCCAATGAGCTTCCAGTGCAGATGGGGCTTTGAATCTCTTACCACAGTCCTGGAATTTCCACTGTTTCTCCATGTTTTGGGTCTCCTTGTCTCTCCCTAGGTCAGACAATTGAAGCCTTACCCACCCAGAGAACACGTGTACGGTCTCTTCCCTCTGTGAATAGTGCGATGTTTTTTCAGGCTGTGTAACTGGTTAAAACTCTTTCCACAGTCAGTGCTCTGGAACACTCTCACTCGGGTGTGTGTGCGTCCCGGTGCTTTTCCCGTCACACTGATCTTTAAAATCTTTTGAAGCTGACAGATACGACCAGCATTTGTCCTTCTAGATTCGAAGGCCAATGATATTCAGGTGTCTAGGAATTGAGTGACTGCCAGATCCAGACAACATGTATTAGACTTCTGTCTGTAATTTGTCCTCTTCGAATCTCCTGTTAAAACAGTTTACAAAAGACATCACTGTCAGTACAGGATAGAAATTCAGAACAGACAATTCTAGTTCCTCTGGAACATTCTTTCCACTCATTCCCCAAAAGCTGTAAATCTCCATCCCACACACTCGCCCTCCATTCTCACTCTGCTGTATCTAATATTCACCCTCCCAATTCTCCTGAAGGTGCTGATTCAGACTGATTGACAGATCCATGCTCATGGTTTCCAGTCCAGGACACAGCGACCATAACAAATAGGAGCTGCAGTCAGCCATTTGGCCCATTGACCTTGCTCAACCCTGTAATGAGCCCAATGGCCGATCTAGCTCAGCACCATTTCCCCACACTATCCCCCATATCCCTTGGTGACTTCAACATCTCGAAACCTATCAATCACGATCTTGAAAATACTTGATGACTGAGGCTCCACAGTCCTCTGGAGTAGAGAATTCCAAAACTTCACCACATCCTCAAGTGAAGAATTCACTCCTCACCTTATCTTTCAGTCCATTTTCCTGCCTGCTCCCCTTAATGCTCAACTCCCTCGTCAATCAGAAATCTGTCTAGTTTCACGGCGCCGAGGACCCAGGTTCGATCCGTGTGGAGTTTGCACAAAATCCCTGTGTCTGCGTGGGTCTCATTCCCACAACCCAAAAATGTGCAGGGTAAGTGGATTGGCCATACTAAATTGGCCCTTAATTGGAAAAAACATGAATTGGGTACTTTAAATTTAAAAAAGATGTTTTGGTGAGGCGGGGGGGGCGGGGGGGGGGGGGGGGATCACAATCAAATCCAATTACTAGCCACATGTACTTTGTGTCATGTTGGGGTCAATGTCCACCCCCTCACTTTTCATCCCAATCCCAGGAGGTTGGAGACTGGGCTCCGGAGAAGTAATGGTGGCCGCAGCTCCCATAATCCCCACATGCTGAAGAAACTGCTCTATCCACCGCACAGGCGAGCGGGTGACCGGAATTGCACATGTCCAAGGGAGAGAGGCCCTCAATTGAAAAAATAGACTGGGCACTTTAAATTCAAAAAAATAATTCTGTCTAATTCATCCTTCAATGACCCCCAGACTCCACTGGTTCCTGTGGGGAAAGAATTCCAGAGATTAACAATCCTCTGAGGGAAGAGATGACTGGAAATATATAACGTAGCTACAGTACAATATTACAAAACTAGAAATAATCATAAATGTACTTTACATAACTATAAATAATATATCTGATCTGTACCATATAACAACACTGGACATTTCTCTATCTGATATTAATTTACTATCCCCTTAAATGTCAGCCATCTCTGGGGAAACCAGCCCTTTAATTGTGAACATTAGGAAAGAGACTATGCTTTTAGCCAGACAAATAAATATGTCAAGCTGAGGGAGCAAAGGATGTCACTGTCTTTAAGGGAGAGAGAGACCTGAGCCAACCTTTGCACAGTCTGCACCCTCTCTGGATTCACTTCCTTTCCCTTCAGTTGTTGCAAGTGACCAATTGAAGGTCAGAATGAGAAAATAAATGGAAAGGGGGAGAAAAAAAAGTGTTTTACTCTCAGATGTTGGAGACAGGAGGAAGTTTCTGTTTGTGTGAAGCTCAATAGTCATTCGCACAAAATCCACGCTCTGATTGGCTGGAGAACCAGGGTCCTTCCGGTTCTCCCAGCTTCTCATTAGCCACGTGGGCCGAAGTCCGCCCCTCATTGTCTCCATGAGTGACATTCGCCAATAGGAACTGGATGGACGCTGATCCTCCAGCCAATCCGAGTCTGGGGCCTGTGTCATGGCTGCACGGAGGTTCCTTTACTGTCTGCTCAGCAAAGCTGCTGCTTCTCTCGCTTCACACAGACTGAAATTTCCTCTAACTCCTGTAAGTAAAACACTTTCTTTACTCCCCATTAAATTTATGTTCTCATTCTCACCTTCACATGGTGACTTGTTTAAATCCTCAGGCCCAGATGAAATGTTTCCCAGGCTGCTGTGGGCCGCAAGAGAGGAGATTGCAGAGGCTCTGAGAATAATTTTCAAATCTCTGGTCACAGGAGCGGTGCCAGAGGAAGGAGGACAGATAATGTGGTTCCATTATTCAAGAACAGAAGTAGGGGAAATCCAGGAGATTACAGACCAGTGAGTTTAACGTGAGTGGTCAGGAAATAAATATTCTGAGGGACAGAATTAATCTCTGTTGCGGAGGCAAGAATTAATCAAGGATAGTCAGCATGGCTTTGTCAAAGGGAGATTATGTCTTATAAAGACCGACCCAAACAAAGGCTGTAACAGGTTTGTGAGCAGCAATAGCAGTGCCTCTGGTTCTGCACCAGAACAAGGAGATGGAGCAGAGGCTGTGGACAGGGCACGTTCTGCACAATGTCCTCTGCCAATTTGGAGACTTGGAGTCAGACCTCTACATGCTGCTTGGCAGTGAAGGGGACTGACTGTCTGACAAGCCAGCCAATCCACTCAGCATCTCAATGTACACCCTCATCAGTGCCTCTTAAAATCTTCATCTGAGTCCACCCATTGCAGAACCCATCTCTGATCTCACCATCCAATGAACTGGCAAGCAAACTATATTTCACCCTGATCTGGATCCAGGTCCAGTGTTTCACCACAGCTGATCCCAACTCTATTGTGGCTGCTAAGTTTGTGCAGTGTTGTATCTGAGCTGGTGGCAGTGAGGGACAGACCAAATGGCTACCTGTCTTCATGAAGTGCTGAGCTGTTGCTCTCTCTTTTCATCTTTGACCTGCTGTGGCTGAACAGGCAGCATTTTCACGATGGGCCGAAGGGCATCTTTCTGTGCTGTAAAACTCTCTGACTCTTTAAGTTTTGGGTCACTGAAAGCAGGAAACCAGAAGGAGAAATTTGGTTTGAAGGAAGACGGTGGGGGATTGGAAAGGAAGAGATCTACATTGGTCTACATTGTGTGGAGTTTGCTCGTTTTCCCTGCGTCTGCGTGGGTGTCCTCCGGGTGCTCCAGTTTCCTCCCACAGTCCAAAGATGTGCAGGATAGGTGGATTGGCCATGAACAATTGCCCCTTAGTGTCCGAAAGGTCGGTGGGTTTAAGGGGATAGAGAGGGGGAGTGGACCTGGGTAGCATGCTCTATCGGAGGGTCGGTGCAGAAGGATTCTGTGGATTCTATTTCATTTGAATTTTCTGAGGAGGTGACTAAGTGTGCAGTTGATAATATCTTTTGTCACAAGTAAGCTTACATTAACACTGCAATGAAGTTACTGTGAAAATCCCTTAGTCGCCACATTCCGGTGCCTGTTTGGGTACACACAGGGAGAATTCAGAATGGCCAATTTACCTAACAAGCAAGTCTTTCGGGACTTGTGGGAGGAACTCAGAGCACCCGGAAAAACCCACGCAGACGCGGGGAGAACGTGCGGACTCCATACAGACTGACTCAAGCCGGGAATCGAACCTGGAACCATGGAGCAACAGTGCTACCCACTGTGCTTCCGTGCTGCCCACATGTAGCCTATTTAGACTTTAGTAAGGTTTGTGACAAGGTCTCACACGGGGGACTGGTCAAGATGGGAACCAGGGCAAATTGATACCAAAATTGGCTTCCTGGCAGCAGGCAGAGGGAGATGGTCAAAGATTGTCTTTGTGACTGGAAGCCTGTGTCCAATGGTGTTCCACTGCGATCGGTGTTGGGTTCCATGTTGTTCGGACGTACATCAATGATCTGGATGTGAATGTTGGAGATATGCAGATGACACAAAAATTGGGGGTGTGGGAAATGGTGAAGAACGCCTCAGATTACAGGATGTTATGGACGGGCTGGTTAGATGGCAGAACAGTGGCAAATTGAATTTAATACTGAAAAGTGCAACAGGTCAAATTTGAGTAATCTCTCCTAACTCAGCAACTGGAGCTGTGTATATAGTTAATGTTAAATAAAATAAGTTTTGTTTTCTCTACAACTCGGTGTTATACTCTTCATTGTCCCGTATTAAATACCCATATCCCCACACTCTCCTGCCCCTCAACCAATTTCCTAACCGTGTCAATAATTTGCCCTCAACTCCGAGGGCTTCCACCTTAGCTAACAGTCTCTTGTGTGGGACTTTATCAAATGCCTTCTGGGAGTCCGTATAAATGACATCCATAGACATTCCCCTGTCCTCTACCTTAGTCACCTCCTCAAAAAATTCAGTAAAATAACTCAGGCTGGCTGTCCCTGATCGAACAAAGTTTTTCAAAGTGTTCAGTTACCCTATCCCTGATTATACATTCCAGCAGTTTCCCCACCATAGATGTTCATAACAATAATCTTTATTAGTCTCAAAAGTAGGCTTACATTAATACTGAGGGACTGAATTCAGACTGTCTGATTCACCTAACAGCTCGTCTTTTGGGGACTTGTGGGAGCACCAGGATAACACCCACGCAGACACGGAGAACGTGCAGACTCCACATAGACAGTGACCTAAGCCGGGAATCGCACCTGGGTCCCTGGGGCTGTGTAGCAACAGTGCTAACCATTGTGCTACCATGCCGTGTTCGGCTAACTGGTCTGTAATTCCCTGTTTTTCCCCTTTCACCCTTCTTAAAAAGTGAATCCCTTCCCACACTAAAAACAGGTGAATGGCCTCTCCCCAATGTGAACTCGTTGGTGTATCCGCACTTCAGAAAGTGCAATTTTCCAATCCAGAGGGACAACTCCTGAATCTAGGAAACTCTGGACAATTATCGTTGGGGCATCTACAATGTGCTCCCCGACTTCCTTTAACACCCTCGGATGGAAACCGTCAGGTCCTGGGGATTTGTCGCTCTTCAGTTCCATTAGTTTCCTAGTTAGTGATGGCATAGTTATGTTAATTGTATTAAGTACCTGTCCTCTATCGACTATTAATTTTTTCGGGACTTCTGGCAAGTTATCCTCCTTTTCAACTGTAAATACTGAGGCAGAGTAATTGTTCAGCGTGTCTGCCATTCCCCCATTATCACTGACAATATCTCCATTTCCAGCTTTTACTGGGCCGACATTGCTCTTCACCACCCGCTTTCCCTTTATATAACTAAACATTTCTTCTCATTGATATTGATGTCGCTTGCAAGTTTCCTTTCATAATCCCTTCTAGTCGCTCTTACAAGCTGCTTTGTGACCCTTTGCTGGTCCTTGTACCTATCCTATTCGTCCGGATCTGTCCTGTGTCTTGTATTTTTGTGCGCTCTTTCTTTTAGTTTTAAGCTGTCCCTAATTTCTTTATTTGTCCATGGCTGTTTTTTTTTTTTGTTAAGTGGAGCCTTTTCCTCTCAGGGGTATATACTTGCTCTGTATCTCGTAAAATGTTTCTTTAAATATTCTCCACTGATCCTCAGTTGTTTGACCCATTAACTGATCTCCCCAGTTTACCGTGGACAGTCTCTGTCTCATCCCGTTAACGTCAGCCTTACCCAAGTCTAACATTTCACTGTCTGTAACGTGCTTTTCACTTTCAAACACTACACTGAATTCAATCATGTTGTGATCACTATTTGATAAATGTTCGTGCACAGTTAGGCTACTAATTAAATTGGGCTCATTACTCATAACTAAATCTAATATTGCCCATCCCCTTGTTACATCTGGAACATATTGCTGCAGGAAATTATCCCTGACCCCATTCCAGAAATTCACTCCCTTTCTGACAGGTGCTTGTCTGCCTCTCCCAATCTGTGTGTCAGTTATAATCCCCCATTAATACTCCTCTGCCTTTGCTACACACGTGCCTAATTTCTGCCTTTATACAATCTAGCACCTCCGAGCTAACCAGACGGTCGATACACAACACCCATTACATGTGGGGCAGGATTCTCCGTCCCAGCAGCCGGCCAATGGGGTTTCCCGTTGAGGGCACCCCCATGCCGTTGGGAAGTCCGTTGGCGTGAGCGCGCTGCCAGCGAAGCGGAGGATCCCACCGACAGAGAATCCATGGTCTCTGCTGGATCCTTCCCCTCATTATATCCTCCACAGCAGACACCATCTCCCTGGCGCTACACTCACCTGGAGCATCTCGACAACAAGGACTCCGACAGCTTCAAATTCCGAGGTGTGCACATCACCAACAATCTGTCCTGGTCTACCCACGTCAGCACGACGACCAAGAAAGCACAACAGCGCCTATACTTTTTCAGGAAACTAAGGAAATTTGGCATGTCCACATTGACCCTTACCAACTTTTACAGATGCACCATGGAAAGTATCCTACCAGGCAGCATCACAGACTGGCATGGCCACTGCTCAGTCCAAGACCGTAAGAAATGACAGAGAGTCGTGAACGCGCCCAGTCCACCACGCGAACCCGCCTCCCATCCATTGACTCTGTCGACACCTCCCACTGCTTTGGGATAGAGGGCAGCGTAATCCAAGACCCCTCCCACCCGGCTTGTTCACACTTCCAACTTCTTCCATCGGGCAGGAGATACAAAAGTCTGAGAACACGTCCAAAGACGTGATAAATTGCCCTTAGTGACCAAAAAGATTAGGAGGTGTTATTGCGTTATGGGGATAGGGTGGAAGTGAGGGCTTAAGTGGGTCAGTGCAGACTCGATGGGCTGAATGGCCTCCTTCTGCACTGTATGTTCTCACAGATTCGAAAACATCTTCTTCTCCGCTGTTACCAGACTCCTAATCGACCCTCTTATGGACTGACCTGATCTCTTCACACACCTCCTCCACTGAGTAGTGCTACACTCCTGTATGCTTCACCCGATGCCTGTGTCTATGTATTTACATTGTGTATTGATGTTTGCCCTGTGTATTCTCATGTATGGAATGATCTGTCTGAACTGTACGCAGATCAGTACTTTTCACTGTATCTCGGTACACGTGACAATAAACAAATCCAATCCTCACCATTGAGGTGATAGTATTTCTAATCAGTAAGGCTACTCCACCCCCTCTGTCATATTCTCTGTCCCTCCTGTAAACTTTATAACCGGTATATTTGTCCAGTCCAGACCGTCCTGCTACTTTGTTTTTGGAACTGTATTGAGTTCCCCTGAGGCCTTCCTCTCCCCCTCCATTTATTAGTTTAAAGTCCTTCTGACCTCCCTATTTATCCTTTCCACGAGGACACTGGTCCCAGATCGGTTCAGGTGGAGACCGTCCCAACGGTACAGATCCCTCCTGTCCCAATACTGATGCCAGTACCCCATGAAATGGAACCCCTCTTTCCTGCACCACTCCTTTAGCCACGTGTTTACTTCCCTAATTTTCTCATCCCTATGCCAATTTGCACGTGGCTCAGGGAATAATCCAGAGATTATAATCCTTGGGACCTGTTCTTTAATTCTGTTCCTAGTTCCTGATATTCCCAAACAGGCCCTCTTTCCTAGTCTTGCCGATTATTGTTTGTCCCAATGTGGACCACAACAACTGGATCCTCCCCCTCCCTCTCCAATATCCTTTCAAGCCGGTTAGAGATGCCCCTCACCCTTGCGCCGGGCAGGCAACATACCATGTGGGACTCTCGGTCCTGCTTCCAAAGGATGTTATCAGTTCCCCTAATTATAGAATCCCCGACAACTACCACTTCCTCCCCCCGCTTGAATGGCTCCCTGTACCAGGGTGCAGTGGTCAGCTAGCTCATCCTTCCTACAGTCACTGCTCCGATACCCTGCCCCTCCGAGTCCACTCCCTGGAGATGAGTTATTGGGAAATGAGAGGAAGGAATGTTCCCTAGACACTAGAATTCTCTGTTCTGAATTTCTATCCTGTACTGAGTGTTGACTTTTGTAAACTCCTTTTACAGATATTACAAGAGGAGGAATTACAGACAAATCTCAATTGTCACGTCTCGGTCTTACAGAGTCACTCGATACCTTGGGATCTGAGTATCATCGGCCTTTGAATCTGGAAGGAGAAATGTTTGCCCAATCTGTCAGCATCAGAACATTTTAAATATCAATGTGACTGGAAAAGCACCGAGACACACATACCCGAGTGAGAGTGTTCCAGAGCACTGACTGTGGAAAGAGCTTTAAAGAGTTACACAGTGTGAAAAACATCACACCATTCACAGCGGGGAGAGACTGTACACGTGTTCTGTGTGTGGACGAAGCTTCAACTGATTGTCCGAACTGGACAGACACGAGGAGACCCAAAACATGGAGAAACCATGGAAATGTGGGGACTGTGGGATGGGATACAGATCTCCATCAGAGCTGGAAACTCATCGACGCAGTCACACTGGGGAGAGACCATTCACCTGCTCTCAGTGTGAGAAGGGATTCACTCAGTTATGCACCCTGAAGAGACACCAGCGAGTTCACACTGGGGAGAAGCCGTTCACCTGCTCTCAGTGTGAGAAGGGATTCACTACTTCATCGAGCCTGCTGACGCACCGGCGAATTCACACTGGGGAGAGGCCGTTCACCTGCTCTCAGTGTGAGAAGGGATTCACTGAGTTATCCAGCCTGAAGAGACACCAGCGAGTTCACACTGCGGAGAAGCCGTTCACCTGCTCTCAGTGTGAGAAGGGATTCACTACTTCATCGAGCCTGCTGACGCACCGGCGAATTCACACTGGGGAGAGGCCGTTCACCTGCTCTCAGTGTGAGAAGGGATTCACTCAGTTATCCCACCTACAGACACACCAGCGGGTTCACACTGAGGAGAGGCCGTTCACCTGCTCTCCGTGTGAGAATGGATTCACTACTTCATCGAGCCTGAAGCGACACCAGCGAGTTCACACTGGGGAGAGGCCGTTCACCTGCTCTCCATGTAAGAAGGGATTCACTACTTCATCGAGCCTGAAGCGACACCAGCGAGTTCACACTGAGGAGAGGCCGTTCACCTGCTCTCAGTGTGAGAATAGATTCACTACTTTAAAGAGCCTGGGGATACATCAGCGAGTTCACACCAGGGAGAGGCCGTTTACCTGCATTGTGTGTGATAAGGGATTCACTCAGTTATCCAACCTGAAGACACACCAGCGAGTTCACACTGGGGAGAGGCCGTTCACCTGCTCTCAGTGTTATAAGGGATTCACTCAGTTATTCAACCTGCAGAGACACCAGCGAGTTCACACTGGGGAGAAGGCGTTAACCTGCTCTTAGTGAGAGAAGGGATTCAGATATCCGTACACCCTGCAGGAACACTAGCGAGTCCACACCTGGAAGAAGCCATTCACCTGCTCTGAGCAGGGGAGACATTCAATGATACGTCCCAACTATGGAGACACTAGCGAGTTAATTCTGGGGAGAGACCATTCATCTGCTCTCAATGTGGGGAGGGGCATGCTTGTCTTCATTGGTCAGGGCATTGAGTATAAAAATTGGCAATTCATGCTGCAGCTGTACAGAACCTTAGTTAGGCCACTCGTGGAATATTGCCTACAATTCTGGTCACCACATTACCAAAAAGATGTGGAGGCTTTGGAGAGGGTACAGAGGAGGTTTACCAGAATGTTGCCTGGCCTGGAAGATATTAGCTGTCAGGGGAGGTTGGATAAACTCGGATTGTTTTCACTAGAGCAACGGAGGTTGAGGGACGACCTGATAAAAGTTCACAAAATTATGAGTGGCATGGACAGAGTGGATAGTCAGAAGCTTTTTGCCAGGTTGGAAAAGTCAATTACCGGGTGACATAGGATTAGGTGCGAGGGGCAAAGTTTAGAGAAGATGTGCGAGGGACTTTTTTTACACAGAGGTGGTGAGTGCCTGGAACTCGCTGCCGGAGGAGGTGGTAGAAGCAGGTACGATAGTGACGTTTAAGAGGCATCTTGACGAATACATGAATAGGATGGGAATAGACGGATACAGACCCTTAAAGCACAGAAGGTTTTAGTTTAGACAGACATCATGATCCGAGCAGGCTTGGTGGGCTGAAGGGCCTGTTCCTGTGTTGTTCTTTGTATGACGATGGACAATAGACAGGCAACCACTCGCATTTTATTTACATAAAATATAGATTCCTTTCAGAAGCAAAAATTAAACAGCAAAAATGAAGCTATCGTGGCTAACAAGAAAAGTTAAAGATTCCATTAGATCAATGGAGGAGGCAATATAGTAGTGAGCCTGAGGATTGGGAACTTGTTTTAAAAATTCAGCAAAGGAGGAACAGGAAACTGAGAAAGAGAAAATAGAATATGAGAGCAAACTGGGGAGAACTGGAAAAGCTCCTGTAGGAATGTGAAAAGGAAAAGATTAGCAAAGACCAATGTGGGCCTATTCCAGACCGAGACAGGAGAGTTTATAATGGGGAATAAGGAAATGGCAGAGAAACTAAACAATGTGTGTCTGTCTTCATGGAGGAAGATACAGAAATTGTCCTAAAAGCACCAGAGAACCAAGGGACTAGTGAGCACGAGGAACTGAAAGAGATTAGTATTAGTGAAAAAGTAGCACTGGAGAAAGTAATGGGATTGAAAGTTAATAAATCCCCAAAAGCTGATACTCTACATCCCAGAGTGTTGAAAGAGGCGGCTGGAGAGATGGTGGATACATTGGTGGTCATCTTTAAAATTCTATGGATTCTGGAAGGTGGTAAATGTAACCCCACTATTTAAGGAGGGCGAGAAAACGGGAAACCACAGAGCCATTAGCCTGACATCAGTAGGAGGGAAAATGCTACATTCTATTATAAAGGATGTGCTAACATACAAATTAGCAGCAGGAGTAGGCCCCTCGCCCCTCGAGCCTGCTCCTCCATTCAATAAGTTCCCGGCTGATCTGATTGAAACCTCAACTCCACAGAGGCCCCTTAGAAAATAAATGTTGGGAGATGGTAATATTCTTTATTATAATAATAATCTTATTATTATTGCCACAAGTAGGCTTACAATAACACTGCAATGAAGTTACTGTGAAAATCCCCTTGTTGCCACATACTGGCACCTGTTCGGGTACACTGAGGGAGAATTCAAAATGTCCAATTCACCTAACAGCACATCTTTCGGGACTTGTGGGAGGAAACCGGAGCACCCGGAGGAAACTCACGCAGACACAGCGAGAATGTGCAGATTACTCACAGACAATGACCCAAGTCGTGAATCAAACGTCGGTTCCTGGTGATGTGAGCAACGGTGCTAACCATTGTGCTACTGTGCTGCTTGTAGTTTCTACACTGCTGCCACTGGGTATTAATGGTGGAGATGGTGAATGGGGTGCTGATCATGTGCCTACTTTATCTTGTATAAAACAAACGCTCCGATTTGAATAAGACTGTCTGATAATTAAGCACTTTAAAGAATTGATTAAAACCTCAAATTTAAATAATCCAGTCCATTTGAAAAAAAGACCTGCTCTTCAAAGATATATTGGTACAAAGTACATAAGATCTTTGTCGTTGCATTGAATACCTTGACTCCTCACACGAACACCTGGCTGACAAGAGGCACCGATTGGACAACAGCTGGAAACAATGAGCTGAAATGTTTTTCTGGGAGTGAAACTGTTTCACTTTAACCCAGAATCGACTATGTGAGAGTTAAAGGCAATACCAGGCTAAATTACATTGAATATACAACATCGAAACAGCCCAACCAATCCATGCCAGTGTTTAGACTTCACTTGAGCCTCCTCTCATGCGTTCCCATCTGACTCTATCAGTGCAGCCGTCTGTTCATTTCTCCCTCATGTTCATCCAGCTTCCTCATAAATATATCGATGTTATTCACCTCCACCAATCCCTGTGGTAGCGAGCTCCACATTCCCACCACTCTCTGGGGAAGAAATTTCTCTTGAATTCCTGATTAGATTATCACATTGATAGCCTCTAGTTTTTCTCTTACCCTTACAAGTGAAAACATTCTCCATGTGTATCAAAATCTTTCATAATTTACAGCCCTCCATTAGCCCCAAAGCTTTGTATTGTGAAGAGAGCAGTGACCCGGCCTATTCATTGTCTCCTGATAGGTTTAACCTCTCACAATAAAAATCTGAAGACAAAAATGCTTTGTTCGCACTTGAGCTCAGCGCAGTGAGAGCAGGGATGGAGTTACAAGGGAGCCTGAGAAAAGCAGATGCACTGAGAATGGGTGGGCTGGTCTGATCTGTGTGAATAAGCTGGTTAATCAGACTGTTCATGATCGGGGACTTGGTGTTCAGGGTAGTGGAGGAGGCCAAGCGTCAGTCTTCAATAACACAGTAATTTGATCCTGGTGAGCAAGCGGGTGACTTTTGAGGCGATGAGTATTGTGGCGGATAAAGGGGGATGGTGAGTGGTAGGCTGCAGGGGGCCCGGGTGTTGCTGGTGAATGGAAATGCCCCGAATTGGGACGATGCAGGGTTCATGAAGCGCATGCTGAGCCGGATCCCGATAATCTGATAATGGTGGGGGGGACTTCAATACGGTACTAGACCCAGCACTGGATCAATCTAGGTCGAGGTCGGGCAAGAGGCCAGCTGCAGCCAAGGTTCTGAGGGGGTTGATGGATCAGATGGGGGGAGTGGACCCGTGGAGGTTTGCCAGGCCAGCGGCTAGAGAGTCCTTCTTTTCTCATGTGCACAAGGCCTATTCACGGATAGACTTCCTCATGGTGAGTAGGGCATTGATCCCAAGAGTAGAGGGGACGGAGTACTCGGCAATAGCGATTCCGGACCACGCCCCGCACTGGGTGGAGCTGGAGTTGGGGGAGGAGAGGGGCAGGCGCCCGCTGTGGCGCATGTGATTGCTGGCAGATGAGGAGGTCTGTGGGTGGGTCTGAGCGTGCATTCAAAGGTACATCGAGGCCAGTGATAATGGGGAGGTATCGGTGAGTGTGGTCTGGGAGGCGATGATCAGGGGAGAGCTAATCTCAATCAGGACTCGCAGGGAGAAGAGGGAGAGAATGGAGAGGGGGAGATTGGTGAGGGAGAAACGGAGGATGGATAGGAGATACGCGGAATCGCCTGAAGAGGGGCTGCTGAAGGAGCGCCGGAGCCTCCAAACGGAGTTTGATTTGCTGACTATGGGGAAAGCTGAGGCCCAGTGGAGGATGGTGCAGTGGCAGCGTACGAGTATGGGGAGAAGGCGAGTCGGATGCTGGCGCATCAGCTACATAGCAAGGAGGCGGTGAGGGAGATTGGAGGAATCAGGGACAGAGGGGGGAACACGGTGAGGAGTCCGGCCAAAATAAATGAGGTCTTTAGGGATTTCTACGGGAACCTGTACAAGTCAGAACCTCCGGGGGGGGGGGGGGGGGGGGGGGGGGAGGCGACGGTTCCTGGACCAATTGAGGTTCCCGAGGGTGGAGGAGGGACAGGTCGAAGGTTTGGGGGACCCGGTCGGGATGGAGGAGCTGGTTAAGGGGTTGGGGAGTATGCAGGCTGCCAAGGCCCTGGGGCCGGATGGGCTACCGGTCGAGTTCTATGGGAAGTTTGTGGTACTGTTGGGTCTGTTGCTGGTGAGAACCTTCAACGAGGCGAAGGAAGAAGGGATTCTTCCCCCGACAATGTCTCGGGCACTGATCTCACTTATCCTCAAGCGGGACAAGGACCCGCTGCAGTGTGGCTCGTATAGGCCAATTTCACTCCTCAATGTGGACTCTAAGTTGCTGCCGAAGGTCCTGGCCACCAGGATTGAGGATTGTGTCCCGTGAGTGATACACAAGGACCAAACAGGGGTTTGTGAAGGGCAGGCAATTGAATGCAAATGTGCGGAGGCTCCTGATTGTGATCATGATGCCCTCGGAGGAGGGGAGGGGGCGGAAGTGGTGGCGGCAATGGATGTGGAGAAGGCCTTTGATCGGGTGGAGTGGGAGTACCTGTGGGAAGTGCTGGGTAGGTTCGGGTTCAGGGAGGGGTTCATAAGGTGGGTCAAATTGTTGTACCGGGCTCCGGTAGAGAGCGTATCGACAAATCAGCTGTGGTCAGAGTACTTCAGACTGTATCGTGGGATGAGACAGGGGTGCCCCCTGCCCCCCCTGCTGTTTGTCCTGGCGATTGAGCCGCTTGCCATGGTGCTGAGGTAGTCTAGAAACTGGAGGGGGTTGGTCCGGGGAGGGGAAGAGCATCGGATCTCATTATATGCAGATGACTGCTTTTGTATATCGCAGATCCAGTGGAGGGGATTGCAGAGGTCATGCAGATCCTTAAGGAGTTTGGAGACTTCTCAGGATACAAGCTCAACGTTGGGAAGAACGAGCTCTTTGTGGTGCATGCGAGGGGTCAGGAGAAGAGGTTGGAGGAGCTGCCGCTCAAGAGTGTGGAGAGGAGTTTCCAGTATTTGGGTATCCAGGTGGCCAAGAGTTGGGGGGTCCTGAATAAGCTCAACTTGGCGCGGTTGGTGGACAAGATGGGGGAGGACGTTAAGAGATGGGACGTGTTGCCACTCTCCCTGGCGGGCAAGGTGCAGTCCGTTAAGATGACGCCCCTCCCTAGGTACTTGTTCATGTTCCAGTGCCTATTCTCAATCCTAAGGCCTTTTTCAAGCGAGTGAGCAGGAGCATTATGGGTTATGTGTGGGCACGTAAGACCCCGAGGGTTAAGAGACTGTTCTTGGAGCCCAGCCGCGAGGGGGGGGTGGGCTGGCGCCGCCGAATTTGTGTAGCTACTACTGGGCAGCTAATGTGGCAATGATTCGGAAATGGGTAATGGAGGGGGAGGGGGCGGCATGGAAAAGACTAGAGGTGGCGTCATGTGTAGGTACTAGCCTGGAGGCACTGGTGATGGCACCGTTGCCGCTACATTCGACGCGGTACACCACAAGCCCGGTGGTGGAGGCGACATTGAGGATCTGGGGGCAGTGGAGATGGCACAGGGGGAGATGGGGGCCTCAATCTGGTCCCCGATACGGAACAACCACAGTCCAAAGATGTGCAGGTTAGGTGGATTGGCCATGCTAAATTGCCCTTCGTGTCCAAAATTGCCCATAGTGATGGGTGGGGTTGCTGGGTTATGGGGATGGAGTGGAGGTGTGGACCTTGGGTGGGTTGCTCTTTCCGAGGGCCGGTGCAGACTCGATGGGCCGAATGGCCTCCTTCTGCACTGTAAATTCTATGAAACCATAGGTTTGCACCGGGCAGGATGGATGGCGGATTCCAAAGTTGGCATCGGGCGGGAATCAAAAGGATGGGGGACCTATTCATTGATGGGACTTTTGCCAGTCTGAGGGCACTGGAGGAGAAATTTGGGTTACCCCCGGGAAATGCCTTCAGGTATATGCAGGTTAGGGTGTTTGTGAGGAGGCAGGTAGGGGAATTCCCACTGCTGCCTGCCCGGAGGATCCAAGACAGGGTGATTTCGGGCGTGTGGGTCGGAGAGGGTAAGGTCTGGGCGATATACCAGGAGCTGCAGGAAGCGGAGGAAGCCTCGGTGGAGGAGCTGAAGGGCAAGTGGGAGGAGAAGCTGGGCGTGGAGCTCGCTGAGGGCCTGTGGGCTGACGCCCTGGGCAGGGTTAATTCCTCCTTGTCTTGCGCCTGGCTCAGCCTGATCCAGTTTAAAGTGGTACGCAGGGCGCATATGATAGGGGCGAGGATGTGTACGTTTTTTTGGGTAGAGGACAGGTGTGTGAGGTTCTCGGAGAGCCCAGCAAACCACGGCCATATGTTCTGGGCGTGCCCGGCGCTGGAGGGGCTTCGCAAAGGCTATGTCCAAGGTCTTAGATACTCGGGTAAAACCGAGCTGGGGGATAGCAATATTTGAGGTGTCAGACGAGCCGGGAGTACAGGAGCCGAAAGGGTCCGTAGTTCTGGCCTTTGCCCCTTTGGTAGCCCGGAGAAGGATCTTACTAATGTGGAGGGACGCGAAGCCCCCAAGCCTGGAGGCTTGGATCAATGACATGGCGAGGTTTCTCAGGTTGGAGAAGATAAAGTTTGCCTTGCGAGGGTCTGTGTAAGGCTCTCCAGACGGAGGCAACCGTTTCTAGACTTTCTCACGGAACAGTAGGTTTTGGTTTATGTAAGGGGCGTTTGCCCCATTTTTGTTCTTAATTTGTTAAATCGTTTAAGGGTTAGAGGATTAAGATGCTTTGTTTGTTGGCGTATTGTCCTGTTTATTTCTCTTTTGTATATTTTCTTTCCTTAATGGAGTGTTTTGTAAAAATTATTGAAAAACTTTGAATAAACATATTTTTTAAAAAATAAATAAATAACACAGTAATTTGCATTTATACAGCACATTTAATGCAATTAAATTTCCCAAGGTGATTCAAAGGGACATTGTAAATCCAGGTTTCACAAATGATTTGATAAAATTGTCCAAGCTCATGATCATGACAGAAAATACTGCTTCTCCCTGTCTCTGCCTCCACACACTCCTCCCTATTGATTGTAACACTAATTCATCCCAATTCTCCTCCCCTGAAGATGCTGACTCTCGGGTTCAGTTTCACACTCCCCAATATGTCTAAATCGTTACACCTGAAGTTAACGGCAGCACGGTAGCACAAGTGGATAGCACTGTGGCTTCACAGCGCCAGGGTCCCAGGTTCGATTCCCTGCTGGGTCACTGTCTGTGTGGAGTTTGCACGTTCTCCCCGTGTCTGCGTGGGTTTCCTCCGGGTGCTCCGGTTTCCTCCTACAGTCCAAAGACGTGCAGGTTAGGTGGATTGGCCATGATAAAATTGCCCTTCGTGACCAAAAAGGTTAGAAGGGGTTAGTGGGTTATGGGGATGGGGTGGAAGTGAGGGCTTAAGTGGGTCGGTGCAGACTCGATGGGCCAAATGGCCTCCTTCTGCACTCTATGTTCTATGTTAACAAAACATTGTGCTAAGGGGCGTCACAAAAAAATCCAGTGACTACCCACATGTACTCTGTGCTCTCCACTCCCTCTTTTCATCCCAGTCCCAGACGTTTGTAGACTGGGCTCCGGGTGGGTAATGGCGGCTGAATCTCCCATAGTCCCCAGCGCCGGGCAAACCTCTCCATCCACTGTGGAGGGAGCATATCGAGAGGAGAAGAGGCGCATGCGCGGTGGTGATTATTCCCTCAGGTAAAATGAGCATCAATGACCACGTGACACCCGTTGCCCATTGTCTTCAGGCGGCCAGCAACCAATGGAAAGATTGGAGGTCCGGAAGGACTCTAGTCCTCCAGCTATTGAGAGCGGGGGATTTGTCTGGATGACATTTGAGCTTCACAAAGACTGAAGCTCCATCCTGTGCCCAAGATCTGTGAGTAAAACACTTTATTTTCTCCACTTTTCCATTTATTTTCTCATTCTGGCCTTCAATAGGTCACTTGCAGCAACATTATATTCCAGAAGAGAAAATGCTGGAAAATCTCAGGTGTGGCAGCGACTGTAAGGAGAGAAAATAGCTGACATTTAGAGTCCAGATGACCCTTTGTCAAAGCTAAAAGGCTTAGAAAGTGGGAGATATTTATACTGTAGTGTGAGGGAATGAAAGATGAGTCATAGTCGCAGAAACCAAGGGGAAAGAGTGCTAATAGCTACAGAAACCAAGGGGAAAGAGGGCTAATAGCTACAGAAACCAAGGGGAAAGAGTGCTAATGATAGTCCCCAGAGAGAATAAAAGATGTGAAAGGTCAAACAGCCGAGAAACTAAAATCAGAGGGTAAGGTGTGACAGATATAGATGTGGGGAGAAGGGGGACATGGGTGGGAGAGAGGTAAAATGAGAGAAAGGGGGAAGCAAAGGGGAGAAAAGGTAAGGAAAGAGAATAAGATTGGGGGGGAAATATATATGAAGAAAGAAATAAAAGGTAAATGACAGTTAAAATGAGATGGAATGAAAACGAAAAGGGTCGAGGTGGGTAGAGCTAATCATCTGAAGTTGTTGAATTTGATGTTCAGACTGGAAGGCATGTCTAACCGGAAGATGAGATGCTGCTCCTCCAATATGCGTTGAGCTTCTCTGGAACATCGTAGCAGGCCAAGGACAGACATGTGGGCATGGGAGCAGGGTCTTGTGTTAAAATGGTGAGCAATGGGAAGGTCAGGGTCCTGAATGCACACAGACCGAAGGTGCTCAGCAAAGCGATCACCCACTCTACGTTTGGTCTCTCCGACATAGAGGAGACGACAGTGGAAGCAGTGAATGCAATCAACCAAATTGAAAGGGGTGCAAGTGAAACACTGCTTAACTTGGAATGAGTGTTTTGGGCCTGGGATGTTAAGCATGGAAGAGGTAAAGGGGCAGATGTTACACCTGTGATTGCATGAGAAGGTGCCATGGGTGATGGGAGAGGTGTTAGATATGATGGAGGAGTGGACTAGACTATCCTGAAGGGAACGGTCTCTGCGGAATGCTGACAGCGGGTGGAAGGAAAGATGTGTTTGGTGGTGGCATCACGCTGGAGTTGGCGAAAATGGTGGAGGATTGTGCTTTGCATATGGAGGCTGGTGGGATGAAATGTGAGAACGAGGGTGACTCTATCCTTGTTCTGGGAGGGGCAGGGCGAGGATAGTGGCGCGGGAGATGGACCGCATGTTGTTGAGGGCCCTGTCCACAACTGTAGGTGGGAAATAACAGTTGAGGAAGAAGGAACACATTTTCGAAGCACCATCGTAACAAATGCGATGGCGAAGGAGCTGCGAGAAAGGGATGGAGCCCTGACAGAATTTAGGGTGCGAAGAGCTGTAGTCCAGATAGCTGTGGGAGTCAGTGGGCTTGTAATGGACATTAGTGGATAGACTGTTGCCGGAAATGGAGACAGTAAGGTCAAGGAAGGGACGGGAAGTGTCTGAGATGGAACAGGTGAAAATGATGGAGGGGTGGAAACTAGAAGTGAAGTTGATGAATTTTTCAAGTCCGGACGGGAGCTTGAAATGGCACCAAAATAGTCATCAATGAATTGGTAAAGGAGTTGTGGGAGGGGACCTGGGTTGGCCTGGAACAAAGAATGTTCCACATACCCCATAAAAAGGCAAGCGTAGCTCGGATCCATGCAGCTACTCATTGCTTCACCTTTGATTTAGAGAAAGTGGGATGAGTTGAAGGAGAAGTTGTTGAGAGATAGACCGAGTTCAGCCAGGCGGAGTAGAGTAGATGGGAATTGTTAAGGCCTCTTTTCAAGAAAGAAGCGCAGAGCTCTCTACACCATCACCCCACACCAGGATGGCCTTTGGGAATCACTCTAAAGTCGGCCTTTTTCTTTGTCAAACAGGCCAAGTATTTGCTCGGCTTATTCCCAAACTCGTACAACTTCTCCCTCACAAACTCTCAACTTTTCTCGACCTGCTGAGTCGATAGGAGTCCAAAGCCACTCTTGCTGCGTTAACCTCCTTCAGCAATAGCTTACTCGGGCCCTCCATATGATTCTCCGCCACCTTCGCCAAACCTCCAGACGCCGCTGGTTCTCCAGCATCCTGCACCTTTTATTAGCAGTGTGAGAAATAATCAGCCCCGAGCATAAACGTCACACGTCCTCCACAAAATGGAGTGGGGAATTCAGGGGTCGAGTTAACCAAAAGGAAGACCTTGTATCTCGTTTTTGTGGCTGCCGAAAAATCCTGGAAGAACTAAATCCTCAGTCCCTCATGGAGCCAGGTCCCAAATGACCTTACCCGTCTCCAGGACCCTCTGGTGATCTTTCAAGTTGTGGAAGTGAATGATTACAGGCCTGGGATGAAAACTATCCCTTGGCCTCAAAGACAGGATCCGATGCCCTTTCTAATTTGAAACACCCAGGCTTCACATCTATCTTGAGAAAATGTGGCAGCCAGCCCTTGAAGAACCTAACAGGAACCTTACCCTCCACACCTTCTGGCAGGCCGACGACTCGGGTGTTCTTTCTCTCACCCTCAGTTCTCCAAGTCCTCCAGGAGTCCACCACACCACTCAACCGGTTTTCCAAGGATTGAATTCTTGCCTCTGCCGAGGAGGCATCTTGCTCAACATTCTGGATTCTCTCCTCGGGATCGTCAATCCTTTCCGTGATATTTTGCAGCTCGGCCTCATGAGCTCACAGATATTGAGTCAGCTCACTCAGCCTCTGGTCAATAACATGGAGAATGTCGGCAGTCATCATTTTCACCGCCTCCAAGAGAGTCCCGGAGAGCGCGGGGTCGGGGGACCTCCTGAGGGTCAGGCCGCCATGTTCAAAAGGCGGCTCCACCCCCACTGAATCCGCCTGCACTCTTTTATCGATAGATTTCTTTTTTTAAATAAAATTTAGAGTACCCAATTATCTCTTTATTCCAATTAAGGGGCTATTTCGCATGGCCAATCCACCTACCCTACACATCTTTGGGTTGTGGGGGTGAAACCCACACAGACATGGGGAGAATGTGCAAACTACACACGGACAGTGACCCAGGGTCAGGATTCGGACCCGGGTTCTCAGCGCTGCAGCCCCAGTGCTAACCACTGCGCCACATGCCGCCCAATCAATAGATTTCTTGACATATTTCGGCATAATCTCACCAAAACCAATCCTGAAGTCTTCCAGGGACATGAGAACAACTATTAATTCTGGCATTAATTCGATGAATGCCGGGAAATCAGGATAAATTACAGATTATAGGCGAGTGGCACCAGAACCTGCGGAAAAGCCGCTTCACGTGGCCCCCCCCCCCGACAGATTTCTGATTGGCGAGGGAGTCAAGGGTCATGGGAAACCGGCAGGAAAATGGAGAGAAAGCTGAGATGAGGGATTTCCTCACTCGAGGGTGTAACACAAGTGCAAGGCAATGACCATCTCCTGCAAGATGAGAATAATAATCTTTATTGTCACAAGTAGGATTACATTAACACTGCCATGAAGTTACTGTGAAAAGCCCCGAGTCCCCACATTCCGGCGCCTGTTCGGGTCACAGGGGGAGAATTCAGAATGTCCAAATTACCTGACAACATGTCTTTCAGGATTTGTGGGAGGAAACTGGAGCACCTGGAGGGAACCCACGCAGACACGGAGAACGTGCAGACTCCACGCAGACGGTGGCCCTAGCCTGGAATCAAACCTAGGACCCTGGAGCTGAGAAGCAACAGTGCTAACCACTGTGCTACCCTTACATCTAACCACCGCTCCTTGACATGCAATGGCATTACCATCGCTGAATCCCCCACAAACAACATCCTGTGGGTTACTATTGATCAGAATCTGAAGTGGACTAGCCATATTAGTACTGTGGCTACCAGGGCAGGTTAAATGCTGGGAATTATTTTTCTTACTAAATATTTTTATTCTCCTTTTTCACATTTTCATCCAAATTTACACCCACCGACAAACAATCAACAGTAACAAATATAATGTCAATCCCCTGGCCAACAATTCCTCCCTCCCACCAACCCTCAAACAACCCTCAACATTTTAAATACAAACATCAAAGAAAAGGATTCAGGAATTCACCATACAACCCCATACATAGTCACCAACAACATACACAGTCCAACCCCACCCCAACACCCCCACTCCACTCTTTTGTTCAATGTCATCCAATTTTTGAAAGTGCATAATAAACACATGAATTGTACAATCCTTCCACCCTTCCCCTCAACTCAAACTTCACTTTTTCGAGTGTTAAAAACTCCAACAGATCCCCCCGCCACGCCAGGGCACAGGGTGGAGAAACTGACCTCCACCCCAACAGGATCCGCCTTTGGGCGATGAGCAAGGCGAAGGGTAAAACATCTGCCTCCGCACCCGCTTCCAACCCTGGCCGATCCAATACCCCGAATAGGGCCTCCAGAGGACCCGGCTCATGCCTCACATGTACCACCTTCAAAATTACCTTGAACACCTCCCACCAATACCCCTCCAGCTTTGGACAGGATCAAAACATATGAACGTGGTTTGCGCCCCCCCCCCCCCCCCCCCCGCAACGTTCACAAACATCCTCTACCTCCTCAAAGAGTCGGCTCATCTTCACCTTTGTGAGGTGCGCCTGATACACCACGTACAGCTCTATCAGCCCCAACCTCGTGCACAAAGTTGAGGCGTTTACCCTCCAGAGCACCTTGCACCACAATCCCTCCTCCATGCTCTCTCCCAGCTCTTCCTCCCACTTTGCCTTAATCCCCTCCAGTGGGCCTTCTGTTCTCCTCAAATCGCCCCATAAATTGCCAACACCACCCCCTTCTCCATTCCCGGAAAGCTCTGTATCTCCTTCTTAGCGAAATAAAGGCTGGGAATCCTACAGCGAGTAACTCACAACCTGACCTCCCAGAGCTTGTCCAAACATCTACAAGGCACAAGTCAGGAGTATAATGGAATACTCTCCACTTGCCTGGATGAGTGCAGCTCCAACAACACTCGAGCAGCTCGACACCATCCAGGACAAAGCAGCCAGGTTGATTGCTCCTCTGTCCACAAACATTCAAACCCTCCACCACTGACAAACAGTGGCAGCCGTGTGTACTATTTACTATTTACAAGATACAGTAAGTCAAGAAGTAAGTCGCCAAGGTTCCTCAGACAGCACCTTCCAAACCCACGACCACTACTATCTAGAAGGACAAGAGCAGCAGATACCTGGGAACCTCACCCCCTGGAGGTTCCCCTCCAAGTCACTCACCAGACCGACTTGGAAATATATCGCCGTTCCTTCAGTGTCGCTGGGGCAAAATCCTGGAACTCCTCCCTACCAGCACAGTGGGTGTACCTACACCTCAGGGACTGCAGAAGTTCAAGAAGGCAGCTCACCACCACCTTCTGAAGGGCAACTAGGGATGACAAAAAATACTGGCCTAACCAGCGGCCCCCAAATCCCCGTCAATGAATTGATTAATTTTTTTAAATACCCAATTTTTTTTTCCAATTCAGTGGAAATTTAGCATGGCCAATCCACCCACCCTGCACATCTTCTTGGATTGTGGGGGTGAGACCCATGCAGACACGGGGAGAATGTGCAGACTCCACATGGACAGTGACCTGGGGCCGGGATCGAACACGGGTCCTCGGCACCGAGAGGCAGCAGGGCTAACCGTTGTGCCACTGTGCTGCCCCCATCAATACATTTGAAGGAAATGTGGTGAAGCTTTGGAATTCTCTACCCCAGAGGACTGTGGAACCTCAGTCATCAAATATTTTCAGGGCAGTTTGATAGGTTTCTAGGTAGTGAAGTTATCGAGGGATATGGGGGATGGCGTGGAAAAATGGTGCTGGGCGGCAGGGTACCAGAGTGGTTAGCACTGTTGCTTCGACTGTACCTCCTGTTTGTTATGGTCTCTGTGCCTAGGACAGGAAGCAGTGAGCATGGATCTGTCAATCAGCCTGAATCAGCACCTTCAGGAGAATTGGGAGGGTGAATATTAGATACAGCAGAGTGAGAATGGAGGGAGAGTGAGTGGGATGGAGATTTACAGCTTTTGGGGAATGAGAGGAAAGAATGTTTCATAGAAATTAAAATAATCTGTTCTGAATTTCTATCCTGTACTGACTGTGATTTATTTTGTAAACTCCTTTTACAGGATGTTAAAAGGAGAGGATTTACAGACAGAAATCTCAAACATCATGTTTAGATCTGACAGAGTCACTCGGTTCATTGGCCATTAAATCGGGAAGGAGAAATGTTCGCCCGACCTGTTGGCTTCAAAAGATTTTAAATATCAGTGTGACTGGAAAAGCACCGAGACACACCCGAGTGAGAGTGTTCCAGAGCACTGACTGTGGAAAGAGCTTTAACCAGTTACACAGCCTGAAAACACATCACACCATTCACAGCGGGGAGAGACCGTACACGTGTTCTGTGTGTGGACGAGGCTTCAACTGATTGTCCGACTGGGGAGACAAGAGGAGACCCAAAACATGGGGAAACGGTGGAAATGTGGGGACTGTGGGAAGGGATTCAGGGTTCCATCTGCGCTGGAAGCTCATCGACACATTCACACTGGGGAGAGGCCCTTCACCTGCTCTGTGTGTGGGAAGGGAGTCACTCAGTTATCCCATCTGAAGTCACACCAGCGGGTTCACACCAGGGAGAGGCCGTTCACCTGCTCAGACTGTGAGAAGACATTCAGTCACTCATCCACCCTGCAGACACACTAGCGAGCACACACTGGAGAGAGGCCGCACACCTGCTCTCAGTGTGAGAAGGGATTCCCTCAGTTATCCAGCCTGAACTCACATCAGCGAGTTCACACTGGGGAGAGGCCATTCACCTGCCCTCAGTGTGGGAAGGGATTCACTCAGTCATCCAACCTCAAGTCACATCAGCGAATTCACACTGGGGAGAGACCGTTCACCTGCTCTCAGTGTGGGAAGGGATTCTGTGTTTCCTCGAAATTGCTGAGACACCAACAAGTTCACAATTGATTACAGGGGTAGGATTCTGTTGTTATTGTTTCTGCTTCAATTACACAGAGGACTGCATTTTGTTCATTCTGACAGTTGGTCGATGGGGAGGGTCGGAGGGTTTCTTTCTGCTGGACTGGCCGGTCTCATAACTTTGCCTCCAATGGGCTGATGCACTCTGAACCTTCTTGCAAATACCTGGTTTGAAGTTTCTCAAGAATCAGAAGAGTGAAAGGAAGTTTTGAAGTTTAAGACTATTTGTTTCCATTTCTGTTTGGAAGCCCCAGAACCATGCCACGTTGCCATGAAGAGGGACTATGGTGGTCACAGGGTTCTTTTGTTTAGTTTATTTGGGTGTTTCTCACTGTGGAAAACTGAGTATGCGGGGCTCAGGGTATGAGGGAATAAGGTGTCTGAGGTGGGCTGGGAAAATACATTAAAAGGTATGATGGGAGATAGCTATTATTTAAGGAATTATTACATATTTACAAGGGGATTGGTTAGCTCAGTTGGCTGGATGGCTGGTTTGTGATACTGAGCGACACCAACAGTGTGGGTCCAACTCCTGTACCGGCTGAGGTTATCCATGAAGGCCCCGTCTTCTCAACATTGCCCCTCGCCTGAGGTGTGGTGATCCTCGGGTCAAATCACCACCAAGCAGCTCTCTCGCTCTCTCTTTCTCAGGAGAAGCCTGTGGTCCTCTGGGACTTTGGCGAATTTCACATATGTATGACAAATATAAATTAATTTAAGGAATAAATATCCAACAGTAATAGTGATGCAATGGTGCCGAGGGGATTTTCACAGTAGTTTCTTTTGACAATAATAAAGATTATTATTATAACAGGAAACGTTAAAGATTCCATTACATGAAAAGAAGGGGCTCATAAAATGGCCAAATTAGGTAATAAGCCGGAGGATTTGTTTTAGAATTCAGCAAAGGAGGATCAAGAAACTGATAAAAAGAAAATAGAATATGAGAACAAACTGGCGAGAAACATTAACAAAAGGACTGGAACAGCTCCTATAGGAATGTGAAAAGGAAAAGATTAGCAAAGACCACTGTGGGTCCATTCCAGGCAAAGACAGGAGAGTTTATAATGGGGAATAAGGAAATGGCAGAGAAACTAAACTGTGTGTCTGTCTTCACGGAGCAAGATACAGAAATTGTTCTAAAAACACCAGAGAACCAAGGGACCAGTGAGCACGAGGAACTGAAAGAGATTAGTATTAGTGAAAAAGTAGTACTGGAGAAATTAATGTGGTTGAAAGTTAATAAATCCCCAAAAGCTGCTGCTCTACATCCCAGAGTGTTGAAAGAGGCGGCTGTAAAGATAGAGGATACATTGGTGATCATCTTTCACAATTCTGTAGATTCTGGAATGGTTCCTGCAGATTGGAAGGTGGTAACTGTAACCCCACTATTTAAGGAGAGAGAGAGAAAACAGGGAACTACAGACCCATTAACCTGACATCATTGGAGGAAAAATGCTACAATCTATTATAAAGGATGTGATAACATATGAATTAGGAGCAGGAGGAGGCCACTCGGCCCCTCGAGCCTGCTCCACCATTCAATAAGTTCCCGGCTGATCTGATTGTAACCTCAACTCCACACAGGCCCCTTAGAAATTAAATCTGCGGAGATAGTTATGGGGAATAAGGAAATGGCAGTGGAGTTAAACAGATCTTTTGCATTCGTCTTTATGGTTGAAGAGACTGCAAATATTCCATTAATACTAAAGAATATGGAGGAGGAATTAAATACCAATACTAGAGACGCAGTATTCAACAAACTAATGCGGCTAAAGACAGATAAGTACCCTATCCCTGATGACTTACACCTTAGGATCCTAAAGAAATGCCTACAGAGATAGTGTCAGCAGTTTTGGCCCCCTTATTTAAGGAGAGATATTATTTTATTGGAGGAGGGTTAGAGAAGATTCACTATGATGATCTCCGGTATGAAGGGATTGTTTTAGGAGCAAAGGTTAAACAGGTTTGGACTCTACTCATTGGAATTTAGAAGATTGAGAGGTGATCTCATTGAAACATACAGGATTCTTCAGGGGCTTGACAGGGTAAATGCTGAGAGGATGTTTCCCCTCGTGGGAGAGTCGAGGCCCAGAATAAAGAGATGTAAATTTGAGACTGAGATGAAGAGGAATTTTTTCTCTGAGGGTTGTGAATCTTTGGAACTGAAAGCTGTGGGGACAGAGTCCCTGTGTATATTTAAAGCTGAGGTAGATTCTTGATCAGTGAGGGAATCAAGGATTCCAGGGAAAGGGCAGGAAAGTGGACGAGAGAAATGTTGAATCAGCCATGATCCTATTTAAAGGCTGAACAGCATCCTCTTCTTCCTATTTCATATTGTCATATGATGGTCTTCGCCCAACCTATTGTCCCGATAAACTTTCACCCCCTTGCTTAACACGAATCTATCCAGCTCTGCCTTCTAAATATTCAAAGACTCTGCTTCCACTGCCCTTAGGAAGAGAGTTCCAAAGACTCAGCACCCATTGCGAGAAAAAAAGTTCTTCTCTGCCTTAAAGGGTCAAGTTGCTACTTTTTTAAAATTCCAATTAAGGGGCAATTTAGCCTGGCCAATCCACCTACCCTGCAAATCTTTGGGTTGGGGGCATGAGACACACGCAGACACGGGGAGAATGTGCAAACTTTACACAGACAGTGACTTGGGGCTGGGATCAAACCCGGGTCCTCAATGCCGTGAGGCAACAGTGCTAACCACTGTTGTTACTTTAAGAAGACTTCAATTTCTAGATTCTCTCACAAGAGGAAACATCCTTTCCACATCCAACATCAAGGTTCAATCAAGTCACCTAAACTCCATCGGACACACGCCCAGCCTGTCCATTCATTCCTCATAAGATAACCTCCCTACTTTTGTATTCCATTCCCCTCACAATAATCAATGACATTCTATTAGCTTTCCTAATTACTTGCTGTACCTTTATACTCACCTTTTGTGATTCATGCTCTTGGACACCCAGATCCCTCCGAATCTCCAGCTCTGCAATGAATACAAATCTTCAAGTAATAACTTTTCCTACATTGCACTCCATTTGGGAAATTTTATACCACTCATTTAATATATATTTTTGTAACCTCCTTATGTCCTCTTCACAATTTACTTTCCTACCTATCTTTGTATCATTGGAACATAGGAGCAGGAGTTGGCCATTCAGCCCATTGAGCCTGCTCCACCATTCAATACGATCATGGCTGATCATCCACTTCAATGCCTTTCCCCCCACACTATTCCCATATCCCTTTGTGTTATTGACATTCAGAAATCTGTCAGTTGGGCGGCACGGCGGCACAGTGGTTAGCACTGCTGCCTCACAGCGCCAAGGACACGGATTTGATCCTGGCCCTGGGTCACTGTCCATGCAGAGTTTGCACATTCTCCCCATGTCTATGTGCGTCTCACCCCCAGAACCCAAAGATGTGCAGGGTAGGTGGATTGATACTGGTTCTTGCAAATCAGTCCATAATTTTCCATGTTTTAAAATTCTATTTGGAATAATTGATTCTATAAGCTTGCCCACCAATGATGTTAAACTAACTGATCTGCAATTGCTGGGGCTATCCTTATTGAACAAATGCATAAGATTTGTAATTCTCCAGTCCTCTGGCACCTCCAGCAAAGACTGGGAAATTATTGCCAGCTCCACTGTAATTTACATTCTCACTTTAACACTTCCTCCTTATCAATTAAAAATAATAATTTTTATTATTGTCCCAAGTAGGCTTATATTAACATTGCATTGAAGTTACTGTGAAAATCCCCTCGTCGCCACACTTAGGCGCCTGTTCACGTACACGGCGGGAGAATTCAGAATGTCCAATTAACCTAGCAAGCATGTCCCCCGGGACTTGTGGAAGGAAACCGGAGCACCTGCAGGAAACCCACGGAGACACAGGGAGAACATGCAGACTCTGCACAGGCAGGGACCCAAGCCGGGGATCAAACACGGGACCCTGGCGCTATGGAGTAACAGTGCTAATCACTGTGCTACCGTGCCGCTCTGGCGACAAAGTTTCTTAATCTGCCTCCATGGCCTGGGTAGCCTCTATAAGACAGACAGTGACTTTAGTTTCATTTTGAACAGGGTGTCAGTTACTGTGTCTCATTCTTGAAAAGCTCTTTCTTCACATTTAAACAGGTAATGGTAAGTGGGGGAAAAATGATACGCAGTGACCCCAAAACAAGATACTGTCGACATTCAGATAAAAGCAAATTACGACAGATGCTGGAATCTGAAACAAAAGCAGTAAAAACTCAAGTATTTCAGCAGACAGCATCTGGGGAGAGAAAGGGAGCTAATGTTCGAGTATGGATGGCTTTGACAAAGAGTCATCCAGACACAAAACATTTGCTCCCTTTACTCTCCACAGATGCTGTCAGACCTGCTGAGATTGTCCAGCATATTCTGTTACTGTGGACATTCCCTGTCTGCCCAGCTTCATTTTGAAGTCAGCCCCTGAATTGTGTGGACATAGTTTCAGATTTCCACATTTGATGAATAAACGTTGAAATATTTGCTCCACACCCACAGGGTCTCATCTGTTTAAAGCCACAAACAGGAAGGTGCAGTTTTCTCCTGGAGTTTGAGACAAATAAGCTTTCAAAATGATGCCGAGTTTCAACCAATGAGGAAGATCCGAGCTCAGGCCCGCCCCTCATTCACTCTGATTGGTTGGTGGATCAGCCGCTCCCATTCAGGCATCCAGGTCCGTCCCCTCTTCGTATTGGTCTGCAGCTGCTGTCAATCAACCTGGCATTGTGATGCAGAGCATGCGCAATGCGGCTGCTATAGTTGGACACCAGTGCGCAGGCGCGGGAACGGAGTTTGGAGCATGCGCAATTCCAGTGTTGGCCTCGGGAAGGGACTCCTTTGTCCCGGAGAAGCGGAGTCAGCGTCAGGCGGTGAGTGGGAGGATCCGCAAACCCTTCAGAATCATTGTCAGCTCCCTGGTTTGCAGCTGCCGGGAACAGGCCCAGGTTAACCCTCCTACTTCAGCGACTGGAGGATGGTTCACACCAGAGGAGGGGGACAGTAAATAAGAGCTGACACTTTGGACTCAAATCAATGAGGATTCTGATCTCTGGGAATGAAGGAAACGCTGGGAGGTGGGCGGGGAGGATTCACAAACACCCGCTGGAGGCCCCAAACCCCCAATAGGAACCTGCAGGTCCCGAGTTTGCAGCTCCCGGGGCTTGTTTACTTCTTGTGTGTCCCAGTGAGCGGGCATCAGGGTCCCAGTGACCAGGACAGAAAATGAGGGATTAATTGATTTTATTCTCACTTTGCAAAGAGGCTTGAGAACTGAACCCAGACAGAGTGGAGGCAGGAGGTAAACTGTAAGGAAAATAATTGTGAAGGTGCTGTGCTGGGTTTGACGGGCTGACCAACTCTCATGGTGAAAATTAAGGGTGGTGTTTGCCAGAGCTGTTGGAACATAGAAGCGGTAAGGAACATGGTTCTGTGCAGTGACAAAGATCCAATTTGTAGGACAGCCAGCATCCAGGCAGCATGCAGACTGGGGCAGTGGACTCAGATACATTTCTGTAAAATATGGGACTATTCGTCACCCTGGGATTTGCATTCAGCGCAGGGAGCAAGAGAGTGTATGGGTTTACTGTTTTGCAGGTACAAATGAGGTAAATATATTGTATGTTCAGGATTTCTCTCTGTATAACGTTTTGTAAACTTCTTTTCCAGGGCACTAGAATGGGTGGATTTACAGAGAGGAAGCTCAAACCGAACATCACAGCATGATCTGACAGAGTCACTGAGTCGCCACGGCCAGAATATCATTAGTCATTGAATTTGGAAGGAGAAATGTTTGTGTGTTCTGCCTGTGTGACACCATTTCAAACATCATTGTGACTGGAAAAGCATCAGGACACACAATGGAATGAGAGTGTTCCAGTACATTGACTGTACAAAGAGCTTCAACCAGTGAAACATCCTGTAAAAAAAATCACACGATTCGCAGCAGGGAGAAACCATACAGGTGTTTGTGTGTGTGGACAAAGCTTCAACTGACTGTCCAAACTGGAGAGATATGAGGAAACTGGCACCATGGAGAAACCGTGGAAATGTGAGGACTGTGGTGAAGGATTCAATTCTTCACCCCGGCTGGAAATCCATCGACGTGTTCACACTGGGGAAAGGCCATTCAACTGTTCTGTGTGTGAGAGGAGGTTCACTCAGTCATCTGCCCTTCGCTTACACCAGCGAGTTCACGCTGAGAAGAAACCATTCAGCTGCACAACCTGTGAAGAGAAATTCAAGTCTTTATCCATCCTCACTGAACACCAGCGAATTCACACAAGTCAGAAACCATTCATTTGCTTTGTGTGTGGGAAGGGATTCACTCAGGTATTCACCCTCCAGACACACCACCAAATGCACACAAATGAGGAACCATTCAGGTGCATCACCTGTGGAGAGAGTTTCAGTCAGTCAACTGACCTCAGTGAGCACCAACACACTCACACTGGGGAGAAGCCGTTCACCTGCTCTGTGTGTGGGATGGGATTTCCTTGGGCATCCCAACTGCTGACACATCAGTGGGAGCACACCGGGGGGAGACGGTTCTCCTGCTCCTTGTGTGGAGCGGGATTCACTCAGTCACAACACCTGCTGAGACACCAGCGAGTTCACAAATGACCAGGGATTGGAATCTGCTGTTTTGCTGCTGCTAATCGCATCCAGGATTGATAGTCTGACAATATCTGGTTTGATTCTGCTGATGTTAACAATCCCTACAACTGGCTGCAGTTTAATATCCTGAAGATATCAATGATTTTTGGGACTACAATGTCCCTTTTTAAAAGCCCCATTTGTGATTTTTTTACCTTAATTCAAGAACTCTCAACAGGAACACATGTACAGTAAAATTCTGAACTTGCACTTCAATCCTAACTTGATCTTTGATGCAAATCAGTGTCTAAAAGGTTCCACTGTTTAACATCTCCAATTAGAAAGTTCAGATTAATCCTTGCTGACAATTCTTACTGACTTCTTCAGTGTTCTGTCCATTATGATATTAAATTGTGAAGGAAGCGAAACAAACTGTGAAATATTATACATGTACTTTAAAAAACGCTTAAAAACCTGAACATCAACATTAATACTGATGAAGTTTGTAAGTTGCTGAGTTGAATTATTTCTGACACAGCAACAGCAACATTTGGTAAAGGTGGAACCCACAACAAAGACTGGTTCAGACTCACTCGGCTGAGATGACATCTGTCATTGAAGCAAAAAGCAAAGTCGACCTGATGTGCAACATAAACCCAACAGCTAGAACACTGCATTACTTGAAAGTAGCCAAGACAGTTGTGTAAATATCAGGGAGATCCTGTGCAAATAAACATTGGACCAGCCTCTGTCAATAATTCCAAGCTGCCTGTGACAATGGAAATCTATGTCTGATGGGATCAAGAGGGATCTTTATCCGACCATCACCAAAGTTGCCCGGCTGAAATTGGCAGCTGGTGAAGTTCTTACCAACAGAAGTAAACAGATGTCCTGCTGGGTTGATCACGACTGTGAGCTGGACGTCTCCCAGACTCTGATTGTCTCTATTGCAGCTCCTGTCATGGTTGAGTTGGACAAGGAACCCTCACCACTTGAACTTCAAAAGGTCATTCAGAAAGGCACCCGGCAAGGATGGGATTCCAGCTGATCTGCTTACACACGGAAAGTCCCATCGGCTGTCGCACCTTCATGACCTCCGACGTCTCTGATGGGTGACAGGAACCATTCCATACGTGTGATGCAAAATCATCACAATATATAAAATCAGCAGTGACAGAGGAGATTCCAACAACTACAGGGACACCTCACTCCTTAACATCACTGGGAGGACCTTCACTCGGGTCATGTCTAAAAGATCCATCTACTTGCAGATTGAATGTATCCAGAAGCACAGTGCGGTTTCTCTGCTGACAGGTCTGCAGTGAACATGATCTTCTCTGCACACCAGCTACAAGAGAAGTGAACAATTGGTATTTAATCTAAAATGTCTATGCTGAGAAAAGTGAAACGTTATCATTACTGAGTGAAAGTGAACCTTTCAGTGTGAATCACAATTTAATTGTACAATTGGAAAAGGCACCAAAATGTTTGATTCCCTCAAGACAAACTTCAGCCTTACATAGAAACATAGAAAATAGAAGCAGGAGGAGGCCATTCGGCCCTTTGAGCTTGCTCCATCATTCATTATGATCATGGCTGATCATCCAACTCAGTAACCTGTTCCCCGCTTTCCCTCCACATCCTTTGATCCCTTTTGCCCGGAGAGCTGTATCTAACTGCTTCTTGAAAGCAGACGATGTTTTGTCCTCAACTCTTTCTGTGGTAGCGAATTCCACAGGCTGACCACTCAAGGTGAAGAAATTTCTCCTCATCTCTGTCCTAAGTAGTCTACCCCATACCCTTAAACTATGATGCATGGTGCTGGACTTCCCGCATTTACTTTGTCTAGTCCTGTTAGAATTTTATAGGTTTCCATAAGATCCCTCTCATTCTTCTGATCTCCAGCGAACATAATCCTAACTGGCTGAATCTCTCCTCATACGTCAGTCTCGCCATCCCAGGAATCAGTCTGGTAAACCTTCGCTGCACTCCCTCTATAGCAAGAACATCCTTCCTCAGATAAGGAGACCAAAGCTGCAGACAATATCCCAGGTGTGGCCTCACCAAGGCCCTGTAAAATTGCAACAAGACATCCCTGCTCCTGTACTCAAATCCTGCTAATAAGGCCAAGGTACCATTTTTCTTCTTCACCACCTGCTGTACCTGCATGCTTACCTTCAGTGACATTTCCACCGTTTCTCCATGGTGCCGATGACCTTGTGTCTCTCCAGATTGGAGCCTCATTCACACACAGAACATCGTGTACAGTTTCTCTCTGCTGTGAATTATGTGATGTTTTTTCAGGCTGTGTAACTGGTTAAGGCTCTTTTCACAGTCAGCTCACTGGAACACATTCACTTGCATATGTATGTGTCTCGGTGCTTTTTCCAGTCACACTGACCTTCCCACAGATAGAAGACAAACATTTCTCCTTCCACATTCAGGGGTCGATGATTTTCATATCCTGACAAATCAAAAGTCTCTCAAAAACCTTGAGTTTGCTGTCTGTAAGTCTTTCCATTCCAATACCCTGTAAAAAGAATTGAAGTAGAATGAAACTCAATAGACAGCACAAAAACAGGTCATTGTACCCAGTGTCAGTGTATATATTCCCTATGAGCCTATCGCTTCTCTCTGTCAGCAGGTATTTCTATTCCTTTCTCTCTTGTGTCTGCAACTTGCGAAGTGCATTCATGCTGTTTTCCTCAACCAGTCCATGTGGCTGCAAGTTCCACACCCTCTGGATAAAGACATTGAATCTAACCAGTACTATCCTGTGTGGTCGCAGAGCAATGCTGCCTCTTTTCTCAATTTCCTGCAGAGGCTGAATCATTGTTGATGAAAAAGCGTTGAGCCCAGCAGCATTACTCTTGTCTGATCATCTCTGCAAAGCAGGCGTACCAGCAAAGTCAGCTCAGCCTTCACAACACTCACAATACAGCCGATACCTTGTCAAGGAACTGCAATGAACCACAAACAACTATTTGTAGGAATCCCTGTCTGCCTATCCTCCGGTAAAACATCTTGAGATGTCAATGGCGATATGTGAATAAGATGAGGTGTTTCTTCATTCAAGTTTGTAAATTGGAATTCTACACCCTTGAAGGCTGTGGATGCTCAGTCGCTGAGTATATTCAAGACTGAATTCAACAGATTATTGGTTACAGAGGGAAAGAAGGAAAATGGCGACAAGGAGAAAAAGTGGAGCAGGCTCTATGTCCTCCAACTGCTCCTGTTTATTCTGCTCTTAAGTGGCTCTTGATGGACCGTGTCCTCTTTACATTTAGTAAAATGACCAATAACGATTTCGGATTTTATTTTGGTTCCATTCCGGTTCCGAGAATCGTAGAGATGCATTGCACAAGAGGGGGCGATGGGGGTTGTTCAGCCCATCTTTCCTGTGCTGACTTTTAGAAAGAACGGACTTGTTCAGTCTCTCATTCCCGTTTTGTGTCCCTAGCCATGCACCTTCTCATCCTTAGGTAACTATCCACTTCTCTTTTAAAATTAATTAGTGAATCGTATCGCTGCCTTTTCAGGCAAATCCTGGAACTCACTGAGTTTTGCTCAACTGCCATTGTGACACAGGTAGTTCAATGAAGGTTTTACAGTGGGCAGTATGAGAGTATTTCAAAAATATCAACAGAAAAATATGTTTGAATATTAAAATTATTGGATGGGAGGGTAGAGCTGGTCCAGGGTTCAGAATGATTTTTCTCCTGGTCACTGGGACCCTGAAGCCTCCACTTCCTGTTCCCTCACCAAAATGGCCGCACATGCACCGCTTCTACCAAGTTTCTACTTTGTTTCTACCAAGATGGCAGCTGGTCACCCTGGGTCAGTGGGCCGACACTAGACTCTGGACACTTTGGAAGCAGAAGGGGACAAATAGAAGTGGAGAGACAGGAGGTGAAGGAGAAAAATGTTATACAACTACAACTTGAACAATAACTTTGACAGAATCTCAAACCCCCAACTTCCCCAAAGTAAGAGGTGTATATGAAAACCACCACCTCCAATTCACACATTGTCCTGACTTGTCTGACATCCAGAATTGGGTGAACAGACATTTCCTCCAATTAAACATTGGAAATAGTGAAGTCATTGAGTTTGCACATTCTCCCAGTGTCATAGAACATTACAGCGCAGCACAGGCCCTTTGGCCCTCGATGTTGCACCGACCTGTGAAACCACTCGAAAGCCCATCTACACTATTCCCTTATCGTCTATATGTCTATCCAATGACCATTTGTATGCCCTTAATGTTGGCGAGTCCACTACTGTTGCAGGCAGGGCATTCCACGCCCTTACTACCTCTGACATCTGTCCTATATCTATCTCCCCTCAATTTAAAGCTATGTCCCCTCGTGCTAGACATCACCATCTGAGGAAAACGGCTCTCACTGTCCACTCTATCTAATCCTCTGATCATCTTGTATGCCTCAATTAAGTCACCTCTTAACCTTCTCTCTAACGAAAACAGCCTCAAGTCCCTCAGCCTTCCCTCATAAGATCTTCCCTCCATACAAGGCAACATTCTGGTAAATCTCCTCTGCACCCTTTCCAATGCTTCCACATCCTTCCTATAATGCGGCGACCAGAATTGCACGCAATACTCCAAATGCGGCCGCACCAGAGTTTTGTACAGCTGCAACATGACCTCATGGCTCCGAGTGTCTTGGTGGGTTTCATCCCCACAACCCAAAGATGTGCAGCGTGGGTGGATTGGCCACGCTAAATTGGAAAATAATAATTGGGTACTCTAAATTTATTTTAAAAAAGAAATAGTGAAGCCATTGTCTTATGGCCCTGCTACAAACTCCATTCTCTAGTCACCATCCGCCTCCCTGGCAACTGTGTTTATTTTATCCTTTCACAGGGAGTGGATACTGCTGGGAGAAATCATTGCCCACTCCTAATTGCCCTCGAGAAGATGGTGGTGAGTTGTCTTCTCAAACCACTGTAATACATGATGTGTAGGTTGAGCCACAGCGTAGCCAGGGTGGAAGTTCCAGGATTTTCACCCAACAACAGTGAAGGAACAGTGACATAGTTCCAAGTCAGGATGTTGTGTGGCTTGGAGGGGAACTTGCAGGTGATGATGTTCTCATGTGTCTGCTGTTCTTGTCGTATGAGGTGGTCACGGGTTGAAAAGTACTGTCTAAAGAGCCTTGATGAGTTGCTGCAGTGCATCTTGTAGGTGATACGCGCACTGTGTGCGACTAATGCAGATTTCAATGTCATATTTGACCTGAAGATGAGCTTTTGACTACATATTTGCACCATCACTAAGACTGTTTATATCCAGCTCAATAATATTACCTGACCGAGCCCTCACCTCAGTGTGTCTGCTCTGAAACCAACTGTTATCTTTAAACTTGATGATTCCAACACACTCCTGACCAGCATCCCAACTTTTATCATCTGTAAACTTGAGATCATTTGCTGCCCATTTTCTCATTCTTGCCAATTCCCTTTTCACTTGGCGCAGTCTTATCAACTGGTTGAACTGTTGATTACCAGAGGCAGCAGCAACACATCCAGCTCTACCTGGCCCTGCTCGCCTCTGCCTAAACTGGTCACTATTTCTGGATTGTTCCTGGAAGCAAGGACAACCCAGATTCTGTTCTTCACGATCATCTTCTTAAATCTCTCTCCTGACTTCAAACAAGTGCAAGGAGCTCATTGATTTCTTTGTCACTGACACTGAGATCATCCATTCAGCTGAATCTACTTCCAAAAGTTATTTGAACTCGCCTGTGTCTCATTAGGTTTTGTGACTGCGTGAATCTCTTCCCAAACATGGAGCAGTTGAAAGGCCTCTCCCCGGTGTGAACTCGCTGGTGTGTTAGAAGGTCAGGTGAATTAGTAAATCTCTTCCCACACTTGAAGCAGATGAACGGACTTTCCCCAGTGTGACCACGTTTGTGTTTCAGTAGGTGTGATGAACTGCTGAATCCCTTCATACACACAGAGCAGATGAATGGCCGCTCTCCAGTGTGAATTCGCTGGTGTGTGTAAAGGTTGAACAATCGATTAAATTGTTTCCCACACATGGAGCAGGTGAAAGGTCTCTCCCCTGAGTGACTACGCAGATGAGTTTCCAGTTGGGATGGAGATATGAATGCCTTCCCACAGGCCCCACATTTCCATGGTTTGTCTATGGTGTGGATGTCCTTGTGTCTCTCCAGGTTGGACGATTTCACACCTGCAGATTCCAAATTTCCGATAAAATGAGTTTATAAACATCATCATTGTCAATACCGAATAAAAATGAAGGACAGACAATTCTAGTTTGTATGGAACAGGTTTTCTGCACTTGTTTCTGCGAAACAGTAAATCCTCATCACATACGTTCTCCCTCCTCCCTATGCTGGAATCCAAACCCCAGGGTGACAAACCAGCCCACATTTTATGGGCCATATTTGAATCCACTGAGATTTGCTGCTTGGGTGTCTGACTCATCAACTGGACCTATGTAGAACTCTGTTCCAACCGTTCTGGCAGCCAACCACCCCCTCCCTGGCCTCACATTTCTGTCAGCAGCCCACCCAACACCGCCCACCTCTTCACGCAGACCCGTGTAGGCTTACCTTTAATTTTCACCATGAGAGTTTGTCAGTCTGCCAAACCTTTCAAACCACCTTCAAAATTCCTTTCCTTACAGTTTACCCGCTCCTTCCACTCTGGCTGGGTTCAGTTCTCAAGTCCCTCTGTGTAGAGTGAGAATAAATCGGTAATTTTCTCTCCTGGTCACTGGAATCCTGATGCCCCGCCCACTCTGTTGTTTCACCAAGATGGCCGCAGCTGAAGCAAACAAGCCCCGGGAGCTGCAAAATCAGGATCTGTGGGCTCTTCTTGGCGGTTTGGGGCCTCCAGCGGGTGTTTGTGAATCCTCCCCACCCACCTCCCAGGGCTCCCTTCCTTTCCAGAGATCAGAGTCCTCATTGATTTGAGTGCAAAGTGTCAGCTCTTATTTATTGTCCCCCTCCCCCATCCTCTGATGTGAACCATCCTCCAGTCGCTGAAGCAGGATGGTGACCTTTAACCTGGGCCTGTTCCTAGGAGGGAGAAGCCCCGCAGCTGCAAACCAGGGAGCTGACAATGATTGTGAAGGGTTTACGGATCCTCCCTCCCACCGCCTGATGCTAACTTTGCTTCCGCGGGACAAAGGACTCTCCTCCAGACGAACAATAGCATTGCACCTGCGCGCTACTGTCTCACCTCATCAACCGCACTCCCTCCGTGTCCCGATCAGGCAGCAGAATGTGGCGACTTGGGGCTTTTCACTTCATTGTAATGTTAATGTGAGCTTACTTGTGACAAGAGATTATTATTATGAAAGACAGACCTTTCAAATGTCTAAACTGTGGGAAATGCTATAAAACGTCCAGTGAACTGATGTCCCATCAGCTTGTTCACACTGATGAGAGACCGTTCAGGTGCTCTCACTATGGGACTAGATTCAAGCGATCGGAGCAACTCACTGTACACCAGCGAATTCACACTGGGGAGATCCAATCTTTCCTCATAGTTAAAATTCTCCATCCCTGGTAGCATCATCATAAATCTCCTCTGCAGCGGGCAGCACCATGGCACAGTGGTTACATTGCCTCATGGCGCCGAGGTCCCAGGTTCGATCCCGGCTCTGGGTCACTGTCCGTGTGGAGTTTGCGCATTTGCCCCGTGTTTGCGTGGGTTTCGCCCCCCCACAACACAAAGATGTGCAGGGTAGGTAGATTGGCCACAATAAATTGCCCCTTAATTATGGGGAGCTGGTAGAAGGGCTGGGGGCCCCACTCGGGCTGGAGGGTTTGAAGGCCATGCAGTCGGGCAAGGCCTCGGGACCAGACGGGCACCAAGCCGAGTTCTATAAAAAATTGTCTGGAATATTGGGGCCGGTGCTGATGAAGGTCTTTAACGAGGCCAAGGAAAGAGGGGCTCTGCCCTAGACAATGTCACAGGCCATGATCTCGCTCATTCTGAAAAGGGACAAGGACCCGGGGCTATGTGGGTCTTACAAGCCGATTTCCTTGCTGAACGTAGATGCCAAACTTCTGGCCAGAATTTTGTCCTCCAGGATTGAGGTCTGTGTACCGGACGTTATAGTGGAGGATCAGACTGGGTTCGTTAAGGGCAGGCAGCTAGGGGCCAATGTAAGAAGGCTGCTAAACGTGATCATGGTGCCCCCGGAAGGTAGGGAAGTTGAAGTGGTGGTCGCGATGGAAAAAGCCTTTGACCGAGTCGAGTGGGATTACTTATGGGAGGTGCTGGAGTGGTTCAGGGTTGGAAGGGGCTTTGTTGACTGGGTTAGGATGGTGTACCGGGCTCTGGTTGCAAGTGTACGGACAAACAGGACGACTTAGGACTATTTCACACTGCACCGGGGGACAGGGATGTCTCCTCTCCCCACTGCTGTTTGTGCGGGGGATAGAGCCGCTGGCAATTGCTCGGAGGGCCTCAAGGGGCTGGAAGAGGTTGGTCCGGAGGGGTTGGGGACCGAGTCTCGCTGTATGCGGACGACCTATGTGGTAGCCACCACGCTCGACTGTTGTATATCTCAGACCCAGAGGAGGGGATGGAAGAAATTATGGGAATTTTAGGGGAATTCGGCCGGTTTTCAGGGTACAAGCTTAATATGGGGAAGAGCGAGATGTTTGTGGTCCAGGCGAGGGGTCAGGTGAGGCGACTGGGGGAACTGCCGTTTAGAGTGGTAGGGGGCAGTTTTAGGTACTTGGGTATTCAGGTGGTGAGGAATTGAGGCAGGCTTCATAAATTGAACAAGGCCCGGTTGGTGGAACAGATGAAGGAGGATTTCCGGAGATGGGATGCGCTCCCGTTGTCTCTGGCGGGTAGGGTGCAGTTGGTAAAAATGATGGTCCTCCCGAGATTCCTATTTGTTTTCCAATGAACCATGTCCATATGTTCTGGGCATACCCAAAACTGGGGGTTTTGGCAGGGGTTTGCCGATGCCATATCCACGGTATTAAATACGAGGGTGGCAATGAGTCCAGAGGTGGCGATTCTTGGGGTGTCGCAGAATCCGGGAATCCAGGAGGAGAAAGAGGCGGACGTTCTGGTCTTTGCTTCCCTGGTAGCCCGGAGGCACCTATTACTAGCATGAAGGGACTCAAAGCCCCCAAAATTGGAGACCTGGCTTTCGGACATGGCTGGCTTTCTCTGCCTGGAGAAAATTAAGGTCGCCATGAGAGGGTCTCTGTTAGGGTTCGCCCGGAGATGGCAACCATTCGTCGACTTCCTCGCAGAGAATTAATCGTCAGCAGAAGGGAAGGGGAGTTAGGCTCGCGTAGATTAGGGAGGTAAGTAATTGTAGGACCTGTGGGTGTGGGAGGCAGTATTTGTACTATGTTAATATTTTCCTTGTTATGTACATTGTTGATTTTGTTGCTGTTACAATGACAAAGAAATATCTCAATAAAATGTTTATTAAAAAAAAAAACCTTAATTGGAAAAAATTAATTGGGCACTCCAAATTAATAAAAATAAATAAATAAATCTCCTTTACTGTGCCTCTAGTGTAATCGCATCCTTCCTGTAATGTGGTGACCAGAACTGTCTGCAGTGCTCCGGCTGTGGTCTAACTGGTGTTTAATGCAGTTCCAACACACTCTCCCTGTTCTTATATTCTTGGCCCTCGGCTATCAAAGGAAACTGTCCCACCTGCCTTCCTAAGCACTAATAACAGAGAGTGAGAGGCAGGTGAGAGTGACAGAGGGAGAGGAGGTAGCAGAGGGAATGAGAGGCACCAGAGAGAGAGAGGAACACCAGAGGCAGAGAGAGGCTGGAGCGAGAGGAGAGAAAAGAGAGAAATAGTCCAGTAAGTAACAAAAATAAGTAATGGAATTGAGTTCAGACACGGATCTGCATGAACTGACACCACTTTATTGACAGATTGCCAAGGTAGTCACTGTACTTGAATCAATGTTATTCACTTTTGGAATTGAATGAATTAAGGGTCAGATTAACTATATCACCCCAGTATCAGATAGGCCTGTTTAATACAGAACAGGGTTAAACCCAGTGTCCAATATTAGAGGTCTCTGTGGCTGTTGGATGCCTGGTTTCACTGTACAGCTGACAACCCACAGCTTCAGTGAACTCGTCGACCCAGGGTCTGTTTCTAAACCCTCATCACAATAGATTACCTGGTTAGCTATTTATATATGGTCATCATGGTCAGACAGTTAACACAAAGCTCAACCAGAAACGACGGTTCTTCTTTCTACTGATTCCAGTTCCGACAAGGGGTCACAGCATCTCCAGCCCTCAGCTCTGTTACTAGGCTGTCATTGACATGAGCAACAGAGAGACAGCAAGTTGCCTGAGGCTTAAATGGGAAGTTGAAACTTGTGACTCAAAACCAATTGTGTAAGATCTCTGAAAAGATCAGGAATTTTAAAAGATAAATTCTAACCCCAGTGAACAAATTAATGAGTCATAAGACAAAAACTTCAGGTTTTATGACTTTTACTGCAACAAACTAGAAACAACAATGCCTAAACACTATTTTTATAGGGAACGTATCCCTTAAACTATAAACAGAATGATGCCCTTTTACTTTTAACACAATCAAAAATCACACTCCATGGTTACATCGCTGAAGTTGTCACTCAATTCTCCTGGAACCAGCCCAATGTGATTCTTCGTTCCTGTGTTTACTTCCATTCTGTTCCTTTGCCTGACAGGCAAACCTTCACCCCAGAAGTGTCTTTTGCAGTGATGGTTCTCCTGATGATATTCAGGTCCCGATAAGCCAAGTGACTCTTCCAAATCCTGAAGTGTCGTTCGGTTTTTTTCTGCAAGTCTTCATCTAATATCCTGTAAAAGGAATTTACAAATGGAAATTGAGAACAGGCAATTCTAGTTTCCATCCAACACACTCTCCCTCCATTCTCACTCTGTAATATTCATCCTCTTAATAGGACTTTAAACTAAAGATTGGGGGGGAAAGGGAAAGTCAGGGAACCAAGAGGTGAAGTAATCAGTGGGAAGCGTAGCTGCTTAGGAATACAAAAAAGCACAAAAAGACAAAACTCAGGAGAGGTTATGATAGTCCCCATCCCACAAAATATGACACAGTGTATGGAAAGGCTCAGTAAACCAAGGTCCACCACACTAAGAAAACAAAAAGGGACGGTCAATAGAGAATGAAAGGTGCTATATTTAAATGCGCGCAGTGTACGGAACAAGGTAGATGAGCTTGTGGCCCAGATTGTGACTGGCAGGTGTGATGTGGTAGGCATCACAGAGACGTGGTTGCAGGGGGTTCAGGACTGGCATTTAAACATCCAGGGATTCACAACCTATCGAAAAGACAGGGAGGTGGGCAGAGGGGGCGGGGTTGCCTTGTTAATTAGGAATGAAATTAATCAATAGCACTAAACGACATAGGGTCAGATGATGTGGAGTCTGTGTGGGTAGATTTGAGGAACCACAAAGGCAAAAAAAACATAATGGGAGTTATGTACAGGCCTCCTAACAGTGGCCAGGACCGGGGGCACAAAATGCACCACGAAATAGAAAGTGCATGTCAGAAAGGCAAGGTCACAGTGATCATGGGGGACTTCAATATGCAGGTGGACTGGGTAAATAATGCTGCCAGTGGACCCAAGGAAAGGGAATTCATTGAATGTTTACAGGAGGGCTTTTTGGAACAGCTTGTGATGGAGCCCACGAGGGAACAGGCCATTCTGGACTTAGTGTTATGTAATGAGCCAGACTTGATTAAAGATCTTAAAGTAAGGGAGCACTTAGGAGGCAGTGATCATAATATGGTAGAATTCAATCTCCAATTTAAAAGAAAGAAGGTAGAATCAGATGTAAAGGTGTTACAGTTAAATAAAGGTAACTACAGGGGCATGAGGGAGGAACTGACGAAAATCGACTGGGAGCAGAGCCTAGTGGGAAAGACAGTAGAACAGCAATGGCAGGAGTTTCTGGGAGTAATTGATGACACAGTACAGAGGTTCATCCCAAAGAAAAGAAAGGTTATCAGAGGGAGGATTAGGCAGCCATGGCTGACAAATGAAGTTAGGCAATGCATCAAAGCAAAAGAGAAAGCCTATAATGCGGCAAAGAGTAGTGGGAAGTCAGAAGATTGGGAAGGCTACAAAAACAAACAGAGGATAACAAAGAGAGAAATAAGGAAAGAGAGGATCAAATATGAAGGTAGGCTAGCCAGTAACATTAGGAATGATAGTAAAAGTTTCTTTAAATACGTTAAAAACAAACGGGAGGCAAAAGTTGACATTGGGCCGCTCCAAAATGACGCTGGTAATTTTGTGATGGGAGACAAGGAAATAGCTGAGGAACTAAATAAGTACTTTGCGTCAGTCTTCACAGTAGAAGACATGAGTAATATCCCAACAATTCCGGAGAGTCGGGGTAGAGTTGAATATGGTAGCCATATGGTAGAAAGTGCTAGAGAAACTAAGAGGTCTAAAAATTGATAAATCTCCGGGCCCAGATGGACTACATCCTAGAGTTCTAAAGGAGATAGCTGAAGAAATAGTGGAGGCGTTAGTTATGATCTTTCAAAAGTCACTGGAGTCAGGGAAAGTCCCAGAGGATTGGAAAATCGCTGTTGTAACCCCTTTGTTCAAGAAGGGAACAAGGAAAAAGATGGAAAATTATAGGCCAATTAGCCTAACCTCGGTTGTTGGCAAGATTCTAGAATCCATAGTTAAGGATGAGATTTCTAAATTCTTGGAAGTGCAGGGTCAGATTAGGACAAGTCAGCATGGATTTAGTAAGGGGAGGTCGTGCCTGACAAACCTGTTCGAGTTCTTTGAAGAGATAACAAACAGGTTAGACCAAGGCGAGCCAATGGATGTTATCTATCTTGACTTCCAAAAGGCCTTTGATAAGGTGCCTCACGGGAGACTGCTGAGTAAAATAAGGGCCCATGGTATTCGAGGCAAGGTACTAACATGGATTGACGATTGGCTGTCAGGCAGAAGGCAGAGAGTTGGGATAAAAGGTTCTTTTTCGGAGTGGCAACCGGTGACGAGTGGTGTCCCGCAGGGTTCAGTGTTGGGGCCACAGCTGTTCTCTTTATATATTAACGATCTAGATGACGGGACTGGGGGCATTCTGGCTAAGTTTGCCGATGATACAAAGATAGGTGGGGGGGCAGGTAGTATGGAGGAGGTGGGGAGGCTGCAGAAAGATTTAGACAGTTTAGGAGAGTGGTCCAAGAAATGGCTGATGAAATTCAACGTGGGCAAGTGCGAGGTCTTGCACTTTGGAAAAAAGAATAGAGGCATGGACTATTTTCTAAACGGTGACAAAATTCATAATGCTGAAGTGCAAAGGGACTTGGGAGTCCTAGTCCAGGATTCTCTAAAGGTAAACTTGCAGGTTGAGTCTGTAATTAAGAAAGCAAATGCAATGTTGTCATTCATCTCAAGAGGCTTGGAATATAAAAGCAGGGATGTACTTCTGAAGCTTTATAAAGCATTAGTTAGGCCCCATTTAGAATACTGTGAGCAATTTTGGGCCCCACACCTCAGGAAGGACATACTGGCACTGGAGCGGGTCCAGCGGAGATTCACACGGATGATCCCAGGAATGGTAGGCCTAACATACGATGAACGTGTGAGGATCCTGGGATTATATTCATTGGAGTTTAGGAGGTTGAGGGGAGACCTAATAGAAACTTACAAGATAATGAATGGCTTAGATAGGGTGGATGTAGGGAAGTTGTTTCCATTAGCAGGGGAGACTAGGACCCGGGGGCACAGCCTTAGAATAAAAGGGAGTCACTTTAGAACAGAGATGAGGAGAAATTTCTTCAGCCAGAGAGTGGTGGGTCTGTGGAATTCATTGCCACAGAGGGCGGTGGAGGCCGGGACGTTGAGTGTCTTTAAGACAGAAGATGATAAATTCTTGATTTCTCGAGGAATTAAGGGCTATGGAGAGAGAGCGGGTAAATGGAGTTGAAATCAGCCATGATTGAATGGTGGAGTGGACTCGATGGGCCGAATGGCCTTACTTCCGCTTCTATGTCTTATGGTCTTAATTCTCTGAAGGTGCTGATTCAGGCTGACTGACAGATCCCTGCTCACTGCTTCCCATCTTGGAGAGGCCTGAAATTCTACATGCAGACTGCCAGATATAAATATGTCTATCTTACTGAAGTCAAAATGTGTGGAACATACTGACCAGATTCACTTCCTTTCTCTTCAGTTGCTGCAAGTTACCAATGACCCCTCAGAATGAGAAAAGAAATGGAAAGATAAAGTAGGCTTGGAGCGGCTGCTGCCTCTTGTGGGGCATTCCAGAACGAGAGGCAATCGTCTTACGAAAAGCGGTAGCAAATTCAAAACAGTTGCAATTTAAAACAATTTTTTTAAAATTCCAATTAAGGGGCAATTTAGTGTGACCAATCCACCTGCTCTGTACATCTTTGGGTTGTGGGGGTGAAACCTACGCAGACATGGGGAGAAAGTGCAAATTCCACACAGTGACCCGGGCCGGAATCGAACCCAGGTTCTCAGTGCCGTAGACAGCAGTGCTAACCACTGGGCCACAATGCTGCCCTATTCAAAACAGAGTTGAGGAAAAACTGCTTCTCCCAAGGGCTGTGAATATGTGGAATTCATTACCCCAGAGTGTGGTGGAGCTGGGACAGTGAGTAAATTTAGGGAGGAGTTAGACAGATTTTTAATCGGGTTGAAGGGTTCTGAAGAATTTTCAGGACGGTGGAGATAAGGCCAGGATGAGATCAGCCATGATGGAATGGCAGAGCAAACTCGATGGGCCAAATGGCCTAATTCTGCTCCTATATCTCATGAACTTCTGAAAGGGGGAGACATTGATTTGCCCCCAGATGTTGCCCAGAGGAGGAAGTTTTCGTCTGAAACCCATTGTTCAACCTCCACATTGTGACATCACAAAGGAACTCATCCTCTAAATCAGCCAATAGGAATCCATCCGCTCCGCGGTGACGTCACTGCTTTAGAGCACATTCGCCCCCACCCTCTGTTTCCTCTCCCCCAACACTTCCTCGAGACGGTTTCCAGGCAACCGGCTGACAGTTCCGGCCGTCGGTGATCTCCCCACCCCCAGACCCGGGACTGCGCATTTCTCAGGGAGAGGGGAAGCTACGCATGCGTAGTGAGCTCACTTCCGCTGTCCTTACCTCTCAGGAGTTGACCAATGGTAAGACTTGGAGGACCGGAAAGACTCTGCCCCTCCGCCAATCAGAGCTCCCCCATTGTCTCAATCCGGAAGTTGGACATGGAAGTTTCTGCCGAGCAAAGCTGTTGTTCCTCCAACCCTGAGTGAGCTTGAGCTTCACACAGACTGTACCTTCCTCCTGTCTGCAACATCTGTGAGTAAAACACTTTCTTTTCTTCCCCTTTCCATTTCTTATCTCATTCTGATCTTTAATTGGTCACTTGCAGCAACTGGAGGGAAAGGAAGTAAATACAGGGAGGGTGCAGACTCTGCAAAGCTTGGCCCAGGTCTCTCTCTCTCTCTCTTAAAGACATTGACATCCTTTGTTCCCTCAGCTTGACACATTTATTTGGCTAAAAGGATGGTCTCTTTCCTAATTTTCATAATTAAAGGACTGGTTTCTCCAGGAGATGGCTGACATTTAAGGGGTCAGTAAACAGGCCAAATCCAACTCAGCCAATTATTTCCCTGTCGGAATACTCTCCATCATCAGCAAAGTGATGGAAGGAGTCATCAAAGATCCTATTAAGTGGCACTTATTCTGCAATAACATGCTCCTGGATGCTCAGTTTGGGTTCCGCCAGGGTCACTCAGCTCCTGACCTCATTACAGCCTTAGTTGAAACTTGGACGAAATAGCTGAATGCCAGAAGTGAGGTGAGAGTGACTGCCCTTGACATCAAGGCAGCATTTGACTGAGTATGGCATCAAGGAGCCCTAGCTAAACTGGAGTAACTCATAAAGGTTCCTCAGACAGCACCTTCCAAACCTACAACCACTACCATCTAGAAGGACAAGAGCAGCAGATACCTGGGAACCCCACCACCTGGAGGTTCGCTTCCAAGTTGCACACCACCCTGACTTGGCAATATATTGCCGTTCCTTCACTGTCCCTGGGGCCCAACATCCTGGAATTTCCTCCCTAACAGCACAGGGGATGTAGGACAGCATGGTGGAGCAGTGGTTAGCGCTGCTGCCTCACGGCGCCGAGGTCCCAGGCTCAATCCCAGCTCTGGGTCACTGTCCATGTGTAGTTTGCACACTCTCGCTGTGTTTGCGTGGGTTTCGCCCCCACAACCCAAAGATGTGCAGGGTAGGTGGATTGGCCATGCTAAATTGCCCCTTAATTGGAAAAAAATGAATTGGGTCCTTTAAATTTATAAAAAACATTTTTTTTTTAAAAACAGCACAGGGGATGTACCTACACCTCAAGGACTGCAGCAGTTCAAGAAGGCAACTCACCACTACTTCGGAAGAGCAACTGGGGATAGGCAATAAATGCTGGCCTGACCAGCATTGTCCACATCCCATAAATTAATTTTAAAATATTTAATATCGGACAGAGATATGTCCAGTGTTGTTATATAGTATGTATTATAGATATTATTGATGGTGCTGTAATAAAATACATGTATTATTAGTTCTAGTTTTGTAATATAGTACTGTACCTACATTATATATTTCCAGTCATACAGTCATTGCAGCACTGACAGAATCCATTTGGTAACTCAAGTCAATGCTGACTCTCTGTACAGCAATCCAGTGAGTCCCATTCCCCCTCGATATCCCTGTTCCCCTGCAAGTTTATTTTCTTCAAGTGACTATCCTATTTTATTTTAAATTATTGATCATCTGGACTTCCACAACTCTTGTGGGCAGTGAGTTCCCTGTCATGACCACTCCATGACTAAATACAATTCTTCCTCAGAATTTCCCTATCTCTAATCAGTAAATGTACTTATATGGAGATTCTCTACTCTTGTACAGGTTTTAGTGAGTTTAGAGTTGTTGATCACCTTCAGGAGAATTGGGAGGGGCAATATTAGATACAGCAGAGTGAGAATGGAGGGAGAGAGTGTGGGATGGAGAATTAGAGCATTTCAGGGAAAGAGAGAGGAAAGAATGTTCGCTAGAAACTAGAATTGTCTGTTCTGAATTTCTATCCTGTACTGACAATGATTACTATTGTAAAATCTGTTTACAGGAAGTTCGAACAAGAGGAGTTCGAGGGCAATATCCCAAACTAAATATCACGTCAAGAACTGACTGAGTCACTCAATTCGTGGGATCATCAGCCTCTGACTCTAGAAGGAGAAATGTTTGTCTATTCTGTCTGCTTCAAGAGATTTTAATCATCAGTGTGTCTGGAAAAGCACTGAGACACACACCCGTGTGAGACTGTTACAGAGCACTGACTGTGGAAAGAGCTTTAACCAGTGACCCAGCCTGAAAAAATAATACACCATTCACAACAGGGAGAGACTGTATCGGTGTTCTGTGTGTGGATGAGGCTTCAACTGATCATCCAACGCGGTGAGGCGCAAGATCACCCGGACCATGGAGAAACCATGGAAATGTGAGGATTGTGGGAAGGGATTCAAAGGCCCATACGGGCTGGAAAGGCATCAACGCAGTCACACTGGAGAGTGGCCGTTCACCTGCTCTCGGTGTGAAAAGGGATTCACTGACATTGGCAGCCTGTGGAAACACGAACGAGTTCACACTGGGCAGAGACCATTCACCTGCTCTCAATGTGAAAAGGGATTCACTGACATTAGCAACCTGCAGAAACACGAACGAGTTCACACTGGAGAGAGACCGTTCACCTGCTCTCAGTGTGAAAAGGGATTCACTGACATTGGCAACCTGCGGAAACACGAACGAGTTCACACTGGGGAGAGGCCTTTCACCTGCTCTGACTGTGGGAAGGGATTCATTCGGTTATCCCACCTGGAGACACACCATCGAGTTCACACCAGGGAGAGGCCGTTCACCTGCACTGTGTGTGAGAAGGGATTCACTCAGTTACCCAGCCTGCAGAGACACCAGAGAGTTCACACCGGGGAGAGGCCATTCATCTGCACTGTGTGTGATAAGGGATTCACTCGGTTACCCCACCTGCAGAACCACCAGCGAATTCACACAGGGGAGAAGCCGTTCATCTGCTCTGTGTGTGATATGGGATTCACTCAATTATCCACCCTGCGGAAACACAATGTCACTCACACCAAGAGCAGGCCCTTTAAATGCTCTGACTGCAGGAGGGGTTTCAAGAGCTCTCAGCTACTGATGTCCCACCAGCGCGTTCACTCTGAGGAGAGACCGTTCAGCTGCTCTCACTGCTCAAAGAAGTTTAGAACCTCATCCAACCTGATGAAACACGAGCGAGGTCACACTGGGGAGAGCCCGTTCACCTCTCCGACTGGGAAAAGCTTCACTCAGTCATCACTTGCTGAGCCACAATGTCACTCACACCAATGAGAGACCCTTTAAATGCTCCGACTGTGGGAGTGGGTTTAAAAGCTCTCAGGTACTGATGGAACACCAGCGCATTCACACTGAGGAGAGACCGTTCAGCTGCTCTCACTGCACAAAGAGATTTCAAACATCATCCACATTGCGGAGACACCAGCAAGTTCACACTGGAAAGAAGCCATTCACCTGCTCTCACTGTGAGGAGGGATTCACTCAGTCGTTCAACAGGCTGAGACACCAAAGGGTTCACAAATGATAACAGGTTAGATTCTGCTGTTATTCCTGCTGTTAACCACATCCAGGACTGAACCTGGAATGGGTGTAGGGATTTGCCTCCTCGTCAACTCCTCCTGGTGCTCGGACGTGGTGATCCTGGTGAACTACTGCTGCCCGGACCAGGAATACCCGACTGTGAAGTACCGTCCAGACTACCTTCCACGGAGTTCACTTCGGCCATCATCACGGCGGTCTACATCCCACCCCAGGCAGAAGTGAAGAAGGCGCTTGATGAATTGTAACCGCTATAAATAACAATAAAGCAGAATACCTGGCGGCCATGTTCATCGTGGACGGTACTTTAAGCAGGTCAACCTCAAGTGTACTGCCAAAATTCCACCAACACATCTCCTGTCCTGACAGGGACCCCAACATCCTTGACCACTGCTACACAAACATCGAGGGCGTCTGATGATCCATCCCCTGACTGCACTTCGGAAAATCGGACCACAATACGGTGCTCCTTCTCCCGGCATACAAGCAGAAATTTAAGCGGGAGAATCCTTTTAAGAAGGTTGGTGCAACGGAAGAGCTCCTACGCGACTGCTTGGAGTCAGTGGACTGGACCATATTCAAGAACAAGGGAAGCACGGTAGCAGAAGTGGATAGCACTATGACTTCACAGCGCCAGGGTCCTAGGTTTGGTTCCCTGCTGGGTCGCTGTCTGTGCAGAGTCTGCACGTTCTCCCTGTTTCTGCGTGGGTTTCCTCGGGTGCTTCGGTTTCCTCGCACAGTCTAAAGACTTGCAGGTTGGGTGGATTGGCCATGATAAATTGCCTTTGTGACCAAAAAAGGTTAGGAGGGGTTATTGGGTGACAGGGATAGGGTGGAAGTGAGGGCTCAAGTGGGTCGATGTAGACTCGATGGGCCGAATGGCCTCCTTCTGCACTGTATGTTCTATGTTAACTCCGCAGCCAACCTAGACGAGTATGCCAGCACCGTCACAGACTTCATCAGTAAATGTGTAGAAGATTGCGTGCAAAAGAAGGTAGTCTGTACATTACCCAACCAGAATCCATGGTTTAATTGGGAGATTCACTCCCGACTGAAGGTGCTCAAGGCAGGCAACCCTGACCTATTCAAGAAATCTATATATGACCTCCGCAAAGCCAACAGGGACTCCCAAGTGACAATACCAAACTAATCTAGAGTCGCAGACTAACGACTGGGACTCTCATTGGTTGTCCCAGGTCGTGCACCCAGATCCTGCGCTGACCCACTGGCAGGTGTGTTTGCGGACATCCTCAATCTCTCCCTCCTCCGTTCCAAGGTTCCCATCTGCTTCAAGAAGACCACCATCATACCAGTTCCGAAGAAGAACCAGGCAACGTGCCTCAATGGCTATCATCCGGTGGCCTTGACATTGATCATTATGAATTGCTTCGAGATGTTGGACACATCAACTCCATACTCGCAGCATTCCTTGATCCACTGCAATTCGCATACCGCCACAACCGGTCCACAGCAGATGCCATCTCCCTGGCCCTATACTCACCCCCGAAGCATCTCGACAACAAGGACTCCTACGTCAGACTCCTACGTCAGACTCCTATTCATTGACTACAGCTCTGCCTTCAACAGGGGCAGCACGGTAGCCTTGTGGATAGCACAATTGCTTTTTATAAAGACAAACAATAGCCTTCATTTCTATACATTAATTAAGTTGGGCAACACGGTAGCATTGTGGATAGCACAATTGCTTCACAGCTCCAGGGTCCCAGGTTCGATTCCCGGATTGGGTCACTGTCTGTGCGGAGTCTGCACATCCTCCCCGTGTGTGCGTGGGTTTCCTCCGGGTGCTCCGGTTTCCTCCCACAGTCCAAAGATGTGCAGGTTAGGTGGATTGGCCATGATAAATTGCCCTTAGTGTCCAAAATTGCCCTTGGTGTTGGGTGTGGTTACTGGGTTATGGGAATGGGGTGGCGGTGTTGACCTTGGGTAGGGTGCTCATTCCAAGAGCCGGTGCAGACTCGATGGGCCGAATCGCCTCCTTCTGCACTGTAAATTCTATGAAAAACCATAATCCCAGCCAAGCTCATATAAGAACTCCAAAACTTCGGACTAGGCTCCTCCCTCTGCAACTGGATCCTCGACTTTCTGACCCATAGACCACAATCAGTAAAGATAAACAACACCTCCTCCACAATGGTTCTCAATTCAGGAGCCCCGCAAGGCTGCACTGCCTATACACACACACGACTGCATGGCAAAGTTTGGCTCCAAATCCATCCACATGTTTGCTGATGACACAACTGTAGTGGTTCGGATCACGAACATCTCCACGATAGTCCTCTATACCGGGGCCCCACAAGGCTGCGTACTTGGCCCCCTACTACACTCGTTATACACACACGACTGTGTGGCAAAATCTGCTCCCGCTCCATCTACAAGTTTGCTGATGGCACGACGTCATGGGTCGGATATCAAACAACGATGAGACAGAGTCCAGGAGGGAGATAGAGAACCTAGTGGCATGGTGTAATGACAACAATCTCTTCCTCAATGTCAGCAAAACTAAGGAGCTGGTCATTGACTTCAGGAAGCGAAGTATCGTACACACCCCTGTCTGCATTAATGGGGCTGAGGTGGAGATGGTTAGCAGCTTCAAATTCCGAGGTGTGCACATCACCAGCATTCTGTCCTGGTCCACCCACATCGACGCTATGACCAAGAAACATATACTTAGGAAACTAAGGAAATTCAGCATGTCCACACCGATTGCCACATGGGCGGCACGGTAACACTGTGGTTAGCATTGTTGCTTCACAGCGCCAGCGTCCCAGGTTTGATTCCCGCTTGGGTCATTGTCTGTGCAGAGTATGCATGTTCTCCCCGTGTCTGCGTGGGTTTCCTCCGGGTGCTCCAGTTTCCTCCCACAAGTCCCGAAGGACGTGCTTGTTTGGTGAATTGGACATTCTGAATTCTCCCTCAGCGAACCCAAACAGGCGCGAGAGTGTGACGACTAGGGGATTTTCACAGTAACTTCATTGCAGCGTTAATGTAAACCTACTTGTGACAATTATGAAGATTATCATTGACTTTTACCAATTATTACAGGTGCACCAACTTTTACAGGTGCACCATAGAAAACATCTTATCTGGCTGCATCACAGCTTGTGTTATGGGCCAGGGTTCAGAAAACTCCAAAGTATATCATGGAGTTCACCTGACCTACAATTGTTTATTGATTTTGGTTCCGATGAGCACAGGGCCTGCCTTTCAGGTGTTATTCAACAGAGGCCTTAAGCACTTTTAATCAAAACAAGCTTTATTCTACGAATTTAGTTAACATTTTTATAAACACACACAGTAAGCATTTTTATAACTTACAAACATAAATACCCCACACAGCTACAGTAATCTATGTATAACCCTTAATAAATTCCCCCCTTTAACTGTTCCAATTTAATAACAAGATCCCATAAACCAGTACCTCCTTTTCAAAGGTATGTCCCAGCACACAGCACTCACTCTTGTTTCCTTTCCAAAACAGCAGGTTGGAATTCCTTCCAGAAAGCAATTATTTCTTTTCAAGTTATCAAGTCTGGAAACAGCTTTTAAAATGAAGATCGCAAGACAGGCCAAAATACTCCTGTTTCTGCGTACAGCAGCCAAAAATGTGAAAGCGAAAGCAAAAATCTCAGAGCCACAAAACAGCCCCAAACCAAAGTGAAAGTAAATCCAACTCCCAGAGCCACAGCCCAGCTCCACCCACACAATGACATCACTGAAGCCATGTGATAAGACAAAAACATTTCTTAAAGGGACACTCCCATGAAACTTGGTATGGCAACTGCTCAGCCCAAGACTAAGAAACTACAGAGAGTTGTGAACACAACACAAACCCGCCTCCCATCCATTGACTCTGTCTACACCTCCCGCTGCTTTGGGAAAGTGGGCAGCATAATCAAAGACCCCCCCACCAAGGTTATTCTCTTTTCCAATCTCTTCCATTGGGCAGGGGTTACAAAGTCTGAGATCTCGCAATAACAGATTCTAAACAGCTTCTTCCCCACTGTTACCAGACTCCTGAATGACCCTTTTTTTGGACTAAACTGATCTCTCCACACATTTTCTCTACTGAGTAGCACTACACTCCGTATGCTTCACCCGATGTCTATGTGTTTATATTGTGTATTTATCATATGTCCTATGTTTTTTCATGTATAAAATTATCTGTCTATATTGTACGCAGAACAATACGTTTCACTGTACCTCGGTGCACATGAATAAATTTAATCAGATCAAACTTTCTTCATTCTGACACTTGGTGAAGTGGGAGGGTCGGAGGGTTTCTTTCTGCTGGATTGGCCGGTCTCACGACTTTGCTTCCAGTGGGCTGATGCTCTTTGAGCCTGGGGGAGAGCATGTTTCCACTGGAATGATCCACAAAGGCTGGAGTACATTTATTTTATCCTGGAGAGTAAATAGTGTTATTCCCCCGCTACAGGTGGATGTAAAAGAAACCAACTGGGTATTTACAACTATCGACAATGCTTTCATGGTCATCAATGACTTTTAATTCCAGATTTTTAATTAATTTAAATTCCACTATCTGTGGAACCTGGATCACTATTGCATTATCCTGGGTCTCTGGATTACTCGTCTGGCTATTGTTTTCCAAGATGTGTTTTGTGAGAGATGAAGTCACTATAGCCAATACGTGAGCTGTTTTCGAGTTGTTTCTTTTACGTCCTGTACTTTCCCACTAACTTACGGACAAAACAGCAGCACCTGTACTGTGTATAAACGTGTGTTATTGTAACTACTTGAGATGCTTCGGTTCGCTGAAGCATTCCCTGCATGTTTGTAATAAAGATTCCTAAACTTTACCCAACTCTAGACTCCGAGTGACATTTGTCCCCAAACAACCTGGTGTCAGGAACAGGATCCACTGACGGCTCTGATTAAAGGAAAGTCCCCGTGGACAGCAGATACCGGGGTGAGTATTGTTTGTTTTATACCACTCGTGTTTAGTTCAGTCTGACTGACCACTGGGGACTCCTCAGAACCTCAGGGAGCTGTTTCTGGTCTGTTTCTTTGACATCCATTCAATGCAATTTCAATAACTGGAACATTTCAGGCAGGGAATTGTCGGTTTTACACCAAGGATATGTTTGGGGGCGATGTTGAAGTCCCCGTGACCGAGAGGGTTTTGTAGCTGCCAAAATATGAGGGGATAAAGCCGTACGGGAGGTGAAACAGAAAGAGTTAGGCAGTTGGACAGAGTTTGGCATGTGTTCAGAGGTCCCAGATAGGGGTCAGCCAGCATCATCACATCGATGGATCTGCACAGAAAAGGTCCAACCAGATGGAACTTATAAGGCCAAGGTGAGGTCAGTGACGCGGGAATTTGAAGAAGTCTTAGGAGAGAAAGAGGTCAGAGTGGACTCGCCCACAGCGGGAAAGGTAATTTTGAAATTTCTTTGGCCCTTTTTGTGACATTTTCTCGGAACTTAAAGTCAAGAAACATAAAAGCTGCATTTGCGCTGGGGGATCACCTCCAGAGGGCAGTGTTTCTACAACCTCCTACGGTGCCAGATGTAGATGGAAGACTTTAAAGTTCAATAAGTTTGTCTATGTTTTGAGCCATGTTTCAGAGTGTATGGTACTTCTCAGATCAGTTTTGTCCAGGTCGGGTTGTCCCTACCTGAAGGCAGAAGCTGCCGTGCTTTATTGGTAACAAGGCAGGAAACTCTCGGGCATCTTTATGATGCATGTTGATGACTGCCTATGTGGTGGTACTAGTGAGTTCCAAAACAATGTTACTGACAGGATCAGAACAACATTTAAGGTTAAAGCCAGGCTTCTCGGACCTTTAAATAAATTGGATTGGAAATCGGGCAGTGTGGGTCTGATGTGACTTTACATCAACAATCTCAGGGAGACAGTATGAACCCTGTCACAGTCAATGGGGCCGGGGCCTCACAGAAAGATGAAGGTGTTTCCAAAGCTGGGACTGAGCTGCTGCAAAGTTGAATTGACGAATGGGGCACACAGGCAAGGCCGGATACAAGTTTTGATGTCTTCGAGCTGAGTTCTGTAATGAAACGTCCAGAGGTCGAGAATATTTAACGGGCAAACAAAACATTAAAAAATACAAGATGGAGAAATGTGTGCTGAAATTTCCATCTTTGGGTGAGCTGCAAAATATAAAATGGATTTTTTTAGTGATGCCTCACTCGGATGAGCCTGGCTCAGTGTCTGTACACTGAGTGATGTTTAAAAATCTCTTTCAGCAGAAGGACAGATAAACATTTCTCATTCTAAATTCAAAGGTCGATGATATTCAGCTGCCATGAATCGAGTGACTCTGTCACATCTTGATGTGATGTTTGGTGTGAAATTTCTGTCTGTAACTCCTCCCCTTCTAATGTCCTGTAAAAGGACTTTACAAAAGCCATCACTCTTAGTGCAGGATACCCAAACAGAATGTGAAATTCAATCCTATTGTAAGGTCTGGGTTTGGCTCCAATTTGAATTGTAACACTCAGACTATGTTGTGAAAGTTACCTGCAGCTCCTGACTAATTACAGACCATTCCAGGTACAAGAATATTGTCACAGAATTTATTAAGTTAATTGTAATAAGTACAAAATCACAATAATTAACAAAGGCAGTGGATCAGTCCGTTCACTCTGGATCACCAGCTCTCAGCTTCCAGGTGACTGTGGAGCTGTCTCTTGTTCTGTTGACTGAAGTCTATCCTCTTTCTTCATGTTGTGTTGTGCACCGAGCTCCAGAGAATTGTAGCTCATTAACCCTTTCTAGTACCTACCTCTACGCATGGCTGGTCGTTTCCTGTGGTTCTGATTGGCCCAAGCAGCCCATGATCAGTCCCTGATTGGTTAAATGGGGCACGATCAATGTCTGATTGGTCTCTGAAGGATATCGGTCACCTTGCTGATGTGTGATGTCAGTTTCTCAAGTGGTGTCACTTCCTCATGATTAATATTCGTCAGGCTCATCGTCCTAACTGATGCCTAAAGTCACCCATGATTATTGTGGTACATTAATTACAAGCCTTATTTAATACTTCCTGTATACTCTAACTACAATGTAACTACTGTTAGGAGGCCCATTAACTACTCACACAAGAGACCTTGTAACTTATTAGTTCTTATCTTGAGCAAAGCTGATTCCACACCCTGAACTTTCAGGCTAAGTTGATCTCTCAGTACTGAACTAATGTAATCCTTAATGAACAGGAGCAATCCCATCATCTTTTCCGAGCTTCATGCATTCCAATATGTCAAATACCCTTCAACATTTAGATTCCAGCCTTGGTCACCTTTCAAACAAGTCTCTGTAATGTCTATCAGGACACACATTTATCTCTATCCGTGCTGACAATTCTTTTTTTAAAATTTAGAGTACCCAATTCATTTTTTCCAATTAAAGGGCAATTTAGCGTGGCCAATCCACCTAGCCTGCACATCTTTCAATTGTGGGGGTGAAACCCACGCAAACACGGAGAGAATGTGCAAACTCCACATGTCAGTGACCCAGAGCCAGGATTGAACCTGGGACCTCGGCGCCGTGAGGCAGCACTGCTAACCACTGCGCCACCGCGCTGCCCCATCTGCGCTGACAATTCATCCAAACTCTGTCAAATGCTGCGTGCATTTTCAATCCATTTTCAGGGGTTCAGTAATCCAATAGGGATTTCAAGTGAAACCTCTTCATCCAGTGGGTGGTGAGAATCTGGAACTCGCTACCACAGTGAATGGTTGAGGTGAATAGCATGAATACGCCTGAACAGCTGTATCTTGACGAGAAAAAGCAATAGAAGGATATGTTGATGGGGGAGATGAAGAGGGGTGGGTGGAGGCTCATGTGGAACATAAATACTGACAGAGACCAATTGAGCCGACTGGCCTGGCCCTGTGCTGTAGACTCAATGGAACCGAGACAAATGTATTTATTTTAGATCCACCTGATAAAACATTTTCTTGGGATGTAGGCATCACTGGCTGGGTCAGCATTTGTTACCCATTCATAATTGCCCTTGAACTGAGTGGCTTGCTCGGTCATTACAGTGGGGGACAGTTAAGAGTCAACCACATCTGTGTGGCTCTGGAGTCACGTGTGGGCCAGACAGGGTAAGGATGGCAGATTTCCTTCACTAAAGGACATTAGTAAAACAAATGGGTTTTTACAACAATCAACAACGATTTCATGGTCTTCATTAGACTTTTAATTCCAATTTTTGATTGAATTCAAATTTCACCATCTGTCCTGGTGGGATTCGAACCCCAGAATAATTCCTGGGTCTCTGGATTACTCGTCCAGTGGCAATACCACTAGGCCACTGCTTCCCCCATACTATCCAGGATAAAATAAACACAAAGCCGTGAGACTGTCCAGAATGTACCTGTTGTGTAGAACCTTGGTCAGACCGCAGCTGGAGGACTGTGTGCAGTTTTACTGCCCTTGTCGCCAGAGGGAAAGGGCAACAAAGGTTCACCAGACTTGTTCCGGGGATGGCAGGACTGCCCTTAGAGGAGAGATTGGGGAAACCTGGCCTGTGTTCTCTAGAGTTTCAAAAAATGAGAAGTGACCTCAATGAAACCTACAAAATCCATAAAGGAATAGACAGGGTGGGTACAGGTGAGATGTTTCCCCTGGTTGGAGAGTCTGGAACCAGGGGACACAATTTCAAAATAAGGGGGAAGCCACTTAGGACTGGTCTCGGAGGAGACATTTCTTTACTCAGAGGGTTGTGAATCTTTGGAATTCTGTACCCCAGAGGGCTGTGCAAGCTCAGTCACTGAGTGTGTTTAAAGCAGAGACTGACAGATATCTAAATACCAATAACACAAAGGGATATGGGGATAGTGTGGGGGGAAAGGCATTGAAGTGGTTGATCAGCCATGATCGTATTGAATGGTGGAGCAGGCTCGATGGGCTGAATGGCCAAGTCCTGCTCCCATGTTCCAATGTTGCAAAGGTAGGTAGGTAAGTAAATTGTGAAGGGGACATAAGGAGATTACGAAGGGATATAGATAGGTTACGTGAGTGGGAAAAGATCTGGGAAATGGAGAACAACGTGGGAAAATGTGAAATTTTCCATGTTGGCAGAAACAATAAAAAAGCTTTTTATCGAAATGGTGAGAGATTGCAGAGCTCTGAGATTCAGAGGGATCTGGATGTCCAAGAGCATGAATCACAAAAGGAGAGTATACAGGTACAGCAAGTAATTAGGAAAGCTAATAGAATGTTATTGTTTATTGTGGGGGAATTGAATACAAAAGTAGGTTATGCTTCTGTTCGCATGAATGAATCCAAAAGAATCCCTCGACATTCAGGTCTGCTTCAAACATCACAGTTTATTGTTGTAACGCCGGCGGGGAGTAAGCCTCTGGGCAAAGGCAGATACCTCTCCACTGAACAAAGGGAATCATCATCATTTATACAATTTCAAATAGTTAGTCAGCCCAACTCAGCCGGACACGACCCAATCACAATGATTATAGGTTGCACACATTGACTGGTAGATCCAATGAAAGTGGTTACTGGGCAGCAGGGAACTGAGTGATCAGCTCATGGACAGCTAGGAGGTTACTCATGAACTCATGATGCCTTCCAGACCCCCTCATCGACCGTCCTTGGGTCTTGAGTATACATAACTCCCTTATCTTAACCTTGTTACTGGCTGGTACCATTGTCAGAATTCCATAAGAGCATCCCCCTTTGTGAGAAAGAGAGAGAGAGCTGACTGGTGGTGATTTAATCTGAGGGTCACCACACCTCAGATGAGGAGCAATGCTGAGGAGGCAGGGCCTTCATGGATGACCTCAGCCGGTACGGAGTAGAACCCACGCTGTTGGTGTCGCTCAGTATCACAAACCAGCCATCCAGCCAACTGAGCTAACTAATCCCCTGAAATATTAGTTATTGCCTGTCTCCCATCACACCATTTAATGTTGTTTCTCAGTCCATGTCAGACAACCTGCCCCATAGCTTGATAATTTTCTTCTGCGAGAAACACAGAGATAAATTAAACAAAAGATCCATGTACCCTCCATTGCCCATCACCATGGCAAGGTGGCATGTTTTAAGGGGATCCAAACAGAAATGGGAAGGAAACAGCTTCCAACTTCCAAACCAACTTTCAATCTGTGATCCTTATGAAATTTGAAACCAGGTATCCGCAACAAGGCTCAAAGAGCGTCAGCCCACTGGAGTCAAAGTCGTGAGACCAGCCAGTCCAGCAGAGGAAACACGCCAACCATTCCCATTGACCAACTGTCAGAATGAACAAAATGCAGTCCTGGATGTAATTGAGAGTAGCAACACTAACAGCAGAATCCAACCCCTGTAATCACTTGTTAACTTGTTTGTGTCTCAGCAGTTGCGATGAATCACGGAATCCCTTCCCACATTCAGAGCAGGTGAACGGCCTCTCCCCAGTGTGAACTTGCTGGTGTCTCTGTAGGTTGGATAACCGAGTGAATCCCTTCCTACAATGAGAGCAGGCGAATGGCTTCTCCCCAGTGTGAACGCGACGGTGTGCCCGCAGGTTGGATAACAAAGTGAATGTTTTCCCACACTGAGCACAGGTGAATGGCTTCTCACCAGTGTGAACGCACTGGTGTGTCTGCAGGTGGGATAAGCGAGTGAATCCCTTCCCACACTGGGAGCAGGTGAACGGTCTCTCCCCAGAGTGAACTCGCTGGTGTGGCTGCAGGTTATCGAACCGAGTGAATCCTTTCCCACACTGAGAGCAGGTGAACAACCTCCCCCCTCCCCCCCCCCCCCCCCCCCCAGTGTGAGTTCACTGGTGTATCTGCAGGCTGATCAACTGAGTGAATCCCTTCTCACGCTGGGAGCAGGTAACCGGCCTCTCCCCTGTGTAAACTCGCTGGTGTCTCTGCCGGTTGGATGAGGAAATAAATCCCTTCCCACACAGAGGTGCCAAAATGTGGAGCGTAGGGGCTTTTCAGAGTAACTTCATTGCAGTGTTAATGTAAGCCTACTTGTGACAATAAAGATTATTGAAACAAAGAGGTCGCAAATTCAAAACAGAGCTGAAGAGAAACTGCTTCTCCCAAAGGGCTGTGAATCTGTGGAATTCACTACCCCAGAGTGCGGTGGACCTGGGACAGTGAGTAAATTTAGGGAGGAGTAAGACAGATTTTTAATCGGGTTGAAGGGTTCTTCTCGATGGGCCAAATGGCTAATTCTGCTCCTGTATCTTATGACCTTATGAAAGGGGGAGACATTGATTTGCTCCCAGATGTTGTCCAGGGGAGGATGTTTTAGTCTGAAACTCATTGTCCAACCTCCACATTGTAACATCACAAAGGAGCTCGTCCTCTTAATCAACCAATAGGAATAAGCCCGCTCCGCCGTGACGTCACTGCCCAGCGCGCAGATGCGGGAGCCCCGCCCGCACTCATTGTTTTCCTTCCCCCACATCCTCGAGACAAAGTTTCCAGGCAACAGGCTGACAGTTCCGCCCGTCAGTGTGTCCCTTCCCCACCACTAATACGGGATTGCGCATGTCTAAGGGAAGGGGAATCTGCGCATGTACAGGGGAGCTCACTTCCGCTGACCTTTTGCTGAGGTAACCAATAGGAAGACTGGAGGACCGGAAGGACTCTGCTCCTCCGCCAATCAGAGCTCCCCCATTGTCTCAATGCGGAAGTTGGACATGGAGGTTTCTGCCGTGCAAAACTGTTGTTCCTCCGACCCGAAATAAGCTTGAGCTTCACACAGACTGAACCTTCCTCCTGTCTCAAACATCTGTGAGTAAAGCACTTTCTTTTCTCCCTCTTTCCGTTTATTGTCTTCAATTGGTGATTTGCAGCAACTGAAGGGAAAGGAAGTGAATCCAGAGAGGGTGCAGACCCTGGAAAGCTTGGCCCAGGTCTCTCTCTCTCTCTCTCACTCAAAGACATTCACATCCTTTGCTCTCTCAGCTTGACACATTTATTTCTCTGGCTAAAAGGATGGTCTCTTTCCTAATGTTCACAATTAAAGGTCTGGTTTCCCCAGGAGATGAAGGACATTTAAGGGCCAATCCAACACAGCCAATTACTTCTGGAGGTCTACTGTCCATCATCAACAAAGTGATGGAAGGAGTCATCAAAGTTGCCATTAAGTGGCAATTATTCTGCAATAACCTGTTCTTGGACGCTCAGTTTGGGTTCCGCCAGGGTCACTCAGCTCCTGACCTCATTACAGCCTTAGTTAAAACTTGGACGAAAGAGTTGAATGCCAGAAGTGAGGTGAGAGTAACTGCCCTTGACATCAATGCAGCATTTGACCGTGTATGGTATCAAGGAGCCCTAGCTAAACTGGAGTCAATGGGAATCTCCACTGGTTTGAGTCATACCTGGCACAAAGGAAGATGGTTGTCGTGATTGGAGGTCAATCATCTCAGCTCCAGGACATCATTGTTGGAGTTCCTCAGGACAGTTTCCTCAGCCCAACCATCTTCAGCTGCTTCATCAATGATCTCCCTTCCATCATAAGGTGAGAAGTGGTGATGTTTGTGGATGACTGCACAATGTTCAGCACCATTCTCAACTCCTCAGATAATGAAGCAGTCCATGTCCAAATTCAGTAAGACCTGGACAATATCCAGGCTTGGCCTAATAAGTGGCAAGTTACATTCGTGCTACACAAGTGCCAGGCAATGACCATCTCCTACAAGAGAGGATCTAACCACCACCCCTTGACATTCAGTGGCATTTTCATTGCTGAATCCCCCACAACCAACATCCTGGGGGTTACCATTGATCAAAACTGAACTGGACGAGCCATATTAATACTGTAGCTCCCAGGGCAGGTCAAAAGCTGGGAATCCTACAGTGAATAACACACCACCTGATGCCCCAAAGCTTGTCTACCAGACATCTACAAGCACAAGTCAGGAGTGTAATGGAATACGCTCCACTTTGCTGGATGAGTGCAGCTCCAACAACACTCAAGATGCTCGACACTATCCAGGACAAAGTAGCCTGATTGATTGCGTCGCCTTCCACAAACATTCAAACCTTCCACCACCGACAAACAGTAGCAGCTGTGTGTACCATGTCCAAGATACACTGCAGTAACTCATAAAGGTTCCTCAGACAGCACCTTCCAAACCCACAACCACTACCATCTAGAAGAACAAGAGCATCAGATACCTGGGAACCTCACCACCTGGAGGTTCATTTCCAAGTTACACACCACCCTGACTTGGAAATATATTGCTGTTCCTTCACTGTCCCTGGGGCAACATTCTGGAATTCCCTCCCTAACAGCACAGGGGATGTAGGGCAGCATGGTGGAGCAGTGGTTAGCGCTGCTGCCTCACGTCGCCAAGGTCCCACATTCGATCCCGGCTCTGGGTCACTGTCCGCGTGGAGTTCGCACACTCTCCTTGTGTTTGCGTGCGTTTCGCCCCCACAACCCAAAGATGTGCAGGGTAGGTGGATTTGCCATGCTAAATTGCCCCTTAATTGGAAAAAATGAATTGGGTACTTTAAATTTATAAAAAACAATTTTAAAAAAAAAAACAGCACAGGGGATGTATCTACACCTCAAGGACTGCAGCAGTTCAAGAAGGCAGCTCACCACTACTTCGGAAGGGCAACTGGGGATGGGCAATAAATGCTGGCCTGACCAGCATTGTCCACATCCCATAAATTAATATTTTAATATTTAATATTGGACAGAGATATGTCTAGTGTTGTTATATGGTATGTATTGTAGATATTGTTGATGGTTCTGTAATAAAATACATCTATCATTATTTCTAGTTTTGTGATATAGTACTGTACCTACATTATATATTTCCAGTCATTTCCCTATCTCTAATCAGTAAATGTACTTATATGGAGATTCTCTACTCTTGTACAGGTTTTAGTGAGTTTAGATTTGTTGATCAGCACCTTCAGGAAAATTGGGAGGGAAAGTAAGTGAATACAGTCTGTATATTACACACATTTTTCATCCAGTAATATAGACATATATCTGTCTGGCAGCCTGCATGAAGATTTTCAGGTTTCTGTGTCCAGGACAGGAAGCAGTGACTTAGATTTGTCAATCAGCCTGAATCAGCACCTTCAAGAGCATTGGGAGGGTGAACATTAGATACAGCAGAGTGAGAATGGAGGGAGAGTGTGTGGGATTGAGATTTAGACCATTTCACGAAAAGAGAGAGAGGGGAATGAATGTTCGATAGAAACTAAAATTGTCTGTTCTGAATTTCTATCCTGCACAGACGATGATTACTATTGTAAAATCTGGTTACAGGAAGTTCGAAGAGGAGTTCGAGGCTGATATCTCAAACTAAATATAACGTCAAGAACTGACTGAGTCACTCAATTCTTGGGATCATCTGCCTTTGAATCTAGCAGGAGAAATGTTTGTCTATTCTGTCTGCTTCAAGAGATTCCCGTAACAGCCTCCCCGAATAGGCGCTGGAATGTGGCGACTAGGGGCTTTTCACAGTAACTTCATTGAAGCCTACTTGTGACAATAAGCGAGTTTCATTTTTCATTTTAAACATCAGTGTGTCTAGAAAAGCACTGAGACAGACACACACACAGACCCGTGTGAGGCTGTTACAGAGCACTGACTGTGGAAAGAGCTTTAAGCAGTGACACAGCCTGAAAAAATACTGCATCATTCACAGCAGGGAGGGACTGTATACGTGTTCTGTGTGTGGACGAGGCTTCAACTGATCGTCCAACGTGGTGAGACGCAAGATCACCCGCACCATGGAGAAACCATGGAAATGTGAGGATTGTGGGAAGGGATTCAAAGGCCCGTACAGGCTGGAAAGGCATCAAAGCAGTCACACTGGAGAGAGGCCTTTCACCTGCTCTCAGTGTGATAAGGGATTCACTGACATTGGCAGCCTGCGGAGGCACGAACGAGTTCACACTGGAGAGAGGCCTTTCACCTGCTCTCAGTGTGATAAGGGATTCACTGACATTGGCAGCCTGCGGAGGCACGAACGAGTTCACACTGGAGAGAGGCCTTTCACCTGCTCTCAGTGTGAAAAGGGATTCACTGACATTGGCAACCTGCGGAGACACGAACGAGTTCACACCGGAGAGAGGCCATTCATCTGCACTCAGTGTGAAAAGGGATTCGCTGACATTGGCAACCTGCGGAGACACGAACGAGTTCACACTGGAGAGAGGCCTTTCACCTGCTGTCAGTGTGAAAAGGGATTCACTGACAATGGCAGCCTGCGGAGACACGAACGAGTTCACACTGGAGAGAGACCATTCACCTGCTCTCATTGTGAAACGGGATTCACTGACATTGGCAACTTGCGGAAACACGAACGAGTTCATACTGGGGAGAGACCGTTCATCTGCTCTCAGTGTAAAAAGGGATTCATTGACATTGGCAGCCTGCGGATACATGAACGAGTTCACACTGGAGAGAGGCCTTTCACCTGCTCTCAGTGTGAAAAGGGATTCACTGACATTAGCACCCTGCGGAGACATGAACGAGTTCACACTGGAGAGAGACCATTCATCTGCTCTGACTGTGGGAAGGGATTCACTCGGTTATCCAGCCTGCAGAGACACCAGAGTGTTCACACCGGGGAGAAGCCGTTCATCTGCTCTGTGTGTGATAAGGGATTTGCTCAATTATCCAGCCTGCAGAAACACAATGTCACTCACACCAAGAGCAGGCCCTTTAAATGCTCTGACTGCAGGATGGGTTTCAAAAGCTCTCAGCTACTGATGTCCCACCAGCGCGTTCACTCTGAGGAGAGACCGTTCAGCTGCTCTCACTGCACAAAGAGGTTTAGATCCTCATCCAACCTGATGAAACACGAGCGAGGACACACTGGGGAGAGCCCGTTCACCTCTCTGACTGGGAAAAGATTCACTCGGTCATCACTTGCTGAACCACAATGTCACTCACACCAATGAGAGACCCTTTAAATGCTCCGACTCTGGGAGTGGGTTTAAAAACTCTCGGGTACTGATGTCCCACCAGCGCATTCACACGGAGGAGAAACTGTTCAGATGCTCTCATTGCACAAAGAGGTTTCAAACATCATCCACATTGCGGAGACACCAGCGAGTTCACACTGGAAAGAAGCCATTCACCTGCTCTCACTGTGGGAAGGGATTCACTCAGTCGTCCAACATGCTGAGACACCAAAGGGTTCACAAGGGTTGGGTTGGATTCTGCTGTTTTTCCTGCTGTTAATCACATCCAGGACTGAACCTGGAGTGGGTGGAGGGATTTGCCTCCTCGTCAACTCCTCCTGGTGCTCGGACGTGGTGACCCTGGTGAACTATTGCTCCCCGGACCTGGAATACCCGACTGTGAAGTACCGTCCATACTACCTTCCACGGAATTCACTTCTGCCATCATCACGGCGATCTACATCCCACCCCAGGCGGAAGTGAAGAAGGCACTTGATGGATTGTAACCGCTATAAATAACAATGAAGCAGAATACCTTGCAGCCTTGTTCATAGTGGCCGGGGACTTTAACCAGGCCAACCTCAAGTGAGTACTGCCAAAATTCCACCAACACATCTCCTGTCCCGACAGGGGGCCCAACATCCTTGACCACTGCCACACAAACATCAAGGGCGCCTGATGATCCATCCTGACTGCACTTCGGAAAATCGGACCACAATACGGTGCTCCTTCTCCCCGCATACAAGCAGAATCTTAACGGGAGAATCCGGTTAAGAAGGTCGATGCAACGGAAGAGCTCCTACGCGACTGCTTAGTGTCAGTGGGCTGGTCCATATTCAAGAACAAGGGCAGCATGGTAGCACAAGTGGATAGCACTGCGGCTTCACAGCGCCAGGTTCCCAGGTTCGATTCCCTGCTGGGTCACTGTCTGTGCGGAGTGTACACGTTCTCCCTGTTTCTGCGTGCGTTTCCTTCGGGTGCTCCTGTTTCCTCCCACAGTCCAAAGACTTGCAGGTTAGGTGGATTGGCCATGATAAATTGCCCTCCGTGACCAAAAAAGGTTAGGAGGGGTTATTGGGTTACAGGATAGGGTAGAAGTGAGGGCTTAAGTGGGTCTGTGTAGACCCGATGGGCCGAATGGCCTCCTTCTGCACTGTGTGTTCTATGTTAACTCAGCAGCCAGCCTAAACGAGTATGCCAGCACCGTCACAGACTTCATCAGTAAATGTGTAGAAGATTGCGTGCAAAAGAAGGTAGTCTGTACTTTACCCAACCAGAATCTATGGTTTAATCGGGAGATTCAAAGCTAACAGGGACTCCCAAGTGACGATACCAAACTAATTTAGAGTCACAGACTAACGACAGGGACTCTCATTGGTTGTGCCAGGTCGTGCACCCAGATCCTGCGCAGACCAATTGGCAGGTGTGTTTCCGGACATCCTCAACCTCTCCCTCCTCCGTTCCAAGGTTCCCATCTGCTTCAAGAAGACCAGCATCATACCGGTGCCAAAGAAGAACCAGGCAACGTGCCTCAATGACTATCATCCGGTGGCCTTGACATCGATCATTATGAATTGCTTCGAGATTTGGACACATCAACTCCATACTCGCAGCATTCCTTGATCCACTGTAATTCGCATACCGCCACAACCGGTCCACATAAGATGCTATCTCCCTGGCCCTATACTTGCCCTGAAGCATCTCGACAACAAGGACTCCTACGTCAGACTCCTATTCATTAACTACAGCTCCGCCTTCAACCCCATAATCCCAGCCAAGCTCATATCAAAACTCCAAAACTTCGGACAGGTGCCAGAGTGTGGCGACTCGTGGATTTTCACAGTAACTTCATTGCAGTGTTAATGTAAGTCTAGTTGTGACAAATATAAAGATTATTATCATTGACTTTTACCAATGTTTACAGGTGCACCACAGAAAACATCTTATCTGGCTGCATCACAGCTTGTGTTATGGGCCAGGGTTTAGAAAACTCCAAAGTATATCATGGAGTTCACCTGACCTACAATTGTTTAATGATTTTGGTTCCGATGAGCACAAGGGCTGCCTTTCTGGTGTTATTCAGCAGAGGCCTTAACCACTTTTCATCAAAACAAGCTTTGTTCTACGAATTTAGTTAACATTTTTACAAACACACACAGTAAGCATTTTTATAAATTACAAACATAAATACCCCACACAACTACAGTGATCTATGTATAACCCTGAATAAATTCCCCTCTTTAACTGTTCCAATTTAATAACAAGATCCCATAAACCAGTACCTCCTTTTCAAAGGTGTGGCCCAGCACACAGCACTCAATACCTGGTATGGATGCTCTTGTTTCCTTTCCAAAACAGCAGGTTTGAATTCCTTCCAGAAAGCAATTATTTCTTTTCAAGTTATCAAGCAGTCTGGAAACTGCTTTTAAAATGAAGATCGAGAGACAGGCCAAAATACTCCTCTTTCTGAGCACAGCAGCCAAAAATGTGAAAACGAAAGCAAAAAACTCAGCCACAAACCAGCCCCAAACCAAAGCGAAAGTAAAACCAACACACAGAGCCACAGCCCAGCTCCACCCACACAATGACATCACTGAAGCCATGTGGTAAGACAAAAACATTTCTTAAAGGGACACTCGGTATGGCAACTGTTCAGCCCAAGACTGTAAAAAACTACAGAGAGTTGTGAACACAGCCCAATCCCTCACACAATCCCGCCTCCCATCCATTGACTCTGTCCACACCTCCCGCTGCTTTGGGAAAGCCGGCAGCAAAATCAAAGACCCTCCCACCGAGGTTATTCTCTTTTCCAATCTCTTCCATTGGGCAGGAGATACAAAAGTCTGAGAACTCGCAATAACAGATTCTAAACAGCTTCTTCCCCGCTGTTACCAGACTCCTGACTGACCCTCTTATGGACTGAACTGATCTCTCCACACATCTTCTCTACTGAGTAGCACTACACTCCGTATGCTTCACCCGATGTCTACATATTTAAATTGTGTATTTATCATATGTCCTATGTTTTTTCATGTATAAAATGATCTGTCTGTATTGTACGCAGAACAATACGTTTCACTGGACCTCGGTGCACGTGAATAAATTTAATCAAATCAAACTTTGTTCATTCTGACACTTGGTGAAGTGGGAGGGTCGGAGGGTTTCTTTCTGCTGGACTAGCCGGTCTCACAACTTTGCTTCCAGTAGGCTGATGCTCTTTGAGCCTGGGGGAGAGCACATTTCCACTGGAATGATCCACAAAGGCTGAAGTACATTTATTTTATCCTGGATAGTAAACAGTGTTATTCCCCCACAACAGGTGGATCTAAAAGAAACCAGATGGGTTTTTACAACTATCGACAATGCTTTCATGGTCATCGATGACTTTTAATTCCAGATTTTTAATTAATTTAAATTTCACCACCTGCCGAACCTGGATCCCTATTGCATTACCCTGGGTCTCTGGATTACTGGTCTGGCTATTGTTTTCCGAGATGTGTTTTGTGAGATGAAGTCACTATAGCCAATAAGTGAGCTGTTTTTGAGTTGTTCCCTTTACGTCCTGTACTTTCCCACTAACTTACAGACAAAACAGCTGCAACTGTACTGTGTATAAACGTGTGTTATTGTAACTACTCCTTGAGATGCTTCGGTTCGCTGAAGCATTCCCTGCATGTTTGTAATAAAGATTCCCAAACTTTAACCAACTCTGGACTCCGAGTGACATTTGTCCCACAACAACCTGGTGTCAGGAACAGGATCCACTGACGGCTCTGATTAAAGGAAAGTCCCCGTGGACAGCAGATACCGGGGTGAGTATTGTTTGTTTTATACCACCCGTGTTTAGTTCAGTCTGACTGACCACTGGGGACTCCTCAGAACCTCAGGGATCAGTTTCTGCTCTGTTTCTTTGACATCCATTCAATATAATTTCAATAACTGGAACATTTCAGGCAGGGAATTGTCGGTTTTACACCAAGGATATGTTTGGGGGCGATACTGAAGTCCCCGTGACCGAGAGGGTTTTGTAGCTGCCGAAAAATGAAGGGATAAAGCCGTACGGGAGGTGAAACAGAAAGAGTTAGGCAGTTGGACAGAGTTTGGCGTGTGTTCAGAGGTCCCAGATAGGGGTCAGCCAGCATCATCACATCGATGGATCTGCACAGAAAAGGTCCAACCAGATGGAACTTATAAGGCCCAAGGTGAGGTTAGTGGTGCAGGGATTTGAAGAAGCTTTGGGAGATAAAGAGGTCAGAGTGGACTCACCCACAGCGGGAAAGGTAATTTTGAAATTTCTTTGGCCATTTTCGTGACATTTTCTCGGAACTTTCGGTCAAGAAACATAAAAGCTGCATTTGCGCTGGGGGATCACCTCCAGAGGGCAGTGTTTCTACAACCTCCTACGGTGCCAGATGTAGATGGAAGACTTTGGAAGTTCAATAAGTTTGTCTATGTTTTGAACAATGTTTCAGAGTGTACGGCACTTCTCAGTTAGATCAGTTTTGTCCAAGTCGGGTTGTCTCTACCTGAAGGCAGAAGCTGCCATGCTTTATTGGTACCAAGGCAGGAAACTCTCGGGCATCTTTATGATGCATGTTGATGGCTGCCTATGTGGTGGTACTAGTGAGTTCCAAAATAATGTTACTGACAGGATCAGAACAACATTTAAGGTTGGAGCCAGGCTTCTGGGACCTTTAAATAAATTGGATTGGAAATCGGGCAGTGTGGGTCTGATGTGACTTTACATCAACAATCTCAGGGAGACAGTATGAACCCTGTCACATTCAATGGGGCCGGGGCCTCACAGAAAGATGAAGGTGTTTCCAAAGCTGGGACTGAGCTGCTGCAAAGTTGAATTGACGAATGGGGCACACAGGCAAGGCCGGATACAGGTTTTGATGTCTTCGAGCTGAGTTCTGTAATGAAACGTCCAGAGGTCAAGGATATTTAACGGGCAAACAAAACATTAAAAAATACAAGATGGAGAAATGTGTGCTGAAATTTCCATCTTTGGGTGAGCTACAAAATATAAAACGGATTTTTTTTAGGGATGCCTCACTCGGATGAGCCTGTCTCAGTGCCTGTACACTGAGTGATGTTTAAGAATCTCTTTCAGCAGAAGAATAGACAAACATTTCTCATTTTAAATTCAAAGTTCGATGATATTCAGCTCCCATGGATCGAGTGACTCTGTCACATTTTGATATGATGTTTGGTGTGAAATTTCTGTCTGTAACTCCTCCCCTTCTAATATCCTGTAAAAGGACTTTACAAAAGCCATCACTTAGTGCAGGATACCCAAATGAAATGCGAAATTTGATCCTATTGTAAGATTTGGGTTTGGCTCCAATCTCAATTGTAACACTCAAATTAATTACACGTCAGAATGTGTTGTGAAAGTTACCTGCAGCTCCTGACTAGTTACAGACCGTTCAAGGTACAAGAATATTGTCACAGAATTTATTAAGTTAATTGTAATAAGTACAAAATCACAATAATTAACAAAGGCAGTGGATCAGTCCGTTCACTCTGGATCATCAGCTCTCAGCTTCCAGGTGACTGTGGAGCTGTCTCTTGTTCTGTTGACTGAAGTCTATCCTCTTTCTTCATGTTGTGTTGTGCACCGAGCTCCAGAGAATTGTAGCTCATTAACCCTTTCTAGTACCTACCTCTACGCATGGCTGGTAGTATCCTGTGGTTCTGATTGGCCCAAGCAGCCCATGATCAGTCCCTGATTGGTTAAATGGGGCACGATCAATGTCTGATTGGTCTCTGAAGGATATCGGTCACCTTGCTGATGTGTGATGTCAGTTTCTCATTGTGGTGTCACTTCCTCATGATTAATATTCGTCAGGCTCATCGTCCTAACTGATGCCTAAAGTCACCCATGATTATTGTGGTACATTAATTACAAGCCTTATTTAATACTTCCTGTACACTCTACCTACAACGTAACTACTGTTAGGAGGCCCATTAACTACTCACACAAGAGACCTTGTAACTTATTATTTCTTATCTCGAGCAAAGCTGATTCCACACCCTGAACTTTCAGGCTAAGTTGATCTCTCAGCACTGACCTAATGAACAGGAGCAATCCCATAATCTTTTCCGAGCTTCATGCATTCCAATATGTCAAATACCCTTCAACATTTAGATTCCAGCCTTGGTCACCTTTCAAACAAGTCTCTGTAATGTCTATCAGGACACACATTTATCTCTATCCGTGCTGACAATTTTTTTTTTTAAATTTCGAGTACCCAATTCATTTTTTCCAATTAAGGGGCAATTTAGCGTGGCCAATCCACCTAGCCTGCACATCTTTCAATTGTGGGGGTGAAACCCACGCAAACACGGGGAGAATGTGCAAACTCCACACGGACAGTGACCCAGAGCCAGGATTGAACCTGGGACCTCAGCGTCGTGAGGCAGCACTGCTAACCACTGCACCACCGTGCTGCCCCAGCTGCGCTGACAATTCATCCAATCTCTGTCAAATGCTGTGTGCATTTTCAATCCATTTTCAATAATCCAATAGGGATTTCAAGTGAAACCTCTTCATCCAGTGGGTGGTGAGAATGTGGAACTCGCTACCACAGCGAGTGGTTGAGGTGAACAGCATGAATACGCCTGTATCTTGAGAGAAAGGAATAGAAGGATATGCTGTGGGGGGAGATGAAGAGGGCTGAGTGGAGGCTCAAGTGGAGCATAAATACTGACAGAGACCAATTGAGCCGACTGGCCGGGCCCTGTGCTGTCGACTCAATGGAACCGAGACAAATGTATTTATTTTAGATCTACCTGTAGTAGTATGATAAAACCTTTTCTTGAGATGTAGGCATCACAGGCTGGGTCAGCATTTGTTGCCCATTCATAATTGCCCTTGAACTGAGTGGCTTGCTAGGTCATTACAGTGGGGGACAGTTAAGAGTCAACCACATCTGTGTGGGTCTGGAGTCACATGTGGGCCAGACCGGGTAAGGATGGCAAATTTGAAATGAAATGAAAATCGCTTATTGTCACAAGTAGGCTTCAAATGAAGTTACTGTGAAAAGCCCCTAGTCGCCACATTCCGGCACCAGTTCGGGGAGGCTGTTACGGGAATGCAGTCCTGGATGAAATTGAGAGCAGAAACAATAACAGTATCCAACCCACATTATTAATTGTGAACTTGTTGGTGTCTCAGCAGGTGCGATGAATTACAAAATCCCTTCCCACATTCAGAGCAGAGGAATGGCCTCTCCCCAGTGTGAACATGTTGATGTTTTTGCAGGCTGGATGAATGTCTGAATTCCTTCCCACACCAAGAGCAGGTGAATGGCTGTTCCCCAGTGTGAACTTCCTGGTGTGACTTCAGGCTGGATAACCGACTGAATCCCTTCCCACACTGAGAGCAGGTGAACGGCCTCTCCCCAGTGTGAACTCACTGGTGTCTCTGCAAGTCGGATAGCCAAGTGAATCCCTTCCCACACTGAGAGCAGATGAATGGTTTCTCCCCAGTGTGAACCCGCTGGTGTCTCTGTAGCGTGGATGTATGTCTGAATCCCTTCCCACACTGAGAGCAGATGAATAGCTTCTCCTGAGAGTGAACTCGCTGGTATGACTTCAGGCTGCATAACTCAGTGAATCGCTTCTCACACTGAGAGCAGGTGAACGGCCTTTTCCCAGTGTGAACTCGCTGGTGTGTTTGCAGGTTGGATAGACAAGTGAATTCCTTTCCACACTGAGAGCAGGTGAACGGCCTCTCTCCAGTGTGAATTCGTCGATGAGCTTCCAGCAGAGATGGGGCTCTGAATCCCTTCCCACAGTCACTACATTTCCACGTTTTTTCCATGTTCTGGGTCTCCTCATGTGTCTCTCGGTTGGATAATCAGTTGAAGCCTCGTCCACACACAGAACACGTGTACGGTCTCTCCCCGCTGTGAATGGTGTGATGTTTTTTCAGGCTGTGTCACTGGTTAAATCTCTTTCCACAGTCAGTGCTCTGGAACACTCTCACTCGGGTGCGTGTGTCTCGGTGCTTTTCCAGTCACACTGATGTTTCAAATCTTCTTAAATAGACAGAGCGGGCAAACATTTTGCCCCCTAGATTTAAACGCTGATGATAGTCGGGGCCTGATGAACCTAGTTGCTCAGTCAGGTCGGGATGTGACGTTTGAGGTTGCTGTCTGTAATTCCTCTTCTTCTAATATCCTGTAAAAACAATTTAGAAACAACATCACTGTCAGTACGGGATTGGAATTCAGATCAGACAAATTTAGTTTCTCTGGAACATTCTTTCCTCTCTCATTTCCCAAAAGGTGTAAATCTCCGTCCCACACACTCTCCCACCATTCTCTCTCTGTTGTATCTAATATTCACCCTCCCAATTCTCCTGAAGGTGCTGATTCAGGCTGATTGACAGATCCCTGCTCACTGCTTCCTGTCCTGGACACAGAGACCATAACAAATGGGAGCTGCAGTTGGCCATTCGGCCCATTGAACCTGCTCAACCATTCGGTTAGACCATTGGCCGATCTACCTCAACATCATTTTCTCACACCATTCCCCATATCCCTCAATATCTTTAATATCGAGAATCCTAAATTACCTTGCTAAATTACCCTTAGTGTCTAAAACAAAAGGTTAGGTGGAGTTACTGAGATAGGTGGAGGTGTATCAATCTCTGTCTTGAAAATACTTGATGACTGAGGCTCCACGGCCTCTGGGGTAGAGAATTCCAAAGCTTCACCACATCCTAGAGTGAAGAAATCCCTCTTCATCTTGCCTTTCCCTTAATTTTATGATCTATTCCCCATAACCCTTGACTCCCTCGTCAAATATAAATCTGTCCAACTCACCCATGAATATATTCAATGACCCCCCCAGACTCCACTGGTCCCTGTGGAAGAGAAATCCAGAGACTAACAACCCTCAGAGAAGGGATGACTCGAAATATATAACGTAGCTACAGCTCAATATTACACAACTGGAAATAATAAATGTACTTTATTACTGAACCATAAATAATATATCTAATCTGCATAATATAACAATACTGGATATTTCTCTGGTCTGATATTAATTGACTGTCCCCTTAAATGTCAGCCATCTCCTGGGGAAACCAGCCCTTTAATTGTGAACATTAGGAAAGAGACCATCCTTTTAGCCAGACAAATAAATGTGTCAAGCTGAGGGAGCAAAGGATGTCAATGTCTTTCAGAATCATAGAATTTACAGTGCAGAAGGAGGCCATTCGGACCATCAAATCTGCACCGGCCCTTGGAAAGAGAACACTATCTAAGCCCACACCTCCACCCTATCTCAGCAACCCCACCTAACCTTTTTTTTTTGGACATTAAGGGTAATTGAGCATGGCCAATCCACCTTACCTGCACATCTTTGAACTGTGGGAGGAAACCGGAGCACCCGGAGGAAACCCACGCAGACACAGGGAGAACGTGCACACTCCACACAGACAGTGACCCAAGCTGGAATGGAACCTGGGACCCTGGAGCTGTGAAGCAACTGTGCTAACCACTGTGCTACCATGCTGCCACTAAAAGAGAGAGAGAGAGAGACCTGGGCCAACCTTTCCAGAGTCTGCACCCTCCCTGAATTCACTTCCTTTCATTTCAGTTGCTGCAAGTCACCAACTCAAAGCCAGAATGAGAAAACAAATGGAAAGGGGGAATCATTGATTTCCTCCCAGATGTTGCACAGAGGATAAAGTTTTACATCTTTTTTTTCTGAACAATTCCACAATGCAAAAGGACAAAGCTGAATGCAGAACAATCAGCAATACACTAAAAATACACCCAGAATACACGCAAAACAGAAACGAATGAATAATCAATCCAAAACAGAAACGAATGAATAATCAATCCAAAACAGAAACGAATGAATAATCAATCCAAAACAGAAACGAATGAATAATCAATCCAAAACAGAAACGAATGAATAATCAATCCAAAACAGAAACTAATAAATAATCAAACCAAAACAGAAACTAATGAATAATCAATCCAAAACAGAAACTAATGAATAATCAATCCAAAACAGAAACTAATGAATAATCAATCCAAAACAGAAACTAATGAATAATCAATCCAAAACAGAAACTAGTGAATAATCAATCCAAAACAGAAACCAATGAATAATCATTGCAAAATAGAAACTAATCAATAATCAATCCAAAACAGAAACAAATGAATAATCAATGCAAAACAGAAACGAATGAATAATCAACCCAAAGCAGAAACTAATAAATAATCAATCCAAAGCAGAAACTAATGAATAATCAATGCAAAACAGAAACTAATTAATAATCAATCCAAAACAGAAACGAATGAATATTCAATCCAAAACAGAAACGAATGAATAACCAATAAAAAAACAAAACCTGGAGCATTCAAGCCAGTGCACTCCCACCCCCCCCCCTCCCCCGAGCAGTCGCCCCACATAGGTGAAGGGTGTCCAACACATGTATGGGAAAGTATGCGTGTGAAAAGCAGAGGACCAAGCAGGCACACCTGTCACATTAGAGGTAAGCGAAAAGCTGGGTCGTGAAGGATGGTCGGTTGGTAAAAATGGGTACCGGGCAAAAAAGTTTGAAAAACACTGACTGTGAATCCCTTCTGCGCACGGAGCAGGTGAATGGTCTCTCCCCAGTGTGACCACATTGATGTATTTCCAGCTGAGATGAACCTTTGAACCCCTTCCCACAGTCCCCACATTTCCACGTATTTTCTATGATGCGGGTATCCTCATGTTTCTCCAGGTTGGATAATCTATTGAAGCCTCCTCCAAATGGTACAGTCCTACTGTTCAATGATTTTCAGGCGGCCATCTGTCAGATCTTCTCGTGACATCAGGTTTCAGATTTCTGGCTGTGAATCCTCCTCACCTAATATCCTGTAAAAGGAGTTTGCAAAATTCATCACTGTCTGTACGGATAGAAATTCAGGAGAAAAATCCTGGGCCAACATTTCCAGAGTCTCCACCCTCTCTTCCTGGATTCATTTCCTTTCCCTTCAGTTGTTGCAAGTCACCAATTCAAGACCAGAATGGGTAAAGAAATGGAAAGGGGGAGAAAATAAAGTGTTTTACTCATAGATGCTGGGAGGTAAGTCAACCTTTAAAAGCACTTCTCTTTGCAGGGGCAGGCCAGTCGATTTCGGCGGGAGAACAGCTGGTTAGTCAGTTTCAGCGGGAGCATTGCGGAAGGAGGGTGCTGGGAGGTAAGTCAACCTTTAAAAGCACTTCTCTTTGCAGGGGCAGGCCAGTCGATTTCGGCGGGAGAACAGCTGGTTAGTCAGTTTCAGCGGGAGCATTGCGGAAGGAGGGTGCTGGGAGGTAAGTCAACCTTTAAAAGCACTTCTCTTTGCAGGGGCAGGCCAGTCGATTTCGGCGGCGTGAGAGCAGCTGGTGAGTGGTGAGTCAGTTTCAGCAGGAGCTGAGACTTTTTCTCTTTTCTTTAAATTAGTTTTTTAGGCGGGATCAGGAAGTCGACCCGCGGACGTCTGGGAAGACCCTCACCAATAAATTCAGGTGGAGAGGAAACCCGAGACACTACACGTGTAGTGTCTCCCACCCGCCCTCCTCCTCTAACCTAATAATAAAACCCATTGGTCTGAGGTAAGTACCATATTTTTATTATATTATTATTATTTTTTATAAAAATTTAATTTAGTTGTTAGCCAGATCTTGGTAGAAAGTTAGAGGAATGGCAGGGAAGGGAGTACAATGTTCCTCCTGCAGGATGTTTGAGGTGAGGGATGCAGTTAGTGTCCCTGCTGATTTTACCTGCAGGAAGTGCTGCCATCTCCAGCTCCTCCAAGACCGAGTTAGGGAACTGGAGCTGGAGTTGGAAGAACTTCGGATCATTCGGGAGGCAGAAGGGGTCATAGATAGCAGCTTCAGGGAATTAGTTACACCAAAGATTGGAGATAGGTGGGTAACTGTAAGAGGGACTGGGAAAAAACAGTCAGTGCAGGGATCCCCTGCGGTCGTTCCCCTGAGAAACAAGTATACCGCTTTGGATACTTGTGGGGGGGACGACTTACCAGGGGTAAGCCATGGGGTACGGGCCTCTGGCACGGAGTCTGTCCCTGTTGCTCAGAAGGGAAGGGGGGAGAGGAGCAGAGCATTAGTAATTGGGGACTCTATAGTCAGGGGCACAGATAGGAGATTTTGTGGGAGCGTGAGAGACTCACGTTTGGTATGTTGCCTCCCAGGTGCAAGGGTACGTGATGTCTCGGATCGTGTTTTCCGGGTCCTTAGGGGGGAGGGGGAGCAGCCCCAAGTCGTGGTCCACATTGGCACCAACGACATAGGTAGGAAAGGGGACAAGGATGTCAGGCAGGCTTTCAGGGAGCTAGGATGGAAGCTCAGAACTAGAACAAACAGAGTTGTTATCTCTGGGTTGTTGCCCGTGCCACGTGATAGTGAGATGAGGAATAGGGAGAGAGAGCATTTAAACACGTGGCTACAGGGATGGTGCAGGCGGGAGGGTTTCAGATTTTTGGATAACTGGGGCTCTTTCTGGGGAAGGTGGGACCTCTACAGACAGGATGGTCTACATCTGAACCTGAGGGGCACAAATATCCTGGGGGGGAGATTTGTTAGTGCTCTTTGGGGGGGTTTAAACTAATGCAGCAGGGGCATGGGAACCTGGATTGTAGTTTTAGGGTAAGGGAGAATGAGAGTATAGAGGTCAGGAGCACAGATTTGACGTCGCAGGAGGGGGCCAGCGTTCAGGTAGGTGGTTTGAAGTGTGTCTACTTCAATGCCAGGAGTATACGAAACAAGGTAGGGGAACTGGCAGCGTGGGTTGGTACCTGGGACTTCGATGTTGTGGCCATTTCGGAGACATGGATAGAGCAGGGACAGGAATGGATGTTGCAGGTTCCGGGGTTTAGGTGTTTTAGTAAGCTCAGAGAAGGAGGCAAAAGAGGGGGAGGTGTGGCGCTGCTAGTCAAGAGCAGTATTACGGTGGCGGAGAGGATGCTAGATGGGGACTCTTCTTCCGAGGTAGTATTGGCTGAAGTTAGAAACAGGAAAGGAGAGGTCACCCTGTTGGGAGTTTTTTATAGGCCTCCTAATAGTTCTAGGGATGTAGAGGAAAGGATGGCGAAGATGATTCTGGATATGAGCGAAAGTAACAGGGTAGTTATTATGGGAGACTTTAACTTTCCAAATATTGACTGGAAAAGATATAGTTAGAGTACAATAGATGGGTCGTTTTTTGTACAGTGTGTGCAGGAGGGTTTCCTGAAACAATATGTTGACAGGCCAACAAGAGGCGAGGCCACGTTGGATTTGGTTTTGGGTAATGAACCAGGCCAGGTGTTAGATTTGGAGGTAGGAGAGCACTTTGGGGACAGTGACCACAATTCGGTGACGTTTACGTTAATGATGGAAAGGGATAAGTATACACCGCAGGGCAAGAGTTATAGCTGGGGGAAGGGCAATTATGATGCCATTAGACGTGACTTGGGGGGGATAAGGTGGAGAAGTAGGCTGCAAGTGTTGGGCACACTGGATAAGTGGGGCTTGTTCAAGGATCAGCTACTGCGTGTTCTTGATAAGTATGTACCGGTCAGACAGGGAGGAAGGCGTCGAGCGAGGGAACCGTGGTTTACCAGGGAAGTGGAATCTCTTGTTAAGAGGAAGAAGGAGGCCTATGTGAAGATGAAGTGTGAAGTTTCGGTTGGGGCGATGGATAGTTACAAGGTAGCGAGGAAGGATCTAAAGAGAGAGCTAAGACGAGCAAGGAGGGGACATGAGAAGTATTTGGCAGGAAGGATCAAGGAAAACCCAAAAGCTTTCTATAGGTATGTCAGGAATAAGCGAATGACTAGGGAAAGAGTAGGACCAGTCAAGGACAGGGATGGGAAATTGTGTGTGGAGTCTGAAGAGATAGGCGAGATACTAAATGAATATTTTTCGTCAGTATTCACTCAGGAAAAAGATAATGTTGTGGAGGAGAATGCTGAGCCCCAGGCTAATAGAATAGATGGCATTGAGGTACATAGGGAAGAGGTGTTGGCAATTCTGGACAGGCTGAAAATAGATAAGTCCCCGGGACCTGATGGGATTTATCCTAGGATTCTATGGGAGGCCAGGGAAGAGATTGCTGGACCTTTGGCTTTGATTTTTATGTCATCATTGGCTACAGGAATAGTGCCAGAGGACTGGAGGACAGCAAATGTGGTCCCTTTGTTCAAAAAGGGGAGCAGAGACAACCCCGGCAACTATAGACCGGTGAGCCTCACGTCTGTAGTGGGTAAAGTCTTGGAGGGGATTATAAGGGACAAGATTTATAATCATCTAGATAGGAATGATATGATCAGGGATAGTCAGCATGGCTTTGTGAAGGGTAGGTCATGCCTCACAAACCTTATTGAGTTCTTTGAGAAGGTGACTGAACAGGTAGACGAGGGTAGAGCAGTTGATGTGGTGTATATGGATTTCAGCAAAGCGTTTGATAAGGTTCCCCACGGCAGGCTATTGCAAAAAATACGGAGGCTGGGGATTGAGGGTGATTTAGAGATGTGGATCAGAAATTGGCTAGCTGAAAGAAGACAGAGGGTGGTGGTTGATGGGAAATGTTCAGAATGGAGTACAGTCACAAGTGGAGTACCACAAGGATCTGTTCTGGGGCCGTTGCTGTTTGTCATTTTTATCAATGACCTAGAGGAAGGCACAGAAGGGTGGGTGAGTAAATTTGCAGATGATACTAAAGTCGGTGGTGTTGTCGATAGTGTGGAAGGATGTAGCAGGTTACAGAGGGATATAGATAAGCTGCAGAGCTGGGCTGAGAGGTGGCAAATGGAGTTTAATGTAGAGAAGTGTGAGGTGATTCACTTTGGAAGGAATAACAGGAATGCGGAATATTTGGCTAATGGTAAAGTTCTTGAAAGTGTGGCTGAGCAGAGGGATCTAGGTGTCCATGTACATAGATCCCTGAAAGTTGCCACCCAGGTTGATAGGGTTGTGAAGAAGGCCTATGGAGTGTTGGCCTTTATTGGTAGAGGGATTGAGTTCCGGAGTCGGGAGGTCATGTTGCAGCTGTACAGAACTCTGGTCCGGCCGCATTTGGAGTATTGCGTACAGTTCTGGTCACCGCATTATAGGAAGGACGTGGAGGCTTTGGAGCGGGTGCAGAGGAGATTTACCAAGATGTTGCCTGGTATGGAGGGAAAATCTTATGAGGAAAGGCTGACGGACTTGAGGTTGTTTTCGTTGGAGAGAAGAAGGTTAAGAGGAGACTTAATAGAGGCATACAAAATGATCAGGGGGTTGGATAGGGTGGACAGTGAGAGCCTTCTCCCGCGGATGGATATGGCTGGCACGAGGGGACATAACTTTAAACTGAGGGGTAATAGATATAGGACAGAGGTCAGAGGTAGGTTCTATACGCAAAGAGTAGTGAGGCCGTGGAATGCCCTACCTGCTACAGTAGTGAACTCGCCAACATTGAGGGCATTTAAAAGTTTATTGGATAAACATATGGATGATAATGGCATAGTGTAGGTTAGATGGCTTTTGTTTCGGTGCAACATCGTGGGCCGAAGGGCCTGTACTGCGCTGTATTGTTCTATGTTCTATGTTCTAGATGTTGGAGACAGGAGGAAGTTTCCGTCTGTGTGAACCTCAATCTTCACTCACAAATTGGCTGGAGAAGAGTCCTTCCGGTCGCCCCGGTTTCCCATTGGTCAATCCCTTCTGACAGACGATGAGGGGCGGAACACCACGTGGGGGTGGGAGAGACTTTTCCCTCCAGCCGCGCTGAGCTGGTGTCCAATGGGAAAGGCTGGAAGACCCGGACACACAATGGTCAGTGCGCCGCTTTGTTCCGGTCCCCGCCTCACTCCTGCACATGCGCACTCCTCAGACGAAAATCAGCACATGCGTACCACGTCTCTTCCGGCTCACATACGCAGTCTCTCTGCCCCGCACATGCGCAGCAACTGAAGGGAAAGGAAGTGAATGCAGGGAGGCTGCAGACTCTGGAAAGGTCGGCTCAGGTCTCTCTCTCCCTTAAAAACATTGACATCCTTTGCTACCTCAGTTTGACACATTTATTTGTCTGGCTAAAAGGATGGCCTCTTTCCAAATGTTCACAATTAAAGGGCTGCTTTCCCCAGGAGATGGCTGACATTTAAGGGGACAGTCAATTAATATCAGAGAAATGTCCAGTGCTGTTATTTGGTACAGATTAGATATATTATTGATGGTTCTGTAACAAAGTACATTTATTATTATTTGTAGTTGTCTAATATTGTGCTGTAGATGTGTTATATATTTCCAGTCATCTCTTCCCTCAGAGGTTTGTTAGTCTTTGGATTTCTCTTCCACAGGGACCAGTGGAGTCTGGGGGTCACTGAATATATTCACCGCTGAGTTGGACCGATTTCTGATTGACCAGGGAGTCGAGGGTTATGGGGAACCGGCAGGAAAATAGAGAGAAAGCTGCGATGAGGAGGGAGTTCTTCACTTGAGGATGGAATTCTCTACCTCAGAGGACTGTGGAGCCTCAGTCATCAAGTATTTTCAAGATCAAGATCAAGATTGATCCGTTTCTCGATATTGAAGATATCGAGGGATATGGGGGATAGTGTGGGAAAATGGTGCTGAGGTAGATCGGTAAATGAGCTCATTGAATGGTTGAGCAGGCTCGATGGGACATTGTCACCATGAAGAAACCATGGAAATGTGGACTGTGGGAAGGGATACAGAGCCCCATCTGTGCTGGAAGCTCATCGACGCAGTCACACTGGGGATAGACCATTCACTTGCTCTCGCTGTGAGAAGGGGTTCACTTGCTTGTCCCACTTGCAGTCACACATGCGCGTTCATACAGGGGAAAGGCGGTTCACCTGCTCTCAGTGTGGTAAAGGATTCAGTGATTCAACCACCCTGCAGACACATCAGCGAGTTCACACTGGGGAGAGGCCATTCGCCTGCTCTCAATGTGGGAAGGGATTTATTCAGCCATCCAGCCTACAGAGACATCAGCGAGTTCACACTGGGGAGAGGCCATTCGCCTGCTCTCAGTGTGGGAAGGACTTTACTCAGTTATCCACCCTGCAAACACACCAGCGAGTTCACACTGGGGAGAAGCCATTCACCTGCTCTCAGTGTAGGAAGGGATTCACTCAATTATCAAGCCTGCAGAGACATCAGAGGGTTCACACTGGGGAGAAGCCATTTACTTGCTCTCAGTGTGGGATGGGATTCGCTCAGTCAAGCAGCCTACAGACACACCAGCGAGTTCACACTGGGGAGAGGCCATTCACCTGTTCTCAGTGTGGGAAGGGATTCATTAACTTATCCAACCTGCAGGTACATAAGCGAGTTCACACTGGGGAGAGGCCATTTACCTGCGTTCAGTGTGGGAAGGGATTCAGTGATCCATCTACCCTGCGGACACACCGGCGAGTTCACACTGGAGAGAGGCCATTCATCTGCTCTCAGTGTGGGAAGGGATTCACTCAGTTATCCAACCTACAGACACACCAGCGAGTTCACACTGGAGAGAGGCCATTCAGCTGCTCTCAGTGTGGGAAGGGATTCAGTCGCTTGTCCAACCTACGGGTGCACCAGCGAGCCCGCACCGGGGAGAAGCCATTCTCTTGCTCTGAATAGGGGACGGCATTCGGTGATCCATCCCAGCTGCAGGGACACCAGCGCGTTCATACTGGGCAGAGGCCATTCACAAGAGCTCAAAGTCGAAAGGGATTTTGTAATTCATTGTGCTGAGACACCAAGTTCACAATTGATCACAGGGGTTGGATTCTGTTATTGTTTCTGTTCTCGGTTACATTCGGGGCTGCATTTTGTTCATTCTGACAGTGGTCAATGGGGAGGGTCGGAATGTTTCTTTCTGCTATACTGGCCGGTCTCACAACTTTGCTTCCAGTGGGCTGATGTTCTTTGAGCCTTGTTGCGATTACCTGGTTTCAAATTTCACAAAGATCACAGAGTGAAAGTGCATTTAAAGTAAGAAAATATTTAGTTTGCATTTCTGTTTGGAACCTTCCCCCTCCAAAGCAGCCACGTTGCTATGCAGGTGGGCCATGGTGGTTACATGGTTCTTTTCTTTTCTTTATCAAGAAGAAAACTAACAGGGTATGAGGGGCAAGTTGTCTGAGGTGGACTGGGAAACTACATGGGAGACAGGGAATAGCTAATATTTCAGGAATTATTAAATCTATACCAGGGGTCAGTTAGCTCAGTTGGCTAGATGGCTGGTTCATGATGCAGAGCGACGCCAGCAGCACGGCTTCAACTCCTGTACCGGCTGAGGTTATTCAGGAAGGCCCCGCCTTCTCAACATTGCCCCTCATCTGAGGTGTGGTGACCCTCAAATTAAATCACCACCAGTAAGCTCACTCCCAGAATATGGTCCTCCGAGACTTTGGCAACTTTCATTTCACATTTTACAAAATATTCCATAATTATATCAAGGGGAAGTGGATAACCAGGGAGGGGACAGGACCTATTGGGGACCGAGGGTGTAATCTGTGCATCGAGCCAGATGACAATGGTAGGTTGTAAAGTGAGTACTTCAGATCTGTCATCCCTTTGGAGAAGGAAGATGTGGGTGAAGAATTCAGTCAGAGGGAGTGTGAGGTTCTTGAGCAGTTTGACATGGGGGGCGGGATTCTCCGATAATGGGGGGGGGGGGGGGCGGGATTCTCCGATAATGGGGCTAAGTGTTGACGCCGTCGTAAACGCCGGTGAGTTTTACGATGGCATCATCTGGCCACTAGCACGATCGTATTCCATCTGCCAGGCCCTGGCCCATTCACTTAACCTTTCCAAATCCCTCTGCAGACTTCCAGTATTACAGACCAGTGAAGTAGGGAAACTATTGGGTAAAATTCTGAAGAACGGAATCTATCTCCACTTGGAGAGGCAAAGTTTGATCAGGATAGTCAGCATGGCTTTGTCACAGGGAGGTCATGGATAACAAATTTGATTGAATTTTCTGAGGAGGTGACCAGGTGTGCAGATGAGGGAAGTGTAGTTGATGTAGTTCATATGAATTCCGGCAAAGCTTTGACAAGGTCCCGCATGGTAGGCTGATGAAGACAGTAAAAGCACATGGGATACAGGGTAATGTGGCAAATTGAATCCAAAATTGTCTTTGTGATAGGAGACAGACAGTGGAGGTAGAAGGCTGTGTGACTGGAGGCCTGTGTCTAGTGGCGTACCACAGCGATCAGTGCTGGGACCCTTATTGTTTGTGCTCTATATACAATACAGAAGAAAATGTGCGGTGATGACAAATAAGTTTGTGGATGTCATGAAGATTGGTCGCGTGGTTGACGATGAAGAAGGAGGTCAGGTTGCAGGAGGATAAAGACACATTGGGCAGATCAATGGCAGATGGAATTTAACCCTGACAAGTGCGAGGTGATGCACTTTGGAGGGAGTAACACAACAAGGGAGCAGTCAATGAATAGCAGGAGACGAGGAAGCTCAGAGGAACAGAGGGATCTTGGGGTGCATGTCCACAAATCCCTGAAGGCAGCAGGATAGGTTAATGGGGTAGTTCAGAAGACATACGGGCCACTTGCCTTTATCAGACGTGGCATAGGTTATATGAGCAGGGAGATTATGTTGGAGATGTACAGGACTTTGGTTAAGTAATAGCTGGAATATTGTGTGCAGTTCTGGTCACCGCACAATAGGAAGGGTGTGATTGCACTGGAGAGGTGCAGTGGAAATTCACCAGGCAGCACAGTGGTTACCATTGTTGCTTCACAGCTCCAGGGACCCGGGTTCGATTCCTGGCTTGGGTCATTGTCTGTGCGGAGTCTGCATGTTCTCCCTGTATCTGCGTGGGTTTTCTCCGGGTGCTCCGGTTTCCCCCCACAATTCCCGAAAGACGTGGCGTTGGGTGAATTGGCCATTCTGAATTCTCCCTCAGTGAACCCGAACAGGCACCGGAATGTGTGACTGGGGGATTTTCACAGTAACTTCATTGCAGTGCTGATGTAAGCCTACCTGTGACACTAATAAAGATTATTAAAGGCTGTTGCCTGGGATGGAATATTTTACCTATGCAGAGAGTCTGGATAAGCTCGGGTTGTTTTCTAGAGCACAGAAGGCTGAGAGGGACCTGATTGACGTGTATAAAATTGAGGCTCAGTGACGGTGGATAGAAAGCAGCTGCTCTCATTAGTTGAAGTGTCAATAACAAGAGGACATGGAAATGAGGAAGAAAGTTTTCACCCAGAAGGTCTCAAACCGGCTGTGGTTAATTGTGCCAATGCAAATCAGGATGCAAAGTGAAATACTGGCAAATGAAAGTTTAAAACCCACCGAGGCATTTGAATACTAACCACAGCGGGTTTCAGGACAAACCTCTTGATTTATTTCAAAGGATGTAGCAATGTTCTGTATAACTGAAGCATAACCTCCCTACTTCTGTATTCAATTCCCCTCACAATAAACAATAACATTATATTAGCTTTCCTAATTACTTGCTGTAGCTGTGCCTTTTGTAATTCATGCTCTTGGACACCCAGATCCCTCTGCATCTCAGAGCTCTGCAATCTCTGACCATTTAGATAATAAGCTTTTTTATTCTTCCTGCCAAAATGGATAATTTCACATTTTCCCACATAATACTCCATTTGGCAGATAGTTTCCCACTCACTTAACCTATCTATATCCCTTTGTAACCTCCGTATGTCCTCTTCACAATTTACTTTCCTACCTATCTTTGTATCATTGGAACATAGGAGCAGGCGTTGACCATTCAGCCCGTCGAGCCTGCTCCACCATTCAATACGATCATGGCTGACCATCCACTTCAATGCCTTTTCCCCACACTGTCCCCATATCCCTTTGTGTTATTGGTATTTAGAAATCTGTCAGTCTCTGCTTTAAACACACTCAATGACTGAGCTCCCACAGTCCTCTGTTTGTAATATCTTCCCTGGATCAGAGAAAGACGTTTGCCCAGACTTGAGTATCATCCCAGTACTGTGTGGTAACTGTAGCCGGTTATTTAATTTGGGAACAGGGGAAGTCTTACAGAGCTCAGGATTGTAGATATATTATGTAACCAGGAGTATGTTCTCTACAAATTGTGGCGTTTAGTAGTTCACACATCTGAATCGCGTGAGAATAGAGTCATCTTGTTTGTGTGTATTTGTCTTTCTTTACTTTAATAAATAGTCTTTAATAATTGTTACACGATGACTGGGCTATTTATTCTCACTGGGGTCTCGTTTGTCTCCTCACACCAAAACAAAATCAATCTATACACCGCCATGAACCGATGTTCCAAGTTGGGATACCCAACAGATAACATTAGTATGCTTCATGACACCCTTCAGTGCGTTCATGGCTGATCATCCACTTCAATGTCTTTTTCCCCACACTATCCCCATACCCCTTTGTGTTATTGGTATTTAGAAATCTGTCAGTCTCTGCTTTAAACACACTCAGTGACTGAGCTCCCACAGCCCTCTGGGGTAGACAATTCCAAAGATTCACAACCCTCTGAGTAAAGAAATGTCTCCTCCGAGAGAAGACTGATCCTAAGTGGTTTCCCCCTTATTTTGAAATTGTGTCCTGATTCTGGATTCCCCAACCAGCGGAAGCATCTCACCTGCACCCACCCTGTCTATTCCTTTCAGTATTTTATAAGTTTCTATGAGATCACCTCAGCCATGATTGAATGGCGGAGCAGACTCGATGGGCTGAGTGGCCTAATTCTGCTCCTATGTCTTATGGTCACCTTTCATTCTTCGAAACTGTAGAAAATACAGGCCCAGTTTCCCCATTCTCTCTACATAGGACAGTCCTGCCATCCCTGGAACAAGTCTGGTGAACCTTCACTGCCCTCCCTCTGTGGCAATAATATCTTTCCGAAGGTGAGGGGAGTAAAACTGCACACAGTACTCCAGCTGGGGTCTAACCAAGGTTCTGCACAGTGGGTCTATTCTGGCCGGTCTCACGACTTTGCTTCCAGTGGGCTGATGCTCTTTGACCCTGGGAGAGCACATTTCCACTGAAATGACCCACAAAAGCTGATGAAGGACATGTATTTTATCCTGGATAGTAAATAGTGTTTTTCCCCCACTACAGGTAGATCTAAAATAAATACATTTGTCTCTGATCTGTTAGAGTGGGCCAATGCAGAGATACCTACAATATATGGATATTGTGTGTGGAAATATGAATTATGTTAAGATGGAGCATCACAAACTAAAGTAAGGGGCATGATGGGTTTTGCTGACTTGAGCACATTAATCAGAGACACAGACAATGAGCTGCTGAGCCAGGCCTATCATCAGTGGCACAGGCAGCAACGTGGAGTCCCTGTTAATTGAATTACTGAGTTAGAACCATACAGTGCAGAAGGAGGCCATTCGGCCCATTATGCCTGCACCAAACAAAGAACAAATGAGGAAATGAACAAAAGGGGATGGCACTGAAGCATGGTGGGTAGCTAGGCCAAGTCAGGAGTATTATGGTGAGGGGGATGGGTGATCACAGGGGCCTCAGGCAAAAGGAATGTGAGGGCAGCCTATTGGGACCAGTAATTGCTAAGATTACCTTATATGGCTGGGTTAAGGAATGTGAGAGAACCTATGGGAAACCCTACAATTGCCAAGTTACCTTACTTGGTCGTGTGTGTAACCTCATTTTTTTATACCAATGTATATGAGACAAAGTCTTTGTTCTGTACCTCACTCACTCTGGGGATTCGACAAGACTCTGGCAGAGTGAGTCAGCTTGAAAGCTGCACAAATAAAGTAAATTGTTTTACCTACAATCCGACTCGGTATATTGACTGAGGGCAAAAATTCTCATTTGGTGTCAGAAGTGGGATCTCAACAGACGATCACCGGTCATCTGCGAAATCAGAACTAAACTAGTCTTGGACGGAGAGAGAGGAAATGGGCCCACGATGTGAGTGGGTGGAAAATAACCATGTTGGTTTTCCTCTGTCTCGTAGTCTGATAAAAGTTTGATCACTCACCCATGGTCATGTAAGATTGTCTCGACGAGATCAAAGGTCAGTCTGGCGGATTAGAAAAATTAAATTTCAGTCGATGTAGGTACGACTGAGGGTCGATGAGAACTGAGGGAATATCCTAGCGATAATTCAGTTAGAAACTAAGGGAATATCCTAGTGATAGTTCAGTTAAAAGCCGATTAGAGAACTGAGGGAATATCAGGGATAATTCAATTCCGTGTGTGTTGAAAACTAGAATTGATTAAGTTAAGTTGCATTCTTGGACTGCAGTGGCGAACAACGCAGTCTGAGGAATAGTTCGAGATTATGGGGAATTGTTTAGATAACACGAATGACCCAGGTAGTTCGTTACAAGCATTATGTGGTAAATACCCAGACCAAGGAAGGGACTTTAGACAGTTTTCCGCAGCTCTGAATAAGAAATTGGGAGATGAATGGCCACTAGGGGGAACCAAAAATTTGGAAATCGTTAAGAAAATTCAGGAGAAAATCTGGAAAAAGAATAGGGAATGAAGGCCAAAGAGTTAATTGGATTATGGAGGCAATATTGCCAAGAGGAGAAAGATAAAACCCTGTTATCAAATTGGCAAGAAAATGCCCCTAAAATGGCAATATCAATTATTGAAGGGGGGAACCAGAAAACTCTGAAAAAGGAGTATGCATTCAAAAAACGCGCACAGAAAATGAAAAAATGAAATTAAAATTGCTTATTGTCACAAGTAGGCTTCAAATGAAGTTACTGTGAAAAGCCCCTAGTTGCTACATTCTGGTGCCTGTTCGGGGAGGTTGGTACGGGAATTGAACCGTGCTGCTGCCCTGCCTTGGTCTGCTTTAAAAGCCAGCAATTTAGCCCAGTGTGCTAAACCAGCCCCATCACAGAAGGAAAGGGAGACACCTAAAAGGGCAGACTCGAGTGAGAAAAGTGGACTACGTAGTTCAATGGCTGGCCTTGCATTGACAGAGGTAGACAACGACCTAGAGAATTGGACCATGTCCGGTAGGGTCCCGACGGCACCAGAGGCATTGCCTTCGCCACCTCCGGAGCCGCCAGCGTATCATAATTTATATCCAGTCGCTGTTCCACAGATTCAAATCATTCTGGCCACTCCAGTCCCTTTAGACTCAGTCTCACAGGCCCAGACGATTATCCCTCCCCCTCTGGCCGATCGTCTAGTAGCTCCGGAGGCACCGCTGCCAGCTCCTTCAATTGATAGCTCAGGTCCTAATTCCTCACCCCCGACACCCGTTAGAAAAGGGAAACCCCGCTATACAAGCCAGGTCGGCTGGAGGACCCGATCTCGGACAATGAAAAAGGCATCTTGAGACCACCCGGAAATAATTACGCCTACGACCTAGATCCTTTAAGGCCAAGATGAGAGGACAGAAAATTTTGTTACCACGGGACGAGGACAGGGACGGTTCTGAAGAACCGGAGCCCCCCATATCAGAAGGGAAGGACTCCGACGCCTCTGAAGAGGAATCTCCCCTACCTGCACCACCTTTGACGCCCCCTAGCGAGACTCCGAGACAGTTACCGATTAGGAAATGCCCAACCCTGATGTCGCTACAGCGGCAGCTCAGCCCATGATAGATGTTTACTTTCCGTGGAGACCCAGTGAGATGATGGCTATTCTACCTGCAATCACAGACAGGAAGAAATTCCCTGATGCTTTTTGGACTATCTGAGAACCACCATCTCAGTTTATCAAGCAGACTCTAGGGACCTCTGGGCCCTAGTCCAACAGGTCTTAACCCCAGCCGAATACCGCAGTCATCTCAACCATTTGAATTATGCCGACCACGCGGCACTTCAACAGGCCCATGCCCTGGACGATGATAGACCGGCACAAATCCTGAATGCATGAAGTGCCACGTTTCAAAAGCCCATAAACATCTCTGCCATCCTAGATATCAAACCCAAAAAGACTGAGGAGCCAGAGGAATTTCTGGAACGCTTTAATGAAATCTATCGTGGGCAATCAGGTGACTTACCATATCAAAATGGTCAGAATTCCCCTCAATATTGTGCTATGTTAATGCATTGCCTACCACCTTCCGTGGCCACCGCTGTGAAGTGTAATAACATGAATTGGACAGAGAACGACCCTTCCCAGATGGCCCAGGAAGTTAGATTTTACTGGAAGGAGGGCGGAGGCCAAGAAGGAGGCCCAGTTACAAATTAAGACCGAGTATGTCACAAAAAAGGAAGATCCGAGACCCCAACTGAGCGCAGGTACGGTGGCTTACCAGCTGGAACCCCAATATTGTGACCTCGGGTGGGTGGATCAACACGGGGGAGGATATCAAACCCACCCAAATGGATCTTCAGCCCCTCTCCATGGCCCGCCGTATGCACCAGCAACCTTGCAACTGCCACTCCCTCTGCGGGGCCATTGGTCCACCGGAAAAAGGCCGGGATATAGAGGGAATAATTCATGTTTCAACTGTGGCCACGCAGATCACTGGCAGCAGGAATGTCCATTTAGAAGACAGGTGGCAGGAGGAGGATACCCAACGCAAAGGAGGGGGTACCCACCAAGGGGAGGGCAGACGAGGTACACCGACGTCCCCCAAGCAAACCCCTTCCCACAAGACTGGCGAGCCAATTTAGTCATACGGACTCTCCATTCGGACAGAGAACCCATCGTTTCTCTGCAGATAGGAGATCAACATTACCCATCTATGATCGACACCAGAGCAGCCATGTGTTCAGTGCAATCGGAACTCCAGCTACCACTATCCGACCACACCCAGCATTTGTTGGGGTTCCAAGGCCAGGTGCGTCAGTATCCCATTTCAGAATCGGTGAAGGCAACTTATGAGAATGAGTCGACAGATCATCAATTTGTCGTCACCACCGGATTGGACTGCAATTTGCTGGCCCGAGATCTACTGTGTATCTTCCAGCTGCGGCTGGAATGCGGGGACAAGGGGGTAATGGTTCAATCATGGAGGCCGAGACAACAGTGTTATGTCTCTACTACACCCCAGTGGTGGACGTTGGACATAGAACATTCGCTGTCCCACGTTACCCTGGCTTATGACAGAACCGGACAGAGCCAGGAATTAGAGGACAAATATCGGTCGTTAGTTGGGACCGGATGGCCAATCACGATTACAGCCACAGTCACGGGACAAGAAGGTACAGCCGACTTTGTTACAATACCACCACATTTATGGCAACAATCCGCCTCCGTGGCCCCCCATATTACACGCCAGGTCCACAACCCATACCATGCCAAGGATCTGGGGCTTATGGTAAGGAGGGCGGTGGACCAATCGGATCAGACAGAATATGCACTCCAGGTACTGCCAGACGGCACTTCCGTACGGTACTCCGAGGCCCGAGACGGTTAACACCCGACTCCAGCATCATCTGGGGCGCGACGTTTTGGAATATGTTAACCCTCAGGTTTGGGCGGATCACCCGTCACAGGTGGGACAGGCGGAGGTTACATCCATTAAGGACCATGTGACGCTGCCCTCCATTCGACAAAGCCCCTGAAACTCAAGCCATCCCATCTGTAGCCAGATTAATCCAAGGACTGTTGCAACAGGGGATCCTGGTCCCGTGCCAATCTGAATGTAACACACCCATACTTTGCGGTGTCCAAATCAGGCAAACCGGACCAGTACCGGCTAGTACAGGACTTGCGTTCAATTAATGCCATCACGCAGCCATTACATGCCCTCGTCCCTAATCCCGCCCACATACTGGCTCAAATCCCAGCCTGAGCCCGGGTCTTCGCCAGAGTCAACCTCCAACACGCTTTCTTTGCTCTCCCACTCGCGCTTGAAAGCCGGTATTTGTTTGCCTTCACCTACAATGGACAGCAGTATACCTGGACCCGACTTCCACAGGGATTTGTTAACTCACCCACTCTCTTCTCCAGATGTCTGCAGACTCAACTCCAGACTCTGAATTTGAAACATGGTTCCACTCTCGTACAGTACGTAGATGACCTGTTGATAGTCAGCCCCGATGAGCCCAGTAACAGGGAAGATGTGATACAATTATTAAATCACCTATCCTCACTGGGCTAGGTTGTTTCACAATCCCAGGTACTGGTGGCCCAGACAAAAGTCAAGTTCCTGGGAGTCCTACTCACAGCCACAGAAAGAAGTCTCGAAACCAGTTGAATTGAACCTATGTGCCAACCTCCCGCCCCTACCACAGCCAAGGAGGTCTGTCACTGGCTGGGCATGGTAAATTATTGTAGGCAGTGGATACCAAACATCGCTGTCTATACTAAGCTGCTGACGCCTTACGCCAGCAAGGAAGGGACTTTTACTCTCGCCACCGAGGCCCTCGAAGCCTTCCGTCTCTTAAAACAGGCCTTATTACAAGCCCCAGCCCTGGGCAGGCCCTTATATGACCGACCGTTCCAGTTGTACTGTTCTATTACTGAGACCAGACTGAGGGCAAAAGGAACGTAAATTCTCACAGAAACCTCCACGGGTCTACCCCTCCCATTTCCACCATTAGCCCAGCCAACTCCTTCACCCCCCCCTGATGGGACCAGAGAGCGCAGCCGTGACCTGTCTAACCTTGGCTCCTGCACCAAGTTCCAACCCCACTCAGTTCGTGTGTCCAAGTCGGGGACAGCCCCAAACACCTTCTTTGCGAATGCCACATCGTCCCAATTGGGACCGTATACACTTACTAGTGCCACCAACCTCCCCTCCAGTGCCCCTGTCACAATCACATACCTACCTCCCTGATCTGCCACCACCTTCTCCATCTGGAAGCGTACTCTTTTGCTGACCATTACCGCTATCCCTCGAGCCCTTCCGTCAAATCCAGAGTGAAACATCTGACTAACCAACCCCTTTTTAAGTCTCACCTGGTCCTTCACCCTCAAGTGAGTCTCCTGCAGCATTGCTACATCAGCTTTCAAACCTTTAAGATGCGCAAGCACCCTTGACCTCTTGACTGGACCTCCCAACCCCCTCACGTTCCACATGACTATCCTAACTGAGGGTCTCTCACTCCCCCCCCCCCCCCCTTCTTAACCACCATCATACCACCGGGCCCTGCCCCATGAGCCTTACCCACCCCTATCCATTATTAACATCGAACTCCTTCCCACCCCTCCCAGAATTCCCCCCCCCTGCACTTCCTCTCGAAAAAAAGTCTCCCTGTATCGACCCCCCCCCCCCCCCCTTGCTCGGCTCGTAGGCCCATCAAAACCTGCCAACCAGGCTCCAATGTCCGCAGCCCTCCTCTCACCTCACCTCCGTTCACTAGCCAACTTTAGTTAGCTTGCACAGGTTCCTCCCCCCAAGGTATACTGTCACCTCCCACCCAGCCCCAGAGAAAAACAACAATCCATCCCATACAATTCATTAAAATAACCATTAAAATAACATATAACCATCGCAACACAGAATACCAATGAACCCAAACAATAAAAACTCTGTAACAATGTGAAGTAAAGAAAATTACAATACACGACAATGAAAAGAAAGTTATAGCATTTATACATTTTCCAGGTCCCCAACCACAGTCTCTCTTCCAGCTCCGCTCCTCACGTCTGTCCCAAGCCTTCTGCCTGCACGAACGCCTCAACCGCCTCCACTGTTATACGTCACCCTCAGCTTTGCCGGGTATACCACACCAAGTCGCACCCCCTTGTTGTAAATGTTGCCTTTACTCGGCCGAATGGTGCTCGTCTCTTTGCCAACTCCACCGTCAAGTCCTGGTAAACCCAAACTCCACACCATCCCACTGCACCTCGGGCTTCTGCTTCGCCCAGCTGAACACCTTCTCCTTCATGTGGTATTCATGGAAGCAGATAATTACTGCTCCTGGCGGTTCATTTACTTTGGGCTTTGGCCTTAACGACTGATGAGCTCGGTCCAGCTCAAACCGGGAGGGTTCTCACTCTCTCCCATCAACTCCGCCAGCACCTTAGCAAAGTACTCTGTTGGCCTTGAGCCCTCTGTCCCTTCGGGCAAGCCCACAATTCTCAGATTTGCTCGGAGTCCTCTGTTAGCCTCCACCACCCTCCGCATCTCGTCCCACATCGAGGTGAGCTGGTCGCTGTGCTGCGACACGGCCTCCTCCACTTCATCTTCTTGCCCTGCTCGCTCACCTCGGTCGATGTCTTTTTGCCACAGCTACCCTCACCGGGGCAATTGCCTCCTCCACCAATGATCTCAGTGCGACCGCCATCTCCTTCCTCAAAGCCTCCATGTGCCTCGCAAACTGCTTCTCCAGCTCCACAGCCATCACCTCGGTCATCTGTTCCACCGTAAGCAATGCGGCCCCACCTTGCGGTCCGGCATCTGCCATCTTGTCAGTGCTTTTGCTGGTCCTCTCATTCGACGGCGAACCCACGTTTCCTCCCTTCTTCGCCGCTGCTTTTTGCATCTTTTTTTTCCCCCCAGTGATTGGTGTCATTCTTTTATTTAATGATGTGATATTCCCAATGAGAGAGTGACCTCGAGGAATTGAGCTGAGTTCTAACTGTACCATCAAGCAACATTGCATAATATTATGTATTAAAACCCCATTCCTGTTTGTTTCAGTCTGGTCAATGAACTTAAACTATGACGATGGAGCAATATAGGAAATGATAGAGGCAATGATTCAATAACAGTCCTGCTGATATTGTCTCTTTAAACATTTCAAATTCTTTTTAAAAATAAATTTAGAGTTTCCAATTATTTTTTCCACCTCCCCAGCGCGCTTGCTTAATCCGTCTCAGCTGGAGGTCTGAGTCAGCCCGCCATCGGCGGCGAGACCTTCCCCCCCCCCCCTCACCGCTCCCGCTGTCCGATCTCCCGCGTCTCGCGTTCAGGGAGCGAGCAGCCAGCTTCCGTCCTCCTCCACCTCCCTCGGCACCACCAGCAGCAGCTCACAGGGATCCTGGGCGATCTGGTCCTGCAGGAACTTCCTCAGTTCCTCCTCATTCCCGATTGGAACTGGGGCCTTTAGTTTGGAGTCCAGGTTGTAGTAGGCCCCGTTGATTTGCCTGACTGCCACCCAGTGCTTGCGCTGGATGGGGAGCGAGACAAAGCCCAGCGTCATGTTGGAAGGAATGTTGAGGATGAAGCCATGGACCCGGCTCAGCACCAAGCTGCTGAGCGACTTGCGTTTATCCCACCAAATCGCAGCGAGACCTTGAGTTAGCAAGGCGGCCATGAGGACGTTGACATCATAGTTCCCAGTTCCTAACAAACTGCGATGTGGATTCACCAGAGAGTCGGGAGCCAGCTGGCCGCTCAGCCCGTCCAGCTGCTGCTGGGTGAAGAGCGGCTGCTGCAGGAGGTTGTTGAGGGCATGGAGGGCGCAGAGCTCCAGGCGCTGCCGCTCGTGGTACAGCGGAGGGGGGGGCTCCGACATCCCCACACCCGGGGAGGGCTCCGACATCCCCACACCCGAGGGGGGCTCCGACATCCCCACACCCGGGAGGGGCTCCGACATCCCCACACCCGGAGAGTGAGGACAGGCCGCCAGGTGAGTCACTGCCAACCCCGAGGATGCGCCATTCCCGACCAGGCCCGGACGGAGAGCCCTTTTTTATCTTTTAACGACTTATTGTTTTTCTTTTTCTTCCTTCAATCTAAAAAAAAAGTCTTCAAAAATATTTTTAAAAAATATTCCTCAAAACGTCCCCCGGGACCGGATTTCCGACTTCTTAAAAAAACACACTCTAGGCGGGAGCCACCCGGTGTGGAACATCTCCACTACATTGCGCCCTGGCTTCGGGCCTGCCGCCTCATCCTCAGTTTGGCTCCACCCCCGTTGCTCCAAATGCGTGCGTCCGGGCCCGACACCTCAGCTCCGGCCGCCAGACACTCGCGTGGGGTTCCTCACCGGTTCTGAAACCGGCCCGGCTGGACGCCCGGTACAGCCCCAAAGGCTGCCGGAAATCGGAGGTGGGGGGGGGAGCAAAAAAAACGGGGAAACCCCCGAAATCGGCATAGACAGTGGCCAACAGCGGGAGCTCCTCGAGGACAGAGACTTGGACTCTTTCCACAGTCAGTCCCCTGGAACACTCTCACTCGGGTGCGTGTGTCTCGGTGCTTTTCCAGTCACACTGATGTTTAAAATCTTTTGATGCCGACAGATCGGGCAAACGTTTCTCCTTCGAGGTTCAAAGTCCGATGATACTCAGATCCCAAGGTATCGAGTGACTCTGTAAGACCGAGACGTGACAATTGAGATTTCTGTCTGTAATTCCTCCTCTTGTAATATCTGTAAAAGGAGTTTACAAAAGTCAACACTCAGTACAGGATAGAAATTCAGAACAGAGAATTCTTGTTTCTATGGAACATTCCTTCCTCTCATTCCCCAATACCTATTCCCCATACCTAGTCTCCAGGGAGTGGACTCAGAGGGATGGAGTGTCGGAGCTGTGAGTACAGAAACCTTATCTCGGGGATTCACAGCCGAGTCTCCAGGGAGCGGACTCGGAGGGGCAGGGTATCGGAGCAGTGACTGTAGGAAGGATGAGCTGGCTGACCACTGCACCCTGGTACAGGAGGCCATTCAAGCGGGGGGAGGAAGTGGTAGTTGTCGGGGATTCTATAATTAGGGGAACTGATAACATCCTTTGGAAGCAGGACCGAGAGTCCCACATGGTATGTTGCCTGCCCGGTGCCAGGGTGAGGGGCATCTCTAACTGGCTTGAAAGGATATTGGAGAGGGAGGGGGGAGGATCCAGTTGCTGTGGTCCACATTGGGACAAACAACATTGGCAAGACTAGGAAAGAGGACCTGTTTGGGAATATCAGGAATGAGGCACAAAATTAAAGAACAGGTTCTCAAGGGTTATAATCTCTGGATTATTACTCGAGTCACGTACAAATTTGGCACAGGGATGAGAAAATTACAGAAGTAAACACTTGTCTAAAGGAGTGGTGCGGGAACGAGGGGTTCCATTTCATGGGGCACTGGCATCAGTATTGGGACAGGAGGGATCTGTACCGTTGGGACAGTCGCCACCTGAACCGATCTGGGACCAGTGTCCTCGTGGAAAGGATAAATAGGGAGGTCAGAAGGACTTTAAACTAATAAATGGAGGGGGAGGGGACGGCCTCAGGGGAACTCAATACAGTTCCAAAAACAAGTAGCAGGATGGTCTGGACTGGACAAATATACCGGTTATAAAGTTTACAGGAGGGACGGAGAATATGGCAGAGGGGGTGGAGTAGCCTTACTGATTAGAAATACTATCACCTCAATGGTGAGGATTGGATTTGTTAATTGTCACGTGTACCGAGATACAGTGAAAAGTATTGTTCTGTGTACAGTTCAGATAGATCATTCCATACATGAGAACAATACATAGGGCAAACATAAATACACACGGCACCTTCTCCTCCTCCAAAATAGCCCCGTAAACCGCCAATACTACCCCTTCCCCAGTCCCCCTGTCGTCAGCACCTCCTCCAGCAATGTGGAAGCTGGTTCTACTGGGAAACTCTGTATCTACTTTCTGGCAGTCTCGAATCTGCATATATCTAAATATTTCCCCTTGCTCCAGCCCATACTTCGCTCCCAGCTCCTTTAATCCCGCAAAACGACCCCCAAGAAATAAATCTTTTCGTGTCCTCATTCCTTTCCAATCCCATCTCCGAAAATTTCCGATCCCACTTCCCTGGCTCAAATCTATGGTTGTCCTCTCCTTTCTTAAGGAAAAAGTCGACATAGCTTTTTTGCAGGAAACTCATCTGGATGATGAGGAACACTTTAAATTGAGGCGGGATTGGGCGGGGCAGGTTTTTTCATCTCCTTTTCATCAAGTAGCAGGGATGTGGCAATCCTTATTAATAAAAATATCCCTTTTAAGGTTGAAACCTGCACCAAGGACAAAGGAGATAGATATGTGATCATTAGAGGTTCAGTGCATGGTGATGTTGCTTCAATAATGAATGTTTATGGATCCCTGAATTACTCCCCGGAGTTCATTACTAAGGCCTTTGTGCATTTTGCAGAGTTAGCTTCAACTAAGTCTTTTATGGTTGGCGACTTCAACTGCCACTTAAATCCTCTGGTAGATAAACTCCCGGTTACCAGGAACAGCCCCCCCCCCCCGCACCCGCCGCAAGCTAGGGCATCGGCCTTTACTTGTGAGAAGGGGGGTTCTGTGGATGTTTGGACAACGTTGCACCTGAGGGGCGGAGATTTTACCTTCTTATAGCCCTAATCAATGTCATACTAGAATCAACAACATTTTTATGTCAAGGACGATCCTACACCTAGTGTCCTCTTGCACCGTCGTGACCATCGATTGTGGACCATCCCCCTGTTTCTCTGGAATTCTACTCGAGAGTTCACCACAGGTCGAGAATGTGGAGGTTTGCTGCCTCTCTGATAAGAGATACTTCATTTACTAAGCATTTTAAGAACGAGTTTGAGTTCTTCCTTTGGGTTAACTCGACCCCTGGTATTCCCCCCTCCATTTTATGGGAGACATGTAAAGTTTATGCTCGAATGCTGAAGAACCAGCAATGTCTGGGGGTTTGTTTCACGAAGGGCGAGCAGAATTATAAAGAGATTCAAATAAGCTATTGCTGAAGGAGCTTCCTGAGACAAGAGTGGTTTTGGATTCCCTATTGATGCAGCAGGTCAAGAAAGGTTTGCGAGGCAGATGTACGACTTTGGGAATAAACCGAGCAAATACATGACCTGTTTGACAAAGAAAAAGGCCGACATTGGAACAATTCCCTCTGTGCGGCTTGGGGGAGGGAAAAGGGTTGTGAGGAGAGAGGAGATAACCGGGATTTGGGGAATTCTATGCAAGATTAGAAAGTCTCTGAAGTCTGGTGAAGTGTTGCTGGATATGGAGCATTTATTCTCTTCCCTGAGGCCTCAGAAAGCCAGTGTGAGCCTCTTAATGCTCCCCTTTCAGGGGAAGAGGTTTCAAAGGCCATGAAGGAGCTGCAGCCGGGTAAAGCACCGGGACCGGAATGGCTGTGGGTGTGAGTTTTATCGGGAGCTTGAGGATTTGTTGTTGGACCCTTTGATGGGTATGTATTGTCACTCTTTTGACTCAGGGATGCTGCCATCGACTGTTCGGGAGGCTACTATCTCTTTGATTCTGAAGGACCCAGAGGAGTGTGCCTCTTCTTGGCCAATATCTCTTTTGAACCTTGACTTCAAATTACGATCTAAAGTTTGGCGAGAAGGCTGGAGGACATCCTTCAAACAATCGTGCGGGTCGGGGGGACCAGTCTGGGTTTATATGGGGGAAGACATTCCAGTAACAATGTTGGAAGGTTGCTGAATGTGATTCAGGCTTTTCAGAAATACACAGTGAATGGGCTGGTGATCTCCTTCGATGCAGAGAAAGTTTTTGCTCGAGTCGAATTATCTGGTGCATACGGTTCGAGGCTTCGGAATCGGTGAGGATTATGTGGCGTGGATTCAATTGTTAGATTAAAGGTAAAGTCGCCAAGGTCCCAGATGACCATAGGCTGCTTTCCCCATTGGGAGGTATATCTGACTGGTGGTGATTTAACCTGAGGATCAACACACCTCAGGCACGATACAAGGTTGAGAAGCTGGTGCCTTCATGAATAACCTCAGCCGGGAATTGAAGCCTCCCTCCGCATCACAAACCAGCTGTCCAAACAACTTGAGCTAAACCGGCCCCTGTTATATTACAGGCTGGTCAGGGGCAGGGCTCATGGATGGTTTATAGTTGTCGTATTTGAGCTTCAGAGAGTCTCGACAAATAAATGTGTGAAGCTGAGGGAGCAAAGGATGTCAATGTATTTAAGAGAGAGAGAGAGACCAGGGCCAACCTTTGCAGAGTCTGCACCCTCCCTGGATTCACTTGCTTTCCCTTCAGTTGCTGCAAGTGACCAATTGAAGGTCAGAATGAGAAAAGAAATGGAAAAGGGGAAAAAAAGAAAGTGTTTTACTCACAGATGTTGCGGACAGGACGTTTCAGTCTGTATGATGTTCAAGCTCCATTCACACAAAGCCCGCGTTGATTGCCTGGAGGACCAGAGTCCTTCCGGTCATCCAACCCTTCCCATTGGTCAACGCCTTAGCAGAAAGGTCAGTGGTGAGCTTTCCCTCGCACATGCGCAGTCTTTCTTCTCCCTCGGACATGCTCAGTCCCGGGCCGGGGAAATCACCGAGAGGCTTCTTGTTCTGGCCGGAGCTGTCAGCCGGTTGCCTGGAAACCTTGTCTCGAGGAGGGGGAACAATGAGTGAGGCGGAGGAAGGTTGTTGACCAATGGGTAGAGTTGGTGAACCGGAAGGACTCTCTTCCACCATCCAATCAGCTCCCCCGTTGTTCGAACGTGGAAGCTGGACAATGAGGAAACCTGGGGCCTCACACAGACTGAAAACTTCTTCCTGTCTCCAACATCTGTGAGTAAAACACTTTCTTTTCTGCCCCTTTCCATTTATTTTCTCATTTTCACCTTCAATCCCCGTTTCTATCACTAAGCTAGTCCCACTTGCCAGCATTTGGCCCATATCCCTCTGTACCCACCCTGCCCATGTAACTTCAAACTGCTTTTTAAAGGACAAATTTGTACCCGTCTTACCACTGCCTCTGGCAGCCGTTCCAGATGTTCACCACCCTCTGTGTGAACTTCTCCTCTGGTCTCTTTTGTATCTCTCTCCTCTCACCTTAAACCTATGCCCTCTAGTTCCCTCCTCTTCCTTAGGGGGAAATGTTGACTATATACCTTGGGCGCGATTCTCTGCTCCCACGCCGGTTGGGTCGCCAGATTTCCCCGCGACGCCGGTCTGACACCCTCCCGCAATTCACCCAAGCGGCAAGAACGTCCCCGTCGAGTTCCGCACGGCGCAGGCCGGAGAATCGCCCGAGACACCCAAAATGGCGATTCTCCGCCACCCCCGCTATTCTCAGGCCGGATGGGCCGATGGCGTGACCCCAGTTCACGCCATCGCCGTTCACACCTGCTATTTAAAGTCGTCAGCCAGTCATGCTGGCTGACGCCGACCAGTGAGGAGGTGAGCGGACTGTTCCGCAGCTCCTGGAGATCGGGTCGGCCTCCCCGAGAAGGCTGCGGCCAACGGGGGGATGAGGGAGAGTGTGCAGGTGGGAGGGGGGATGAGGGAGAGTGTGCAGGTGGGAGGGGGGATGAGGGAGTGTGTGCAGTTGGGAAGGGGGATGAGGGAGAGTGTGCAGGTGGGAGGGGGAATGAGGGAGAGTGTGCAGGTGGGAGGGGGGATGAGGGAGAGTGTGCAGGTGGGAGGGGGGATGAGGGAGAGTGTGCAGGTGGGAGGGGGGATGAGGGAGAGTGTGCAGGTGGGAGGGGGGGGATGAGGGAGAGTGTGCAGGTGGGAGGGGGGGGATGAGGGAGAGTGTGCAGGTGGGAGGGGGGGATGAGGGAGAGTGTGCAGGTGGGAGGGGGGATGAGGGAGCGTGTGCAAGTGGGAGGGGGGGATGAGGGAGAGTGTGGATGGTATCGTCCATCCGCGGATGTCACATGTCAGCCGCCCTGATATGGCAGGATGGTGACGGGGACACGGCCGCGGGTTGCCGTGTGGCTGATGGGCACAGGCGACTGGCACACTGGTGAGGAGTATGGTGTGAACTGACCGTTGGACGCAGACAGTGACCAGATGTTAGGCTGGGTGCGTATCTGCAGCGCGACCATCCCACCGGGGCACACAGGTATCCCATGCAACCCGGCTGGCGAGGTGTGGAAGAACCTCCATGTAACATGTTGTTTCTCTGCCCCCTCCACCCTCCTGCAGGTCACCATGTATGCCAACCAGACAGCGATGTTCACTGCCGTGGTTGGAGCCGCAGCTCTGGAGTTTGCCATCCGGCAGCGTAGAGTCAAACGGCCCACAGTGGCTACAGATGCAGCGGTTGCTGCTGCAGCAGAGGGGATGGCCGTGGAGTGGCCCATCGTCGCCGCGCAGGCCGCAGGCGCTCACGACCCGAATGTACAGGGGGATGCCGAGGGGAACATTGACCCCCTGACGGCGAGGAATGCAGAGGAAGTGCTTGGGGAGGAGGAGGAGGAACAGGAGGATCCACTGATGGTGGTGCCAGGGCGCCACAGGCGTCCAGCAAGGCCGAGGGTGTACCGTGTCAGAATGTCGTTCGAGGCCCTACCGGACATCACATGCAGGAGGAGACTACGGTTCAGCAGGGAGACGGTCGCACATATATGCCACCTCTTGGCGCACCTCGCACCACTTGGAACTGGTGGAGGACATGCGTTACCAGTCTCCGTCAAGGTGACGGTGGCCCTAAACTTTTATGCGACCGGTTCCTTCCAGGCGCCGAGCGGGCACCTCTCCGGAATATCACAGGCATCGGTCCACAGGTGCATCAGGGCCGTCACCGACGCTTTGTACTCCATCGCGGACAAGTACATAAAATTCCCCGAGGACCGAGCACAGCAGGAAGCACGGGCACGTGGATTCGCCAAGGTGGCCGGGATACCGATGGTCCAGGGTGTCATCGATGGTGTGCACGTCCCCATGCACCCACCTGCAGACAACAGGGAAGTGTTCATGAACAGAAAGGGCGCGTACTCCATGAACATTCAGGTGGTGTGCGACCCCCACATGAAGATCATGCACGTGTGTGCAAAGTACCCCGGGAGTGTGCATGACGCCTACATTCTGGCACAGTCATTCATCCCCGCAATGTTCGATGGATGTCCCCCCCGGCTGAGGGGCTGGTTGCTCGGCGACAAGCGCTATCCGTTGAGGTCATGGCTGATGACGCCAATACGGAGGCCTCAGACCAACGCGGAGAGCCTATACAATGAGGCACATGCAGCAACCTGGGGTGTGGTGGAGCGGTGCTTCGGCCTGCTGAAGATGCGATTCAGATGCCTGGACCGCTTCGGAGGGGCCCTGCAGTACCGGCCTGACAGGGTCGGTCGCATGGTTGTGGTCTGCTGTGCGCTGCACAACATTGCCATGCAGAGGGGAGATGACCTGGTGGAGGAGTCGGAGGGAGGACCCGACGGCACCGGAGGTAACGCAAACGAGGGGGGTGGGGAAGAGGAGGATGTAGAGGAGGAGGATGATGGCGCGCATCAGGATGAGGGGAGGGGCGCAGGACACAGACACTGTTCGCGTGCTGGTTACGTCCAGGAGGCTGCACGACAGCACCGCCGCGGACAGCGGGCACGCGACGTGTTGGTGGCCACACGGTTCACGCACTGTGGGGGTGGGATTTGCTGAACACTGCCACTTGCACCGTCACTCCTGCACACGGGCACCACACAGCAACCCCCCCCCCCCCGGCACTGGCCCTGGGGAACATAAAGATTTGGGGTTCGTTAGACACGGTGGGGGTGTATGGTGGTTGTGGGTGCCCAGTGTGAGGGGGGGAGGGGAGCGAGGGTGCAGTGGCATGAGTGTGTGGGGGGAGGGGATCGAGGCTGCAGTGGGCAATGTGTGAGGGAGACTATGACGGGTTGGGGGGGGCGGGGCGGGGGGGGGTGAGGACATGCAGGGTTGTCTCACTTCTGCACCTCCGAGCTGGGTGTCGCGACCTCCCGGGTGGCGGATCCCCCAGCGAGGTCCAGGGCCCTCTGCTCGTGAACGTTTAGGGGGTGCAGCACAGGGGACCCCCCTCCGGTTCTCAAACGCTCACGCTGGTTGTGAGCTGTCTTGTCCTGGGGTGGGGGGGGGGGTTGGATAAAGCATCACAATTAGGCGGGTATCATCAGGGCGTGCAGATATAAACTACATTTTTGCTGGTTCAGGAGACAGCACGCCATGGCATCGCTCCGGGGGGGGTCCCGGGGCTCATGTGGGTCGAGTAAAGCGTTGGGCACCTTGACCCCGCCCAAACCCCCCCGATGCCCCAATCCCCCCGACCCCCCCACCACTGCACCTGATGCTCCAACGCCCCCCTGACCCCCCACCACTGCACCTGATGCTCCAACCCCCCCTGACCACCCACCACCCCACTTCCCCCCCCCCCCCCCTCATGCCGGGGGGGGGAGGGGGGCCCTGGGGACACCCTCATGGCACTTACCCTCGCAGCCCGAGTGAGGTCGTGCAGTTTCTTCCGACACTGCTCCCCCGTCCGGGGGGTCTGCCCCACAGCGGTGCCAACCTCACGCCAACCGCACCTCACCGCGCTGGATGGCTGGCAATGCCCACGTCTTGGGCAGAGAATCCCGCCCATTGTGTTTGGATTTTCACAGGGGATTTGCAATGGAAAGAAAGACATGGTTGTTGCACAAAATCAAGACTCAGTCTTTATTGATCTTTGCGAGTGGACCAAGTGTGATATATCCAAGGTTGGGGGACTAGTTCTAAAAATAAATTACATTTATTTGAGTGGCACAGTAGTTGGCCCTGTTGCCTCACAGCACCAGGGGCCCATGTTCGATTCTGGCCATGGTCACTGTCTGTGTGGAGTTTGTACGCCCTCCTGTGTCTGTGTGGGTTTCGTCCGAGTGCTCTGGTTTCTTCCCACAGTCCTAAGATGTATGGGTTAGGTGGATTAGCCCTGATAAATTGCCCCCCAGTGTCCAGGGATGTGCAGATTAGGTTATGCGGTTACGGGTGAGTGTATATGGGTAGAGTGCTCTTTGGAAGAGGCGGTGCCGATTCTATTTGCTAAATGGCCTCCTTCTGCACTCAAGGGATTCTGTATCTATTTTTATAACCCCTTTCGTGAACACTCGATCTCCTAAAGCTTTTTACAGCCTTTGAAGTACTTTTCAAGTGTAGTCAGAAGTTCTGGGTATGCCTCATTAATAATATTTAGTTTTAAAAATCAATCACTTGTCCATCTTGACTGTTATAAGTAACAAGGTCAAGGAAGCCATGTTAAACTCTGAATCCTGACTGGATCTTTATTTTGAAAATTCGTTCTGGATAAACCAAACTGTTTCTAGAAACTGCTGAATGAGGCAAAATTGTTTAAAGTGACAAATTGTTCCAGAATTTTGTGAAGCTACAGGGTATCATATTCTGCCAAAGTCTGGCTCAAGTCTAAGACTCATTGTTCAATCCAATCAAAGTTAGTCAGAAAGGAAGTGATTGTCTTCCATAAAACAGTCTTTTTCAACCACTGGATATTGTATTAACCAAACGTATTAATTAAAGATTACTGTATTAATTAGCTGCCAGTCCGTAACAGATGACTGATTCAGTAATGAGCGACAATTAAATAATCAATAATGAATCAGTAGTTACAGGAAGAGACTGAGTTTTATTTGCTGTAAAAATGTAAAAGCTTAATTGCTGTATGTAAAATATGTGCAATGAGGATAAATGTACTGGTAAGGGAGACCTTCAACCTCTGATTAGCCTCAACATTTGAAACTGTCTGAATAAGGGATTGTAGAGAATCAGATAAAGGGATAGTGTGAAACAGTTCTATTGTATTCCCGTCTGAGATAATGAGACGGTGGTGTCAGTAATTAGGATCCAATTAAATTAATCCACTGACCAAATTGACCAATTGTCATGTTACAACAGGCCCAACTCTAACATGAGGTAATGGTCACTTAGCGGATAAAAGTAGAGGTTCTTAAGGTCTTCCTTGTTGACCAAGTACGGAAGATTCCCGAGGCCGGGTTCCAAGGAAATTACTGTCAAAGAAGGAGCCAGACTCCCGAGGCTGAATTCCACAAGAATTACTGTCAAAGAAGGAGCCAGAGTGGGTTACGCTTATACAGACTGATCACCCACATGAAGTTGTAAAAGTTAATGTCTTAAAGTTCCTTTGAATAAACTTTGTAAATTTAATAACAAAGAATTCTGTCTTAATTGCCTTGTCTGAACCAAAGTGAATTTATTAAATGGTAAGTTGGGGGTGGTTGAAATCAATAACGTTCCAGATAACAAGATCAGAAAACCGAAATCTTCAATTTTAAAACTTGCATTTCTATAGCGCCTTTCACAACCACAGGACGTCCCAAAGTGCTTTAAAGCCAATAAAGTACTTTTGAAGTGTAGACCCTGTTGTAATGTAGGAAAAGCAGCAGCTAATTTACACACAACAAGATCCCACACACAGCAATGTGATAATGAGCAGATGATCTGTTTTAAATGATGTTGACTGGGATAAATATTGACCAGGACAATGGGGATAACTCCCCTGCTCTTCTTCAAAATAGTGGCTGTGCGAACTTTTACATCCACCTGAGAGGGGCAGACAGGGCCTCAGTTTACCATCTTATTTGAAAGAAGGCTGTTCTGACAGTGCAGACTCCCTCAGTGCTGAGACGAGGAATGTTGGATGTGATTTTTGTCCTCAGGTCCTTGGACTGGGATTTGAATCCACAACCTTCTGACTCAGAGGTGAGAGAGCTGCCCACTGAGCCACGGCTGACACTTTCGACAATACAAAGTTAGTGATAGAAATCTACTTTTTCAGTTAGCTGTAGAGAATAGATAAAGGCTTATATCAAAGATCATTTAATCGTAATTAACTAAAATTTAAAACCAATATATTAATCATGAGACTAAGAAATGCTGTGTTTGTGAATTGATCTGATAAGCAAATGTTTGCAAGTTGTTTAGAGTCTGCGAAGATCATGCTGCAAAAAGACCCTTTGTCTCACAAAGAACTTGGATGAAATCCTAGTTTTGTTTCAATGGTAATGATCAGTCAGCACATTGTATTTTTCCATTTGAAGAAAACCTTTCACAGTCACCTTTATCTCTTAATTAATAGACAGACATCTTGGTCGAATTAGATGAATTATAAATTATTTAAACCTGTAAAGGGGACAGAACTTTAAAGATAGTAATTTCCTTACGAGTTCAGTTCTCGTGATGAGACCGCTTACCTTTTTCTATTCTCGAATCACTTCAAACTATTTTCTATTCTATTTGCTAGCTTTGCAAACCACCATTTTCTCTTGTTTTAAATCACCCAGTCATTTTTGTATTTTAAATTCAATTCAACTTATCTGTATTTGCTAAGTACAAACAATCAATACATCTGACTAGCTTACTGCAGGGCTAGTCGGACCTTCCTAAATTTGTACTTGTGTGAAAATTGAAGCTTGACAGTAGACACTACTAGCCGACAAAAATAAAAGTTGCAAATTGCTTTTAACCCAAGAAGCCCAATCTTGAATTTCTGGTATTTGGTATATGGAACGGCATTACAGTTATACAAATAGATACAGAGATCCTACAGTTAGAAAAGGAAAGTTACCCGTTAAACCTCCAGTGCCTAAATCTAATAATAGAAACTCCCAGTCTAAATAACATGGATTTGACTTACAAATGTTAAAGTGTTGGTTTAGAGCCAAAAGTTTTGACTTCCCATTTTAGCCTCGGGCACTATCCTGTCTCTATTGCTCGGGTCAATGACAGCCAGACGGAGCTGAGGTTGAATTTAGCTGAGAATAACGGGGCCTGTGCACCAGATGGGCGTCGCACTAATAGAGAGACAGAAAGGTGCTGGAGGGCTGACTGGGAATTGGGCCTCCAACCAATTGTTTAATCGCTCACGCAGAGCTAAAGAGGAACTGCCTCTTTAAATACATATACAGGGAAGAGGCTGCAATGAAATCTGTCCCTTTTAACCTGCACAAAAGCAGGAGGCTCAGATTCACAGGCTGCAGGAGGAGACCATTTGGCCCATTGTGTCCCTGCTATCTCTTTGAGAGGACTCTCCCATTCATCCAACTGCTCTGATCTTTCCCCAGAACTCTGCAAATTCTTCCCATTCAAGTATTTCTCCTTTGGAAAGATACGATTGAATCTGCTTTCAGGCCGATCAGAACCATTCGCTGTGCCAAATAAAATAAAATCTCATCTCCCCCTCTGGCTCCTTTGCCAATTACTTTAGAGGGACTCACTTTCTGTTAAAGAGCCTGTCAACACCCCTCCCCCACTTTCCCTAAAGTACATCAATGTAACATGAAAAGGTGGCACAGTGGTTAGCACTGGGACTACGGCACTGAGGGCCCGGGTTCAGTCACGGCCCTGGGTCACCGTCCGTGTGGAGTTTGCACATTCTCCCCATGTCTGCATGGATCTCACCCCCACAACCCAAAGATGTACAGAGTAGGTGAATTGGCCACGCTAAATTGCCCCTTAATTGGAAAAAGAATTGGGTACTCTTTAAAAAAAAAAAATAATTTTAATCAGTCTTGAAAAGTCCAGAAAAATCTAATAATTTTACTGAGAAAATGTTATTGATGAAACAACATGGTTTTAAAAAAACAGAAAATAACTTGATAATCAAAGACAACCAGAGTAAATATTCTGGACACAAATGGTTTCTCTGCTGCTCATCTGCACCCTGCTCCCGTGCCTCCCCGCTTTGGACACAGGGAAACTGAGCCCCGGGGGTCATGTCACCATCAGCGCCGGTGTCTCCCCTCCTGGGCCCCGATTGGTTGGCGGCTCATTTCCCATTCACTGCTCCAGCACCTTCCTGTCTCTAGTGGGACGCACATGGCAGTTTCCCAACTGGGGCACAGGCCCCCAGCTCCGTCGCCTGGCTGTCACTGACACGAGCAACAGAGAGACAGAAAAACAAGGCTGAAATAGGAAGCTGAAACCGGTGTCCTAAACAACTGTTAAGATCTCTGTAAAAATCAGTAGCATCTCCAAGAATTTCAAATTCCCAGTGATAGAATTACATCGCGGGTTTCATATTTTTAAACAAAAATAAACTTCAAAGCATATACAAAACAACAAAATTAAAAACCAGCACTGTGACCTTCACACTGTAGTTTATAAAGACTCCTGCTGTAACCTCAGTTTCACAGAATTCCCTTTAATTCTCCTCAGTATTCCAGCTATTCCCCAAGCTCCACGATTTGATGGGGATCCTTCCATTAGCTTTCGGCTGAACAACCCTCCAACTTTCCTTCAAGACCTCAAAACTGTGGACTCCTCAGTCCAAGCGTGAGCTTCACTGCCTTCTTGCTGAGGGATTTAAACATTAGAAACACCCCTGGTTCCTCATGGCCCTCTCGGCTTCTCGTCCCACAGCTGGTTCAAAGCTCCTGCTCCCGCAGCTGGTTCACAGCTCCTGCTCCCACAGCTCCTGCTCCCACAGCTGGTTCACAGCTCCTGCTCCCACAGCTGCCTGCTTCCAAGTTAACTGCAGACTCTGAGAAACACCCAGAATTCCAACCAAGGCCCCACCCTGAATCACTTATCTCCATGGTAACACAGCACAGTAGCATAGCGGTTAGCACAATTGCTTCACAGCTTCAGGGTCCCAGGTTTGATTCCCGGCTTGGGTCACTGTCTGTGTGGAGTCTGCACGTTCTCCCCGTGTGTGCGTGGGTTTCCTCCGGGTGCTCCGGTTTCCTCTCACAGTCCAAGGATGTGCAGGTTAGGTGGATTGGCCATGATAAATTTCCCTTCGTGGGGTTACTGGAATAGGGTGGAGGTGTGGGCTTGGGTAGGGTGCTCTTTCCAAGAGCCAGTGCAGACTCGATGGGCCGAATGGCCTCCTTCTGCACTCTAAATTCTATGATTCTATGTCCAACAGATGCTGAAATTAATGGACTTTCAGCTTCAAAACCAACCTTCTGACCCGGAGGTCTGCATGAAGAATTCACCTCTGGAACAAAGACAGGACAGTAATTGTCAGGCCCAATGTCTCCAGCTAAAAGAGCCCAGCTGCCCTTTTACAGATCTTACCCTTCCAGCTTTGACTTCAAGTCAACATCGGCCACACTTTGTGATTGTGAATTCCCTGAGAGTGTTTCTGTAAGATTCTCAACCCAGATTTTCCATTTATCTTCCTTTTAAAAAAAATCTAATTCCCAAACTAAAAGTTATATTTCTGAAACATGAATTATGAAACAAGGTATTTGCAACATTTTCCCAGCAAAAATGAAAATGTATCACCCTCGTAATATCCTATTCGAATATTCCACCTTACAACGTGCTGTATATATTCACAACAGCCATGATCTTATTGAATGGTGGAGCCGCCTCAAAGGGCCAAATGGCCGACTCCTGCTAATTTAAACTCTGCAAATGTTCCTGTGTTTAAATATCTGATAACCTGCAATAGACAGAATAATCCCTCCATTGTCCCCATCACATTCACCAGTCTATCTTGCTATCAGCACACTGCTGAATTCCATGTCCAGGAATCAGTCCACTGAAGATGGAAACATTACTTCTTGCTGTGTTTTCTGAAAGTTTTCTTCTTCCAATAATTATCGTCCAAAGTTCCTTCTGCGAGAGGTGAGTCCTCGTTGCTGCTCAGATGTGAGTTTTCAAGTTCAGTTTTGAAAACAGTCTGTTCAGAGTTCACCTTTTGAACTTTATTTTCTTCCATGTGTGTACTTTCCCCATTATTTCAATCCAAAGTGAATGTCCTGGTCAATCCCACATTTAAACTCTCTTCTTCTGGCTCAGTTGTAGGCGGAGCTTCATTTTTCAGTTCATTTCCCAGAATCCAACATTTTGGATTCTCTTTTGGAGACAGCAAGTTCAAAATGGCTTCTTTTTGTGTCAATAACTCGCTCATCCATTGGTCAAAATCTTCTTCAGCCACTTTAAGAATGTCATTCAAATGCTTTTTATGTGCAAGCAGAAAAGGTTCTGAGATTCCTGGTTGGAGAAAATGGGATCTTGGACTTCAGAAATAGAGGATTGAGAACAAAAGCAGGGACGTTATACTGAACCTTTCTAAAGCTCTGGTTCGGCCACAACTAGAGTATTGAGTCCAGTTGTGGGTCACCAGACTTTAGGGAGGATGTGAGGCTCCTCGAGAGGGTGGAGAGCAGATTTACCAGAATGGTTCCAGGGATGAGGGATTTTAACCATTAGGTTTGGCTGGAGAAGCTGGGGTTGTTCACATTGGAGCAAAGGAGGTTGAGGGGAGGTTTGATAGAGGTGGATGTGAGTATGACAGGTTTAGATATGATGGTTAAAGAAAAGCTGTTGCCATTAGCTGATGGTACACGAATGAATGGGGGAACATATTAAAAGTTTTACTCATTGATTCAATGAGCTGATTGGCCTCCTTGCCTGCCGTAACGACTATGATCAGCTGCTCCAGTCTCCCAACTCACGACTCCCTCATCCCTGGTGCCATTCTGGTAAATCTCCTCTGCACCCTCTCTGAGAACTTCACATCTTTCCTAAAGTGTGGGGTTCATATCTCGGGTTCCATTCTAGAGGGATAGAATTGAAAAGCGGGGAGGTTATGTTCAACTTGTTTAGAACCAGGGTTAGGCTACACTGGGAGCACTGTCAACATTTGTGATCTCCATTTAGGAAAAGGAAATAGAGGCACTGGAGAAGGTACAACAAAGATTCACAAGAATAATACCAGAACTGAGAGCATTTCACCCTCAGGAAAGGCTGGGGCTGCTTTTCTCTAGAAAAGAGAAGACTGTAGGGTGACCTGTTTTTAAAATTTATTTTTAAAATATAATTTTTTCTTAAGTTTAGAGTATCCAATTTTTTTTCCAATTAAAGGCCAATTTAGCGTGGCGAATTCACCTACCCTGCACATCATTTTGGGTTGTGGGCTGTGAGACCCACGCAGACATGGGAAGAATGTGCAAACAGCACACGGACAGTGACCCGGAGCCGGAATCGAACCCGGGTCCTCGGCGCCGTGAGGCAGCAGTGCAAATCACTATACTACTGTGCCGCCCTAGAATTAAGGGTGGCCTGATGGAAGTCTTTAAGATTATGAAGGGGTTTAATAATCCAATAGAGATATGACGAAAAACTGCTTTAGCCAGCAAGTGGTGAGGATGTGGAACTCACTACCACAGAGAGCGGTTGAGGTGAACAACATGAATACATTGAAGGGGAAGCGAGAGACATACATGAGGGAGAAAGGAATAGAAGGATATGTTGATGGGGGAGATGAAGAGGGGTGGGTGGAAGCTCATGTGGAGCATCAATACTGACAGAGACCAATTGAGCCGACTGGCCTGGCCCTGTGCTGTAGACTCAATGGAACAGAGACAAATGTATTTATTTTAGATCTACCTGTAGTGGGGGGAAATACACTTTACTATCCAGGATCAAAGAAATGTCTTTCGTCAGCTTTTGTGGATAATTTCAGTGGAAATGTGCTCGCTCAGGTTCAAAGAGCATAAGCCCACTGGAAGCAAAGTCGTGAGAACAGCCAGTCCAGCAGAAAGAAACCCTCCGACCCTCGCACGTCATCAAGTGTCAGAATGAACATGATTCAGTCCTGGATGTTATTAACAGCAGCAATAACAACAGAATCCAACCCCTGTCATCACTTATGAACTCGTTGGTGTCTCAGCAGGTTAGATGACTGTGTGAATCCCTTCCCACACACAGAGCAGGTGAACGGTCTCTTCCCGGTGTGAACTCGCTGGTGTGTTAACAGGGCAGATGAATCACTGAATCTCTTCCCACACGTCGAGCAGGTGAATGGCCTCTCCCCGGTGTGAACTCGCTGGTGTTTCCGCAGAGCAGATGACTCACGAAACCCCTTTCCACACACAGAGCAGTTGAATGGCCTCGCCCCGGTGTGAACTCGCTGGTGTGTCTGCAGGTTTGATAACTGAGTGAATCTCTTGCATTCAGCGCAGGTGAATGGCTTCTCCCCAGTGTGAATACGTTGGTGAATCGCCAGTTTCGATGAGGATCTGAATCCCTTCTCACACCCAGAGCAGCTGAATGGTTTCTCTCCGGAGTGAACTAACTTGTGTGATGCTAAGTTGGATGAATTCCTGAATCCCTTCTCACACTCCGAGCAGATGAACGGCCTATCCCCAGTGTGACTGTGTCGATGAATTTCCAGCTGAGATGGGCGTCTGAATCCCTTCCCACAGTCCCCACATTTCCATGGTTTCTCCATGTTGCCCTGTGTCCTTGTGTCTCTCCAGATTTCACAATTAGTTGAAGAACACGTGTACGGTTTCTCCTTGCTATGAATGATGTGACACCTTTTGGAAGTGTAGCTGGATAAAGATCCTTCGACAGTCACTGTACTGGGACACTCTCACTTGGGTGTGTAGGTGTTGAAGCTTTTCCAGTGATACTGATTTTTAAAGTGGGCTGCATGGTGGCACAGGTTAGCAGTGCGGCCCACGACACTGAGGACCCGGGTTCGATCCGGGCCCCGGGTCACTGTTTGTGGAATTTGGAGATTCTCCCGATGTCTGTATGGGTTTCACCCCACAACCCAAAGATGCGCAGGTTAGGTGGATTGGCCACACCAAATTGCCCCTTAATTGGAAAACTATAATTGGGTACTCTAAAAAAATTTTTTTTTTTAAAGCAGACGAGCAGTTCTTATTCTAGCTTCAAAGACCAACAATATTCAGGTCATGATGAATGAAGTGACTCTGTCAGATCTTGACGTGAGGTTTGGTTTGAGATTCCTGTCTGTAAATTCTCCTCTTCTAAATCCTGTAAAAGGAGTTAACAAAACTCAACTGTCAGTACAGAATAAAAATTCAGAACACGCAATTCTAATTTCCTACGGACATTATTTTTCTCTCCTTCCCCAAAGCCTGGAAATCTCCATCCCACACACTCTCCCTCCATTCTTACTCTGCTGTATCTAATATAGAGGGGGAATGAGACTGAAGAGAAAATGCTGGAAAATCTCAGCAGGTCTGGCAGCATCTGTAGGGAGAAAAAGAGCTAATGTTTCGAGTCCAATGACTCTTTGTCAAAGCTAACGGACAGAGAAGTGGGGAATATTTATACTGTGGAGTGAGAGTGAAAGATGAGGCTGATGGATTGTTTTACAGAGTCGGCATGGAGTCGAGTGATCAAATGGACTCCTTTTGTGCCATAAAGGCTCTATAACTGGAAATATATAATGTAGCTACGGTACTATATTACAAGACTAGAAATAATAAAAATGTATTTATTACAGAACCACCAATAATATATCAAATCTGTACCATATAACAACACAAGAGAGAATGAGAAAAGAAAGTGTTTTACTCATGATGGTGGAGGCTGGAGGAAGCTTAAGTCTTCATTCGCACAAAGCCCCACTCTGATTGGTTGGTGGACCAGAGTCCTTCCGGTCCTCCAACCTTCTCATTGGTTCATACTGCATTCGGAAGGTCGGGGCGGGCTCTATCTGGCACATGCGCAGACTCCCTTGTCCCTCGGACATGCGCGGTCCGCGGCCACGTACCCGCGCAGCGGATAGAGCGGTTTCTTTTGCGCGCACGGAATTGTGGGAACTGCGGCCGCCATTACCCATCCGGAGCCCAGTCTCCAAAATCCTGGCACTGGGATGGAAGGTGGGGGGCGTGACGTCAGCCTGACACAAAGTACATGTGTGTAGTCACTGGATTGTGACGCCCCCCCTTAGCAAAACAGTTTGTTAACTTCAGGTATAAAGATTTAGACACCTGGGTGACATATTGGGGAGGGCAATAGGTGAGAGTGAAACTGAACCCGAGAGCAACACCTTCAGGGAAGGAGAATTGGGCGTTGAGGGGTGGGATGGGGTCGGGGGTAGGGCGAGAAACTGGGAGACTGCGTTTCCTTTGCTGTATTTGGAAATAAATGTGTTCAAGGTACAGTTCAGCTTGAGACCAATGCTTCCTCTGCAGACATAATTTAGAATTAACATGGTAGCAGAGAATCAGCACTAAACTTTGGTTCCTTGTGTAAGAAGTTTTATTCTCTCTCTCTCTGAGATGCACATTGCTGCTGACAATTTTAGGTACAGAATGGCAGAGAACATTGCAAAATCTCAGGCTTTGATTCTCCATCAATTTTCTCGTAGGGAGAACAATATCAGCAATGGAACAGTGAAGCTGATGTGGACACAGGTTACTTCCTTACCCTGAAAGAAGCTAGGTATGGCTTTATCACTAACAGCAAAATGCAAGGTTATGAGTATTTTCAGACTCGGTCGAAGATGATTTCAATATTGTGGAAAACACTCATTTCAGGTACTTTCGTATCAAATAGACAACTCACAGTGAGGCAAAGGAGTCATTGTGGCCGAGTTTCAAATAGACAAAATATTAGTGGCAGATACCAGAACAAAGGTATGTCTGCTGACAAGTGATGTGAAAATGATAATATGGGTCTTGGATGGTAACCGTAGGCGGTTGAACCCGGAAAATACACAGGGGTGATTAATCGGTGTTTTCAACATTGATTCTCAGTATCATTATGTAATGAATTGTTCCCAACGAAAGAATCGCGTTTTTCAAATAACCCATCAAACATAATCTTCTGAGGCTGAGAATGATGATGGTGACTGTTGTGGGACAACCCAGTCCCCACCAGGAGAGACTCAGGATCAGGTTTCAAAGCTTTATTCCGACGTATGAAGGGAGAAATCAATCTTATAATAATAATCTTTATTGTCACAAGTAGGCTAACATTAGCACTGCAATGAAGTAACTGTGAAAAGTCCCTCGTCGCCACATTCCGGCGCCTGTTCGGGTACACAGAGGGAGAATTCAGAATGTCCAATTTACCGAACAGCACGTCTTTCGTGACTTGTGGGAGGAAACTGAAGCACGTGAAGGAAACCCACGCAGACACAGGGAGAACATGCAGACTCCGCACAGACAGTGACCCAAGCTGGGAATCGAACCTGGAGGTACCCTGGCGCTCTGAAGCAACAGTGCTAACCTTAGTGAACCAGATGGCTTTTAATGACAATCTGCAATGGTATCATCGTCATCATTAGACTTTTAATTCCAGATATTTTATTGAGTTTAAATCCAGCACCTGTCATAGTAGAATTCGAACCCGGGTCCCCAGATCATCACCCTGGGTCTCTGGATTACTCGTCCAGTGACAATACCACTTTGTCACCGCCTCTCCAATTAATAAAGTCAAAGATACTATCTGCTTTATTAACTGCTCTCTCAACATGCCCTACCACCTTTAATGACTTATGTACATATACACCAAGGTTCCTCTGTTCCTGAACCTCCTTTAGAGTTTTTCCCTTTATTTTATATTGTCTCTCCATAGTCTTCCTGCCGTAATAAATCACCTCTCACACTTCTGTGAACTGAACTTCATCTGCCACTTGTCTGCCCAATCCGCCAACCTGTCAATATCCCTTTGATGTTCGAGACTATCCTCATCACAGTTGACAATGTTTCCAATCAAACCCTGAGCGCCAGTCTGGGTCATGAATATATATCAGGAAGAGCAAGGGTCCCAACACTGACCCCTGGGGAAATTCCACTGCAAACCTTCCTCCAGTCTGAAAAACAACCATTTATCACTACTCTCTGTTCCTGTCACTCAACAATTTCTTATCCAAGTGCCGACTTTCCCTATTATTCCATGAATTAGATTTTTCCTCACAAGTCTGTTGTGTGATTCTGTGTCAAATGTCTTTTGAGAATCCGTATACACCACATCAACAGTGCTGCACTTATCAACCTTCTCTGCGCCCTCCTCAAAACACTCCAGCAAGTTATTTAAACATAATTTTCTCCTAATGAATCCAGGCTGGTTTTCCTTAATTTTCCTGCACTTGTCTAAGTGACTATTGATTCAGCCCCAAACTATATTTTCCAGAAATTTCCCTACCACTGAAGTCAGACTGACTAGTCTGTAGTTGCCGGCTTTATCCTCGCATCCCTTTTTGAACAAGGGTGTAACATTCATAATTCTCCAGTCCTCTGGCACCATCCCTGTGTCTAAGGAAGACTGGAAAATTATCACTAGTGTCTCTGCAATTTCCACTCACTTCCCTCAGTATCTCTGGATGCATCTGGTGCTGGAGCCTCATCTACTGTCAGTAAAGATGGTGTTTCTACCACCTCAGAATTACAGATTAATACAGAGCAGACGAGGCCCTTCAGCCCATCGTGTCTGCACCAACACATGAAAAACACCTGACCTGCCGACCTAATCCCATTTGCCAGCACTTGGTCTGTAGCCTTGAATGTTAAGGCATGCCACGTGCCAATCCAGGTACTTTTTAAAGGATGTGATGCAGCCGACCTCTACCACCCTCCCAGACAGTGCATTCCAGACCGTCACCAACCTCTGGGTAAAAAGGTTTTTCTTCAAATCCCCTCTAAACCCCCTTTCCCTCACCTTGAACTTGTGTCCTCTCATAACTGACCCTTCAACGAAAGGGAACATCTGCTGCCTATCCACCCTGTCCATGCCCCTCATAACCTACATACATCTATCGGGTCGCTTCTCAGTCTTCGCTGCTCCAGCGAAAACAAACCAAGCCTGTCCAATCTCTCTTCATAACTTAAATGTTCCATCCCAGGCATCATCCTGGTGAATCATTGGAACGTCCCAGTGTGGTGCCATTCATTGAATACTCCTTTGTCAAATTACTCCTTCCAATCACCTCACACTTTTCAGGGTTAAATTCCATCTGCCACTTTTCCACCCATTTAACCATCCCGACTATATCTTCCTGTAACCTAAGACTCTCAACCTCACTGTTAACCATCCGGCCAATCTTTGTGTCACCCGCAAACTTACTGTTCCTGCCCCCCGCATAGTCATCTGTCATTTATATAAATAGAACATAGAACAATACAGCGCAGTACAGGCCCTTCGGCCCACGATGTTGCACCAAAACAAAAGCCATCTAACCTACACTATGCCATTATCATCCATATGTTGATCCAATAAACTTTTAAATGCCCTCAATGTTGGCGAGTTCGCTACTGTAACAGGTAGGGCATTCCACGGCCTCACTACTCTTTGCGTAAAGAACCTACCTCTGACCTCTGTCCTATATCTATTACCCCTCAGTTTAAAGTTATGTCCCCTCATGCCAGCCATTTCCATCCGCGGGAGAAGGCTCTCACTGTCCACCCTATCCAACCCCCTGATCATTTTGTATGCCTCTATTAAGTCTCCTCTTAACCTTCTTCTCTCCAACGAAAACAACCTCAAGTCCATCAGCCTTTCCTCATAAGATTTTCCCTCCATACCAGGCAACATCCTGGTAAATCTCCTCTGCACCCGCTCCAAAGCCTCCACGTCCTTCCTATAATGCGGTGACCAGAACTGTACGCAATACTCCAAATGCGGCCGTACCAGAGTTCTGTACAGCTGCAACATGACCTCCCAACTCCGGAACTCAATCCCTCTACCAATAAAGGCCAACACTCCATAGGCCTTCTTCACAACCCTATCAACCTGGGTGGCAACTTTCAGGGATCTATGTACATGGACACCTAGATCCCTCTGCTCATCCACACTTTCAAGAACTTCACCATTAGCCAAATATTCCGCATTCCTGTTATTCCTTCCAAAGTGAATCACCTCACACTTCTCTACATTAAACTCAATTTGCCACCTCTCAGCCCAGCTCTGCAGCTTATCTATATCCCTCTGTAACCTGCTACATCCTTCCACACTATCGACAACACCACCGACTTTAGTATCGTCTGCAAATTTACTCACCCACCCTTCTGCGCCTTCCTCTAGGTCATTGATAAAAATGACAAACAGCAACGGCCCCAGAACAGATCCTTGTGGTACTCCACTTGTGACTGTACTCCATTCTGAACATTTCCCATCAACCACCACCCTCTGTCTTCTTTCAGCTAGCCAATTTCTGATCCACATCTCTAAATCACCCTCAATCCCCAGCCTCCGTATTTTCTGCAATAGCCTACCGTGGGGAACCTTATCAAACGCAAAATGATGAACAATAGGGGACCCAGGACTGATCCCTGTGGTACACCACTGGACACTGGCTTCCTGTTACTAAAGCAGCCGCCTGTCATCACCCTCGGTCTCCTACAGCTAAGCCTCCTCTTTCTCATTTATTAATTCTTCAAGTGCACCAGTTACCTCCTCTCTTACCTCGGTCTGGGTAGAATCTTCTTCCTTTTTAAAGACAGATGCAAAGTACTCATTTAAAACCTTCACTATTTCTCTTGCCTCCACCTGCAAGTTCTCCTTTGGTCCTTCAATACCCAGCCTGATTCTCCATTGTATTTCTACCTGAGATCGTTCATCTGCGCAATTCATTTTTCTGATCTTCACCTCTATCTCCCTCACCATCCAGGAAGCTCTGGATTTATTTATTTTATATTTCCATCAAGAAATATACCTTTTTCTAGTTCTTCCTGTTTTTACTTTCGATCTACCTGTAGTAGCAGTAAAACCACCATTTGCCATCCAGGATAAAATAAATGTCCTTCACCAGCTTTTGTGGTACATTTCAGTGGAAATGTGCTCTCCTAGGTACAAAGAGCATCAGCCCACTGGAAACCAGCCAGTCCTGCAGAGAAAAACCCTCAAACCCTCCCACTTCACCAAGTGTGAAAATGAACATGGTTCAGTCCTGGATGTGATTAACAGCAGCAATAACAGCAGAATCCAATCCCTGTAACCACTTGTGAACTTGTTGATGTCTCCGCAGGTGGGATAACTGAGCGAATCCCTTCCCACACTGAGAGCAGGTGAATGGTCTCTCCCCAGTGTGAACTCGCTGATGTTTCTGCAGCTGGAATAATTTACTGAATTCCTTCCCACACGGAGAGCAGACGAACGGTCTCTCCCGAGTGTGAACGTGCTTGTGTGTCTGCAGGTTTGATAACTGAGTGAAGTGCTTCCCACACTGAGAGCAGGTGAATGGCCTCTCCCCAGTGTGAAGGCGCTGGTGTCTCTTCAGGTTGAATACCTGAATGAATCCCTTCCCACACTGAGAGCAGGTGAATGTCCTCTCCCCAGTGTGAATGCGTCGATGAATTTCCAGCTTAGATGGGGCTTTGTATCCCTTCCCACAGTCCCCATATTTCCATGGTTTCTCCGTGTTTTGGGTGTTTGAATTTCTATCCTTGACTGACAGTGATGACTTTTGTCATCTCCTTTTACAGGACATTAGATTGGATGTTGAGTCAAGATAACCGAGTGAATCCCTTCTCACACTGAGAGCAGGTGAACGGCCTCTCCCTAGTGTGCACTCGCTGGTGTGTCAGCAGGTTCGATGAAGTAGTGAATCCCTTCCCACATTGAGAGCAGGTGAACATCCTCTCCCCAGTGTGAACTCGCTGGTATCCCTTCAGGTCGGATAATTGAGTGAATCCCTTCTCACACTGAGGGCAGGTGAACGGTCTCTCCCCAGAGTGAATGCGTCGATGAATTTCCAGCTTAGATGGGGCTTTGTATCCCTTCCCACACTCCCCACATTTGCATGGTTTCTCCATGTTTTGGGTGACCTCGTGTCTTTCCAGGTTGGACAATCAGTTGAAGCCTTGACCACACACAGAACACGTGTACGGTCTCTCCCTGCTGTGAATGCTGCAATGTTTTTTCAGGTTGTGTAACTGGTTAAAGTTCTTTCCACAGTCAGTGCTCTGGAACACTCTCACTCGGGTGTGTGTGTCTCGGTGCTTTTCCAGTCACACTGATGTTTAAAATCTTTTAAAATAGACTCAAAGGCCGATGATATTCAGGCCCGGATTAATCGAGTGACTCTGTGAGATTGGGATGTGATCATTGAAATTTCTGGCTGTAATTCCTCCTCTTCTAATATCCTGTAAAAATAATTTACAAAAGACATCACTGTCAGCACAGGCTAGAAATTCAGAACAGACAATTCTAGAGAACATTCTTTCCTCTCTCATTCCCCAAACACTGTAAATCTCCATCCCACACACTCTCCCTCCATTCTCACTCTGCTGTATCTAATATTCACCCTCCCAATTCTCCTGAAGATGCCGATTCAGGCTAATTGACAGATCCATGCTCAGTGCTTTCTGTCCTGGGCACAGAGATCATAACAAATAGGAGCTGCAGTCAACCATTCAGCCCATCAAACCTGCTCAACCATTCAATCTCATTGGCCGATCTACCTCAGCACCATTTTCCAAAACTAATCCCCATATCCCGCGATATCTTCAATATCTAGAAATGTATCAATGTTGGTCCTGAAAATACTTGATGACTGAGGCAATGTAGGACAGTGTTCCTGTTCTCTCTGTCGCCTAACTAATGGCGGCAGTTAATGTGCAGATTTTCTCAGGGAATGTGCGGGGCATCCATCACCCTATCAGAAGGAAAAAGATCCTCTCCTTTCTTAAGGAGAAAGTCGACATAGCTTTATTACAGGAAACCCATCTGGATTATGAGGAACACTTTAAATTGAGGCGGGATTGGATGGGGCAGTTTTTTTCACCTCTTTTTCATTGAGTCGCAGGGTTGTGGCAATGCTTATTATACACTATCCAAGCAGTCAGGGTAACTCTGCCGATTACAATGTGCATGTCAATTTCCTTTGTGCCGGTCCCTCCATCTCCCGTCCCTTTCCCTCCTCGTTTCTGGGTCCTTTCCTGAGCCCTTCACTGTACAATGGGAGTTATCTGTTATTTACAAGTGGACGGTGCCCTCCCTTCCCCCCATTGATGAGCCTCCTCCCTTCCACCCCGCGCACTCCCTGTCCTGTTTTAAACCTTCCAATGGGGGTTCCTCTTCTTGTGTTTTTGTTCTAGGCTCTCTGGTCTCTGTGTCAGTTGGTTTCTGGTTGTCCCTCCTTGTCCCAGTAGCCCCCCCCCCTTTCCTGCCTGCTCCCTGTGATCCCGTTGGCTCCCGTACACCCACCTCCCTCCCCAGTGTTCCATCGGCCGCTGGCTTCAAACAGGTCCTGGAACAAGTTGGTGAATGGCCTCCACACTTTGTGGGAACCATCCTCTGACCCTCGGATGGTGAACTTGATCTTCTCCAGGTGGAGAAATTCCGATAAGTCTGCCAGCCAGTCTGAGCTGTGGGTGGTGCTGCTAATCGCCAGCCGAGCAGGATTCTCCAGCGGCCGATTAGAGAAGCAAAGGCAAGGGCGTCCACCCTCTTCCCCATGAATAGTTCTGGCTGGTCCTATACCCCGAAGACTGCCATTTGTTGGCACGGCCCCACCCTCATAACCATGGACATTGCCTCTAAATAGGCTGCCCAGAATTTGACATGTCTGGGGCATACCCAGAACATGTGGGCATGGTTTGCCAGGACCTGCTGGCACCATTCACATTTGTCCTCCATCTCCGGGAAGAACCTGCTCATTCGGGTTCTTGTCAGGTGTGCTCTGTGCACAACATTCAGCTGCATGAAGCTTAGCCTTGCGTAGAAGGTGGAGTTGGTCCCGTTCAGTGCTTCGCTCCAGAGTCCCCACCCTATTTCCGTCCCTCGCTCTTCCTCCCATTTTTCCTGGGTTTCGTCAAGTAAGGAGCGCATCCTTATTAAAAGTTGTCCGTACAGGTCCACAGTTTCCCTTCCCCAGACTGTCTGCGTCCAGTAACTCCTCTTGCATTGTGCTTCTCAGGGTTCCTGGGTATGCTGCTGTCTCCTTGCGGAGAAAGTTTTTGACCTGGAGCTCATCCCTGTTTGGTAGGTCCAGTCTGTCCGTCAGCACCTCTAAGGTCGCTAGTCTATTTCCCGTGTAAAAGTCCCTAACCATCAGTGTTCCCCGTCCTGTCTCCATCTCTTGAAGGTGGTGTTGAGAATGGCTGGTGCAAACCTATGGTTGCCGCAGATGGGGGCCATGATGGACACATCGGTCAGACTGAAATGCTGCCACATCTGGTTCCAGGTTTTCAGGGTAGCTGCCACCACTGGACTTGAGTGTTTTGCTGGCGGGGATGGGAGTGTTGCCGTGGCGAGGGCCCGGAGGGTCATTCCTGTACATGAGGACTCGTCCATCATCAACCATTTCATGTCTGGGCCCTTTACCCATCTCCTCACTCTTTCGGCCGTGGCTGCCCAGTGATAGTATTGCAAGTTCGGGAGGGCCAAGCCTCCCATGTTTCTTCTCCATTGTAGTACTGTTTTAGGGATTTTTGAATTCGTGCCCCTCCGCACAAACAATGTTAGGTGAGGTGGGTTGACCATGATCAATGGACCGGATTATGGGACTAGGATGGGGAGTCTGCCTCTGTGAGTGCTTTTTCTGAGGGTCAGTGCAGACTTGAAGAAGCAAATGGCCTCCTTCTGCACTATCGAGATTCTATGTCATCTATGTTATTTTAATTCGACTATGCTGTTAGTGTGTTTTGTAATATTTTGGGGTATGCGCCTTGCATTGTTATTCTTCTGTTTTTATATAATCTTACCCTCTTTCCCCGTTCACTATGTTAACCTGTTAACTGATCTGGCATTTCATCTAGAGGCTCTTGTCGCTCAAATATCCTGCTCTGAATTAATTCTGCAATGTGTTGCTTGTATTTATGCGGCAGTATCAGTTGTTCTACACTGTACCCATTTTCCATCAATATTTCTGTTATTCTGTTGCATTCATTATTTAAAAAATGGTAAAAAACATAAAAGAAATATTAAAAATCTGTCCAACTCATCCTTGAATATATTCAGTGACCCACAGACTCCACTGATCCCTGTGGAAGAGAATTCCATAGACTAATAGCCTTATGAGGGAAGAGATGACTGGAAATATATAAATAGCGACAGTACAATATTACACAACCAGAAATAATAGTAAATGTACTTTATTACAGACCATAAATAATATATCTAATTTAAAACCACTAGACATATCTCTAGCCGATATTAATTTACTGTCCCATTAAATGTCAGCCATCTCCTGGAGAAACCAGCCCTTCAATTGTGATAAAAGAAAATTACTGTGGGTGCTGGAATCTGAAATGAAAGAGAAAATGCTGGAAAATCTCAGCAGGTCTGGCAGCATCTGTAGGGGGAGAAAAGAGCTGACGTTTCGAGTTTGATGACTCTTTGTCAAAGAGTCATCGGACTCGAAACAACAGCTTTTTCTCTCCCTACAGATGCTGCCAGACCTGCTGAGATTTTCCAGCATTTTCTCTTCCTTTAATTGTGAACATCAGGAAAGGGACCATCCTTTAATTTATTATTTTTTTTAAAAAATGCATTTAATTCAAACTTGTATCAAAGTAGGTTACAGCAAATAAACACCCCGGGAAACATTCTTCCCAACAATCAACTATATGGTTTGTACAGATCCCCCCCGCGACGAACAGCTCCTCAAACATGGTCACAAACATCCCCCACCTTTTCTCAAACTCCCCTGCTGCACCCTTAACTCAGACTTTCTCTTCTCTAACCGCAGGAAGTCGTGCAAGTCACCCAACCGCGCTGCTACCCCGGTGGCGAGAGACCATCCTTTTAGCCAGACAAATAAATGTGTCAAGCTGAGGGAGCAAAGGATGGCAATGTCTTTAAGAGAGAGAGAGAGAGACCTGGGCCAAGCTTTGCAGAGTCTGCACCCTCCCTGGATTCACTTCCTTTCCCTTCAGTTGCTGCAAGTGACCAATTGAAGGTGAGAATGAGAAAAGAAATGGAAAGAGGGAGAAAATAAAGTGTTTTACTCACAGATGTTGGAGACAGGAGGATGTTTCCTTCACTTCCGCTGTGACATCACAATGGGCACTGCCCGAATCAGCCAATAGGAATTACTCTATTCCGCGCTGTCGTCACCGGGTTCCAGTGCGCAGCCCGGCGCTCCCCGCCCCCCACCCGTTGTTTCGCCCGCCCCTTGAACAAGGGGGAAAAGAAACCGACAACAGAACCACCTCGAGAGAAGGATTCCAGGCAACCGGCTGACGGCCAGAGCGAGAAGCCAATCGGTGATCTCCCCGTGCCCATGACTGCGCATGTCCAAGGGAGAGGGGAGGCTGCGCATGTGCAAAGGGTAGCCCGCCTCCTGACCTTTTACCTGAGGTATTGACCAATGGCAAGAATTGTCCTCCTTTCTGGTCCTCCAGCTAATCAGCTCGGGCTTTGTGTGACTGCTCGATTGAACGTCACAAGAACGCAAACTTCCTCCCGTCTCCAACATCTGTGAGTAAAACATTTTCTTTTCTCCCCCTTTCCATTTCTTTTCTCATTCTCACCTTCAATTGGTCACTTGCAGCAACTGACGGGAAAGGAAGTGAATCCAGGGAGGGTGCAGACTCTGGGAAGGTTGGCCCAGGTCTCTCTCTCTCTCTCGCTTAAAGACATTGACATCCTTTGCTCCCTCAGCTTGACACATTTATTTGTCGAGATCTTCTCAGAAGCCCAAATACGACATTCATGAACCCTGCCGCTGCCCAGCTTGTAATATAATTAGGAGCCAATTTAGCTCAGCTGGTTAGTGATGCAGAACAAGGTCAGACTGGTCCTCCCTCATGATTGTTGAAAGGAGGGCAGCACGGTAGTGCAGTGGTTAGCACTGCTGCCTCATGGCGCCGAGGTCCCAGGTTTGATCCCGGCTCTGGGTCACTGTCCGTGTGGAGTTTGCACATTCTCCCCGTGTTTGTGTGGGTTTCACCCCCACAACCCAAAGATGTGCAGGGGAGGTGGATTGGCCAAGCTAAATTGTCCCTAAATTAGAAAAAATGAATTGGGTACTCTAAATTAAAATAAAAAAATGATTGTTGGAAGGATGCCCTCAAGATTTCTTGCAAAAACTTTAGGTAGCAGTTTCAAGTCAACATTCCGAAAGAAAGATTGGCTGATAAGAGACACACTCCCGTGATCCTTGTCCGCTTCAGAATCAAACACATAAACCTCACAGAGAGTCGATGGTAGCATACTTGAGTCAAAGTGATAATACATACCCTCAAATAGATCCAACTGTAAACCTCAAATCCCCTATAAAACCCACACCCACAGCCATGTGGTCCCAGCGCTTTACCTGGCTGAAGCTCCTTCATGGTCTTTGACATCGCTTCCCTAGAAAGAGTAGCGTTAAGAGCCTCATGCTGGCTTTCTGAGGCCTCCGGGAGATTCAAGGAAGAGAAATAATGCTCCACACCGCCAACACATCACCAGACTGCTCAGACCTGTATAATCCTGCATAGAATTCCCGAAATTTTGGTTTATTTCCTCCGTCTTCATGACCCTTTTCCCTCTGCCAAGCCGCACAGAGAAAATCGCTCCAAAGTCGGCGTTTGTATTTGCTCAGGTTGCTCCCAAACTCGTACAACTTCTGCCTCGCAAACTTTCAACTTTTCTCAACCTGCTGAGTAAATAGGGAGTCTTGCTGCGTTAACCTCCTGCAGCAATAGCTTACTTGGGCCTCCTTATAATCCTCCTCGGCGTTCGCCAAACAAACCTCCAGACGCCGCTGGTTCTCCAACACTTGCACCTTTTATTAGCAGGGTAAGAAATTATCCACCCTCCCCCACCCGGCATGAACTTCACACGGCTGAAGGGGGAAATACCAGGGGCCGAGTTAAAGAAAAGGAAGAACTCAAACTCTTCCTTAAAATGTGCAGTAAATAAAGTACCTCTTATCAGGAAGGCATCAAACCTTCACGTTCTTGACTTGGGGGTGAGCCCTCGAGCAGAAGCTCCTGGAAAATGGGGGGGGGGGGGGGGGCGCGCGGGCGGGTGAGGTGGATTGGTCCAAAATTATAATGTTTCCTGTGTTGCAGGAGGACACCAGGTGTCGGATTGTCTTCGGCACAGAAAAGCCATTGATTCTAGTATGACATTGATGTGGGGCTGGAAAGAACGTAAAAGCTCCGCCCCTCAGGTTCAAAGTTTTCCAAACATCCACATAACCCACCTCCTCACAAGCCGAGGCTACGCCCTAGCTTGAAACGGGGGGGGGGGGGGGTTCTTGGTAATTGGGAGCTTATCTACCAGAGGATATAAGTGGCAGTTGAAGTCACCGTCCACAAAAATGTTAGTTGAAGCTAACTTTGCGAAATCCACAAAAGCCTTCGTAATTAACTCCGGGAGTAATTTGGGGATCCATAAGCATTCATTATTGAAACAACATCTCCATGCACCAAACCTCTAATGACCACATATCTATCTGCTTTGTCCTTTGTTCAGGTTTCAACTTTGAAAGGGATATTTTTATTCATAAAGATTGCCACACCCCTGCTACTTGATGAAAAAGGGGCAAAAAAACCTGCATCACCCAATCCCGCCTCAATTTAAAGTATTCCTCATCACAGAATCCCTACAGTGCAGAAGGAGGCCACTCGGCCCATCAAGTCTGCACCTGCCTTTGAAAGAGCACTCTACTTAAGCCCATGCCTCCAGTCTATCCGAGTCACCCAGTAACCCTACCCAACTTTTTTGAACACTAAGGGGCAATGTAGCATAGCCAATCCACCTAATTTGCACATCTTTGGACTGTGGGAGGAAACCTGAGATCCCGGAGGAAACCCACAAAGACACTGGGAGAATGTGCAAACTCCACACAGTCAGTCACCCGAGGCCGGAATTGAACCTGAGACCCTGGAGCTGTGATGCACCAGTGCTAACTACCGTGCCACCGTGTCAACCCCAATTGAGTTTAATCTAGATGAGTTTCCTGAAATAAAGCTATGTCGACTTTCTCCTTAAGAAAGGAGACAATCATTTGCCTTCTGATAGGGCGATGGATGGCCCATACATTCCCTGAGAAAATTTGATGATTAACTGCCGCCATTAGTTAGGCGACAGAGAGACAGGAACAGATTTTCACGCCACAATCGGGCGTGCGTCATTACCCCCTCCTCCAACTCACTTTACACCAGAGGCACCAAAGTTTCCCCAAACTGCTCCTTTCACAGATAAAAGCCCCGTCGGTACCAGAGTAGGATAAAGTCAACAACACATAAACCCTCCCATAATAACAAAAATACAAAAGAATCACGACCACAATAGATCCAAGGGGACATTCCTCAATAAGACTGAGGACCCGAAGGATTAACCCCACGGCCAGACTGTCGTTACCCTCAGGATACCTTCTCCAAAATGAGGAGAAGAAAAGTAACTTTTGTAAATTGTTTTTACAGGATATTAGAAGAGGAGGAATTGCAGACCGAAATCTCAAACGTCACGTCTCAATCTGACTGAGTCTCTCAATTCCTTGTAACTGAATATCACCGGACGTTGAATCTAGAAGGAGAAATGTTTGTCTTTTCTGTCTGCTTCAAAAGATCAGTGTGACTGGAAAAGCCCCGAGACACACACACATACCCGAGTGAGAGTGTTCCAAAGCACTGACTGTGGAAAGAGTTTGAACCAGTTACACTGACTGAAACGAAATCACACCATTCACAGCGGGGAAAGACCGTACACGTGTTCTGTGGACGAGGCTTCAATTGATTGTCCGACCGGGAGAGACACGAGGACACCCCCACCCTGGAGAAACGGTGGAAATGTGGGGACTGTGGGAAGGGATTTTGGGCTCCATCTCAGCTGGAAGCCCATCGACGCAGTCACACTGGGGAGAGGCCGTTCACCTGCTCTGTGTGTGGAAAGGGATTCATTCAGTTATCCGCCCTGCAGAGACATCAGCGAGTTCACACTGGAGAGAGGCCGTTCACCTGCTCTCAGTGTGAGAAGGGATTCACTCAATCATCCAACCTGCGGACACATCAGCGAGTTCACACTGGGGAGAGGCCGTTCATCTGCTCTCAGTGTGGGAAGGGATTCATTCAATCATCCGAGCTGCGGACACACCAGCGAGTTCACACTGGGGAGAGACCGTTCATCTGCTCTCAGTGTGGGAAGGGATTCATTCAATCATCCGACCTGCGGACACACCAGAAAGTTCACACTGGGGAGAGGCCGTTCATCTGCTCCGAGTGTGAGAAGGGATTCCCTACTTTAAGGAGACTGCGGAGACACCAGCGACTTCATACTGGGGAGAGGCCGTTCATCTGCTCTCAGTGTGAGAAGGGATTCATAGAATCATCTGATCTGTTGAAACACCAGCGAGTTCACAGTGCGGAGAAGCCATTCACCTGCTCTCAATGTGAGAAAGGATTCACTACTTCATCGAGCCTGCGGACACACCAGCGAGTTCACACTGGGGAGAGGCCGTTCATCTGCTCTCAGTGTGAGAAGGGATTCACTCAGTTATTCAACCTGCAGAGACACCAGCGAGTTCACACTGGGGAGAGGCCGTTCACCTGCTTTCAGTGTGGGAAGGGATTCACTCAATTATCCCACCTGCAGACACACCAGCGAGTTCACACTGGGGAGAGGCCGTTAACCTGCTCTTAGTGAGAGAAGGGATTCAGATATCCATACACCCTGCGGGAACACTAGCGAGTTCACACCTGGAAGAGGCCATTCACCTGCTCTGAGCAGAAGAGACATTCAGTGATCCGTCCCAACTACGGAGACACTAGCGAGTTAATTCTGGGGAGAGACCATTCATCTGCTCTCAATGTGGGGAGGGGTTTTGTGATTCATCACACCTGTTGTTACTCCAACAAGTTCACAAATTACAGATGTTGGCTCCGTTGTTATTGTTTCTGCTCTCACTGACATCCAGGACTGCATTTTGTTCATTCTGACATCTGGTGAATGGTGATGATTGGAGGGTTTCTTTCTGCTGGACTGGCCGGTCTAACACCTCTGCCTCCGGTGGGCTGACCGTTTTTGAGCCTCGTTGCGATTACCTGGTTCCAAGTTTGACGAGGGGCACAGAATGAAAAGGTGTTTGCACGTTGGAAGATATTTCGTTCCCAAAGCAGCCATGTTGCCATGAAGATGGGCTATGGTGGTTACAGGGTTCTTTTGTCTAATTTATCTGGGTGTTTCTCGCATCTTTGTACCATTGGAACATAGGAGCAGGAGTTGGCCATTCAGCCCGTTGAGCCTGCTCCACCATTCAATACGATCATGGCTGATCATCCACTTCAATGGCTTTTTCCACACACTATCCCCATATCCCTTTGTGTTATTGGTATTTAGAAATCTGTCAGTCTCTGCTTTAAACACACTCAATGAAGGAGCTCCCACAGCCCTCTGGGGTAGAGAATTCCAAAGATTCACAACTTGTAGATTTCTATTGATCAAATGATTACCCCGTTCTATTCCCGTACGTACCCCTGTCGGTTTATTTCCCTCAAAAGCCCAACCAATTTCCTTTGGAAATATTCCATCATCTCCGCTTCTTCCCCCCTCGTAGGAAGTGGATTTCAGATATTTCCCAAATACTGCCAAACTCTGGTTCAATGCTAAGATTTTCTTCAAATGTAAACGAGAATCAAAGGGATAAGAAGGAGGCCATTAGGCCCACCATTCCCATGCTAGCTCTTTGAATGAACAATCTAATTGGTCCCATCACCCTGCAAGTTTATTTTCCTGCACCCTGCACAATCTATCCAGTTCTCTTTTGAAAGTTACAGGAGAATTTACTTCCTGCACCATAATGGGGCTGGTTTAGCACACTGGGTTAAATAGTTGGCTTTTAAAGCAGACCAAGGCAGGCCAGCAGCACGGTTCAATTCCTGTACCAGCCTCCCTGAAAAGGCGCCGGAATGTGGCGACTTGGGGCTTTTCACAGTAACTTTATTTGAAGCCTACTTGTGACAATAAGCGATTTTTATTTCATTTTAATTTCATTGTCAGGCAGTGAATCTCAAATCACAACAAGTCATTCTGTTTTAAATCAAATACCTTCATGAGATACTGTGTTTGGATTTTCACAGGGTATTTGAAATGAAGTGAAAGACATGGTTGTTACATAAAATCAAGTCTCAGTCTTTATGAGTGATCTTCATGAGTGGACCGAGTGTGATATATCCAAGTTTGGGAACTAGTTCTAAAAATAAATTACATTTATTATAGTGGCACAATGGCATAGTAGTTAGCACTGTTGCCTCACGCCACCAGGGGCCCATGTTCCATTCTGACCTTGGTCACTGTCTGCGTGTGGATTGTACATTCTCCCCGTGTCTGTGTGGGTTTCCTCCCACAGTCCTAAGATATATGGGTTAGGGGGATTGGCCCTGATAAATTGCCCCCCCCCCCCCCCCCAGTGTCCAGGGGTATGCAGCTTAGGTTATGGGTGAGTGGATATGGGGTGAGTTGAAGGGTTGGTGCCGACTCGATGGGCTGAACGACCTCCTTCTGCACGCAAGGGATTCTATATCTATTTCTATAACATCTTTCGTGACCACACAATCTCCTAAAACTTTTTACAGCCTTTGAAATACTTTTGAAGTGCACCCACTGTTGTAATGTCGGTAATTCTGCGTATGCCTCATTAATAATATTTCTTTTTAAAAATCAATCACTCGTCCAACTTCACTGTTATAAGTAACAAGGTTAAGGAAGCCATGTTAAACTCTGAAACGTGACTGGACCTTTATTTTAAAAATTCATTCTATATAAACCAAACTGTTTCTCGAAACTGATGAATGAGGCAAAATTGTTTAAAACAACAAATTGTTCCAGAATTTTGTAAAGCTACAGGGTATCATATCCTGCCAAAGTTTGGCTCAAGTCTAAGACTCATTGTTCAATCCAATCAAAGTTAGTAAGAAAGAAAGTGATTGTCTTCCATAAAACAGTCTTTTTCAACCACTGGATATTGTATTAACCAAATGTATTAATTAACGATTACTGTATTAATTAGCTACCAGTTAGTATCAGATGACTGATTAAGTAATGAGCCTTAATTGAGTGACAATTAAATAATCAAAAATGAATCAGTAGTTACAGTAAGAGACTGAGGTTTATTTGCTGTAAAAATGCAAAAGCTTAATTGCTGTGTATGTAAGATATGTGCAATCATGATAAATGTTCGGGCAAGAGAGACCTTCAAACTCTGATTAGCTTCAACATTTGAAACTGTCTGAATAAGGGATTGTATCGAATCAGATAAAGCGACAGTATGAAACAGTTCTATTGTATTCCTGTCTGAGATAATGAGAGAAGGTGGAGTCAGTAATTGGGGATCCAATTAAATTAATCCAGTGACCAAATTGACCAATGGCCATGTTACAACAGGCCCAACTCTGACAAGAGGTAATGGTCACTTTGGGGATAAAAGTAGAGATTCTGAAGGTCTTCCTTGCTGGCCAAGTACTGAAGATTTCCAAGGCCGAGTTCCAAAGAAATTACTGTCAAAAGAAGGAGCCAGACTCCCGAGGCTGAATTCCACAAGAATTACTGTCAAAGAAGGAGCTAGAGAGCGTTACGCTTCTACAGACCGATCACCCACATTGAGTTGTAAAAGTCAATGTCTTAAAGTTTCTTTGAATAAACTTTTAAATTTAATATCAAGCAATTTCTATCTTTGTCTTAATTGCCTTGTCTGAACCAAAGTGAATTTATTAAATGGTAGGTTGGGTGTGGCTGAAATCAATAAAGTTCCAAATAACAAGATCAGACAACAGAAATCTTAAATTTAACAACTTGCATTTCTATAGCATCTTTCACAACCACAGGACGTCACAAAGTGCTTTCCAGCCAATGAAGTACCTTTGAAGTGAAGTCACTGTTGCAATGTAGGAAACACAGCAGCCAATTTACACACAGCAAGATCCCACACACAGCAATGTGATAATGAGCAGATTATCTGTTTTTAGTGATGTTGATTGAGGGATAAATATTGACCAAGACACCGGGGATAACTCCCCTGCTCTTCTTCCAAATAGTGGCTGTGGGAACTTTTACACCCACCTGAGAGGGGCAGACAGGGCCTCAGTTTAACATCTTATTTGAAAGAAGGCTGTGCAGACTCCTTCAGTGCTGGGACCAGGAATGTTGGATGTGATTCTTGCCCTCGGGTCCCTGGACTGGGATTTGAACCAACAACCTTCTGACTCAGAGGTGAGAGAGCTGCCCACTGAGCCACGGCTGACATTATCGACATTGCAAAGTTAGAAAGGGAAAGTTACCTGTTAAAACTCCCACCCTTTGTCTCCCCTCTCACCCACTTTCCCTAAAGTACATCAATGTGACATGAAAAGGGGTGGCACGGTAATAATAGAAACCCCAGTATAAATAACAGGGATTTGATTGACAAATGTTGAAGTCTTGGTTCAGAGCCACAAATTTTGACTTCCCATTTGAGCCTCGGGCACCTTTCTGTGTCTATTGCTCGTGTCAATGACAGGCAGGAGACAGAGCTGGGGGCTGAATTTAGCTGAGAATAACAGGGCCTGTGCCCCAGTTGGGAAACTGCCATGGACGTCGCACTAATAGAGAGACAGGAAGGTGCTGGAGGACTGACTGGGAAATGGGCCTCCAACCAATTGGTATATCGGTCACTCGGAGCTAAAGATAAACCCATCTCTTTAAATACATATACGGGGAAGAGGATGCAATGAAATCTGTCCCTTTTAACCTGCACAAAAGCAGGAGGCTCAGATTCACAGGCTGCAGGAGGAGACCATTTGGCCCATCATGCCCCTGCTATCTCTTTGGAAGGACTGACTGATTCATCCAACTGCTCTGCTCTTTCCCCACAGCCCTGCAAATTCTTATCTTTCAAGTATTTAGCCTTTGGAAAGATACTACTGAATCAGCGTTCAGGCAGATCAGAACAGCTCGCTGTGTCAAAAAATAAAATCTCATCTACCCACTGGCTCCTTTGTCAATTACCTTGGAGCAGTCACTTTCAAATCGAGCGGCACGACTTGAGGGTGGGTCCTGGGCGGGTATTGGGAAGGTCGTGCCGCGGGCGTCCCAGATCACGGAAATTGGTGCTAAACGGCGCAACCGCTTTTAGAATGCCGGCTCTTCCCCGCATGCGTGCCCCTAAGCAGTGTGCAGGCCTGGAGCCCAGCGGGGTAGAACACGGCCTCCTGATGTCAGTGCGCTGACCCAGGGGCAGAATTTTTAAAAAATAGCTGGAGTCTTCTGCCTGGAGTAGTGGCAGACAGCAGGCCACACTGACATCACGTGCTCTGGGCACGCGAGAGTGATTCCTCCATTTTGAGTTCCAGGGCCTCTGGTGAACAACCCATGAAGAAGAAGCTGTGAACAGGAACAAAGCAGCATAAAGACGATTACTTGGGGGATGCGTTATTCATTGTACCACTGGAAATCAGGATTCAAAGTGTGTAAAATGCAGGGAAGCACTGGGAAATGAAAGTTTAAAACCCTCAAAACTTCAAAGACATTTGACGACGAAACATGGCGAGTTTGAGGATAAATGTCTTTATTTTTTTCAATGGATGCAGTGAGATCTTAAATCATCAGCTGAAGTCATTGTCAGGAACGTAACATTGAATAACAAAGCAAGTGAGATTGTGAGGAGCAAGCAGACTCACCTGTCACATTAAAGGTCAGTGAAAATGGTGGGTCACGAAGGTTGGCCAGTGAGGGTCACATAGGTCAGCCGATGTGGCTCGCAAAGATTGGCTGACGTGGGTCGCGAAGGTCGACCGGTTGGCAAAAATGGGTACTCAGTAAAAACGTTTGAAAAACACTGCCTTAGAGTGGCTCACTTTCTGTTAAAGAGTCTGTCACTCCCTCTTACCCGCTATCCTTAATGTGCATCAGTCTAATCAAGAAAAGTCAACAAAAATCAAATATGTTTTCTGATAAAAGTTTATTAATGAAACTGAACATGGTTATAAAAAGCAGAAAATGAGTTGAGGCTCAAAGACAGCCAGAGTAAAAGGATATTTACAATGTTCTGGACCCAAATGGTTTCTCTTTGGCTCCCCAAATGGGTTCTCTCTGGCTCCTCTGTTAGCTGTTCCTGTGACTCCCCACTTTTGGCACCAGGGCACATTCAGCCTGTTTGGGGGTCGATGAGTCTGGAAGCTCTACGTGTTTAGGTTTGGTGATGTCAGTACATTGTAGTCACTAAAAAGAGTGGTGATTCCATGGAGAATAGTTGGAGTCAGCCACTTTATCATAATTGGCTGTTAGACTTCACCTCATTATAACACATTTTTGTAATTAATAATTTGTACTGTACATATGCTCAGTGATTAAATATATTCAATAGCATCTCCCTTTAAGTGTCAGATACTCTAATGTAGCTTTAGACTTGTATAACAGCTTTCAGGGCCACTGGATTTCTCAATGCACTTTCCAGCTAATGATGTACTTTCTGAGGTGTAGTCACTATTGTGTAGGAAACGTGGCAGCAAATTTAGGCAAAACAAGATAAGAACACAGGAACAGGAGAATGCCCTTCAGCTCTTTGAACCTGCTGCCCAATTCTATAAGATTATTGCTACTCTGGCTGAGACTTTCCTGTCTCACCCCCATAACCCTTGTCTCCTCTGTCAATAATCTGTCAAACTCTGCCTTGACTATATTCAATGACCCAGCCCCACTGCTCTCTGATGAAGAGAATTCCAGACTAAACACCCTCTGTGAGAAAAACATTTTCCTCAATCTCCATCTGAATGGTGGATCTCATATTGATAAACTGTATCCCCTAGTTCTAGTCTCTCTCATATTTGGAAACATCTTCCTAATTTCCACCCTATTAAATCACCTCAGGATTGTAAAAGTTTCTATAAGTGACTAAGGACCTAACATGTTCCACCTTTCTGCATAAGAGAAGCCCTTCATCCTGAGAATGAGTCGAGTGAGCCTTCTCTGAACTGCTGCGAACACAATTATATCTTTGTGTTTCAAACAAAGTGAAGAATTAGTGCACAATATTCCAGATGTGGTCTCACCAAGGCCCTGCACAGCTGTAACTTTCATTCCCCTTGTGGGAAACATTAATATTCCAGTTGTTTTCCTAATCACTTAATGTACCTTCATGTTAACATTTTGTGATTCCTGTACCAGGACACCCAGATCCCTCTGTAACACTGAGTATTGAAATCGCTCTCCATTTAAATAGAATTGTGTTTCTCTATTCTTCTTGCCAAAGTGAACACAGTCAAGCTTCCCCACATTATATTCCATCCTGCAAATTGTTGCCCACTCACTTAACCTGTTTGTATCTGTTTGTAGTCTCCCTACAACCTATTGACAGTTAACAAACAGCAATAGGATAATAATGATCTGTTTTAGTGATGTTTATTGAGGGATATATATTGACCAGGACACCTGGGATAACTCCCCTGCTCTTCTTCAAAAAGAATGATGTGGGATATTTTATATTCACCAAAGGAGGAAAATGGGACCACAGTTTCACACATCATTTGAAAGATGGCACCTCCAAAAGAGCAGCACTCCCTCAGCACTGCACTAGAGGACAGCCGTGGTTTTGTTCTCCAGTCCTGATTGAGAAATGAACCCAGAACCTTTGGAACTGAGAGGCAGGAGTGTTATCCGCTGAGCCCTGACTGACGGTGAAGGTGAAGAAGACTGGGAGGAAACATATGTGGAGCATCAAAACCATCACAGACCAGGTGGACCTTATGGCATGTTTATTTGATGTCCATTCTATGTCATTTCAATCAGATTGGAATTGTTGATTTCACACCAATGGATTTGTTTGGGGGCGATGCTGAAAGTGAACTGTTTTATTGTAAAATAATTTCAGCTGAGAGTCCCTGAATGAATGTGGAGAGATCACAAACAGCAGTTCTTAAAAAGACACTGATCACCCAGCAATCAGCAGACCCAACTGAACTACAGGAAGGACATGACACAGGGTGTGCAATTCAAATTTGGTTCATTTGTCCTAAATCCAGAATTTTAAACTCCATCTCAGTTACAGGCGTCTCTAACATCAGCAAAAATAAGCCCCAACCTTCAGCATCAATAAGATTTGGTACAGCAACAACAGCAGAATCACTCTTTGTCTCAAACAATAAATCTGTGTCCCCAATCTCTACCTCCTCCCTACTGGTTGTAACACTACTTCATCCCACTATCCTCCTCCTGCTTTTCCCCCAATTCTCCTCCCCTGAAGGTGCTGACTCTCGGGTTCAGTTTCATTCACACCTATTCCCTCCCCAATATGTCACCCAGGTGACTAAATCTTTACACCTGAAGTTAACAAACTGTTCTGCAAAGGGAGACGTCACAAACAAATCCAGTGACTGTGTGTCAGGGTTGGGTCACTGCTCCCTCCCGCTGCCCCACTCTTGAACCCAGTCCCAGGAGTTTGGAGACTGGGCTCCACATGAGTAATTGCGGCCGCGGCTCCCACAATTCCCCGCACTGGAGAAAGGCTCTATCCGCCGCGTGGGTAGACGGCCCGGGACTGCGCATGTGCAAGAGTGAGGGGCAGCTGCGCATGTGCGGAGAAGAGTCAACACCCTGATCTTCCTGCTGAGGTGTTGACCAATGGGAAAAATTGGAGGACCGGAAGGACTCTGGTTCTCCAGTCAATCAGTGCGCCGGATTTGTATGAATGAAAATTGAGCTTCACAGACGGAAACTGTCTCCTGTCTCCAAACATCTGTGAGTAACACACTTTATTTTCTCTCCCTTTTCATTTCTTTTCTCATTCTGACCTTTACTTGGTAACTTGCAGCAACTGAAGGGAAAGGAAGTGAATCCAGGGAGGGTGCAGACTCTGGAAAGCTTGGCCCAGGTCTCTCTCTCTCTCTCTCTCTCTTAAAGACATTGACATCCTTTGCTCCCTCAGCTTGATACATTTATTTGTCTGGTTAAAAGGATGGTCTCTTTCCCAATGTTCACAATTAAAGGGCTGGTTTCCCCAGGAGATGGCTGACATTTAAAGGGTCAGTAAATTAATATCGGACAGAGATATGCCTAGTGTGAAATAATACAGATTCGATATATTGATGGTTCTGTAATAAAGTCAGAATCCAGTCGATTTCGGTGGCGTGAGAGCAGCTGGTTAGTCAGTTTCAGCGGGAGCATTGCGGAAGGAGGGTGCTGGGAGGTAAGTCAACCTTTAAAAGCACTTCTCTTTGCAGGGGCAGGCCAGTCGATTTCGGCGGCGTGAGAGCAGCTGGTTAGTCAGTTTCAGCGGGAGCATTGCGGAAGGAGGGTGCTGGGAGGTAAGTCAACCTTTAAAAGCACTTCTCTTTGCAGGGGCAGGCCAGTCGATTTCGGTGGCGTGAGAGCAGCTGGTTAGTCAGTTTCAGCGGGAGCATTGCGGAAGGAGGGTGCTGGGAGGTAAGTCAACCTTTAAAAGCACTTCTCTTTGCAGGGGCAGGCCAGTCGATTTCGGCGGCGTGAGAGCAGCTGGTTAGTCAGTTTCAGCGGGAGCATTGCGGAAGGAGGGTGCTGGGAGGTAAGTCAACCTTTAAAAGCACTTCTCTTTGCAGGGGCAGGCCAGTCGATTTCGGTGGCGTGAGAGCAGCTGGTTAGTCAGTTTCAGCGGGAGCATTGCGGAAGGAGGGTGCTGGGAGGTAAGTCAACCTTTAAAAGCACTTCTCTTTGCAGGGGCAGGCCAGTCGATTTCGGCGGCGTGAGAGCAGCTGGTTAGTCAGTTTCAGCGGGAGCATTGCGGAAGGAGGGTGCTGGGAGGTAAGTCAACCTTTAAAAGCACTTCTCTTTGCAGGGGCAGGCCAGTCGATTTCGGCGGCGTGAGAGCAGCTGGTTAGTCAGTTTCAGCGGGAGCATTGCGGAAGGAGGGTGCTGGGAGGTAAGTCAACCTTTAAAAGCACTTCTCTTTGCAGGGGCAGGCCAGTCGATTTCGGTGGCGTGAGAGCAGCTGGTTAGTCAGTTTCAGCGGGAGCATTGCGGAAGGAGGGTGCTGGGAGGTAAGTCAACCTTTAAAAGCACTTCTCTTTGCAGGGGCAGGCCAGTCGATTTCGGTGGCGTGAGAGCAGCTGGTTAGTCAGTTTCAGCGGGAGCATTGCGGAAGGAGGGTGCTGGGAGGTAAGTCAACCTTTAAAAGCACTTCTCTTTGCAGGGGCAGGCCAGTCGATTTCGGCGGCGTGAGAGCAGCTGGTTAGTCAGTTTCAGCGGGAGCATTGCGGAAGGAGGGTGCTGGGAGGTAAGTCAACCTTTAAAAGCACTTCTCTTTGCAGGGGCAGGCCAGTCGATTTCGGTGGCGTGAGAGCAGCTGGTTAGTCAGTTTCAGCGGGAGCATTGCGGAAGGAGGGTGCTGGGAGGTAAGTCAACCTTTAAAAGCACTTCTCTTTGCAGGGGCAGGCCAGTCGATTTCGGCGGCGTGAGAGCAGCTGGTTAGTCAGTTTCAGCGGGAGCATTGCGGAAGGAGGGTGCTGGGAGGTAAGTCAACCTTTAAAAGCACTTCTCTTTGCAGGGGCAGGCCAGTCGATTTCGGTGGCGTGAGAGCAGCTGGTTAGTCAGTTTCAGCGGGAGCATTGCGGAAGGAGGGTGCTGGGAGGTAAGTCAACCTTTAAAAGCACTTCTCTTTGCAGGGGCAGGCCAGTCGATTTCGGCGGCGTGAGAGCAGCTGGTTAGTCAGTTTCAGCGGGAGCATTGCGGAAGGAGGGTGCTGGGAGGTAAGTCAACCTTTAAAAGCACTTCTCTTTGCAGGGGCAGGCCAGTCGATTTCGGTGGCGTGAGAGCAGCTGGTTAGTCAGTTTCAGCGGGAGCATTGCGGAAGGAGGGTGCTGGGAGGTAAGTCAACCTTTAAAAGCACTTCTCTTTGCAGGGGCAGGCCAGTCGATTTCGGTGGGTGAGAGCAGCTGGTTAGTCAGTTTCAGCGGGAGCATTGCGGAAGGAGGGTGCTGGGAGGTAAGTCAACCTTTAAAAGCACTTCTCTTTGCAGGGGCAGGCCAGTCGATTTCGGTGGCGTGAGAGCAGCTGGTTAGTCAGTTTCAGCGGGAGCATTGCGGAAGGAGGGTGCTGGGAGGTAAGTCAACCTTTAAAAGCACTTCTCTTTGCAGGGGCAGGCCAGTCGATTTCGGCGGCGTGAGAGCAGCTGGTTAGTCAGTTTCAGCGGGAGCATTGCGGAAGGAGGGTGCTGGGAGGTAAGTCAACCTTTAAAAGCACTTCTCTTTGCAGGGGCAGGCCAGTCGATTTCGGTGGCGTGAGAGCAGCTGGTTAGTCAGTTTCAGCGGGAGCATTGCGGAAGGAGGGTGCTGGGAGGTAAGTCAACCTTTAAAAGCACTTCTCTTTGCAGGGGCAGGCCAGTCGATTTCGGCGGCGTGAGAGCAGCTGGTTAGTCAGTTTCAGCGGGAGCATTGCGGAAGGAGGGTGCTGGGAGGTAAGTCAACCTTTAAAAGCACTTCTCTTTGCAGGGGCAGGCCAGTCGATTTCGGTGGCGTGAGAGCAGCTGGTTAGTCAGTTTCAGCGGGAGCATTGCGGAAGGAGGGTGCTGGGAGGTAAGTCAACCTTTAAAAGCACTTCTCTTTGCAGGGGCAGGCCAGTCGATTTCGGTGGGTGAGAGCAGCTGGTTAGTCAGTTTCAGCGGGAGCATTGCGGAAGGAGGGTGCTGGGAGGTAAGTCAACCTTTAAAAGCACTTCTCTTTGCAGGGGCAGGCCAGTCGATTTCGGCGGCGTGAGAGCAGCTGGTTAGTCAGTTTCAGCGGGAGCATTGCGGAAGGAGGGTGCTGGGAGGTAAGTCAACCTTTAAAAGCACTTCTCTTTGCAGGGGCAGGCCAGTCGATTTCGGTGGCGTGAGAGCAGCTGGTTAGTCAGTTTCAGCGGGAGCATTGCGGAAGGAGGGTGCTGGGAGGTAAGTCAACCTTTAAAAGCACTTCTCTTTGCAGGGGCAGGCCAGTCGATTTCGGTGGCGTGAGAGCAGCTGGTTAGTCAGTTTCAGCGGGAGCATTGCGGAAGGAGGGTGCTGGGAGGTAAGTCAACCTTTAAAAGCACTTCTCTTTGCAGGGGCAGGCCAGTCGATTTCGGCGGCGTGAGAGCAGCTGGTTAGTCAGTTTCAGCGGGAGCATTGCGGAAGGAGGGTGCTGGGAGGTAAGTCAACCTTTAAAAGCACTTCTCTTTGCAGGGGCAGGCCAGTCGATTTCGGTGGGTGAGAGCAGCTGGTTAGTCAGTTTCAGCGGGAGCATTGCGGAAGGAGGGTGCTGGGAGGTAAGTCAACCTTTAAAAGCACTTCTCTTTGCAGGGGCAGGCCAGTCGATTTCGGTGGCGTGAGAGCAGCTGGTTAGTCAGTTTCAGCGGGAGCATTGCGGAAGGAGGGTGCTGGGAGGTAAGTCAACCTTTAAAAGCACTTCTCTTTGCAGGGGCAGGCCAGTCGATTTCGGTGGCGTGAGAGCAGCTGGTTAGTCAGTTTCAGCGGGAGCATTGCGGAAGGAGGGTGCTGGGAGGTAAGTCAACCTTTAAAAGCACTTCTCTTTGCAGGGGCAGGCCAGTCGATTTCGGCGGCGTGAGAGCAGCTGGTTAGTCAGTTTCAGCGGGAGCATTGCGGAAGGAGGGTGCTGGGAGGTAAGTCAACCTTTAAAAGCACTTCTCTTTGCAGGGGCAGGCCAGTCGATTTCGGTGGGTGAGAGCAGCTGGTTAGTCAGTTTCAGCGGGAGCATTGCGGAAGGAGGGTGCTGGGAGGTAAGTCAACCTTTAAAAGCACTTCTCTTTGCAGGGGCAGGCCAGTCGATTTCGGCGGCGTGAGAGCAGCTGGTTAGTCAGTTTCAGCGGGAGCATTGCGGAAGGAGGGTGCTGGGAGGTAAGTCAACCTTTAAAAGCACTTCTCTTTGCAGGGGCAGGCCAGTCGATTTCGGTGGCGTGAGAGCAGCTGGTTAGTCAGTTTCAGCGGGAGCATTGCGGAAGGAGGGTGCTGGGAGGTAAGTCAACCTTTAAAAGCACTTCTCTTTGCAGGGGCAGGCCAGTCGATTTCGGTGGCGTGAGAGCAGCTGGTTAGTCAGTTTCAGCGGGAGCATTGCGGAAGGAGGGTGCTGGGAGGTAAGTCAACCTTTAAAAGCACTTCTCTTTGCAGGGGCAGGCCAGTCGATTTCGGTGGGTGAGAGCAGCTGGTTAGTCAGTTTCAGCGGGAGCATTGCGGAAGGAGGGTGCTGGGAGGTAAGTCAACCTTTAAAAGCACTTCTCTTTGCAGGGGCAGGCCAGTCGATTTCGGCGGCGTGAGAGCAGCTGGTGAGTCAGTTTCAGCAGGAGCTGAGACTTTTTCTCTTTTCTTTAAATTAGTTTTTTAGGCGGGATCAGGAAGTCGACCCGCGGACGTCTGGGAAGACCCTCACCAATAAATTCTGGTGGAGAGGAAACCCGAGACACTACACGTGTAGTGTCTCCCACCCGCCCTCCTCCTCTAACCTAATAATAAAACCCATTGGTCTGAGGTAAGTACCATATTTTTATTATATTATTATTATTTTTTATAAAAATTTAATTTAGTTGTTAGCTAGATCTTGGTAGAAAGTTAGAGGAATGGCAGGGAAGGGAGTACAATGTTCCTCCTGCAGGATGTTTGAGGTGAGGGATGCAGTTAGTGTCCCTGCTGATTTTACCTGCAGGAAGTGCTGCCATCTCCAGCTCCTCCAAGACCGAGTTAGGGAACTGGAGCTGGAGTTGGAAGAACTTCGGATCATTCGGGAGGCAGAAGGGGTCATAGATAGCAGCTTCAGGGAATTAGTTACACCAAAGATTGGAGATAGGTGGGTAACTGTAAGAGGGACTGGGAAAAAACAGTCAGTGCAGGGATCCCCTGCGGTCGTTCCCCTGAGAAACAAGTATACCGCTTTGGATACTTGTGGGGGGGACGACTTACCAGGGGTAAGCCATGGGGTACGGGCCTCTGGCACGGAGTCTGTCCCTGTTGCTCAGAAGGGAAGGGGGGAGAGGAGCAGAGCATTAGTAATTGGGGACTCTATAGTCAGGGGCACAGATAGGAGATTTTGTGGGAGCGTGAGAGACTCACGTTTGGTATGTTGCCTCCCAGGTGCAAGGGTACGTGATGTCTCGGATCGTGTTTTCCGGGTCCTTAGGGGGGAGGGGGAGCAGCCCCAAGTCGTGGTCCACATTGGCACCAACGACATAGGTAGGAAAGGGGACAAGGATGTCAGGCAGGCTTTCAGGGAGCTAGGATGGAAGCTCAGAACTAGAACAAACAGAGTTGTTATCTCTGGGTTGTTGCCCGTGCCACGTGATAGTGAGATGAGGAATAGGGAGAGAGAGCATTTAAACACGTGGCTACAGGGATGGTGCAGGCGGGAGGGTTTCAGATTTTTGGATAACTGGGGCTCTTTCTGGGGAAGGTGGGACCTCTACAGACAGGATGGTCTACATCTGAACCTGAGGGGCACAAATATCCTGGGGGGGAGATTTGTTAGTGCTCTTTGGGGGGGTTTAAACTAATGCAGCAGGGGCATGGGAACCTGGATTGTAGTTTTAGGGTAAGGGAGAATGAGAGTATAGAGGTCAGGAGCACAGATTTGACGTCGCAGGAGGGGGCCAGCGTTCAGGTAGGTGGTTTGAAGTGTGTCTACTTCAATGCCAGGAGTATACGAAACAAGGTAGGGGAACTGGCAGCGTGGGTTGGTACCTGGGACTTCGATGTTGTGGCCATTTCGGAGACATGGATAGAGCAGGGACAGGAATGGATGTTGCAGGTTCCGGGGTTTAGGTGTTTTAGTAAGCTCAGAGAAGGAGGCAAAAGAGGGGGAGGTGTGGCGCTGCTAGTCAAGAGCAGTATTACGGTGGCGGAGAGGATGCTAGATGGGGACTCTTCTTCCGAGGTAGTATTGGCTGAAGTTAGAAACAGGAAAGGAGAGGTCACCCTGTTGGGAGTTTTTTATAGGCCTCCTAATAGTTCTAGGGATGTAGAGGAAAGGATGGCGAAGATGATTCTGGATATGAGCGAAAGTAACAGGGTAGTTATTATGGGAGACTTTAACTTTCCAAATATTGACTGGAAAAGATATAGTTCGAGTACAATAGATGGGTCGTTTTTTGTACAGTGTGTGCAGGAGGGTTTCCTGAAACAATATGTTGACAGGCCAACAAGAGGCGAGGCCACGTTGGATTTGGTTTTGGGTAATGAACCAGGCCAGGTGTTGGATTTGGAGGTAGGAGAGCACTTTGGGGACAGTGACCACAATTCGGTGACGTTTACGTTAATGATGGAAAGGGATAAGTATACACCGCAGGGCAAGATTTATAGCTGGGGGAAGGGCAATTATGATGCCATTAGACGTGACTTGGGGGGCATAAGGTGGAGAAGTAGGCTGCAAGTGTTGGGCACACTGGATAAGTGGGGCTTGTTCAAGGATCAGCTACTGCGTGTTCTTGATAAGTATGTACCGGTCAGACAGGGAGGAAGGCGTCGAGTGAGGGAACCGTGGTTTACCAGGGAAGTGGAATCTCTTGTTAAGAGGAAGAAGGAGGCCTATGTGAAGATGAAGTGTGAAGTTTCGGTTGGGGCGATGGATAGTTACAAGGTAGCGAGGAAGGATCTAAAGAGAGAGCTAAGACGAGCAAGGAGGGGACATGAGAAGTATTTGGCAGGAAGGATCAAGGAAAACCCAAAAGCTTTCTATAGGTATGTCAGGAATAAGCGAATGACTAGGGAAAGAGTAGGACCAGTCAAGGACAGGGATGGGAAATTGTGTGTGGAGTCTGAAGAGATAGGCGAGATACTAAATGAATATTTTTCGTCAGTATTCACTCAGGAAAAAGATAATGTTGTGGAGGAGAATGCTGAGCCCCAGGCTAATAGAATAGATGGCATTGAGGTACGTAGGGAAGAGGTGTTGGCAATTCTGGACAGGCTGAAAATAGATAAGTCCCCGGGACCTGATGGGATTTATCCTAGGATTCTATGGGAGGCCAGGGAAGAGATTGCTGGACCTTTGGCTTTGATTTTTATGTCATCATTGGCTACAGGAATAGTACCAGAGGACTGGAGGACAGCAAATGTGGTCCCTTTGTTCAAAAAGGGGAGCAGAGACAACCCCGGCAACTATAGACCGGTGAGCCTCACGTCTGTAGTGGGTAAAGTCTTGGAGGGGATTATAAGGGACAAGATTTATAATCATCTAGATAGGAATGATATGATCAGGGATAGTCAGCATGGCTTTGTGAAGGGTAGGTCATGCCTCACAAACCTTATTGAGTTCTTTGAGAAGGTGACTGAACAGGTAGACGAGGGTAGAGCAGTTGATGTGGTGTATATGGATTTCAGCAAAGCGTTTGATAAGGTTCCCCACGGTAGGCTATTGCAAAAAATACGGAGGCTGGGGATTAAGGGTGATTTAGAGATGTGGATCAGAAATTGGCTAGCTGAAAGAAGACAGAGGGTGGTGGTTGATGGGAAATGTTCAGAATGGAGTACAGTCACAAGTGGAGTACCACAAGGATCTGTTCTGGGGCCGTTGCTGTTTGTCATTTTTATCAATGACCTAGAGGAAGGCACAGAAGGGTGGGTGAGTAAATTTGCAGATGATACTAAAGTCGGTGGTGTTGTCGATAGTGTGGAAGGATGTAGCAGGTTACAGAGGGATATAGATAAGCTGCAGAGCTGGGCTGAGAGGTGGCAAATGGAGTTTAATGTAGAGAAGTGTGAGGTGATTCACTTTGGAAGGAATAACAGGAATGCGGAATATTTGGCTAATGGTAAAGTTCTTGAAAGTGTGGCTGAGCAGAGGGATCTAGGTGTCCATGTACATAGATCCCTGAAAGTTGCCACCCAGGTTGATAGGGTTGTGAAGAAGGCCTATGGAGTGTTGGCCTTTATTGGTAGAGGGATTGAGTTCCGGAGTCGGGAGGTCATGTTGCAGCTGTACAGAACTCTGGTCCGGCCGCATTTGGAGTATTGCGTACAGTTCTGGTCACCGCATTATAGGAAGGACGTGGAGGCTTTGGAGCGGGTGCAGAGGAGATTTACCAGGATGTTGCCTGGTATGGAGGGAAAATCTTATGAGGAAAGGCTGATGGACTTGAGGTTGTTTTCGTTGGAGAGAAGAAGGTTAAGAGGAGACTTAATAGAGGCATACAAAATGATCAGGGGGTTGGATAGGGTGGACAGTGAGAGCCTTCTCCCGCGGATGGATATGGCTGGCACGAGGGGACATAACTTTAAACTGAGGGGTAATAGATATAGGACAGAGGTCAGAGGTAGGTTCTTTACACAAAGAGTAGTGAGGCCGTGGAATGCCCTACCTGCTACAGTAGTGAACTCGCCAACATTGAGGGCATTTAAAAGTTTATTGGATAAACATATGGATGATAATGGCATAGTGTAGGTTAGATGGCTTTTGTTTCGGTGCAACATCGTGGGCCGAAGGGCCTGTACTGCGCTGTATTGTTCTATGTTCTATGTTCTATGTTCTAAAGTACATTTAATATTATTTCTAGTTGTGTAATATTGTACTGTAGAGGGCAGCATGGTGGTGCAGTGGTTAGCATTGGGGACCCTGGTTCGGTCCCAGCCCCGGGTCACTTTCCATGTGGAGTTTGCACATTCTCCCGCATCTGCGTGGGTCTCACCCCCATAAACCCAGAAAGATGTGCAGGATAGGTGAATTGACCATGCTAAATTAGCCCTTGATTGGAAAAAAATTAATCGGGTACTCTGAATTTAATTTTTTTTAAATACATATATTGTACTGTAGCTACATTATATATTTCCAGTCATCTCTTTCCTCGGAGGGTTGTTTGTCTCTGGATTTCTCTTCCACTGGGATCAGTGGAATTGAATATTTTCAAGGATGAGTTCTACCAATTTCTGATTGACAAGGGAGTCAAGGGTTTTGGGGAATAGGCAGGAAAATTAAGAATTCTCTCCCCCAGAAGAGTGTGGAACCTCAGTCATTAAGGATTTGCAAGATAGAGATTGATGGGTTTCTAGATATTACAGATATCAAGGGATATAGGGCATTGTGGGGAAATGGTGCTTATGTAGATCAGCCAATGATCTCATTGAATGGCTGAGCTGGTCTGAAGGGATGAATAGCCGATTGCAGCTCCTATTTCTTTTTTTTTTTTAAATATATTTATTAAAGTTTTTTAACACAATTTTTCTCCCTTACAAACAAACCCCCCCCCTCCCTTGTAACAAAAAAACCCCGAGAAATCGCGCAGAGCAAGATATATACATGGCAAGATGATATATTTACACAGCTTTGTACACTGGCCCTCATTCGTACGTGCCAGTTTCCCCAACCCTTCATGTTATCTCTTGCTCATCCACCCACCCTGGCAGTCCCCCTTCTCCCCCCCCCCCCACCCCCCCTCCCAAGACGTCCCCTCCCCTCCTCCCCCCTCCACCCCCCCACCCCAAGGTTGCTGCTGCTGCTGACCGACCTTCCTCTAACGCTCCGCGAGATAGTCTAGGAACGGTTGCCACCGCCTGTAGAATCCCTGCGCAGACCCTCTCAAGGCAAACTTAATCCTCTCCAACTTTATGAACCCAGCCATATCATTTATCCGGGCCTCCGGGCTGGGGGGGCTTCGCCTCCTTCCACATTAGCAAGATCCTTCGCCGGGCTACTAGGGACGCAAAGGCCAGAATGCCGGCCTCTTTCGCCTCCTGCACTCCCGGTTCGTCCACTACTCCAAATATTGCTAGCCCCCAGCTTGGCTTGACCTGGACTTTCACCACCTGAGATATTGCTCCCGCCACTCCTCTCCAGAACCCCTCCAGTGCCGGGCATGACCAAAACATATGGACATGGTTCGCCGGGCTCCCTGAGCACCTTCCACATCTGTCCTCTACCCCAAAGAATCTACTCAACCTCACCCCCATCAAGTGCGCTCTGTGGACCACCTTAAATTGTATCAGGCTGAGCCTGGCACATGAGGAGGAGGAATTAACCCTACCTAGGGCATCAGCCCACAGACCTTCCTCGATCTCCTCCCCGAGCTCCTCCTCCCATTTACCCTTCAACTCTTCTGCCAGCGCTTCCCCCTCTTCTTTCAACTCCTGGTGTATTTCCGACACCTTGCCCTCCCCGACCCATACACCCGAGATCACCCTATCTTGAACTTCTTGTGCCGGGAGCAATGGGAATTCCTTCACCTGTCACCTCACAAAAGCCCTCACCTGCTGCAGCTCCTATTTCTTATGAACCTCTCAGTCCGAGAGATGAAGTGGTCAGCGTGGATGTATTGATCAGCCTGAATCAGCACCTTAAGAAGAATTGGGAGGGTAAATATTAGATACAGCAGAATGAGAATGGAGGGAGAGTGTGTGGGATGGAGATTTACAGCTTTTGGGGAATGAGAGAGGAAAGAATGTTTCATAGAAATTAAATTGTCTGTTCTGAATTTCTGCCCTGTACTAAATGTGATGTCTGTTGTGAATTCTACTTGCAGGATATTAGAAAAGGAGGGATTACAGACAGACATCTCAAACCAAAAGTCCAGATCTCACTCGAGTCACTCGATTATTAGGTTTGTGACGATCAACAGCCTCATAATCTGGAAGGAGAAATGTTTGTCCGCTTCAAAATATTTCAGACATCAGTGTGACTGGAAAGCACTGCGACACACAGGCAGCTGAGTGAGAGTGTGGAAAGAGCTTTAACCGGTTTCACAGCCTGAATAGTCATCGTACCATTCACAGCGGGGAGAAATCATCCACATGTGAGTGGTAAAGGCTTCAACTGCTTGTCCAATCTGGAGAGACACTCGGGCAAGCGCACCATGGAGAAACCGTGGAAATGTGGGGATTGTGAGAAGAGATACAATGCACCATCAGTGCTGGAAGCTCATCGACGCAGTCACACCGGGGAGAGGCCATTCACCTGCTTTCAATGTGGGACGGGATTCATTCTGCAATCCCACCTGCACAGACATCAGCGAATTCACACTGGGGAAAAGCCGTTCACCTGCTCTCAGTGTGGGAAGGGGTTCAGTGATTCATCCACTCTGCAGAGACACCAGCGAGTTCACACTGGGGAAAAGCCATTCACCTGCTCCCAGTGTGGGAAGCGATTCACTCAGTTATCCCATCTGCAGAAACACCAGCGAGTTCACACTGGGGAGAAGCCATTCACCTGCTCTCAATGTAGGAAGAGATTTGCTCAGTTATCCAGCCTGTGGACACACCAACGGGTTCACGCTGGGGAGAATCCATTAACCTGCTCTCAGTGTGGGACCGGATTCACTCTGCAATCCCACCTGCACAGACATCAGCGAATTCACACTGGGGAAAAGCCGTTCACCTGCTCTCAGTGTGGGAAGGGGTTCAGTGATTCATCCACTCTGCAGAGACACCAGCGAGTTCACACTGGGGAAAAGCCATTCACCTGCTCTCAGTGTGGGAAGGGATTTACTCAGTTATCCCACCTGCAGAAACACCAACGAGTTCACACTGGGGAGAAACCATTCACCTGCTCTCAGTGTGGGAGGGGATTTTGTGATTCATCGCACCTGCGGAGACACCAACAAGTTCACAAGTGATTACAGGGGTTGGATTCTGCTGATTTTGTTTCTGCTCTCATTTACATCCAGGACTGCATTTCGTTCATCTAACAGTTGGACAATGGGGATGGTCGGAACTTTTCTTTCTGCTGGACTGACCGGTCTGACTAATTTGCCTCCAGTGGGCTGATGCTTTTTGGGCCTTGTTGCGATTTTGGCTTCAAATTGCACATGGATCACAGAGTGAAAGGGGTCTGGAAGTTCGAAGATAATTATTTCTCATTTCTGTTTGGAAACCCCCAAAGCATGCCATGTTGCCATGAAGATGGCTTTGGTGTTTACAGGGTTCTTTTGTCTAATTTATCTGGGTGTTTCTCACAGAAGGAAACTATCGGTATGAGAGGCATGTTGTCTGAGGTGCACTGAGAAACTACATTAAATGGTACATTCAGAGATAGGCAGTAGCTAATATTTAAGGAATTATTACATATTTACCAAGGGGTCAGTAAGCACAGCTAGCTGGACGGCCGGTTCGTGATGCAGCACAATGCCAACAGCGTGGCTTCAACCACCCCTAGCGGCTTCGGTTATCCATGAAGGCCCAGCCTTGTCAACATTGCCCCTCAACTGAGGTGTGGTGACCCTCAGTTTAAATCACCACCAGTCATCTCTCTCTCTCAAAGGGGAGAGCAGCCGATGATCTTTTGGGAATTTTAGCGACTTTAAATTCAAATATTTAGATCAAATATAGATTCCTTTCAGAAACAAATATCAAACAGGAAAAGTGATGCAAACGTGGCTACAAGAAAGTTAAAGATTCCTTTTGATCAAAGGAAGGGACCCATAAACTGGACAAAATAGTAGTAAGTCTGAAGTTTCAGGGGCAGCACGGCGGCACAGTGGTTAGCACTGCTGCCTCACGGCGCCGAGGTCCCAGGTTCGATACCGGCTCTGGGTCACTATCTGTGTGGAGTTTGCACATTCTCCCGTGTTTCCGTGGGATTCGTCCCCACAACCCAAAGATGTGCAGGGTAGGAGGATTGGCCAAGCTAAATTGCCCCTTAATTGGAAAAGTGAATTGGGGACTCTAACTTTAAAAATAAAAAGTCTGAGATTTCGGAACTTGTTTAGAATTCAGCAAAGGAGGACCAAGAAACTGATAAAGAGAAAATAGAATATGAGAGCAAACTGGTGATAAACATAAAAACCGACTGGAAAAGCTCCTCTAGGACTGTGAAAAGAAAAAGATTAGGAAAGAGCAATGTGGGTTCATTCCAGACAGAGAGAGGAGAGTTTATAATGGGGAATAAGGAAATGGCAGAGAAACTAAACAATGTGTCTGCCGTCATGGAGGAAGACACATTAATTGTCCCAAAAACACTAGGGAACCAAGGGACTAGTGAGCACAAGGGACTGAAAGAGGTTAGAATTGGTGAAAAAATAGTAATGGAGACATTAATGTGGCTGAAAGTTAATAAATCCCCAAAAGCTGCTGCTCTACATCCCAGAGTGTTGAAAGAGGTCGCTGGAGAGACCGTGGATACATTGGTGATCATCACAAATGGGGCTGATTTAGCACAGGGCTAAAGAGCTGGCTTTTAAAGCAGACCAAGGCAGGTCAGCAGCACGGTTCAATTCCCGTACCAGCCTCCCTGAACAGGTGCCGGAATGTGGCGACTAGGAGCTTTTCACAGTAATTTCATTTGAAGCCTACTTGTGACAATAAGTGATTTTCTTTTCATTTCATTCATTCAAAATTCTATAGATTCTGGAATGGTTCCTGCAGATTGGAAGGTGGTAAATGTAACCCCAATATTAAAGGAGGGAGAGAGAAAACGGGGAACCACAGACCCATTAGCCTGACATCAGTAGGAGGGAAAATGCTACAATCTATTCTAAAGGATGTGATAAGACACGAATTATGAGCAGCAGTAGGCCACCCGGCCCCTCGAATGGCCTACTGCTGCCCCATTTCATCTGATCGTAGTATTTTTGTGAATCTTTGTTGCACCTTCTCAAAGGGCTCGATTTCCTTTTTCTAAATGGCGATCACAAATGTTTACTGCCTGTGTAATCTAACCCTGGTTCTAAACAAGTTTAATGTATTGAACAATTCTAACCCTCAAAAATTGAATCTTATTTTGGGGCCCCACACTTTAGGACAGATGTGAAGTTCTCAGAGAGGGTGCAGAGGAGATTTACGAGAATGGCACCTGGGATGAGCAACGTCAGTTAATTGGAGAGACTGGAGCAGATGAAATTTCTCTCTATAGATCTGTCCCTTTTCATTTGTATCCCTCAGGTGCCCCTCCAACATCCTTTGGGAAACATTCCAATGTCTCTGCTTCAAATCCACTCGTAGGAAGTGGATTCCTGGTATTTACCACTTTTCTTTAAGTGCAAATGCGGCTCAGAAAGCACAGAAGGAGCCCAATCCACCCCTTATGCCTATGCTGACTCTGAACATTATACATAACAAGGTCAAGGAAGCCATTTTAAACTCGACTATGTGACAGGAACTTTATTTCAAAAGGTAACACTGTATCAACCTAAATGCTTGAATAAGCTGCATAGCAACAGAAATTGTTTAAACTAAGAATTTATTTTATCATTTTGATCAGCTACACAATATTATGTTTTGTCCAATCTGGCATCAAGTAAAAGTATAAGGCTGATACTTCAATCCGATCACGATGAGTAAGAAAGAAAGCTATTGCCGTCCAAACTTGTCTTTTTGAATCAGTGGATCTTGTAGTAACCAAATGTATTAATTAAAGATTACTGTACTAATTAGCTAATTAGCTACCTGTCAGTAACTGATGATTAAGTACTGACCTTAATTGAGCTACAATTAATGAATCAGTAATTATAGTAAAAGACTGAGTTTTATTTGCTGTAAACAAAGAAAACCTTATTTGCTGTGTATGTGCTGTGTATGTAAAGAATGTGCAATGAAGTGAGTGGCATGGTGGTGCAGTGGTTAGCACTACTGCCTCACGGTGCCGAGGACCCGGGTTCAATCCCCGCTCCGGGTCACTGTCTGCATGGGTCTCACCCCCACAACCCAAAAGATGTGCAGGGTAGGAGGATTTGCCACGCTAAATTGTCTCTTCATTGGAAAAAATGAATTGGATATTCTAAATTTATTATAAAAAAGGATGTGCAATGAGGATAAATGTTTGGGCAAGAGAGACCTCCAAGCTCTGATTAGTGTCAACATTTGAAACTGTCTGAATAAGGGATTGTATAGAATCAGATAAAGGGATAATAAGAAACAGTTCTATTGTATTCTTGTCTGAGATAATGAGAGAAGGTGGTGTCTGTAATTGGGGATCCAATTAAAATAATCCAGTTACCAAATTATTATTATTTTTAAAATGTTTTTTATTGTATTTTTGAACAGAGTATATTTTGCCGTTACGTACACAGGATATGATATATCTATATATATGTAAGTAGGCACCCGTTGGTGCCGGCGAGGCACTTCCGGAGGGCAATCCTCGAGTGGGTCTGGTGCCGGTGTTGCCTCTCCCGGTCGGATTTTGCCGCCGTTGTCTTCATGTGCACGCTGCTGCTTCAGCCGGCCCTCCCGTCCTCCACCTGTGTTCTCCTTTTTCTCTGTTCCTGTGGATGTCAAGTTGGTTAATGTTTCCCAGCCTCCCCCCCCCCACCTCCACCTCCCTGGCTCTCCTCTATTCCCTATCTCTCTCTTTTCCCCCCCCCCCCCCCATGGTTTGCCTTTCCTTCCTCTTAGAATGTGTTGCCCCCCCTCCCGTTCTATCTCCCCCTCTCATGCTTTGGCTATCCAGTGACCAAATTGACTAATTGTCATGTTACAACAGGCCCAACTCTGACGTGAGGAGATGGTCACTTTGGGGATAAAAGTAGAGGTTACGAAGGTCTTCCTTGCAGGCCAAGTACTGAAGATTCCCGAGGCCGAGTTCCAAGGAAATTACTGTCATAGAAAGAGCCAGACTCCGGAGGCTGAATTCCACAAGAATTACTGTCAAAGATGGAGCCAGAGAGGGTTACGCTTCTACAGACTGATCACCCACATGAAGTTGTAAAAGTCAATGTCTTAAAGTTGTTCAGTAAACCTTTTTCATTTAATAAACTTCTTTTAAAATTTACCATCCAGAGAATTCTGCCTTTGCCTTAATTGGTTAAAGTCTTGTCTGACCCAAAGTGAATTTATTAAATGGTAAGTTGGGGGTGGCTGAAATCAATTAAGTTCCAGATAACAAGATCAGATGACAGAAGTCTTCAATTTAAAAACTTTCATTTCTATAGCACCTTCTACAACCACAGGACGTCCCAAAGCCCTTTGCAACCAATGGAGTGCTTTTTGAAAAACTCTTTTATTTTTATTTTCTCACGGCACACAGAAACAAAAGGTTAAAATGGTTTGAATTGTCCACATCAATCATTGGCATTGTTGACAGAAATATAAAAGACACAGTATAACAAAGACACTTTTAGTTTTGAGAATCAAGTTACACGTACAGACAGGTGTTGATACAGCAGATAAACAAGAGTTTGATGATAATAACTGGTCCGTATAAAAGTTGTTTCCTTACATAGAGCACCAGTGAAAAATGACCACGGAAATATATGGGAAAACACGGTTTTAAAAAAAGGCAAATAAAATGTATATAATGAGTGGGGCTTGGTTGGTTGCGGGAGTGCTCTCTGTGGTTTAGTTCATGTGAATAATATTCCCGTTACTGGCAGCCACCTTTGAAATAATGTTTGGCTCTGGGAGTGGAATGCATGTGGGATTCTGTCCATCTCAAATCGCTCTCTGACTTCGGATCACCAAGTTTCACAGGTTGGTAGAATGGGTTTCAGCTATTTGAGGACAACACCCTTCATGACAGCAAAACCTGTAAAAGATTGTGTTGTTTTCTTCGTTCCATCTCTTCTGGAATTGTACCTCACAGAGCAGCTGGAGGAGGGTCTGTGGGATGTCCATGTGCAATACCTCAGCCAATGTTTTGAATATCTTATCCCAATCTCTCTCAAATTTGGCCACAATCAGAATGTGTGGAAGTAATGATTTCCTGCAGTCTTTTCAGTAACTACTTGTAGAGGAGGAACCAATTCTTACAGTAATATGTGGTCTTCTGAAGTAGCACGGAATGAGCTTCCATTTATATTCCCTCCGGATATTTGGGTCGGTGACTAGATTGGTCTCAGGACAAGTTTGATCCCAGTCTTCCACTGCTATCTCCTGTTGCAGTTCAACCGCTGCAAGCGCTGGAAGCCATCCTGTTAAACATGCCCAAAATGAAATCCATGAAATTGCCCCCTTCATGTTTGCAAAGAAAATGTTGTATCAGTACGTATGCTAATAATGTTAGTATTTGGACGGCCAAATTCCCCTCTGATCTGCTCAAAAGATTTTGGAGTATCTGCTGAAATATCTGGTGAAGGTGAGGCAATATTCAGACCATTTCTTAAAAAGTCCTTATCGTGCGTGGAGAGTATTAAATGTTTTATAGACCCAATGGTGGTCAGAGCCGAGATTGAACCAGTTAAATGGAATGATTTCTGAATTTCTTTCCAAATATTGTTAGTCAATCTGGCATTCACTCCTTCTGCAATCCCTTAAGCTGTTACCCAGAAATGGCAGTGCTGTTAATGGAAGTTGGGACGCAGGTTTCTCCAGGTTCAGCCACCGTGTGTCTACGCTGTCTGTTAACCAAGCTGTCACAGATTATAGTTGAGCTGCCCAAAAACAGGAGATCAGACAATGTAACAAATTGAATGCAGATTCAGGAATCTGAACAGGTAACATCTGGAACAGGGACAACAATCTGGGGAGGACATTCATCCAAATACCTTCAATCTGTCCTGACAGAGAGAGTGGTCGGCTCAGCCACTCATCCAGCCCACTCTTCATACAGTTAACGATGCGAGTGTAATTTGCTCCATATATTCTATCGATTGTTGGTGGGACAAGAATACTGAGGTATTTAGTGTCCGACTGTGCCATTTAAAGGCACGTTGTTTCTCCATATGGTTGGGATTTGTCCACCATTGCTTCAATCTTTTTAACATTAACTTTATAACCCGAGTCACAGCCTACCTTTTAAATACTCTCTTTCATAGAAAATATGGATGTTGCAGGATCTGATAAGTAAAGCAGGACGTTATCAGCATAGAATGACAACTTGTGCTTTTCCTCTCCAGCTAGAACCCCTTTCTGTCTGTCTTGTCTCTCACCATTTGGGCTAAGGGTTCTATACATAAGTGAACAGAAGAGGGGGACAGATACCAACCCGGTCTTGTTCCCCTCTCTAGCCCAAAGACTTCAGCAATATGACTGTTCACACGAACAGAAGCCCGTGGATTTGAATAGAGGATCTTGAGTCCAAACTCCAGGCTGGTGTAAAGTCTGAAATAGGTACACCCATGATATTCGATCAAATGCCTTTTCAGCATCTAAAGATAAGATCATGGCCTCAACTCCATTCCCTTGGACATGAGTCATGATGTTAAGGAGCCTGTGGAGATTGTCTCCAGTGTAACACCCAGTTTGGTCTGGGCGTTAACACCTCAGTTATTATCCTGTTTACTCTATGGGCCAGTATTGATGTTAGAACCTTCAGGATACAATTAAGTTATGATATGGGGCGATGTGACCCACACTCTGTTGGGTCTCTCCCCTCCTTATGAATGACCGTTATAATTGCATCTCTCCATGAAGGAGCCAATGATCCAGTTTCTAATGAGTGACGATAGGCCTGCTGAAGTAAAGGTGGATGCATGTCTTTAACGGTCTTATAAAATTTGTTTATGTCGCCACCAAGGCCAGGGCTTGCTTTTTAAAATATAAATTTAGAGGACATAATTATTTTTTCCAATTAAGGTGCAATTTAGCCTGATGCACGAGAGGATAAGAATCCCTGGTTTGCCCAGGATCTGCCCAGCTTACTGTGGTCTATGTCTGACAAATGTGTTTCTTGTAAAAATGCAGTTTTGCAGCTCAGATGTTTCAACTGACAGAGCATCTTTTTTCTCTCAATGGGTTTATGTCACCCTTTCACATTAAAAAAAAAAAAAATTTAGAGTATGCAATTAATTTAACATTTTCATCTGGAGCTGAGAAATTTCACCACAAATAATCTTGGGGTGAATTAGCATCTGACGGCTTTTGTTGCAGTGATCTGTGAGCCCACTCTTGTTGCAGTGGGAAATCGATCGGGAGTTTAAGCAGGTTCTTGAGAAAGCTTTCGACCCAGCGGATAATGTCCCACCTACTGAGTTTTCTGGCACCTCATAAATTCACAGGTTGTTCCATCTCATGAAATGTTCGAGGTTCTGACATCTGTCCTCTAACCGTCTGTCTCTCTGGTGTAAATAAGAAAGGAGCCTGTATCTGTGAATGTTACTATCGTAAACCATACTAATTCTGTTCTCAGGCTCCACTATCCTCTTTCCCAAACCGCTGACAGCTTGTTCCAGTTCTGAGACTGAATTTTTCATTGTCCCAAGGGTGTCACTAATGTCTTTTCTGAATTTTCTCAGCTCAGTCAGGATAGTCTCAACTCAGACGTTTCCAGACCTGAATGTGGTGTTGGGACGGGCCCGTTCCTGCCATATGAAGAGGGGCTGAGGCTTCTTACTGAGTGAATCCCTTCCCACACTCCGAGCAGATGAATGGCCTCTCCGCAGTGTGTACTCGCTGGTGCTTCCGCAGGTGAGATGAATTAATGAATGCTTTCCCACACTCAGTGCAGGTGAACAGCCTCTCCCCAGTGTGAACCCGTCGGTGTATCAGTAAATTTGATGAATGACTGAATCCCTTCCCACACTCAGAACAAGTGAACGGCCTCTCCCCAGTGTGAACTCTTCGGTGTGTCAGCAAGCCGGATGTATTAATGGATCCCTTATCACACTCAGGACAGGTGACTGGCCTCTCCCCAGTGTGAACATGTTGGTGTATCAGTAAATTTGATGAATGCCTGAATCCCTTCCCACACTCAGGACAGGTGAACGGCCTTCTCCTAGTGTGAAGCTGCAAGTGCTTCAGGAAGCTGAATGAATTAATGAAACCCTTCTCACACTCGGAGCAGGTGAACGGTCTCTCCCCAGTGTGACTGCTTTGATGAATTTCCAGCACAGAAGGGGATCTGAATCCCTTTCCATAGTCACCACATTTCCACGGTTTCTCCATGGTGTGGCTCTGACTGTGTCTCTCCAGGTTGGACAACCAAGCCTCATGCACACAGAACACGTGTACGGTCTGTCCCTGCTGTGATTGGGATGCTGTTTTTTCTGGCGGTGTAACTGGTAAAATCTCGTTCTACAGTCAGTGCACTGGGACACTCTCATGTCGGGTATGTGCATCTTGGTGTTTTTCCAGTTATACTGATGTTTCAAATATTTTGAAACGCTTAGAATGCACAAACATTTTCTCGATTCAAAGGCCAATGATATTCAGGTCCTGATGCAACGATGACTGGCAGATCTTGACTCAACATCCAATCTAATGTCCTGTAAAAGGAGATGACAAAAGTCATCACTGTCAGTCAAGGATAGAAATTCAAACACACAATTCTAGTTTATAATAATAATAATCTTTATTGTCACAAGTAGGCTTACATTAACACTGCAATAAAGTTACTGTGAAAAGCCCCTAGTCGCCACATTCTGGCTTGTTTGGGTACACGGAGGGAGAATTCAGAATGTCCAAATTACCGAACAGCACGTCTTTTGGGACTTGTGGGTGGATACCGGGGCACCCGAAGGAAACCCACGCAGTCACGGGGAGAACGTGCAGATTCTGTACAGAAAGTAACCAAAGCCAGGAATCCACATTATAGAAAGGATGGGATAGCACTGGAAAGGGTGCAGAGGAGATTTACCAGGATGTTTCCTGGTTGGAGAGTTTTAGTTACGAAGAGATAGACTTGGATTGTTTTCCTTGGAGCAGCGGAGACTGAGGGGGACATGATGAGCACAATTATGAGGGGCATAGATAGAGTAGACAGGAAAAAACTTCTCCCTTTGGTATAGGGATCAGTGACCAGGGGGCATAGATTTAAGGTAAGAGGCAGGAGGTTTAGAGGGGATGTGAGGAAAACCTTTCTCACCCAGAAGGTGGTGGGAGTTTGGAACACGCTGTCTGAAAGGGTGGTGGAGGCAGAGACCCTCATGACATTTAAGAAGTATTTAGATAGGCACTTGTGAAGTCCAGGCTATGGGCCAAGCACTGGAAAATGGGATTAGAATAGGCAAGTGGTTGTTTTGGACTGGCGCAGCCTCGAGGGGCCGAAAGGCCTTTACTGTGCTGTATGACCTATGTGAAGTTGGTTACAATCGGATCAGCTGGTGTCTCTGATGGATAATAGAGTGATTCACTTCTCACATTGAGAGCAGGTGAACGGCTTCGTCCCAGTGTGAATCCGCTGGTGTCTCTGCAGGGTGGATGAATGTCTGAATCCCTCCCCACACTGAGAGCAGGTGAACGGCTTCTCCCCAGTGTGAATCCGCTGGTGTTTCCGCAGGGTGGATGAATGTCTGAATCCCTTCTCACATTGAGAGCAGGTGAACGGCTTCTCCCCTGTGTGAACTCGCTGGTGTGACAGTAGATTGTATAACCGAGTGAATCCCTTCCCACACTGAGAGCAGATGAATGGCCTCTCCCCAATGCAAATTTGCTGATGTTTCTGCAGGCTGAATAACTCAGTGAATCCCTTCCCACACTGAGAGCAGGTGAATGGCCTCTTCCCAGTGTGAACTCGCTGATGTTTCTGCAGGTTGGATAACTGAGTGAATCCCTTCTCACACTGAGAACAGGTGAATGGCCTCTCCCCAGTGTGAACTCGCTGATGTAACTGCAGGTTGCATAATTGAATGAATCCCTTCCCACACTGAGAGCAGGTGAACGGCCTCTCCCCAGTGTGAACACGCTGGTGTCTCTGTAGATGGAATAACTGAGTGAATCTTTTCTCACACTGAGAGCAGGTGAATGACTTCTCCCCAGTGTGAATTTGCTGGTGTCTCTGCAGATGGGGTAACTGAGTGAATCCCTTCTCACACTGAGAGCAGGTGAATGGCTTCTCCCCTGTGTGAATGCGTCGATGAGCTTCCAGCAAACATGGGGCTCTGTATCCCTTCCCACAGTCCAAACATTGCCAAGGCTTCTCCATGTTTTCGGTCTCCTTGTATCTCTACAGAATGCACAATTGAAGCCTTGACCACACACAGAACACATGTACGGTCTCTCCCCGCTGTGAATGGTGTGATGTTTTTTCAGGCTGTGTAACTGGTTAAAGCTCTCTCCACAGTCAGTGCTCTGACACACTCTCACTCAGGTGTGTATGTGTGTCTCGGTGCTTTTCCAACTGATGTTTAAAATCTTTTGAAGCTGAGAGATGAGAGAAACCTTTCTCCTTCTAGATTCAAAGGCTGATGATATTCAGGTCCCAAGGAATTGAGTAAAATTTTGTTGGATTTTTGTTTCTTAAGGAGTCTAAATTTTGTATAGATTTAGACTGTCAGATCTAAATCTCTCAGATCGAGATGTGTCGTTTGAAATTTCTGTCTGTAATTCCTCCTCTTCTAACATCCTGTAAAAACAATTTACAAGAATTATCTGTCAGTACAGAATAGAAATCTAGTTTCTCTGGAACATTCTTGTTCTCTCATTCTGCAAAAACTGTAAATTTCCATCCCACACACTCTCCCTCCATTCTCACTCTGCTGTATCTAATATTCACCCTCCCAATTCTCCTGAAGGTGCTGATCCATGCTCACTGCTTCCTGTCCTGGATACAGACTGAAAATCTTCATGAGTTACTACACAAAAAATGTGTAATATACAGATTGGATTCAGTTCCTTTCCCTTCAGTTGTTGCAAGTCGCCAATGTCGTCCCCGCCCCCGAATGAGGAAAGAAGGAAACATTGATTTCCTCGCACAGAAGAGGAAGCTCAATGTCCAACTTCCGGGCTGTGACGCCACAATATAGCCCAGCCTACATCAACCAATAGGAATCATTCTGTTCCACGGTGACGTCATAGGGTTCCAGTGCGCAGGGGCGTCACGGGGTCACGGGTGCCCGCCTCCACCCATTGTTCTCCCTCCGCTGGCACCTCCTCGAGACAAGGTTACCGGGCAACCATCTGACGGCTCCGGCCAGAGCGAGAAGCCGCTCGGTGACCTTACCCTCTCGCCTCGTCCGGGACTGCGCATGTCCAAGGGAGAGGTGAAGCTGAGCATGTGCGGGGTAGCTCCCACCTCCTGACTGTCAGGATGACGCGTTGGCCAATGGAACGCCTGGGCGACCGGATGGACTCTCGTCCTCCAGCCAATCTTCGCGGATTTTGTGAGAACGAAAACTGGGCTTCACACAGACTGAAGCTTCTTCCTGTCTCCAACATCTGTGAGTAAAATGCATTTTCTCCCCCTTTCCATTTCTTTTCTCATAATAAATGCACTTTATTACAGAACCAATAATAATATGTAATCTGTACCATATAACAACACGATACATATCTCTGTCCGATATTCCTTTATTGTCGCCTTAAATGTCAGCTATCAACTGGGAAACCAGTCCTTTAATTTTGAACATTGGGAAAGAGACCATCCTTTAGCCAGACAAATAAATGTGTCAAGCTGAGGGAGCAAAGGATGTCAATGTCTTTAAGAGAGAGACCTGGGCCAAGCTTTCCAGAGTCTGCACCCTCCCGGGATTCACTTCCTTTCCCTTCAGTTGCTGCTAGTCACCAATTGAAGGTCAGAATGATAAATGAAATGGAAAGGGGGAGAAAATAAAGTTTTTTATTCCCAGATGTTGGAGCGAGGACGAGGTTTCAGTCTGTGTGAAGCTCAATCTTCATTCACACAAAGCCCGCGTGCTGATTGGCTGAGGGACGGGTCCTTCCGGTCCTCCAATTCTTCCCATTGGTCAGCACCTCAGCAGGAAGGTCAGGTTGTTGACTCTTCTCGCACATGCGCAGCTTCCCCTCTTCCTTGGACATGCGCAATTCCGGGCCGACCGCGCTGCGGATCGAGAGGTTTGCCCAGCGCGGGGGACTGTGGGAACCGCGGCTGCCATTACACATCTGGAGCTGTCACCAAACTCTTGGGACTGGGATGGAAAGTGGGGAGGGCGGACATCAGCCTGGTACAAAGCACATCTAGGTGGTCACTGGATTGGATTGTGACGTCCCCCTCAGCAAAACAGTTTGTTAACTTCAGGTGTAAAGATTTAGACACCTGGGTGGCACATTGGGGAGGGCAATAGGTGAGAGTGAAACTGAACCCGAGAGTCAGCACCTTCAGGGGAGGAGAATTGGTGGATATTGGGATGAATTAGTGTTACAATTAGAGTGTGTTGGGGGGGGGGGGGGGGCAGAGATTTATTGTTTGAGGGAGATGAATGTTTTATGACAACTTGAACTGACAGCTTTAGGTTTCTATCCTATACTTGGTGATTTAATACAGACAGAAACCACAAACCAAACATCAAGTCACGATTCAAAGGAGTCACTCGATATTATTGGCTTTTGTGGACAGTGAAATGTTTTGTCTGTTGTGTCTGCGGTAAAGGCTTCAGTTGTCAGTCTGAGGCTTCCACTAATCATCCAGCCTCGTTGATAGACAACTGTAATCAGAGTGGGAATGAACAATGGGCGAGATTCACCGGTCGCCGAAACTGGTCGGACAGTCCCTGTTTCCAATGAAATCGGAGGCGGCGCTGCTTTCGCGATGCGCTGCCCCCTCCAAAGCAGCGTACTCTAGGAGTTCGGCACTCACCATATCGACACCCTCCGGATGTTGCCGGAGGCCAGCCCCAATGCTCCAGCCTCGACCGGCCAAGTTCCCGACGGCGTGGGTCTCTCATGGTCTTACCTGTCGGGAACTCGGCGTGGCGGCTGCGGACTCAGTCCAGCGTCGCCACAGTCGGCGGAGGGCCGATCCGCGGGCAGGGGGGACTTTGTCAGGGGCTGGGGGCACTATTAGAACATAGAACAGTACAGCACAGAACAGGCCCTTCGGCCCTCGATGTTGTACCGAACATTGTCCGAAACCAAGATCAAGCTATCCCACACCCTGTCATTCTGGTGTGCCGTTTTGCCCCAAATATTCGGTTGGAAAAGAACACCGTTACCACGCTGGCAACAGGACATAGCCTGAGAATCGGAGAATCCAGCCCAACCTTTGTAATCTCCTTTCCCAGGTGATGAGTAGAGAGGTTTTTGCAGACAGGAAACACAAACCAAACATCCCTATTCTGAGATGTGTCCTTTTAGATTGGACTCTAGACTTGGGACTTGGTTCTTAGGCTATGGACTTACTCCGGTGTCTGCTTAACACTTGTTTATTAGTTCTACATCTAAACAAGTTACAGAGTAGGCATGTTACTCCTCGGCGCGATTTCAACCCTCCGTGAGTCTAACACATGTTAATAAATCAGCATCCACGTCTTACAGTAGCATGTGCCATCTCTTAACCTGTTACACTACATCTCTTCCCACCCCCCTCCCCACTCCCAAATATACTATCCAGGGGTTCTGTAGCCGTCTAAAATACATGTCAACAGTTTTGAGAAGCTACACAAAGTCTGCAGTGCCGCCTGCACACCTGCCTTTGAGAACGTTGCTGCAGTCGGTCCAGTAACAGACAAGAAAGGTACTGACGAAGCTTTTGCTTCATTTCATGAAGACCTGATGCAGCCGGTACCAGAGAAAATGGTATTTCCACAACTTGCACTGCTGGCCTCTCTGTGGGTGGGGCAAGGGCAGGGACTGCTCAGCAGGGAGGGTCATCATTACCTCTCCCTCCAGTGAACCTCCTCCTTCAGGACAAGGACAGGGACTGCTCAGCAGGGAGGGGCATCATTACCTCTCCCTCCAGTGAACCTCCTCCTCCAGGACAAGGACAGGGACTGCTCAGCAGGGAGGGCCATCATTACCTCTCCCTCCAGTGAACCTCCTCCTCCAGGACAAGGACAGGGACTGCTCAGCAGGGAGGGCCATCATTACCTCTCCCTCCAGTGAACCTCCTCCTTCGATATGGCCAAAATGTTTTTTTACATCAACATCATCAGTGCTGCCACCCTGTTCTTTGATGTGTCCTTCTATATTGGACTATAGGCAAGGGCCTCGGCTCTGAGACAAACTGCAGACGTATTCTGATATCTGCTTAAAAATAGATTATTAGTACTATATTGGAACAGTTACAGAACAGGCATGCTGCTCAGAGACAGGATTCCAATTTCTCGGAGTCTAATACACGACTGGCTGATGCCACTGGTACATCATCATCAGTGTCATACATTAGCGCATTCCAGCTGTTAATCCTTTATGTTTGGAGTGGCACTATGGCACAGGGACGGCACGGCGGCACAGTGGTTCGCACTCCTGCCTCACAGCACCAGGGACCGGGGTTCAATTCCGTTCACAGTGACTGTCTGTGTGGAGTTTGCACTTTCTCCCCATATCTGCATGGGTTTCCTCCGGGTGCTCCGGTTTCCTCCCACACTCCAAAGATGTGCAGGTTAGGTCGATTGGCCGTGCAAAATTGTCTCCAAGTGTCCAAGAGAGTTAAGTGAGGTTACTGGGTTACAGGGATAGGGGTCAGGGAGTGGGCCTAAGTGGGATACTCTTTCCAAGGGTCGGGGCAGACTTGATGGGCCGAATGGCCTCCTTCTGCACTGCAGAGATTCTATGTTACAATTCAATCATGGATGTGATTAACAGCAGCAATAACAACAGAATTCAACCCCTTTAATCACTCGTGAACACACTGGTGCCTCAGCAGGTTGGACACCTGAGTGAATCCCCTCCCACACTCAGAGCAGGTGAACGGTCTCGCCCCAGTGTGAACTCGCCGGTGCTTCTGCAGTGCGGATGAGTCACTGAATCCCTTCTCACATTCGGAGCAGATGAATGGTCTCTCCATTGAGTGAACTCGCTGGTGTGCCTGCAGTTGGGATAACCGACTGAATCCGTTCCCCACACTCAGAGCAAGTGAATGGCCTTTCATCAGTGTGAACTCGCTGGTGTGTCACAAGGTGGGATAACTGACTCAATTCCTGGCTACACACAGAGCCGATCAATGGCCTCTCCCCAGTGTGAACTCGCTGCTGTGTTTGCAGGCTGGATAACTGAGTAAATTCTTTCCCACAGTGAGAACAGGTGAACGGCCTCTCCCCAGTGTGAACTTGCTGTTGTTACAGCAGAGAGAATGAACGAGTGAATGCCTTCCCACACAGAGCAGTTGAATAGCCTTTCCCTGGTGTGAACTCGCTGGTGCAACAGCAGGTTGGATGAATCACTGAATCTCTTCCGACACTCAGAGCAGGTGAACGCCTCTCCCCAGTATGATTGTGTCAATGGGTTTCAAGTGCAGATGGGGACTGGAACCCTTGCCCACATTCACCACATTTCCATGGTTTCTTCATGGTGCAGGTGTACTTGTTACCATCGAAGATCGATGATGAGTTGAAGACTCGTTGACACTCCGAACACGTGTACGGTCTCTCCCCGCTGTGAATGGTGCAATGTTTTATCAGGCTGTTAAACTGGTTAAAGCTCTTTCCACAGACAGTATCTTGAACACTCTCACTCAGATGTGTGTCTCGGTCCTTTTCCAGTCACACAGTTATTTAAAATATTTTGAAGCAGACAGATCGGGCAAACATTTCTCCTTCTAAATTCAAAGGCCGATAATATTCAGGTCCCAAGAAATCAAGTGAGTTCAAGGCATGCCGTTTGAGATTCCTGTCTGTAATTCCTCCTCTTCTAATATCCTGTAAAATGAGTTTACAAAAGTCATCACTGTCAGTACAGGATAGAAATTCAGAACAGTCAATTTTAGATACAATGGAACATTCTTTCCTCTCTCATTCCCCAAAAGCTGTAAATCTCCATCCCACACACTCTCCCTCCATTCTCACTCTGCTGTATCTAATATTCACCCTCCCAATTCTCCTGAAGGTGCTGATTCAGACTGATTGACAGATCACTGCTTATCCCTTTCTTTTCAAACCTGAAAATCTACTGTTACCGGGAATGATTCCGAAAGAATCACTCAGCATTCAGGTCTTCTCCAAATTTAGAGTACCCAATTAATTTTTTCCATTTAAGGGGCAATTTAGCATAGCCAATCCACCTAACCTGTACATCTTTGAGTTGTGGGGGTGAACCCCACGCAAGCATGATGATAATGTGCAAACTCCACATGGACAGTGACCCAGAGCCGGGATCGAACCTGGAACCTCGGTGCCGTGAGGCACCAGTTCTAACAACTGCACCACTGTGCTGCCCTTTAAGGAAATAAACTTGCAGTGGATTGGGGATATCAAGGGGGAATGGAACTGACTGGATTGTCCACAGAGAGTCGGCATGGGCTCCAGTTGCTGACCGCACTCGTTCTGTGCCATAATGACTGGAACTATATAACACAGTCAGTATATGATTGTGCACAGACAGGCAGTGATTGACACACAGGATGACCAGTGAACACACAGAACACAGCAGCCAATCACCAGACAGGACACGACCACTATAAGGCACTAGTTTTCCCACTCTTTTGGGATCCAGTCTCTGAGACAGTCAGAGCCCATGAGCAGCAACTAGAACATACACCATGTGGTAGTAAGATAGTCTGGTCAGGTTAGCCTCAGGTCTCCAGTCAAGTCAGCATAGTGTCAACCCACAGTTAAAGTATGTATGATAGTTAAGAGTTCAATAAAATCAAGTTGCATTTCTTCAAGTGTTGGAAGCCTGTCTCTCTCTCACTGCTGCAGCAAACGCAGTGGTCGCAGACCCGGCATACCCAACACATCATGATACCAGTGAGTCATGCTCGAGTTTGACGGACCTACCTTGAGATAGTCATCCTTTGACCAGCGATCAGCCATCCGGTAACATGGACCGCGTCCGCCCACCCCTGCAGCTCCGCATCGGCGGCAACCTCATTGCTAACTGGAAGATTCTCAAGCAGAAGTTCCAGCTGTATCTTGACGCCACCGACTTGGAAACCGCATCAGATGCCAGGAAGATCAATCTCTTCCTCTCTACAGCCGCGGACCACACTATCCACATCTTCAACTCCCTCACCTTTGCTGAAGGCGAGGACATGACAAAGTTTAAAACAGTCCTGCTGAAGTTCGACAGCCACTGTGACATCGAAGTCAACGAGAGCTTTGAACGCTATGTGTTCCAGCAGAGGCTGCAGGGTAAGGAGGAACCTTTCCAGTCCTTCTTAACCCACCTCTGTATCCTCGCGCAGTCCTGCAACTACGGCTCCACTACCGACTCCATGGTCCGCGACCAGATCGTTTTCGGGGTCCACTCCGATCCCCTTCGCCAGCAGCTCCTTAAAGTTAAGCAGTTCACCCTTACCATCGCCATCAAAACCTGCGTCCTCCACGAGCACGCTAACAACCAGTACTCCCATATCAAGGCGGCAGAGATGGCACGGCAAGGCCCCCACGATGCGGAGCGGGTGCAGGCTATATACCCAACACATCACATATTACACTGGAGCTAATAATAAATGTACTTTATTACAGAGCCATAAATAATATATCTAATCTGTACCATATAACAACACGGGACATCCTATATTAATTTACTGTCCCTTAACCAAGGACACGGACATGGGAAAACTGGATAGACTCTGTGACTTGGGAAAGAAGATCTCTTGGGAAGGTTCAACCAATAGTAAAATGGACTCTTGTTGACAAGAGCACTGGGACTCTCGAGCAAGCTGAACTTTAAAACCTCATTGTCACATTGGGTTAGTTTTGTTCAGGTTTAAGCTTATAGTTTTGCCAAGGTGATATGTTTCATTGTAAAATGGGAAAAAGAGAAACCATTATCTGTACAATGTGTAATAAGGTCGTTGTTACAGTGTTTATAATGTTCAAATGTGTTGTAGCATGAAAGGATTCTGAAAACATGCTTACTTCAGAAGCTTTATTCCTTGGGGATGGGCAGGCATGTGATGACCCAGGTACTTTGGGAACATTTGTGCAATGACCCCTTTAAGACCCAAAGTGAAACTGGAGATTCTTCTGGAGGAAATGAATTGATTTCCTGGTTCTGAGGTCATCAGTTCCAAGAAATGACCATGTGACCTGAGGTTGTTCTGGGAATGAAAAGCTGGAGAAGCTAAGCGTAAATAGACAGATAATTGTATATTCAGTTACACGTTCCATCCTACTAAAGCAGGTTCAGTTGCTGGGGGGTAAGAAGAGTTAAGAAGATAACCTGCAGTTCAAAACAGAGCATGGAGCTTCCAACAAGTCCGGGTGTTGAAGCAGTTCACTGAGAATACAGCAGGGACTGTGTTACATCGTGTGTTACACAGTTGGAAAGGACAGCTAGCTGAAGTCTAGGAGAGCACGGGGTTGTGGATCGGAAGACACCACTTGCTTCTATTTCAGTTATGCAAAATCCAACCATACTGTTTAAAGAGGTCATAAAATGGAGTCTCTGGAGACATCGGAGCCTCACAACCCGAAAGAGAGAGTATTTGCAAGCGTGCACTTTGTTGATGTTCATCCTATTCATGGATCTTGGATAGAATTCGGCTGTTGGTGGAAGTGACTCGAAGGCCAAGTCCATTGGACGGGAAGTGAGGGATCCGACATTGCAGAGGGAGATTGGGAAGAGTGTGAGATTGTCCATGGTACAACATTTCGACAGGAAGTAATGTGAGAGCTCAGAACAACGTGAGATGGATCTTTGTTGTACTGACTAGTAAAGTAAAATTTCTCTTGTTCTGTGAAATATCCAGTCCCTGTTAATTAAAGTTTGTGTCGATTTTAGTTGGTTTGTTACAGTGAAAGTTTGAAAATGTGAAATTTTGTCCATTGGTTTTCTTTCCAGTGGAGATTCCTTTCATTTAATAAGTTATCAATCTCTACAGAGATGGTAACAAGAGACAGAGTCATTAGGGCAGTGGAGGAGGTCATTCTACCCATGCTAACCCTGTGTAGATCATCCATTCAGTCCCATTCGCGCCTTCTTCCCCGTACCCCTGTATGTTTATTGCCTTCAAGTCCCCATCCAATTTCGTTTTGATATCTGGGAAAGGTGGGAGGAACCAAAGGAAATCCAGTTTAATCTGGCACATCCGCTGTTTATTATTAAGACCTGGAAGATAATACGGTGTTTAGTTAATAAAGAAGTCGAACCTGGATCAGGTCAATAAAATGGGGACATTCAATGGGTTTGGTGTATAGCTGAGATGATGAAGCTTTATGTAAACACGTTAAAATCTTTGAGAGAGAGAGAGACAAACATGAGAACGGGTCCCAGTCCCCATTAAACACAAATAAACGGGAAGATTAGTTAGGGAATCTCCACTCAGTCAGTTCCTGGCTGATCTACACCTCGACTCCGTGCTCCTGTCTTTGCTGCTCTTTGCACAGGGTTGGGGTGATGAGGGGCAGAAGCTGGTGAGGTGAGACTGGGGGAGGGGAACCACAGCCAGATGAGAACACACGTGAACTCTGCAGGAGGCAGGTCCTCCCCGAAAACTGACCCACCCAGAAGGACGAGAGCATCCTGAAATGTAACAATAATTCTGTCAGTTAGTGGCTAACTAGACAATATGTTGTGATGAGGTTTTAGAAATAGACCCTGGGTAGACGAGTTCACTAAAGCTCCCACAGTGAATCTGTCTAACAGCCACAGCGACCTCTAACGTTGGAAAATGGGTGTAACCCTGTTTGGATGCTGCCGTCAAAGGATGCTTGATAAGTCGATGCAGAGCTTCTTTATAATAATAATCTTTATTAATGTCACAAGGAGGCTCACATTAACACTTCAATTAAGTTACAGCGAAAATCCCCTAGTCGCCACACTCCAGCACCTGTTCGGGTATACTGAGGGAGAATCCAGAATGTCCAATTCACCTAACAGCACATCTTTCAGGAACCGTGGGAGGAAACCAGCGCACCCGGAGGAAACCCACGCAGACACTGGGAGAACGTGCAGACGCCTCACAGACAGTGACCCAAGCCGGGAATCAAACCCGGGTCCCTGGCACTGTGAAGCAATGGTGCTAACCACTGTGCTACCGTGCCACTTGTAGATGGCAAATGGGGTGCTGATCCCAGTGTTTGCTTTGTCTTGTATAAAACAAACTCTCCGATTTGAGTAAGACTGATAATTAAGCACTTTTAAGAATTGATTGTAACATATTAAATTTAACTGATTCAGCCCATTTGAAAAAAAAATCTGCTCTTCAAAGATATATTGGTACAAATTACAGGAGATCTTTGTAGTTGAATTGAATCCTTGACTCTTCACACGGACACCTGACTGACAAGAGGCACTGATTGGACAATAGCTGGAAATAATAAGCTGACATGTTTTTCTGGGAGACTCTCTGTTTCTTGTTAACCCGGAATCGACTATGTGAGAGTTAAAGGCAATACCAGGCTAATTTACATTGTATATACAACATAGAAACAGCCCAACCAATCCATGCCAGTGTTTATACTTCATTTGAGCTTCCTCTCATGCTTTCCCATCTGACTCTATCAATATATCCATCTGTTTCATTTCTCCCTCATGTTCATCCAGCAACCCATAAATATATCGATGATATTTACCTCCACCAATCCCTGTGGTAGCGAGTTCCACAATCCCACCACTCACTGGGGAAGAAATTTCTCCTGAATTCCTGATTAGATTGTCTCACATTGATAGCCTCTCATTTTGCTCTTACCCTTACAAGTGAAAACATTCTCCCTGTGTATCAAAATCTTTCACAACTTACAGGCCTCCATTAGTCCCTCAGCCTTGTATTTTGAAGAGAGGAGTGACCCAGCCTATTCATCGTCTCCTGATAGGTTTAACCTCTCACACTAAAAATCTGAAGACAAAAATGCTTTGTTCGCACTTGAGCTCAGTGCAGTGAGAGCGGGGATAGAGTTGCAAGGGAGCCTGAGAACAGCAGATTCACTGAGAATGGGTGGGCTGGGCTGATCTGTGTAAATAAGATGGTTAAATAGACTGTTCATGACCGTCTAGCAGGTGTTCAGGATCGTGGAGGAGCTCAAGTGTCAGTCTTCAACAACACAGTAATTTGCATTTATACAGCACATTTAATGTAATTCAATTTTCCAAGGTGTTTCACAGGGACGTTGTAAATCCAAGTTTCACAAATGATTTGAAAAAAATTGTCCAAGCTCATGATCATGTGACAGAAAATGCTACTTCTCTCTGTCTCCACACACTCCCTCCCTATTGATTGCAACACTAATTCATCTCAATATCTTCCTCCTGCTTTTCCCCCAATTCTCCTCCCCTGAAGGTGCTGACTCTCGGGTTCAGTTTCACACTCATCTATTGCTCTCCCCAATATGTCTAAATCTTTACTCCTGAAGTTAACAAAAAAATGTGCTAAGGGGCGTCACAATAAAATCCAGTGACTACACACATGTACTTTGTGTCCGGAATGGGGGCACTGCTACTCCACCCCCACTTTTCATCCCAGTCCCAGGGGTTTGGAGACTGCTTTGGAGATGGTTGATGGCGGCTGAATCTCCCATAGGCCCCCTCGCCGGAGACACCGCTCCGGTGGCGGCCAGGGACTGCGCATGTTCAAAGGAGAGAAGATGCGCGTGCGCAGTAACGGTTCTTCCCATTGAGGTCAAACGGGCATCCATGACACGTGCCATCCGTTGCCCATTGTCTTCAGGCGGCCAGCAACCAATGGAAAGATTGGAGGACCGGAAGGACTCTGGTCCTCCCGCTTTGTGTGAATGAAATTTGAGCTTCAGACAGTGTGCCCAACATCTGTGAGTAAAACACTTTCTTTTCTTCCCCTTTCCATTTTTTTTCTCATTCTCTGCTTCAATTGGTCACTTGCAGCAACTGAAGGGAAAGGAAGTGAATCCAGGGAGGGTGCAGACTCTGGAAAGCTTGGCCCAGGTCTCTCTCTCTCTCTCTTAAAGACATTGACATCCTTTGCTCCCTCAGCTTGATACATATATTCGTCTGGCTAAAAGGATGGTCTCTTTCCCAATGTTCACAATTAAAGGGCTGGTTTCCCCAGGAGATGGTTGACATTTAAGGGGACAGTAAATGAATGTAGGATAGAGATATGTCTGTATATGGTGCAGATTAGATGTATTGTTAATGGTTCTGTAATAAAGCACATTTATTATTATTTCTAGTTGTGTAATATAGGACTGTAGCTACGTTGTATATTTCCAGAAGAGAAATGCTGGAAAATCTCAGGTCTGGCAGCATCTGTAAGGAGAGAAAAGAGCTGACATTTCGAGTCCAGATGACCCTTTGTCAATGATAAAGGGCATAGAAAGTGGGAAATATTTATACTGTAGGGTGAGGGAATGAAAGATGAGTCATAGCCACAGAAACAAAGGAAAAAGAGTGCAAATAGCAGTCCCCAGGGAGAATAAAAGCTGTGAAAGGTCAAACAGCAGAGAAACTAAAATCTGAGGGACAGATACAGATGTGGGGAGAAGGGGATCATGGGTGGTAAATAGGTAAAATGAGGGGAAGGGGGAAGCAAAGGGGAGAAATGGTAAGGAAAGTGGGGATAAGGTTGGGGAGGAAAATATATATCAAGAAAGAAAGAAAAATTAAAAGACAGGTAAAATGAAATGTAATGAAAACATAGTAGAGCTAATCATCTGAAGTTGCTGAATTTGATGTTGAGACTGGAAGGCTGTAGCATCCCTTACCGGAAGATGAGACTCTGTTCCTCCAGGATGTGATGAGCTTCTCTGGAACATTGCAGCAGGCCAAGGACAGAAATGTGGGCATGGGAGCAGGGTCTTGTGTTAAAATGGCAAGCTACGGGAAGGTCAGGGTCCTGAATGCACACAGATCAAAGGTGCTCAGCAAAGCGATCACCCAGTCTACGTTTGGTCTCTCCGATATAGAGGAGACCACATTGGGAACTGTAAATGCAATCGACCAAATTGAAAGAGGTGCAAGTGAAACACTGCTTAACCTGGAATGAGTGCTTTATGCCTGGGATGTTAAGAATGGAAGAGGTAAAGGGGCAGATGTCACATCTTCTGCAATTGCTGTGGGTGATGGGAGAGGTGGTGGGTATGGTGGGGGAGTGGACTAGATTATCCCGAAGGGAACGGTCTCTACAGAATGCTGACAGCGGGAGTGAAGGAAAGATATGTTTAGTGGTGGCATCGTGCTGGAGTTGGCGAAAATGGCAGAGGATTATGCTTTACATACGGAGGCTGGTGGGGTGAAATGTGTAAATGAGGTAACTCTATCCTTGTTCTGGGAGAGAGGGCAGGGGGCGAGGGAAGTGGCACGTAAGATGGGCCGCACACTGTTGAGGTCCCTGTCAAAAACTGTAGGTGGGAAATCACGGTTGAGGAAGAAGGAACACATTTTCGAAGCACCACTTTGGAAAGTGGCATCGTCGGAACAAATGCGACGGAGGCGAAGGAGTTGAGAGAAAGGGATGGAGTGTGAAGAGCTGTAGTCCAGGTAGCTATGGGAGTCAGTGGGCTTGTAATGGATGTTAGTCTATTGCCGGAAATGGAGACAGAAAGGTCAAGGGAAGTGAAGTGTCTAAGATGGATGGGGTGAAAGTGATAAGAGGGGTGGAAACTGGAAGCGAAGTTGATGAATTTTTCCAGGTCCAGACGAGAGCATGAAATGGCACCAAAATAGTCATCGATGTACCAATAAAAGAGTTGTGGGAGGGGACCTGGGTTGGCCTGGAACAATGAATGTCCACATACCCCATAAAAAGGCAAGCGTAGCTAGGACCCATTGCAACACTTTTGATTTGGAGAAAGTGGGATGAGTTGAAGGAGAAGTTATTGAGAGATAAAACAAGTTCAGCCTGGCGGAGAAGAGTGGTGATGGATGGGAATTGTTAAGGCCTCTTTTTGAGAAAGAAGTGAAGAGCTCTCTACACCTCCATTCATCACCAGGATGGGCTGAGATCTCTTTGGGAATCGCCCGAAAGTCGGCCATTTTCTTTTTCAAACGGGCTAAGTATTTGCTCGGCTTTTCCCAAACTCGTACAACTTCTGCCTCACAAACTCTTAACTTTACTCGACCTGCTGAGTCAACAGGGAGTCCAAAGCTCCTCTTGCCATGTTAACCTCCTTCAGCAATAGCTTACTCAGGCCCTCCATATGATTCTCTTCCACCTTCGCCAAACAAACCTCCAGAAGCCGCTGGTTCTCCAGCATTCTGCACCTTTTATTAGCAGTGTGAGAAATGATTAGCCCCGAGCATAAACTTTACACGTCTCCCACAAAATGGAGGGGGGAATTCGGGGGTCGAGTTAACCAAAAGGAAGAACTCAAAATGCGCAGTGAATGAAGCGTCTCTTATCCGGGAAGCATCAAACCTCCACATTCTCGACCTGGGGTGAGCCCTCGAGCAAAAAGTGCAGACAAGCGGGGGGGAGCTCTGCGAGTACGATGCTCCCGGCACAAGAAAGTCGTTGATTCTGGTGTGACGTTGATGTAGGTCTGGAAAGAAGGTAAAATCTCCGCCCCTTGGATGCAAAGTTCTTTCAAACATCCACATAACCCACCCCCTCACAAGCCGATGCCAAGCCCTCGCTTGCAGTGTTGGGGGGTTCTGGTAACCGGTAGCTGATCAGCCAGAGGATAGAAGTGGCCGTTAAAGTCGCCAACCACAAAAGAGTTAGTCGAAGCTAACTTTGCAAAATATACAAAAGCCTTTGCAATGAACCCCGGGGAGTAATTCGGGGATCCATAAACATTCATTATTGAAACAACATCTCCATGCACCAAACCTCTAATGATCACATATCTACCTCCTTTTTCCTTGGTGCAGGTTTCAACCTTAAAAGGGATATTTTTATTAATAAGGATTGCCACACCCCTGCTACTTGATGAAGGAGTTGAAAAAACCTGCCCCACCCAATCCCACCTCAATTTAAAGTGTTCCTCATAATCCAGATGAGTTTCCTGTACTAAACCTATGTCGACTTTCTCCTTAAGAAAGGAGAGGATCTTTTTCCTTCTGATTGGGTGATAGATGCCCCGTACATTCCCTGAGAAAATTTGCAGATTAACTGCCGCCATTAGTTAGGCGACAGAGAGACAGGAACAGATTTTCACACCACAATCGGGCGTGCATCATTACCCCCTCCTCCAACTCACTTTACACCAGAGGCACCAAGGTTTCCCCAAACTGCTCCTTTCACGGTTAAAAGCCCCGTCTGTACCAGAGTTGGATAAAGTCAACAACACATAAACCCTCCCATAATAACAAAAATACAAAAGAATCACGACCACAATAGAACCAAGGGGACATTCCTCAATAAGACTGAGGACCCGGAGGATTAACCCCACGGCCAGACTGTCGTTATCTTCAGGATACCTTCTCCAAAATGAGGAGAAGAAAAGAAGGGCCAACAAGGGAATGGGGATCGAATGTCCCTCCCGCATTTTAGACCCACCCGTTAAGACCTGCATCCACCACCACCCACCCTTCGGCAATGGCACCACTCGGTTCTGCCATGATTAACGCTCGGATAATAGAAGACAACGGATAATAAGCACACAACACATCTACCATAACTGGGATGAGATAATCTGAGTCCCTGGAACACTCGAGGAGGAGAAGAAGACATTCAATCAGCGCTCACAGAATAACAACTCCCTTCAACAGGATAAAAGATAACAAATTCAGACAACACCATGATAGGGAAAGAGTCCAGATTAGAGCCTGAGTTAGTCCGAGCTGCAAACCATCCCTCCAAATCCTTGCACTTCATGGATTTAATGAAGGCCAAGGCAGTAGTCGGATTATCGAAAGTCTTGACGGAGTTGTCGGATACAATTTTCAGAGTTGCTGGGTAAAGCGACAGAATTCACTACCGCAGCCTTCAGTTCCCTTCGAACTTCATCGAAGCCTCGATGCTTCGTTTGCATAGCTGTTGAAAAATCCTGGAAGAAGGAAAATCCTCATTCCTTATGGAGCCAGGCCCCACCTCACCTTACCCGTCTCCAGGACCTACTGCTGTCTTTCAAGTTGTGGAAGTGAATGATCACAGGCCTGGGATGAAAACTATCCCTTGGCCTCAAAGACAGGATCCGATGCCCTTTCTAATTTGAAACGCCCAGGCTTCACATCCAGCTTGAGAAAACGTGGCAGCTGGTCCTCGAAGGACCTGACGAGAGCCTCACCCTCCACACCTTCTGGCAGGCCAATGACTCGGATGTTCTTTCTCTGACCCTCGGTTCTCCAAGTTCTCCAGGCTTCTCCCACGCCACTCAGCTGGTTCTCAAGGATTTAATTCTTGCCTCCGCCGAGGAGGCATCTCGCTCAACGTTCAGGATTCTCTCCTCCGGATCATCGAGCCTCTTCATGGTGTTGTTCAGCTCAGCCTCCTGAGCTCACAGATATTGAGTCAGTACACCCAGACTTGTTGCTCTTATTAGCCTTAGTTTTATTAGCTCTAATTCTGTCACCTTTGCTCACGAGTCGCCAGGTATCTTTCTGATACCGCCACGTGGTTCAAGCTCTAGTTATGATTAATAAGCCAGCACACCGCTTAGTAAGAGTAAAATCAACGGTCATTTATTATATATACAATATATACTATATTATATATATAGCAATAAATACTTATACAATAATCCTACTTTCTAGACTACTACCTACCACTACTGGCCAATACTTAACTTTGGGAATGGCCCACCAGGTCAGGGAAACGAATGGCTTATCGAATTGGGTCTGGCCTGCGGGATTCAAAGGCTGATACAGGTCGATGGCTAGGAGTCTCTATCGGGTAGCGATCGCTGGAGTCAAACTTACGGTTTCTGGTCGATGGTTCTTGCGAAGGTTGCGAGCAGGAGAAGAAGGGAGAGAACGGTCGATCTGAACTTGGCCCCTATCTTTATAGTTCCCAGGGGCCTCCCGCCTCTCGGGGCGGACCTTGACCCTGGTCCCAAGTGATTGGACTTGGTCCTAATCACTGGGTTCGATATGCTCCAATAATGGGGCGATTCCTTGATCGGGGGGTGGTCGTTCACCTTTCTTTGTCTCGGCCACTGCTGGCGCCGAGAGGTCTAGATCGGCTTTCAATTGCTAATTTGTTGCAATTATTCCCGGGGATAGCCGATTAAACTGCAGATGGCTGGGTTGATGTGCTGTTAATGGTTGCAGGTATCGATCTGGGCCGACTTCCCCAGAGCCGAATACACTGTTCTGTCTGCAGCTGTCCGTTTGTGCCCTGTTGGCTGCTTTTCCCATCAGCCTTTTCGGTTAGCCATTTTACATCGGGTTTTGGCCAAATTAATCTGGAATCAGCCATTTTAGGTGGCTACAGCCTCTGGTCAATAACACGGAGAATGTTGCTGACATAGATCGACCAATGATCCCACAGAATAAATGAGCAGGTTCGATGGGCCGAGTGGCCAACTGCAGCTCCTATTTGTTATGATCTCTGTGCCCAGGACAGGAAGCAGTGAGCAGGGATCTGTCAATCAGCCTGAATCAGCACCTTCAGGAGAATTGGGAGGGTGAATATTAGATACAGCAGAGTGAGAATGGAGGGAGAGTGTGTGGGATGGAGGTTTACAGCTTTTGGGGAATGAGCGAGGAAAGAATGTTCTCTAGGAACTAGAATTGTCTGTTCTGAATTTCTATCCTGTACTGACAGTGATGTCTTTTGTAAATTGTTTTTAACAGGATATTAGAAGAGGAGGAATTACAGACAGAAATCTCAAACGTCACGTCTCAATCTGGCTGAGTCTCTCAACTCCTTGGAACTGGATATCACCGGACTTTGAATCGAGAAGGAGAAATGTTTGCCCAATCTGTCGGCTTCAAAAGATTTTAACTATCAGTGTGACTGGAAAAGCACCGAGACACACACACCCGAGTGAGAGTGTTCCAGAGCACTGACTGTGGAAAGAGCTTTAACCAGTTACACAGCCTGAAAAGACATCACACCATTCACAGTGGGGAGAGACTGTACACGTGTTCTTTGTGTGGACGAGGCTTCAACTGATTGTCAAACCTGGAGCGACACAAGGACACCCAAAACATGGGGAAACCGTGGAAATGTGGGGACTGTGGGAAGGGATTTAGTGCTCCATCTCAGCTGGAAGCTCATCGACACAGTCACACTGGGGAGAGGCCGTTCACCTGCTCTGTGTGTGAGAAGGGATTCACTCAGTTATCTGCCCTGAAGTCACACCAGCGAGTTCACACCGGGGAGAAGCCGTTCACCTGCTCTCAATGTGGGAAGGGATTCACTACTTCATCGAACCTGCGGAAACATCAGCGAGTTCACACTAGGGAGAGGCCGTTCATCTGCTCTCAGTGTGGGAAGGGATTCGGTCAGTTATCCCACCTGCATATACACCAGCGAATTCACACTGGGGAGAGGCCGTTCACCTGCTCTCAGTGTGAGAAGGGATTCACTACTTCATCCAACCTGCTGACACACCAGGGAGTGCACACTAGGGAGAGGCCGTTCACCTGCTCTCAGTGTGAGAAGGGATTCACTCAGTTATCCCACCTGCAGAGACACCAGCGAGTTCACACTAGAGAGAGGCCGTTCACCTGCTCTCAGTGTGAGAAGGGATTCACTACTTCATCGAACCTGCTGACACACCAGCGAGTGCACACTGGGGAGAGGCCGTTCACCTGCTCTCAGTGTGAGAAGGGATTCACTACTTCATCCAACCTGCTGACACACCAGCGAGTGCACACTAGGGAGAGGCCGTTCACCTGCTCTCAGTGTGAGAAGGGATTCACTCAGTTATCCCACCTGCATAGACACCAGCGAGTTCACACTAGAGAGAGGCCGTTCACCTGCTCTCAGTGTGAGAAGGGATTCACTACTTCATCGAACCTGCTGACACACCAGCGAGTGCACACTGGGGAGAGGCCGTTCACCTGCTCTCAGTGTGAGAAGGGATTCACTCGGTTATTCAACCTGCAGAGGCACCAGCGAGTTCACACAGGGGAGAAGGTGTTAACCTGCTCTTAGTGACAGAAGGGATTCAGATATCCATACACCCTGCAGGAACACGAGCGAGTTCACACCTGGAAGAAGCCATTCACCTGCTCTGAGCAGGGGAGACATTCAATGATCCGTCCTGAGTACGGCGACACTAGCGAGTTAATTCTGGGGAGAGACCATTCATCTGCTCTCAATGTGGGGAGGGGTTTTGTGATTCATCACACCTGTTGTGACTCCAACAAGTTCACAATAAATTACAGATGTTGGCTCCGTTGTTATTGTTTCTGCTCTCACTGACATCCAGGACTGCATTTTGTTCATTCTGACATCTGGTGAATGGTGATGATTGGAGGGTTTCTTTCTGCTGGACTGGCCGGTCTAACACCTCTGCCTCCGGTGGGCTGACCATTTTTGAGGCCAGTTGCGATTACCTGGTTCCAAGTTTGACGAGGGGCACAGAATGAAAAGGTGTTTGCACGTTGGAAGATATTTAGTTCCCAAAGCAGCCATGTTGCCATGAAGATGGGCTATGGTGGTTACAAAGTCCTTTTGTCTAATTTATCTGGGTGTTTCTAGCAGAAGGAAACTGTCACGGTATGAGGGACAAGTTGTCTGTGGTAGATTGGGAAATTACAATAAACATATCACTGAAAGTGGCAACGCAGGTGGATAAGGAGCTAAGAAGGCAGACGGCATGCTTGTCTTCATTGGTCGGGGCATTGAGTATAAAAATTGGCAAGTCATGCTGCAGCTGTACAGAACCTTAGTTAGGCCACACGTGGAATATTGCCTACAATTCTGGTCACCACATTACCAAAAGGATGTGGAGACTTTGGAGAGAGTACAGAGGAGGTTTACCAGGATGTTGCCTTGCCTGGAGGGTATTAACTGTGAGGAGAGGTTCGATAAAGTCAGATTGTTTTCACTAGAGCGACGGAGTTGAGGGACGACCTGATAAAAGTTTACAAAACTTTGAGTGGCACGGACAGAGTGGATAGTCAGAAGCTTTTTCCCAGTTTGTAAAAGTCAATTACCTGGTGACATAGGTTTAAGGTGCGAGGGGCAAAGTTTAGAGGAGACGTGTGAGGGACGTTTTTGACACAGAAGGTGGTGAGTGCCTGGAACTCACTGCCGGAGGAGGTGGCGGAAGCAGGTACGATAGTGACGTTTAAGAGGCATCTTGACGAATACATGAATAGGATGGGAATAGACGGATACAGACCCTGGAAGCACAGAAGGTTTTAGTTTAGTCAGACATCATGATCCGAGCAGGCTTGGTGGGCCGAAGGGCCTGTTCCTGTGCTGTACTGTCCTTTATTCTTTGTTGTTCTTTGAATGCCGATAGACAATAGACAGGGAACCGCAAGCATTTTATTTACATAAAATATAGATTCCTTTAAGAAGCAAAAATTAAACAGCAAAAACGAAGCTTTCGTGGCTAACAAGAAATGTTAAAGATTCCATTAGATCAATGGAGGAGACAGTTTTGTAGTGAGCCTGAGGATTGGGAACTTGTTTTAGAATTCAGCAAAGGACCAAGAAACTGATGAAGAGAAAATAGAATATGAGAGCAAACTGGGGATAACTGGAAAAGCTCCTATAGGAATGTGAAAAGGAAAAGATTAGCAAAGACCAATGAGGGCCCATTCCAGGCATAGACAGGAGAGTTTATAATGGGGAATAAGGAAATGGCAGAGAAACTAAACAATGTGTGTCTGTCTTCACCTAGGAAGAGACAAAAATAATCCCAAAAATACTAGAGAACCAAGGGACTAGAGAGCAGGAGGAACTGAACGAGATTAGTATTAGTGAAAAAGTAGTACTGGAGAAATTAATGTGGTTGAAAGTTAATAAATCCCCAAAAACTGATGCTCTCCATCCCAGAGTGTTGAAAGAGGTGACTGTAGAGATAGTGGATACATTGGTGATCATCTTTCAAAATTCTGTAGATTCTGGAATGGTTCCTGCAGATTGGAAGGTGGTAAATGTAATCCCACTATTTAAGGAGATAGAGAGAAAATGGGGAACCACAGACCCATTAGCCTGACATCAGTAGGAGGGAAAATACTACAATCTATTATAAAGGATGTGATAAGATACAAATTAGGAGCAGGAGTAGGCCACTCGGCCCCTCGAGCCTGCTCCACCATTCAATAAGTTCCTGGCTGATCTGATTGTAACCTCAACTCCACAGAGGCCCCTTAGAAAATACATCTGAGATGGATTTCAGAGCTGGTACCAGTTGGGAATTAGGAGGGGGGGAGATTTATTTATAGATGGGACTTTTGCGAGCTTGGGAGCATTGGAGGAAAAGTATAAGTTGCCCCGGGGAAATTTCTTGAGATATATGCAGGTGAGGGCGTTTACTAGACAACAGGTGAGGGAATTTCCGTTGCTTCCAACACAGGGGATACAGGACAGAGTGCTTTCAGGGGTGTGGGTCGGAGAGGGCAAGGTGTCAGAGATTTACCGAGAGATGAGGGAAGAAGGGGAGGAGTCAGTGGGCGAACTAAAAGGAAAGTGGGAAGACGAACTAGGGGAGGAGATAGAGGAGGGTATGTGGGCTGATGCCCTAAGCAGGGTAAATTCCTCTTCCTCATGTGCCAGGCTTAGCCTGATTCAATTTAAGGTGCTACATAGAGCACACATAACGGGAGCAAGATTGAGCAGGTTCTTTGGAGCGGAGGACAAATGTGGGAGGTGTGGCGGGAGCCCGGCAAACCACGCACATATGTTTTGGGCGTGCCCGGCACTGGAAGGGTATTGGAAGGGAGTGACGGGAGTGATTTCGCGGGTGGTGAAGGCCCGGGTCAAACCAGGCTGGGGGTTAGCTCTATTTGGAGTTGCGGAAGAGCCGGGAGTGCATGAGGCGAAAGAGGCCGATGTCGTGGCCTTTGCGTCCCTAGTAGCTCGGCGCAGGATCCTACTCGTGTGGAAGGAGGCGAAACCCCCCGGACTGGAGGCCTGGGTAAACGATATGGTGGGGTTCATTAAACTGGAGCAGATAAAGTTTGCCCTGAGAGGATCGGCTCAAGGGTTCACCAGGCGGTGGCAGCCATTCCTCGACTACCTAGGGGAACGTTAGAGGGAAGACAGATGACCAGCAGCAGCAACCCAGGGGGGAGGGGGGGGGGTTAGTTTAGTTTAGGTCAAAGATAAAGGGGTTTTGTTACTTGTGTATTGTTAAAAATTTCTGTATTGTTATTGTTGCGTTTGCTTTGTAAGAGGGGAAAAATTGTTGTTTGGGAAAAAAATTTCAATAAAACATATTTAAAAAAAAAAAAGAAAATACATCTGAGGAGATAGTAATAATATTCTTTATTATTATAATCTTCATTATTGTCACAAGTAAGCTTACAATATCATGCAATGAAGTTACTGTGAAAATCCGCTAGTCGCCACACTCCGGCACCTGTTTGGGTACACAGAGGGCGAATTCAGAATGTCCAATTCACCTAACAAGCACGTCTTTTGGGACTTGTGGGAGGAAATCCACGCAGTTTTGGGGAGAATGTGCAGACTCCGCACAGACAGTGACCCAAGCCGGGAATTGAACCCGGGTCCCTGGAGCTGTGAAGCAACAGTGCTAACCACCATGTGCCTCCATGCCGCTGTGTCAGTTGTGGGGAACAAGGAAATAGCAGAGGCGTTAAACAGATATTATGCATCAAGATACTTCGAATATCCCATTAATACTAAAGAATACGGAGGGAGCAATTAAATACCATCACTGGAGAAGTCGTATTGGACAAACCGATGGGGATAAGATAAGTCCCCTGGATGGCTGCATCCTAGGATCCTAAAAGAAATGGCTGCAGAGAGAGTGGATGCATTGATTGTAATTTTCCAAAAATCCTTGGATTCTGGAGAAGTACCAGAGGATTGGAAAACTGCCAATGTGACAACCCCCTGATTCAGAATGGGAGGGAAGCAAAAAATGAGACACTATAGGACGATTAGCCGAACATTTATTATTTATTTGGGTTTTTTTTAGCCTAACATTTATTATTGAAAAAAATGTTGGAATGAATGAGGAAGTAATAGCAGCACATTCAGAAAATCTGAAGATATTTAGGCTGAGATATATATTTTTTTATGTATATTTAGAGTTCCCAATTCATTTTTTCCAATTAAGGGGCAATTTAGCGTGGCCAATCCACCTACCCTGCACATCTTTTGGGTTGTGGGGGCGAAACCCACGCAAACACGGGGAGAATGTGCAAACTCCACACGGACAGTGACCCAGAGCCGGGATCGAACCTGGGACCTCGGTGGCGTGAGGCAGCAGTGCTAAACACTGTGTCACCGTGTTGCCCAGCTGAGAAAGATTCTTGATCAGTCAGGGAACCGAGGATTACGGGGAAAGGGCAGGAAAGTGAATGTGAGGAATGTTGGTTTCAGCCATGATCCGATTGAAATGTGCAGCAGGCTGGAAGGGCCGAATGGCCTACTCCTATTCCTTATGGTCTTAGTGTGGTCTTATTCCCACCTACCCCTGATAAATTTTCACCCCCTTGCTTTTCAAGAATCTATCCAACTCTGCCTTCAAAATATTCACAGACTCTGTTTCCACTGCCCTTTGAGGAAGAGAGTTCTAAAGATTCACAATCCTCTGAGAGAAAAAAGTTCTCCTCTGCCTTAAATGGGCAAGTTATTACTTTTAAAGCGACTCCACTTTCTTGTTCTCCCACAAGAGGAAACATCCTTTCCACATCCACCCTGTTGAGGCCCCTCAGGATCTTAAACGGTTCAATCAAGTCACCGAAACTCCATCGGACTCAAGCCCAGCCTGTCCAATCATTCCTCATAAGACCAGCCTCCAATTACAGGTATGAGTCCAGTAAACCTTCTCTGAACTGCTTCCAACACATTTACATCATTCCTTAAATGAGAGCAATACTGTACACAGTGCTCCAGATGTGGTCTCACTGATGTCCTGTATAACTGAAGCATAACCTCCCTACTTTTGTATTCAATTCCCCTCACAATAAACAATAACATTCTATTAGCTTTCCTAATTACTTGCTGTACCTGTATACTCGCCTTTTGTGATTCATGCTCCCAGATCCCTCTGAGTCTCAGAGCTCTGCAATCTCTCACCATTTAGATAATAAGCTTTTATATTCTTCTGGCCAACATGGACAATCACACATTTTCCCACATTATTCTCCATTTGGCAGATCTTATTCCACTCATTTAACATCTACCTTTTTAACCTCCTTATGTCCTCTTCACAATTTACTTTCCAACCTATCTTTGTATCATTGGAACATAGGAGCAGGAGTTGGCCATTCAGCCCGTCGAGCCTGTTCCATCATTCAATACGATCATAGCTGATCATCCACTTCAATGTCTTTTCCCCACACTGTCCCCATATCCATTTGTGTTATTGGTATTTAGAAATCTGTCAGTCTCTGCTTTAAACACACTCAATGACTGAGCTCCCACAGCCCTCTGGGGTGGAGAATTCCAAAGATTTACAACTTGTAGATCTCTGTAGATCAAACCATTGCCTCGTTCTATCCCCGTATCCCTGTCAGTTTATTTCCCTCAAAAGCCCATCCAATTTCCCTTTGGAAACATTCCAACATCTCTACTTATACCCGCATTGTAGGAAGTGGCTTCCAGGTATTTCCCACTTTCTTCAAATGCAAATGAGTCTCAGAGAGCACAGAAAGAGGCCATTCTGTCCATTGTTCCCATGCTAGCTCTTTGAATGAGTTATCTAATTAGTCCCATCGCCCGGCGAGTTTCTTTTTCTACAGAATCTGTCCAGTTCCCTTGTTAAAGTTACAGTTGAATTTACTTCCTGCACCTTTGTCAGGCAGTGAATCCCAACAACTCGTTCTGTTTTAAATCAAATAATTTTACAATATGCTGTTTGGATTTTCACAGGGGATTTGAAATGGAGAGAAAGACATGGTTATTACACAAAATCAAGACTCAGTCTTTATGAGTGATCTTCATGAATGGGCAGAGTGTGAAATACCCAGGTTTGCGGTGCCAAGGTGCACACGTTCCAGGGGCTGGGCTGGGGAGCCACCCTGCCCTATCCCTGACCACTCGGGGGCCTCCAATGGCCCGGGAACCCCTCGGGTACCGTGACGCCTGGCCCATGTCTGTGTGGGCCAATACTAATCGGCGTCCATGTGACCGATGGGGACTCGGACTCTCCTGTGATCTAACTGGCGCACTTGGATTCGCGCCATGCGCATCGTGGCCATGAGATCGTGCCCTGATTCTCATTTGCTGTAAAAATGTAAAAGCTTAATTGCTGTGTATGTAAAGAATGTGCAATGAGGATAAATGTACTGGCAAGAGAGACCTTCAAGTTCTGATTAGCCGCAACATTTGAAACTGTATGAATAAGGGATTGTATAGAATCAGATAAAGGGATAGTATGAAACAGTTCTATTGTATTCCTGTCTAAGATAATGAGAGAATGTGGAGTCAGTAATTAGGAACCAATTAAATTTATCCAGTGACCAAATTGACCAATTGTCCTGTTACAACAGGCCCAACTCTAACATGAGGTAATGGTCACTTTGGGGATAAAAGTGGAGGTTCTGAAGGTCTTCCGTGCTGGCCAAGTACTGAAGATTCCCGAGGCTGAGTTCCAAGGAAATTACTGTCAAAGAAGGAGCCAGACTCCCGAGGCTGAATTCCACAAGAATTCCTGTCAAAGAAGGAGCCAGAGAGGGTTACGCTTCTACAGACTGATCACCCGCATGAAGTTGTAAAAGTCAATGTCTTTTGTTCAGTAAACCTTATTTATTTAATAAACCTATTTTTAAATTTACTATCCAGCGAATTCTGCCTTTGTCTTAATTGGTTAATTTATTAAATGGTAAGTTGGGTGTGGCTGAAAACAATTAATTTCCAGATAACAAGATCAGATAACAGAAAACTTCAATTTAAAAACTTGCATTTCTATAGCGCCTTTCACAGCCACAGGACGTCCCAACATGCTTTCCAGCCAATTAAATATTTTTGAAGTGTCACTGCTGTAATGTAGGAAAAGCAGCAGCCAATTTACACACAGCAAGATCCCACACACAGCAATGTGATAATGAGCAGATGATGTGTTTTTAGTGATATTGACTGAGGGATAAATATTGACCAGGACACTGGGGTAACTCCCCTGCTCTTCTTCAAAATAGTGGCTGTGAGAACTTTTACACCCACCTGAGAGGGGCAGACCGGGTCTCAGTTTAACATCTTATTTGAAAGAAGGCTGTTCTGACAGTGCAGCACTCCCTCAGTGCTGGGGTGAGAAATGTTGGATGTGATTTTTGTCTTCAGGTGCCTGGACTGGGATTTGATCCCACAACCTTCTGACCCAGACTTAGAGCTGCCCACTGAGCCATGGCTGACACTATCGACAATTCAAAGTAAGAAAGGGAAAGTTACCCTTTAAACCCCCACCCTTTGCCTCCAGTGCCCAAATATAATAATAAAAACCCCAGGATAAATAACATATTTGACTGACAAATGTTGAAGTGTTGATTTAGAGACACAAGTTTTAACTTCTCATTTGAGCCTCGGGCACCTTTCTGTCTCTATTGCTCGTGTCAATGACAGGCAGGAGCTGAGGACTGAATTTAGCTGAGAATAACGAGACCTGCACCCCAGTTGAGAAACTGCCAAGGATGTCGCACTAATGGAGGACTGACTGGGAAATGGGCCTCTAAACATTTGTTATATTGATCACTCAGAGCTAAAGAGAAACCCGTCCCTTTAAATACATATACAGGGAAGAGGCTGCAATGAAATCTGTCCCTTTTAACCTGCACAAAAGCAGGAGGCTCAGATTCACAGACTGCAGGAGGAGTCCATTCAGCCCATTGTGTTCCTGCTATCTCTTTGAAAGGACTCTCTGATTTATTCAACTGCTCTGCCCTTTCCCCACATCCCTGTAAATTCTTCCCTTTCAAGTATTTACTCTTTGGAAATATACAATTGAATCTGATTTCAGACAGATCAGAACAACTCACTGTGTCAAAAAATAAAATAAAATCTCATCTCCCCTCTGGCTCCTTTGCCAATTACCTCAGAGAGACTCACTTTCTGTTAAAGAGCCTGTCAACCCCTCACCCACTTTCCCTAAAGTGCGCATCAAACTAATAATGAAAAATCCAGAAAAATCTAATATTTTTACTGATAAAAGTTTATTCATGAAACAAAACATGGTTAAAAGACAACCAGAGTAAAAGATATTCACAATATTCTGGACCCAAATAGTTTCTCTTTAATTCATCTGGAGCTTGTTCCCTGCCCTCTTTGTGGAACACCACCGCTCAGTCCACAAGCATGACCCTGACCTTCCGCTTGCTGCCATTAGAATTCGCCACCTTGCTCTCAGGCTCACATTTCTGTCCTCGGCCTGCTGCAATGTTCTGGAGAAGCCCAACACAAGCTGGACGAACAGCTCCTCATCTTCTGATGAGGCACTTTACAGCCTTCTGGACTCAACATTGAGTTCAACAACTTCAGACCGGAACTCGCTCCTCCATTTTGATTTGTTTTTTTTACCGGGTGCCAGTCTGCATCACTTCCGGAAGGAGCTGTCCTTTATTCTGCCATTAACATTTACTCTGGACCAATGCTTTGATTCTTTACGACAACCATTACCTCTCCCTTTATCTTTTGTTCCAGGACATTTTTGTCATTTAATCTCAGCCACCCTCGAACCAGTCCCTGACTTTCTCTTTTGTTCTGCCTGACCCTCCCCCAATGAACATTCACCTGAAGAAGGAGCAGTGCTCCGAAAGCTAGTGTTTGAAACAAACCTGTTGGACTTTAACCTGGTGTTGTAAGACTTAAACTCATTCGTGGAAATACACAGGATTCCCCAGGTTCATTGTTCTTTGGGACATTCCTGTCAAACCAACTGTTCACCCACGACAGAGTCTGATGGCCTCTGTCCGTCAATGAGAGGTCAGTTGCACATCAATATCATAGCTCTGTTCTTCTGCATAAGGAGCTTGGCAGCGGTTAGAGAGAGAGAGAGAAAGAATGCGGTTCTGAATAGTTACATACAAGAAGGCTTTGGAAATTGACCAAGAGAGGTCATGAAAGTTGCCACCGAGGCAGGCTTTCGAAAACGGTTATGAACGAATATCCCCAACAGAAGAAAAATTGCTTTGTTAAATGGAAGTATTGCCTTTGCCTGTTTGTGTCAGGGGAAAGAGAGCTGCATGTTCACGTAAAGTGTTGCTTAATGAGAACTGACACCTTACATTTAAGAAACTATATGTAATGGGGGGGGGGGGGGATGGAAGGTTAAAACTACAAGAAGTATAACCAAAGCAGGTCAGCATGTGAGGAGAGGATAGAGGTTAATAAGATGAGCATACAGGACCAGTCTGACGACGATGGCGGGGAAAGGAAACATGAAAAATCAAATTGTAAGGTGACTGTTGGAGTGAAAGTTGGGCATGAGGTTAAGTGTTATCAGAGATTGGACTTCCGGTGATGGTAGGCGGGGATATAAAGAGGAGGAGACTAGGTAAAGTAAATATTGGCCCTTTGGAGGATGAAACTGGTGAGGTAATAATGGGGAACACAGATGGCAGAGGCAGTGAACCAATATTTTGCCTCTGTCTTCACAGTAGAAGATAATAAACATTTTCCAAAAACTACAGTAAATGCAGGGGAACTTGGTGTAATAAACATCACTAGGGAGACGGTATTGAATAAACTGATGGAATTAAAGGCAGATAAGTCTCTGGGACCTGATGGCTGCATCCTAGGGAATTAAAGAGATCATGGATGCATTGGTTATGATATTAAAGAATTCCCTGGATGCTGGAAGAGTCCTGTAGATTGGAAATACGCTAATGTAACTCCCCAACTCAAAAAGGGAGAGAGGCAAAAAGTAGGAAACTATTACCAATTAGCTTGACCTCTGTGGTGGGGAAGTTGCTGGAATCAATCATTAAGGATAGATGACTGAACATTTGGAAAGACAAAGCTCAATTGTCGGCATGGTTTTATGAAGGGAAGTCATGGCTGACAAACTTGCATGAGTTCTTTGAGGACGTAACCAGCGAGGTGGATGATGGGGATGTGGTATGTTATGGCTGGCATGGTAGCACAGTGGTTAGCACTGTCGCGTCACGGCGCCAGGGACCGGGGTTCGATTCCTGGCTTGGGTCACTGTCTGTGAGGAGTCTGAGTGAGTTTACCCCGGGTGCTCCGGTTTCCTCCCACAAGTCCCGGAAGACGTGCTTGTTAGGTAAATTGGACATTCTGAATTCTCCCTCAGTGTACCCGAACATGCGTGGAGTGTGACGACTCGGGGATTTTCACAGTAACTTCATTGCAGTGTTAATGTAAGCCTACTTGTGACACTAATAAAGATTATTATTATATCTAGACTTCCAGAAGGTGTTAGAAAAGGTGCTGCATAAAAGATTGATCCAGAAAGTTAGATCGCAGGGGGTTGGGGGTAGAAAACTAGATTGGATTGAGGATTGACTGACTGACAGAAAGCAGAGGGTTGGGATAAATGGGTCCTCCTCTGACCGGAGAACTGTAACTGGTGGGGTGCCGCAGGGGTCAGTCCTCAACTGTTTACAATCTATATAAATGATCTGCAAGCAGGGACAGAGTGCAACATTGCAACATTTGTGGATGATACTAAAGCAGGTGGGAAAGCAGGCAGTGAAGAGGAGATAACAATGTTACAGACGGATATGGATAGGCTAGGAGATTGGGCCAAATATTGGCAGATGGGGTTTAATATAGATAAATGTGAGGTTATCCATTTTGGCCGAAAAAAATAGAATGACAATTTATTACCTAAATGGAAAGCAGATTCAAAATGCTTCTGGGCAGAGAGATCTGTGTGTCTTTGTTCATGAATCGCAGAAAATCAGTATATAGGTACAGCATGCAATTAAACAGGCAAATGGAATTTTAGCATTTACTACAAAAGGACTGTTGTATAAAAGTAGAGAAGTGTTGTTGTAATTGTCTTGGGTGAGACTTCCGGGTGCGGCGATGACCAGCTGAGTCGCACGTTTCGGCAGCTCCCTGTGAAACGGATTTTTGGGCTCTTGATAGGAGCCCCAACGGCAATTTTGACGGCTAAAAACACTGTGCGGTAAACCAGAAGGGAATCCCCCCTGGATACGGATGGAAAAAGGAGGAGAAAGTGGCCAGATTGCAGTGGATCCTTTAGAACAGCGGCAAGGAAGGCAAGCAAAAACCAAGATGGCGTCGGAAGGTGGCAGTTTAACATGGGGCCCTGAACAACAAGAGTTCTTGAAATGCTGTGTGGAAGAGATCAAAAAGGAAATGAAGAAAGAGCTGTTGGCCCCGATACTACAGGCGATCGAAGGGCTAAAGGAGGAACAAAAGACCCAGGAGCGGGAGCTTCGGGTCGTGAAGGCAAAGGCAGCCGAGAATGAGGACGACATACAGGGCCTGGTGGTGAAGACGGAGACGCAGGAGGCACATCAGAAACGATGTGTGGAAAGGTTGGAGGCACTGGAAAACAACGCAAGGAGGAACAACCTGAGGATTCTTGGTCTTCCTGAAGGTATAGAGGGAGCGGACGTCGGGGCATATGTGGTTTAGAGTAGATGTACGAGGCAAGTTTTTTACGCAGAGGGTAGTGGGTACCTGGAACTCGCTACCGGAGGAGGTAGTGGAAGCAGGGACGATAGGGACATTTAAGGGGCATCTTGACAAATATATGAATAGGATGGGAATAGAAGGATACGGACCCAGGAAGTGTAGAAGATTGTAGTTTAGTCGGGCAGTATGGTCGGCACGGGCTTGGAGGGCCGAAGGGCCTGTTCCTGTGCTGTACATTTCTTTTTTCTTTGTTCTTTGTTTGTTGAGCACGATGCTGCACTCGTTAATGGGAGCGGAGGCCCCGGCGGGTCTGTTGGAGGTGGAGGGAGCATACTGAGTGATGGCGCGAGGACCGAGAGCAGGAGAAATTCCCAGAGCCATAGTGGTGAGATTCCTCCGTTTTAAGCATAGAGAAATGGTCCTTAGATGGGCGAAGAAAACTCGGAGCAGTAAATGGGAGAACGCGGTGATCCGCGTTTATCAAGACTGGAGTGCGGAGGTGGCGAGAAGGAGGGCGAGCTTTAATCGGGCCAAGGCGGTGCTTCATAAAAAGAAGATAAAATTTGGAATGCTGCAACCGGCAAGACTGTGGGTCACATATCGAGGGAGGCACCACTACTTTGAGACGGCGGATGAAGCGTGGACTTTTATTGTGGAAGAAAAACTGGAATGAGCGGGTTATTAAAAAGAACGTTCGAACAAAGTGGTGGGGCGAATGTGGGGGGCAAAGAGGGGTTTTATGTACTAATCCTGCGATGTGGTAACTTTTCTCTCTCCCACAGGCGGTGATGGGGGGAGGAGGGGAGGTGGAGGAGATGGGGTGTTGGCCATTGGGGGCGGGGCCAAGGGAGAAGCGCGGGATTGGTTCCCGCGCTATGATAATCATGGCGGGAATAGAGAAGCAGGAAGGAGGGGGCGTCGCACGTTGCGAGCCGAGGTCACGGGGGGAAGCCGAGGTCAGCCAGAGTTTGCTGACTTCTGGGAGCAACATGGGGGGAGTAATTACGCTAGCGGGGGATCTAGCGGGGGGTGGGGGGTGGGAGGGGGGAATTACTGGGTTGCTGCTGCTGGGGAGAGGGGGGAGCTGGTATGGGAGAGGATGGGCGGGGGGGCACCGCCTGGGGGAGATACAGCTGCGTGGGAACCGGGTGAGGAGCTGGAAAAAGGTGATGGCTAATCGACAAGGGAGGGGGGGGGGGTAGGAAGCCCCCCAACTCGGCTGATCACGTGGAACGTGAGAGGGCTGAACGGGCCGATAAAGAGGGCACGGGTACTCGCACACCTTAAGAAACTTAAGGCAGATGTGGTTATGTTACAGGAAACGCACCTGAAACTGATAGACCAGGTTAGGCTACGCAAAGGATGGGTGGGGCAGGTGTTCCATTCGGGGCTAGATGCGAAAAACAGGGGGGTGGCTATATTAGTGGGGAAGCGGGTAATGTTCGAGGCAAAGACTATAGTGGCGGATAACGGGGGCAGATACGTGATGGTGAGTGGCAAACTACATGGGGAGACGGTGGTTTTGGTAAACGTGTATGCCCCGAACTGGGATGATGCCAATTTTATGAGGCGGATGCTAGGACGCATTCCGGACCTAGAGATGGGAAAGCTGATAATGGGGGGAGATTTTAATACGGTGTTGGAACCAGGGCTGGATAGGTCAAAGTCCAGGACTGGAAGGAGGCCGGCAGCAGCCAAGGTACTTAAAGATTTTATGGAGCAGATGGGAGGTGTAGACCCGTGGAGATTTAGCAGACCTAGGAGTAAGGAGTTCTCGTTTTTCTCCTATGTCCATAAAGTCTACTCGCGAATAGACTTTTTTGTGCTAGGTAGGGCATTGATCCCGAAGGTGAGGGGAACGGAGTATACGGCTATAGCCATTTCGGATCACGCTCCACACTGGGTGGACTTGGAGATAGGGGAGGAAACAGGAGGGCGCCCACCCTGGAGAATGGACATGGGACTAATGGCAGATGAGGGGGGGTGTCTAAGGGTGAGGGGGTGCATTGAAAAGTACTTGGAACTCAATGATAATGGGGAGGTCCAGGTGGGAGTGGTCTGGGAGGCGTTGAAGGCGGTGGTTAGAGGGGAGCTGATATCAATAAGGGCACATAAAGGGAAGCAGGAGAGTAAGGAACGGGAGCGGTTGCTGCAAGAACTTTTGAGGGTGGACAGACAATATGCGGAAGCACCGGAGGAGGGACGGTACAGGGAAAGGCAAAGGCTACATGTAGAATTTGACTTGCTGACTACAGGCACTGCAGAGGCACAATGGAGGAAGGCACAGGGTGTACAGTGCGAATATGGGGAGAAGGCGAGCAGGTTGCTGGCACACCAATTGAGGAAAAGGGGAGCAGCGAGGGAAATAGGGGGAGTGAGGGATGAGGAAGGAGAGATGGAGCGGGGAGCGGAGAGAGTGAATGGAGTGTTCAAGACATTTTATAAAAAATTATATGAAGCTCAACCCCCGGATGGGAGGGAGAGAATGATGGGCTTCTTGGATCGGCTGGAATTTCCCAAGGTGGAAGAGCAGGAAAGGGTGGGACTGGGAGCACAGATCGAGGTAGAAGAAGTGGTGAAATGAATTAGGAGCATGCAGGCGGGAAAGGCCCCGGGACCGGATGGATTCCCAGTCGAATTCTATAGAAAATATGTGGACTTGCTCGCCCCGGTACTGACAAGGACCTTTAATGAGGCAAAGGAAAGGGGACAACTGCCCCCGACTATGTCTGAAGCAACGATATCGCTTCTCTTAAAGAAGGAAAAGGACCCGCTACAATGCGGGTCCTATAGACCTATTTCCCTCCTAAATGTAGATGCCAAGGTCCTGGCCAAGGTAATGGCAATGAGAATAGAGGAATGTGTCCTGGGGGTGGTCCACGAGGACCAAACTGGGTTTGTGAAGGGGAGACAGCTGAACACGAATATACGGAGGTTGTTAGGGGTAATGATGATGGCCCCACCAGAGGGAGAAACGGAGATAGTAGTGGCGATGGATGCCAAGAAAGCATTTGATAAAGTGGAGTGGGATTATTTGTGGGAGGTGTTGAGGAGATTTGGTTTTGGAGAGGGGTATGTTAGATGGGTGCAGCTGTTGTATAGGGCCCCAGTGGCGAGCGTGGTCACGAATGGACGGGGATCTGCATATTTTCGGCTCCATAGAGGGACAAGGCAGGGATGCCCTCTGTCCCCATTATTGTTTGCACTGGCGATTGAGCCCCTGGCGATAGCGTTGAGGGGTTCCAAGAAGTGGAGGGGAGTACTTAGGGGAGGAGAAGAGCACCGGGTATCTTTGTATGCGGACGATTTGCTACTATACGTGGCGGACCCGGCGGAGGGGATGCCAGAAATAATGCGGATACTTGGGGAGTTTGGGGATTTTTCAGGGTATAAATTGAACATGGGGAAAAGTGAGTTGTTTGTGGTGCATCCAGGGGAGCAGAGTAGAGAAATAGAGGACCTACCGTTGAGGAAGGTAACAAGGGACTTTCGTTACCTGGGGATCCAGATAGCTAAGAATTGGGGCACATTGCATAGGTTAAATTTAACGCGGTTGGTGGAACAGATGGAGGAGGATTTCAAGAGATGGGATATGGTATCCCTGTCAATGGCAGGGAGGGTGCAGGCGGTTAAGATGGTGGTCCTCCCGAGATTCCTCTTTGTGTTTCAGTGCCTCCCGGTGGTGATCACGAAGGCTTTTTTTAAAAGGATTGAAAAGAGCATCACGGGTTTTGTGTGGGCCGGGTAGACCCCGAGAGTGAGGAAGGGATTCTTACAGCGTAGCAGGGATAGGGGGGGGCTGGCACTACCGAGCCTAAGTGAGCATTATTGGGCCGCTAATATTTCAATGGTGAGTAAGTGGATGGGAGAGGAGGAGGGAGCGGCGTGGAAGAGATTAGAGAGGGCGTCCTGTAGGGGGACTAGCCTACAGGCTATGGTGACAGCCCCATTGCCGTTCTCACCGAGGAACTACACCACAAGCCCGGTGGTGGTGGCTACACTGAAGATTTGGGGACAGTGGAGACGGCATAGGGGAAAGACTGGAGCCTTGGGGGGGGGGGTCCCCGATAAGAAACAACCATAGGTTTGCCCCGGGGGGAATGGATGGGGGATATGGAATGTGGCAAAGAGCAGGAATAACGCAACTGAAAGATCTGTTTGTGGATGGGAAGTTCGCGAGTCTGGGAGCGCTGACCGAGAAATATGGGTTGCCCCAAGGGAATGCATTCAGGTATATGCAACTGAGGGCTTTTGCGAGGCAACAGGTGAGGGAATTCCCGCAGCTCCCGACACAAGAGGTGCAGGACAGAGTGATCTCAAAGACATGGGTGGGGGATGGTAAGGTGTCAGATATATATAGGGAAATGAGGGACGAAGGGGAGACTATGGTAGATGAACTAAAAGGGAAATGGGAAGAAGAGCTGGGGGAGGAGATCAAGGAGGGGCTGTGGGCAGATGCCCTAAGCAGGGTAAACTCGTCGTCCTCGTGTGCCAGGCTAAGCCTGATTCAGTTTAAGGTATTACACAGGGCACATATGACTGGAGCACGGCTCAGTAAATTTTTTGGGGTGGAGGATAGGTGTGCGAGGTGCTCGAGAAGCCCAGCGAATCATACCCATATGTTTTGGTCATGCCCGGCACTACAGGGGTTTTGGATGGGGGTGACAAAGGTGCTTTCAAAAGTAGTAGGGGTTCGGGTCGAACCAAGCTGGGGGTTGGCTATATTTGGGGTTGCACAAGAGCCGGGAGTGCAGGAGGCGAGAGAGGCCGATGTTTTGGCCTTTGCGTCCCTAGTAGCCCGGCGCAGGATATTGCTAATGTGGAAAGAAGCCAAGCCCCCGGGGGTGGAGACCTGGATAAATGACATGGCGGGGTTTATAAAGCTAGAGCGGATTAAGTTCGTCCTAAGGGGGTCGGCTCAAGGGTTCACCAGGCGGTGGCAACCGTTCGTCGAATACCTTGCGGATAGATAGACGGAATGGGAAAAAGAAGGCAGCAGCAGCAGCCCAGGATCGGGGGGGGGGGGGGGGGGGGGAGGAACCAGAAGGACTCTCAGGGTTGTTAATATATACTGTATAGTATGTATAGGTCGTTGCTACAGATAATTATATATTGGACTGTTAAATTATATTTTTGGAGAGTGTTACTTGTAACAAGGCATTTGCCAATTAGGGCTAGTTTTCATTTTTGTTATTTATTATTTATTCATTTTTTGTTTATAAAATAGGTCATTGTTATTTGTGTTGTTATAATATTGTGTAAAGGATGCACAATGTACTGTGTTGGTTGACCAAAAATTTTCAATAAAATATTTAATTTAAAAAAAAGTAATTGTCTTGGGTGTTGGTGAGACCACATCTGGAGTATGTTGTGCAGTTTTGGTTTCCTTATTTGAGGAAGGATGTGGTGGCATTGGAGGCAGTTCAGAGGAGGTTCATCAGATTGTTTCCGAGGAGAGATTAAACAGTTTGGTCTTTTACTCGCTGGAGTTTAGAAGAATGAGAGGGGATCTGATTGAGGTATTTAAAATACTAAAAGGGATTGATAAAGTAAATGTAGACCAAATGTTCCCCCTTGTGGGGCAATCTAGAACGAGAGGTCATGGATATAGGTTGAGGCGCAATAGATTTAGAACTGAGATGAGGAGGAACTAACTCTCGCAGAGGGTGGCAAATTTGTGGAACTCACTGCTTCATAGTGCGGTGGAATCTGAGTCATTAAATGGTTCCAAGGAGATAGATATATTTCTGATCAAAAATGGGTGAAAGGGATATGGGGAGCAAGTAGAGAGGTGGATTTGAGACCAGGAAGAGATCAGCCATGATCTGGTTGAATGGCGGAGCAGGCTCGAAGGGCTGATTTGCCCTCTTCTGCTCCTAATTCCTGTGTTCTATGTAAATCAGTTAACCTTAGAGTTAAAGTTTAAATATTGTTTTTGTTTGTTTTAACAAAGTTTGTTTATAAAATAACCAAGCCCTATTTCTTACATCATCACTACTGGAACAAATCGATCTTTCCACACAATCTTAAAACTTTAAAATGTTATGGTTCTGGTTCAGTCTCTTAGCTACCAGGTGTCCAGAACAATTGGACGTGAAACATTCACTTTGTTTCTCACTCCACAGATGGTGTCCGACTTGCTGCGTTTTTTCAGTTCTTTCTGTATTTATTTTAGATCTACCTGTAGTGGGGGAAAAACAGTAACTTCATTTGAAGCCTACTTGTGACAATAAGCGATTTTCATTTCATTTACTGTCCAGGATAAAATAAAAGTCCTTCCTCAGCCTTTGTGGGTCATTTCGGTGGAAATCTGCTCTCCCAGGCTCAAAGAACACCAGCCCACTGGAAGCAAACTTTAAAAAATTTTTTAGAGTACCCAACTCTTTTTTCCAATTAAGCGGCAATTTAATGTGGCCAATCCACCTATGCGGCACATGTTTTTGAGTTGTGGGGGTGAGCCCATGCAGACAAGGAGAATATGCAAACTCCACACAGACAGCGACCTGCGGCTGGCATCGAACCCGGATCCTCGGCGCTGTGAGGCAGCAGTGCTAACCACTGCATCACGTGCTGCCTCTTACTGGAAGCAAACTGTGAGAGTCCAGCAGAAAGAAACCCTCTGACCCTCCCACTTCATCGACTGTCAGAATGAACATAGTGCAGTCCTGGATGTGATTAACAGCAGCAATAACAGCAGAATCCAGCTCCTGTAATCACTTGTGAACTCTCTGATGTGTCAGCAGATGGGATAACTGAGTGAATCTCTTCCCACACACGGAGCAGGTGAACGGTCTCTCCCCAGTGTGAACCCGCTGATGTGTCAGCAGGTGGGACAACTGAGTGAATCCCTTTCCACACACTGAGCAGGTGAATGGCCTCTCCCCAGTGTTAACTCGCTGATGTGTCAGCAGGTTGTCTAACCGAGTAAATCCCTTCCCACACTCAGAGCACGTGAACGGCCTCTCCCCAGTGTGAACTCGCTGGTGTCCCTGCAGGTCAGATGATTGAGTAAATCCCTTCCCACACACTGTGCAGGTAAACGGCCTCTCCCCGGTGTGAACTCGCTTGTGTCTCAGCAGGTTGGATGAATCACTGAATCCCTTCCCACAGTCAGAGCAGGTGAATGGCCTCTCCCCAGTGTGAACTCGCTGGTGTATCTGCAGGGTGGATGAATCACTGAATCCCTTCCCACACACAGAGCAGGTGAATGGTCTCTCCCCGGTGTGAACCTGCTGGTGTCTCTGCAGTGTGGATGACCGTCCAAACCTTTTGGTGCAATGAGAGCAGCTGAATGGTCTCTCTTCAGTGTGAATGCACTGGTGGACCATCAGTTCCTGAGACCTTTTGAAACAACTCCCACAGTCGGGGCATTTAAAGGGTCTCTCATTGGTGTGAGTGACATTATGTCTCAATAGGCTGGATAACTGAGCGAATCCCTTAGCACACACAGTGCAGGTGAATGGCTGCTCCCCAGTGTGAACTCGCTGGTGTGTCTGCAGGTTGGAAGAATCACTGAATTTCTGCCAACACTCAGTGCAGGTGAACAGCCTCTCTTCAGTGTGACTGTGTCCATGGGTTTCCAGCTCTGATGGGGATCCGAATCCCTGTCCACAGTCCCCACATTTCCATGGTTTATCCATGGTGAGGGTTTCCTCGTATCTCTCCAGGTTGGACAATCAGTTGAAGCCTTGTTCACACACAGAATACATGTACGGTCTCTCCCCGCTGTGAATGGTGCAATGGTTTTTCAGCCTGTGCAACTGGTCAAAGCTCGTTCCAGTCAGTGAACTGGAACACTCTCAATCAGCTGTGTCTTTGCGCTTTTCTAGTCACACTGATGTTTAAAACCTTCTGCAGCCAGAACGGACAAAATGTTCCTTCTCGATTCAAAGGCCGAGGAATCGAGTGACACTGTCAGAGTTTGATGTGACGTTTGGTTTGAGATTTCTGCCAGTAATTTCTCACCTTCTAATATCCTTTAAAAGTTCACAAAAATCATCACCATCAGTACTGGATTGAAATTCAGGACAGACAATTCTCATTTCCATGGAACATACTCTCATTTTGCAAAAGCAGTAACTCTCACTGCATTCTCACTCTGCTGTATCTAATATTGACCCTCCCAATTCTCCTGAAAGTGCTGATTCAGGCTGATTGACAGATCCCTGCTCACTGCTTCCTGTCATGCAGGCTGCCAGACAGATATATGTTTACATTACTGGACTGAAAACATGTGTAATCTGCAGATTGGATTCAGTTCTATCCCCTTCAGTTACTGAAAGTCATAATGCCCTCCCCGAATGAGGAAAGAAATGGAAAGGGGTAAACATTGATTTGCTCCCAGATATTACACAGAGGAGTTTTACTCTGAAGTCCAACTTCCGCTGACGTCACAATGGTTTCACTCTGCTCCGCGGTGACGTCTCAGGCTTATAGGGCGCAGGCCCGGAGATGGCGGCCCCGTCCCCACCCCTTGATCGCTTCTCCCCCCTCACCACCTAGAGACAAGCCAGGCAAATAGACGACGGCTCCGGCCAGAGCGTGAAGTCGCTCGGTGACCTCCCCCCCCCCCCCCCCCGCCCGGGACTGCAGAGGTGCCTTTCTTGACCTTCCTGCTGAACAGTACAAAGTCTTACTGTTCAGGTGAAGGAGCAGCGCTCCAAAAGCTAGTGACATCGAAACAAACCTGTTGGACTTTAACCTGGTGTTGTAAGACTTCGTACTGTGATCACCCCAGTCCAACGCCGGCATCTCCACATCATGGCTTCCTGCTGAAGGTATTGACCAATGGGAACTGTTGGATAACCGGAAGGACTCTGGCCCTCTAGTCAATCAGAGCGCGGCCTTTGTGTTAATGAAGAGCGAGCTTCACACAGACTGAAGCTTCCTCATGTCTCCAACATCTGGAAGTAAAAAACTTATTTTCTCCCCCTTTCCATTTATTTTCTCATTCTCACCTTCAATTGGTGACTTGCAGCAACTGAAGGCAAAGGAAGTGAATCCAGGGAGGGTGCAGACTCTGGAAAGTTTGGCCCAGGTTTCTCTCTCTCTTAAAGACATTGTGTGGAGATGCCGGTGTTGGACTGGAGTGGGCACAGTAAGAAGTCTTACAACATCAGGTTAAAATGCAACAGGTTTGTTTAGAATCAATAGCTTTTGAAACGCAGCTCCTTCCTCGGGTGGCATTAAAGACAGTGACATCCTTTGCTCCCTCAGCTTGACATATTTATTTGTCTGGCTAAAATGATGCTCTTTCCCAATGTGTCCAATTAAAGGCCTGGTTTCTCCAGGACATAAGAACATAACAAAATAAGAACTTGGAGCAGGAGTAGGCCATCTAGCCCTTCGGGCCTGCTCCGTGATTCAATGAGATCATGGCTGATCATTTGTGGACTCAGCTCCACTTTCCTGCCCGAACACCATAACCCTTTATTCCTTTACTCTTCAAAAACTATCTATCTTTATCTTGGAATCATTTAATGAAGGAGCCTCAACTGCTTCACTGGGCAGGGAATTCCATAGATTCACAACCTTTTCGGTGAAGAAGTTCCTCCTAAGCTCAGTCCTAAATCTACTTTCCCTTATTTTGAGGCTATGCCCCCTAGTTCTGCTTTCACCCGCCAGTGGAAACAACCTGCCCGCACTCATCCTATCTATTCCCTTCATAATTTTGTATGAGATGGCTGACATTTAAGGAGACAGTAAATTAATATTGGACACAGATATGTCTAGTGTTGTTATATGGTACAGATTAGACATATTTGTGATAGTTCTGTAATAAATTATGTTTATTATTATTTCTAGTTTTTTTGTAGTACTGGATCTAGTTTATATATTTCCAGTCATAGAGTCATTGCAGTCCAGAAGTAGTCCATTCGGCAACTCGAGTCATTGCCGACTCTCTGTCGACCAATTCTGTCCGTCTCGAGTGCGTCCCATTCTGTAACCCTACAGTGCCCTTCCAATTTCAGTTAGAAATCATTGATCATCTCTGCTTGACTCTTCTCATAAGCAGCAAGTTCAAGATCATGATCAATCACAATTCCCTGAATCTCAACCAACTGAAACAATCCTATCCATTAAACATATCTTTAGTCCAATGATATAGACGTCTTTCCATTAGGCTGGCAGTCTGAATTAAGATTTTTGGACTTCTGTATCCAGGACAGGAAGCAGTGAGCATGGATCTGTCACTCAGCCTGAGTCAGTACCTTCAGGAGAATTGGGAGGGGGAATATTAGACACAACAAAGTGAGAATGGAGGGAGAGTGTGTGGGACGGAGATGTACAACTTTTGGGAAATGAGAGAGAAAAGAATGTTCCATAGAAACTAGAATCAACTTTTCTGAATTTCTATCTTGTACTGACAGTGTTCAATTTTGTAAACTCCTTTCACAGGGTCCCACAAGGTGAGGATTTGCAGACAGAAATCTCAAACCAAACTTCACATCAAAATCTGACAAAGGCACTCAATTCATCGGGACCTGAATATTATCAGCCTTTAAATCTAGAAGGAGAAATGTTTGTTGTGTCTGCTACAGAAGGTTTTAAACAGCAATGTGACTGGAAAAGCACCAACACAAACACCCGAGTGAGAGTGTTCCAGTGCACTGACTGTGGAAAGAGCTTCAACCAACTACACGGCTTGAAAAAACATTGCACCATTCTCAGCGAGGAGAGATCGACACGTGTTGTGTGTGTGGACGCGGCTTCAACTTTGATTGTCCAACCTGGAGAGACACAAGGGCACCAGCACCATGGAGAAACGGTGGAAATGTGGGGACTGTGGGAAAGGATTCAGGTACACATCTGAGCTGAAAATTCATCGCCGCAGCCACACCGGAAAGAAGCCATTCACCTGCACTGAATGTGGGAAGGGATTCTCTCAGTTATTCAATCTGCGGACACACCAGCGAGTTCACACTGGGGAGAGACCATTCACCTGCACGGAATGTGGGAAGGGATTCTCTCAGTTATTCAATCTGCGGACACACCAGCGAGTTCACACTGGGGAGAGACCATTCACGTGCTCTGTGTGTGGTAAAAGATTTAGTCATTCCTCCCAACTGCTGATGCACCAGCGAATTCACACTGGGGATACGCCATTCAACTGCACTGTGTGTGGGAAGGGATTCACTCAGTCATCCAGCCTGCAGACACACCAGCAGGTTCACACCAGGGAGAGGCCGTTCACCTGCTCTCAGTGTGAGAAGGGATTCACTCAGTCATGCAACCTGCTGAGACACAAAGTCACTCACACTACTGAGAGGCCCTTTAAATGTTCTGACTGTGGGAGCGGCTTCAAAAGCTCTCGGGAACTAATACACCACCAGGGCATTCACAGCGAGGAGAGACCGTTCAGCTGCTCTCATTGCATAAAGAGGTTTAGAACGTCATCCAGTCTGTGGACACACCAGCGAGTTCACACTGGGGAGAGGCCATTCACCTGCTCTGTGTGTGGGCAGGGATTCACTCAGTCATGCAACCTTCTGAGACACAATGTTATTCACACCAATGAGAGACCTTTTAATTGCTCTGACTGTGGGAGCGGCTTCAAAAGTGCTGCTGATCTGATGACCCACCAGCGAATTCATACTGAGGAGAGACCGTTCAGCTGCTCTCACTGCACAAAGAGGTTCACAAAGTCGTCCAACCTGCGGGCACACCAGCGAGTTCACACTGGGGAGAGGCCATTTATCTGCTCTGTTTATTGGGAAGGGATTCACTCGATCAAAACCTCTGCTGACCCACCAGCGAGTTCACAAGTGATGATGGGGGTTGGATTTTGCTGTTATTGCTGCTCTTAATCACATCCAGGACTGAACCATGTTCATTCTGACAGCTGGAGTTTGATTCAGTTGATGTTAATAGTCCCTGCAACCGGGCTGGAGTTCAATATTCTGGATATAGTTTAATTAAATCAGTTTGCATCAAACACATTTTTAAGTCCTTGACTTCTCTAAAGTAAGACAAGACTGATTGATGTCCTGTTACCGACTGTTATGGAAGTGTCCCTTTCAGAAAAGTTTTTGTCTTATCACACGGCTTCAGTGATGTCATTGTATGGGTGGAGCTGGGCGGTGGCTCTGTGAGCTGTTTTTACTTTCCCTTTCAGTTTTGGCTGCTGTGGACTCAGACAGAACAATGAAGTGTTTTGGCTTGTCTCTCTCTATTTTCATTTTAAATATCTGTTCCAGTAAGAAGAAAAAACAGATAGCTACCTGCTTTGGGAACTTAAAATCTATAATTTGCTTTCCTGAAGAGTTTAAACCTGCTGGTGAGACGGGTCAGAATCTCAGGAAAAGCCAGTCTTATTCAAGTGAGAATGCAGAGTGCTGGACCATGCCCTTGAAAAGGGGTTTTTGGTTAATGGGATTTTGTTTATGAATAGTAACAGTTAAGAGGGAATTCATTCAGTGTTATACATAGATAAGTGTCGCTGTGGGGTGTCTTTATGTTTGTAATTGATAAAAATTCTTGCTGTGTGTGTATATATTTGTTAACTATGTTCTTAGAATAAAGCTTGTTTTGATTAAAATTGCCCCAATTAAGGGGCAATTTAGCATGGCCAATCCACCTATCCTGCACATCTTTTTGGTTTGTGGGGGTGAAACGCATGGGGAGAATGTGCAAACTCCTCATGTGCAGTGACCTGGGGCCGGGATCGAACCCGGATCCTTGGCGGCGTGAGGCAGCAGTGCCACTGCACCACCGTGCCATCCAACACTTGGTATTTCAGTGGGAGACTATTTAATGTTAACTAGAACTGGGTGAAAGTCAATATTCCCTTCCCATACAGCCCTCCTGAAGTCAGGTTCTATTTCACCGAGTGAGTGTCCCTCTCCAGTTCTCAGCTTCACTCTGGGAACATACAGCTGGGTGAAGCTGTTTCAGGTCCTCCTTCTCTAAATCAGCATGGGACGTTTAAAATGTTTTTAATATTGTGGTGAGGATGAGGGGGGCTGGTGTCCATATTCACTGTCACCCCGATTCCTGTTTCAGAGACATGAAAAGGGAGAAAGGGGTCTGTTACTGGTCGGGTGGTGACCTTTTCCCTGAGCCTAGTGGATGAGGATAGTTCTCCACCGATTTACCCCCCCCCCCCCCCCCCCCCCCACCTCCTCCCCTTTCTGCCTGGGTCTCAGCCTATCCTGTATCCCTGGCCTGGTGACCACACACACACAAACCAGCATTTCCTCATTGCATAGAAGAGGCAGAGCAGAGGGGGAAGTGCTTTCAACTTGACTGACCCAGCAAGAGCCAGAGGTCACCTCCTCTGGTTTCGGAGACAGCAGCTACGAGGGTCACGGTTTCAGAGACAGCAGCCATGAGGGTCACCTCCTCTGGTTTAGAATACAGCAGATATGAGGGTCACCTCTGGTTTCGGAGACAGCAGCTACGAGGGTCACCTCCTCTGGTTTCGGAGATAGCAGCTACGAGGGTCACCTCCTCTGGTTTCGGAGACAGCAGCTACGAGGGTCACCTCCTCTGGTTTCGGAGACAGCAGCTACGAGGGTCACCTCCTCTGGTTTCGGAGACAGCAGCCATGAGGGTCACCTCCTCTGGTTTCGGAGACAGCAGCTATGAGGGTCACCTCCTCTGGTTTCGGAGACAGCAGCTATGAGGGTCACCTCCTCTGGTTTCGGAGACAGCAGCCATGAGGGTCACCTCCTCTGGTTTCGGAGACAGCAGCTACGAGGGTCACTGCCTCTGGTTTCGGAGACAGCAGCTACGAGGGTCACCTCCTCTGGTTTCAGAGACAGAATGAGCAGGTTTACCTTAACAGCTCTCTCTCTCTCTAACCTGTAGCCATCTGCATGCAGACTTTGGTCAATAAAGACGAAGTTAGTTTTATCGAAACCAAGGTGTAAAGTTGTTTTTTTCACAGTCTTGAAGGAGGAAAAATTTTAAAAGACGACAGTCAGCATGGATTTATGAAAGGGAAAATCATGCTTGACAAATCGACTGGAATTCAGCAAAATGAGGGAGATGTTGACGCGGAGCTGGGTTCGATTCCCGGGCAGGGCATGATGCTTTATTGTTGTCCAGCAAACCGTTCAACGAAGCTGAATCGCAGTTTCACAGAAAAGAGCTCTGCCAGAATCAGTTAAGTGAGATTTGTTGTTTCACATCAGAGCTTAAAAAGTCCAAGTGCAGCAGGTCGAGAACAAGTACAGATGCTGGAAGAGACGGAGAGATGTTGACGTCAGCCAAAATGTGGGTGGTAATGGGCCAGATGTTATTGCTCACCAGACACAAGTATCTCCCAGAATTGGGTGCAAATCTCGGGTGTGGCATCAGGAAAATTTCTCACTCAAATTATTCAGTGCATTGAGGTCTCAGGAGCTGAATACAACGAAAGAAGCATAAGTCATTTAGGGATTATGTAAATGCTGCGCGGAGGTTAAGTGAGCGGGGTATAATCTACCTGCATGTTTCTGAGCCTGTGCTCGGTGTATTGGGAGGTTTGCTCCTGGTTGGAGTGTCCACGGGATGGGCAGTAACCCGCTAATTGAAGCTGCAGTCCCCGCGTTCTGCTGGCAGCGGGTGAATGGAGAGTTTGGGTAAAATCCTGCTGCTTGTCCCTCTCTCACCCACTGTGGAGCCGGGGAAGAAAGAATCTCGTTCAAAACTTGTGGAAGTATAAATGTCACAAGGCTGTGAGATGACGTGTGTTAATGTTTAACAACAAATCGGAACGTGGAAGCTTTGCCTCATAGTTACAGATGAGTAAGTTTCTTGCTTATGCGCAGTATGAAACAGGGGAGTTTGTGGATGTTAAGCAAACGTGAGTTTCACGTCAGAAAAAGATCAACAAAAATTATAATATTGATCAAAACTTAATTGCGGAAAGGATTAACTGTCAATGTTTTGAAAAATTGAAATGAGTTATTTGGAATTACTAATGAATGTCCGCCGGATAAGTTTCACAGCAGCCACAGTGATAAGGTTGGTGGGTTTAGGAAATTGGAATTTACACATGAGCAGCTTTTGGGACTATTTCACCTCACTGTCGATTTCATGTTACAGCGAACAACAATCGGTGTTGTGATTGGCTGAAGATGTCACTTGTGTTCATTTAAAACATGTAATTTTGTATACTTCGAATGAAAACTCGGAAATCAAAATAAAAGGTGAGTGATATACTGTCAACCCAGGTTACATTTTTTGTCGTTAGTTTCCCTGGTGGTCTAGTGGTTAGGATTCGGCGCTTTCACCGCCGCGGCCCGGGTTCGATTCCCGGTCAGAGAATCATCAATTGTTGTTGTCCAGCAGAATGTTCAATGAAACTGAATCGCAGTTTCACAGAAAAGAGCTCTGCCAGAATCAGTTCAGTGACATTTGTTGTTTCAGAGCTGAAAAAGTCACAAGTGCAGCAGGTCGAGAACAAAGACAGGGGCAGGAAGAAACGGACAGTGATTGGCTGCAAAGCGAGAGAGATTATGAAGCAAGCGAAAATTAGAGTGGTATTGGGCCAGATTTTGATGCTCACACAGACACAATAATCCCCCCCACGCCCGATCAGGGTCCGAATCTCGGGCGTGACAAGAAAACTTCGAACTCAAATTATTCAGTCCATTGAGGTCACAGGAGCTGAATACAACAGAAGAAGCTCAAAGGAAATGATACTCACTGAGGGATTGTGTAAATGCTGCTCGGAGGTTAAGTGAGCGGGGTATAATCTACCTGCATGTTTCTGAGCCTGTGCTCGGTGTATTGGGAGCTTTGCTCCTGGTTACAGTGTCCCCGGGATGGGCAGTTAGCCGCTGATTGAAGCTGCAGTCCCCGCGTTCTGCTGGCAGCGGGTGAATGGAGAATTAGGGTAAAATCCTGCTGCTTGTCCCTCTCTCACCCACTGTGGAGCCGGGGAAGAGAGAAACACATTCCAAAAGTGTAAATGTCACAAGGCTGTGAGATGACGTGTTGTGTTAATGTTTAACAACAAATCGAAACGAGGAAGCTTTGCCTCATAATTACAGATGAGTAAGTTTTAATGTTCCTGCCCTGTCTGAAACAGGGGAGTTTGTTTATGTTCAGCAAACGTGATAGTTTCACTTCAGAAAAAGATCAACATAAACTGGAAACTTCAAATTTTGATCAAAACTTAATTGCGACAAAAAATGTTTTTAACAATTGAAATGAGTTATTCCTATTTACTGATGAATGTCTGCCGGATGTTGCGTTGTAAGTTTCACAGGAGCCACAGTGATCAAGTTGGTGGGTTTTGGAAATTGGAAGTTACACATGAGCAGCTTGCTGGGCTATTTCACCTCACTGTCGATTTCGTGGTCCAGCGAACAACAATTGCTGTTGTGATTGTCTGAAGATGTCACTTCTGTTCATTCTAAACATGCAATTTTGTATATTTCTAATTAAACCTGGGAAATAAGAATGAAAGGCGAATGCTATACTGTCAGACGGGTTAAAACCTTGTTTGTCAGTTTCCCTGGTTGTCTGGTGGTTAGGATTCGGCGCTCTCACCGCCGCGGCCCGGGTTCAATTCCCGGTCAGGGAATGATGCTTTATTGTTGTCCACCAAACTGTTCAACGAAGCTGAATCGCAGTTTCACAGAAAAGAGCTCTGCCAGAATCAGTTCAGTGACATTTGTCGTTTCACATCAGAGCTGAAAAAGTCACAAGTGCATCAGGTCGAGAACAAATACAGAGGCAGGAAGAAACGGTCAGTGATTGGCTGCAATGCAAGTGAGAGAGATGTTGACGCATCGCAAATCTGCGTGGTATTGGGCCAGATGTTATTGCTCTCACAGACAGAAATATCTCCCCGATCTCGGTGCAAATCACCAACGTGATGACAAGAAAACTTCTCACTGAAATTATTCAGTCCATTGAGGTCACAGGATCTGAATACACCGAAAGAAGCTCAGAGGATGTTCCACTGAGGAGGAATTGTGTAAATGCTGCTCGGAGGTTCAGTGAGCGGGGTATAATCTACCTGCATGTTTCTGAGCCTGTGCTCGGTGTATTGGGAGCTTTGCTCCTGGTTGGTGTGTCGCCGGGATGGGCAGTAACCCGCTGATTGAAGCTGCAGTCCCCGCGTTCGGGTAAAATCCTGCTGCTTGTCCCTCTCTCACCCACTGTAGAGCCAGGCAAGAAATAATCTCATTCAAAACTTGTGGAAGTGTAAATGTCACAGGGCTGTGAGATGACGTGTTGTGTTAACGTTTAACAACATATCGGAACCAGGAAGCTTTCCTCATAGTTACAGATGAGTACTTTTTAATATTCCTGCCCAGTGTGAAACAGGAGAGTTTGTGTTTGTTCCGCAAACGTGATAGTTTCAGTTCAGAAAAAGATCAACAAAAATTGGAAACTATTCTAATTTTGATCAAAACTTAATTGCGAAAAGGATTAATTATGTTTTCAAAAATTAAAATGAGTTATTTGAAATTACGAATGAATGTACGCCGGGTGACGTGTTGTCAGTTTCACAGGGGCCACAGTGATAAGGTTGGTGGGTTTAGGAAATTGGAATTTACACATGAGCAGCTTTTGGGACTATTTTCCTCACTGTCGATTTCATGTTACAGCGAACAACAATCGGTGTTGTGATTGGCTGAAGATGTCACTTGTGTTCATTTTAAACATGTAATTTTGTATACTTCTAATGAAAACTCGGAAATCAAAATAAAAGGTGAGTGATATACTGTCAACCCAGGTTACATTTTTTGTCGTTAGTTTCCCTGGTGGTCTAGTGGTTAGGATTCGGCACTTTCACCGCCGCGGCTCGGGTTCGATTCCCGGTCAGAGAATCATCAATTGTTGTTGTCCAGCAGAATGTTCAATGAAACTGAATCGCAGTTTCACAGAAAAGAGCTCTGCCAGAATCAGTTCAGTGACATTTGTTGTTTCACATCAGAGCTGAAAAAGTCACAAGTGCAGCAGGTCGAGAACAAAGACAGGGGCAGGAAGAAACGGACAGTGATTGGCTGCAAAGTGAGAGAGATTATGAAGCAAGCGAAAATTTGAGTGGTATTGGGCCAGATTTTGATGCTCACACGGGCACAATAATCCCCCCCCCCCCCCCCCACGCCCGATCAGGGTCCGAATCTCGGGCGTGATGACAAGAAAACTTCGAACTCAAATTATTCAGTCCATTGAGGTCACAGGAGCTGAATACAACTGAAGAAGCTCAAAGGAAATGATACTCACTGAGGGATTGTGTAAATGCTGCTCGGAGGTTAAGTGAGCGGGGTATAGTCTACCTGCATGTTTCTGAGCCTGTGCTCGGTGTATTGGGAGCTTTGCTCCTGGTTACAGTGTCCCCGGGATGGGCAGTTAGCCGCTGATTGAAGCTGCAGTCCCCGCGTTCTGCTGGCAGCGGGTGAATGGAGAATTAGGGTAAAATCCTGCTGCTTGTCCCTCTCTCACCCACTGTGGAGCCGGGGAAGAGAGAAACACATTCCAAAAGTGTAAATGTCACAAGGCTGTGAGATGACGTGTTGTGTTAATGTTTAACAACAAATCGGAACGAGGAAGCTTTACCTCATAATTACAGATGAGTAAGTTTTAATGTTCGTGCCCTGTCTGAAACAGGGGAGTTTGTGTCTGTTCAGCAAACGTGATAGTTTCACTTCAGAAAAAGATCAACATAAACTGGAAACTTCAAATTTTGATCAAAACTTAATTGCGACAAAAAATGTTTTTAACAATTGAAATGAGTTATTTCTATTTACTGATGAATGTCTGCCGGATGTTGCGTTGTGAGTTTCACAGGAGCCACAGTGATCAAGTTGGTGGGTTTTGGAAATTGGAAGTTACACATGAGCAGCTTGTTGGGCTATTTCACCTCACTGTCGATTTCATGTTCCAGCGAACAACAATTGCTGTTGTGATTAGCTAAAGATGTCACTTCTGTTCATTCTAAACATGCAATTTTGGATATTTCTAATTAAACCTGGGAAGTAAGAATGAAAGGCGAATGATATACTGTCAGACGGGTTAAAACCCTGTTTGTCAGTTTCCCTGGTGGTCTAGTGGTTAGGATTTGGCGCTCTCACCGCCGCGGCCCGGGTTCAATTCCCGGTCAGGGAATGATGCTTTATTGTTGTCCACCAAACCGTTCAACGAAGCTGAATCGCAGTTTCACAGGAAAGAGCTCTGCCAGAATCAGAAAAGTGATATTTGTCGTTTCACATCAGAGCTGAAAAAGTCATCAGTGCATCAGGTCGAGAACAAATACAGAGGCAGGAAGAAACGGTCAGTGATTGGCTGCAGTGCAAGTGAGAGAGATGTTGACGCAAGCGCAAATCTGCGTGGTATTGGGCCAGATGTTATTGCTCTCACAGACAGAAATATCTCCCCGATTTGGGTGCAAATCTCCAACGTGATGACAAGAAAACTTCTCACTGAAATTATTCAGTCCATTGAGGTCACAGGATCTGAATACACCTAAAGAAGCTCAAAGGATGTTCCACTGACTGAGGAATTGTTTAAATGCTGCTCGGAGGTTAAGTGAGCGGGGTATAATCTACCTGCATGTTTCTGAGCCTGTGCTCGGTGTATTGGGAGCTTTGCTCCTGGTTGGAGTGTCCCCGGGATGGGCAGTAACCCGCTGAGTTTGTGTTTGTTACGCAAACGTGTGATAGTTTCAGTTCAGAAAAAGATCAACAAAAATTGGAAACTATTCTAATTTTGATCAAAACTTAATTGCGAAAAGGATTAACTATGTTTTCAAAAATTAAAATGAGTTATTTGAAATTACGAATGAATGTCCGCCGGATGACGAGTTGTCAGTTTCACAGGGGCCACAGTGATAAGGTTGGTGGGTTTAGGAAATTGGAAGTTACACATGAGCAGCTTTTGGGACTATTTCACCTCACTGTCGATTTCATGTTCCAGCGAACAACAATCGGTGTTGTGATTGGCTGAAGATGTCACTTGTGTTCATTTTAAACATGTAATTTTGTATACTTCTAATGAAAACTCGGAAATCAAAATAAAAGGTGAGTGATATACTGTCAACCCAGGTTACCTTTGTTATCGTTAGTTTCCCTGGTGGTCTAGTGGTTAGGATTCGGCGCTTTCACCGCCGCGGCTCGGGTTCGATTCCCGGTCAGGGAATGATCAATTATTGTTGTCCAGCAGAATGTTCAATGAACATGAATCGCAGTTTCACAGAAAAGAGCTCTGCCAGAATCAGTGCAGTGACATTTGTTTCACATCAGAGCTGAAAAAGTCACAAGTGGAGAACAAAGACAGGGGCAGGAAGAAACGGACAGTGATTGGCTGCAAAGTGAGAGAGATTATGAAGCAAGCGAAAATTTGAGTGGTATTGGGCCAGATTTTGATGCTCACACAGACACAGTAATCCCCCCCCCCCCCCCCCGATCAGGGTCCGAATCTCGGGCGTGATAACAAGAAAACTTCGAACACAAATTATTCAGTCCATTGAGGTCACAGGAGCTGAATACAACAGAAGAAGCTCAAAGGAAATGATACACACTGAGGGATTGTGTAAATGCTGCTCGGAGGTTAAGTGAGCGGGGTATAATCTACCTGCATGTTTCTGAGCCTGTGCTCGGTGTATTGGGAGCTTTGCTCCTGGTTACAGTGTCCCCGTGATGGGCAGTTAGCCGCTGATTGAAGCTGCAGTCCCTGCGTTCTGCTGGCAGCGGGTGAATGGAGAATTAGGGTAAAATCCTGCTGCTTGTCCCTCTCTCACCCACTGTGGAGCCGGGGAAGAGAGAAACACATTCCAAAAGTGTAAATGTCACAAGGCTGTGAGATGACGTGTTGTGTTAATGTTTAACAACAAATCGAAACGAGGAAGCTTTGCCTCATAATTACAGATGAGTAAGTTTTAATGTTCGTGCCCTGTCTGAAACAGGGGAGTTTGTTTATGTTCAGCAAACGTGATAGTTTCACTTCAGAAAAAGATCAACATAAACTGGAAACTTCAAATTTTGATCAAAACTTAATTGCGACAAAAAATGTTTTTAACAATTGAAATGAGTTATTCCTATTTACTGATGAATGTCTGCCGGATGTTGCGTTGTAAGTTTCACAGGAGCCACAGTGATCAAGTTGGTGGGTTTTGGAAATTGGAAGCTACACATGAGCAGCTTGTTGGGCTATTTCACCTCACTGTCGATTTCGTGGTCCAGCGAACAACAATTGCTGTTGTGATTAGCTTAAGATGTGACTTCTGTTCATTCTAAACATGTAATTTTGTATATTTCTAATTAAAACTGGGAAATAAGAATGAAAGGCGAATGATATACTGTCAGACGGGTTAAAACCCTGTTTGTCAGTTTCCCTGGTGGTCTAGTGGTTAGGATTTGGCGCTCTCACCGCCGCGGCCCTGGTTCTATTCCCGGTCAGGGAATGATGCTTTATTGTTGTCCACCAAACCGTTCAACGAAGCTGAATCGCAGTTTCACAGGAAAGAGCTCTGCCAGAATCAGAAAAGTGATATTTGTCGTTTCACATCAGAGCTGAAAAAGTCATCAGTGCATCAGGTCGAGAACAAATACAGAGGCAGGAAGAAACGGTCAGTGATTGGCTGCAGTGCAAGTGAGAGAGATGTTGACGCAAGCGCAAATCTGCGTGGTATTGGGCCAGATGTTATTGCTCTCACAGACAGAAATATCTCCCCGATTTGGGTGCAAATCTCCAACGTGATGACAAGAAAACTTCTCACTGAAATTATTCAGTCCATTGAGGTCACAGGATCTGAATACACCTAAAGAAGCTCAAAGGATGTTCCACTGACTGAGGAATTGTTTAAATGCTGCTCGGAGGTTAAGTGAGCGGGGTATAATCTACCTGCATGTTTCTGAGCCTGTGCTCGGTGTATTGGGAGCTTTGCTCCTGGTTGGAGTGTCCCCGGGATGGGCAGTAACCCGCTGATTGAAGCTGAGTTTGTGTTTGTTACGCAAACGTGTGATAGTTTCAGTTCAGAAAAAGATCAACAAAAATTGGAAACTATTCTAATTTTGATCACAACTTAATTGCGAAAAGGATTAACTATGTTTTCAAAAATTAAAATGAGTTATTTGAAATTACGAATGAATGTCCGCCGGATGACGAGTTGTCAGTTTCACAGGGGCCACAGTGATAAGGTTGGTGGGTTTAGGAAATTGGAAGTTACACATGAGCAGCTTTTGGGACTATTTCACCTCACTGTCGATTTCATGTTCCAGCGAACAACAATCGGTGTTGTGATTGGCTGAAGATGTCACTTGTGTTCATTTTAAACATGTAATTTTGTATACTTCTAATGAAAACTCGGAAATCAAAATAAAAGGTGAGTGATATACTGTCAACCCAGGTTACCTTTGTTATCGTTAGTTTCCCTGGTGGTCTAGTGGTTAGGATTCGGCGCTTTCACCGCCGCGGCTCGGGTTCGATTCCCGGTCAGGGAATGATCAATTATTGTTGTCCAGCAGAATGTTCAATGAAACTGAATCGCAGTTTCACAGAAAAGAGCTCTGCCAGAATCAGTGCAGTGACATTTGTTTCACATCAGAGCTGAAAAAGTCACAAGTGCAGCAGGTGGAGAACAAAGACAGGGGCAGGAAGAAACGGACAGTGATTGGCTGCAAAGTGAGAGAGATTATGAAGCAAGCGAAAATTTGAGTGGTATTGGGCCAGATTTTGATGCTCACACAGACACAGTAATCCCCCCCCCCCCCCGCCCCCCGATCAGGGTCCGAATCTCGGGCGTGATAACAAGAAAACTTCGAACACAAATTATTCAGTCCATTGAGGTCACAGGAGCTGAATACAACAGAAGAAGCTCAAAGGAAATGATACACACTGAGGGATTGTGTAAATGCTGCTCGGAGGTTAAGTGAGCGGGGTATAATCTACCTGCATGTTTCTGAGCCTGTGCTCGGTGTATTGGGAGCTTTGCTCCTGGTTACAGTGTCCCCGTGATGGGCAGTTAGCCGCTGATTGAAGCTGCAGTCCCTGCGTTCTGCTGGCAGCGGGTGAATGGAGAATTAGGGTAAAATCCTGCTGCTTGTCCCTCTCTCACCCACTGTGGAGCCGGGGAAGAGAGAAACACATTCCAAAAGTGTAAATGTCACAAGGCTGTGAGATGACGTGTTGTGTTAATGTTTAACAACAAATCGAAACGAGGAAGCTTTGCCTCATAATTACAGATGAGTAAGTTTTAATGTTCGTGCCCTGTCTGAAACAGGGGAGTTTGTTTATGTTCAGCAAACGTGATAGTTTCACTTCAGAAAAAGATCAACATAAACTGGAAACTTCAAATTTTGATCAAAACTTAATTGCGACAAAAAATGTTTTTAACAATTGAAATGAGTTATTCCTATTTACTGATGAATGTCTGCCGGATGTTGCGTTGTAAGTTTCACAGGAGCTACAGTGATCAAGTTGGTGGGTTTTGGAAATTGGAAGTTACACATGAGCAGCTTGTTGGGCTATTTCACCTCACTGTCGATTTCGTGGTCCAGCGAACAACAATTGCTGTTGTGATTAGCTTAAGATGTCACTTCTGTTCATTCTAAACATGTAATTTTGTATATTTCTAATTAAAACTGGGAAATAAGAATGAAAGGCGAATGATATACTGTCAGACGGGTTAAAACCCTGTTTGTCCGTTTCCCTGGTGGTCTAGTGGTTAGGATTTGGCGCTCTCACCGCCGCGGCCCGGGTTCAATTCCCGGTCAGGGAATGAGGCTTTATTGTTGTCCACCAAACCGTTCAACGAAGCTGAATCGCAGTTTCACAGGAAAGAGCTCTGCCAGAATCAGAAAAGTGATATTTGTCGTTTCACATCAGAGCTGAAAAAGTCATCAGTGCATCAGGTCGAGAACAAATACAGAGGCAGGAAGAAACGGTCAGTGATTGGCTGCAGTGCAAGTGAGAGAGATGTTGACGCAAGCGCAAATCTGCGTGGTATTGGGCCAGATGTTATTGCTCTCACAGACAGAAATATCTCCCCGATTTGGGTGCAAATCTCCAACGTGATGACAAGAAAACTTCTCACTGAAATTATTCAGTCCATTGAGGTCACAGGATCTGAATACACCTAAAGAAGCTCAAAGGATGTTCCACTGACTGAGGAATTGTTTAAATGCTGCTCGGAGGTTAAGTGAGCGGGGTATAATCTACCTGCATGTTTCTGAGCCTGTGCTCGGTGTATTGGGAGCTTTGCTCCTGGTTGGAGTGTCCCCGGGATGGGCAGTAACCCGCTGATTGAAGCTGAGTTTGTGTTTGTTACGCAAACGTGTGATAGTTTCAGTTCAGAAAAAGATCAACAAAAATTGGAAACTATTCTAATTTTGATCAAAACTTAATTGCGAAAAGGATTAACTATGTTTTCAAAAATTAAAATGAGTTATTTGAAATTACGAATGAATGTCCGCCGGATGACGAGTTGTCAGTTTCACAGGGGCCACAGTGATAAGGTTGGTGGGTTTAGGAAATTGGAAGTTACACATGAGCAGCTTTTGGGACTATTTCACCTCACTGTCGATTTCATGTTCCAGCGAACAACAATCGGTGTTGTGATTGGCTGAAGATGTCACTTGTGTTCATTTTAAACATGTAATTTTGTATACTTCTAATGAAAACTCGGAAATCAAAATAAAAGGTGAGTGATATACTGTCAACCCAGGTTACCTTTGTTATCGTTAGTTTCCCTGGTGGTCTAGTGGTTAGGATTCGGCGCTTTCACCGCCGCGGCTCGGGTTCGATTCCCGGTCAGGGAATGATCAATTATTGTTGTCCAGCAGAATGTTCAATGAACATGAATCGCAGTTTCACAGAAAAGAGCTCTGCCAGAATCAGTGCAGTGACATTTGTTTCACATCAGAGCTGAAAAAGTCACAAGTGGAGAACAAAGACAGGGGCAGGAAGAAACGGACAGTGATTGGCTGCAAAGTGAGAGAGATTATGAAGCAAGCGAAAATTTGAGTGGTATTGGGCCAGATTTTGATGCTCACACAGACACAGTAATCCCCCCCCCCCCCCCGATCAGGGTCCGAATCTCGGGCGTGATAACAAGAAAACTTCGAACACAAATTATTCAGTCCATTGAGGTCACAGGAGCTGAATACAACAGAAGAAGCTCAAAGGAAATGATACACACTGAGGGATTGTGTAAATGCTGCTCGGAGGTTAAGTGAGCGGGGTATAATCTACCTGCATGTTTCTGAGCCTGTGCTCGGTGTATTGGGAGCTTTGCTCCTGGTTACAGTGTCCCCGTGATGGGCAGTTAGCCGCTGATTGAAGCTGCAGTCCCTGCGTTCTGCTGGCAGCGGGTGAATGGAGAATTAGGGTAAAATCCTGCTGCTTGTCCCTCTCTCACCCACTGTGGAGCCGGGGAAGAGAGAAACACATTCCAAAAGTGTAAATGTCACAAGGCTGTGAGATGACGTGTTGTGTTAATGTTTAACAACAAATCGAAACGAGGAAGCTTTGCCTCATAATTACAGATGAGTAAGTTTTAATGTTCGTGCCCTGTCTGAAACAGGGGAGTTTGTTTATGTTCAGCAAACGTGATAGTTTCACTTCAGAAAAAGATCAACATAAACTGGAAACTTCAAATTTTGATCAAAACTTAATTGCGACAAAAAATGTTTTTAACAATTGAAATGAGTTATTCCTATTTACTGATGAATGTCTGCCGGATGTTGCGTTGTAAGTTTCACAGGAGCCACAGTGATCAAGTTGGTGGGTTTTGGAAATTGGAAGCTACACATGAGCAGCTTGTTGGGCTATTTCACCTCACTGTCGATTTCGTGGTCCAGCGAACAACAATTGCTGTTGTGATTAGCTTAAGATGTGACTTCTGTTCATTCTAAACATGTAATTTTGTATATTTCTAATTAAAACTGGGAAATAAGAATGAAAGGCGAATGATATACTGTCAGACGGGTTAAAACCCTGTTTGTCAGTTTCCCTGGTGGTCTAGTGGTTAGGATTTGGCGCTCTCACCGCCGCGGCCCGGGTTCAATTCCCGGTCAGGGAATGATGCTTTATTGTTGTCCACCAAACCGTTCAACGAAGCTGAATCGCAGTTTCACAGGAAAGAGCTCTGCCAGAATCAGAAAAGTGATATTTGTCGTTTCACATCAGAGCTGAAAAAGTCATCAGTGCATCAGGTCGAGAACAAATACAGAGGCAGGAAGAAACGGTCAGTGATTGGCTGCAGTGCAAGTGAGAGAGATGTTGACGCAAGCGCAAATCTGCGTGGTATTGGGCCAGATGTTATTGCTCTCACAGACAGAAATATCTCCCCGATTTGGGTGCAAATCTCCAACGTGATGACAAGAAAACTTCTCACTGAAATTATTCAGTCCATTGAGGTCACAGGATCTGAATACACCTAAAGAAGCTCAAAGGATGTTCCACTGACTGAGGAATTGTTTAAATGCTGCTCGGAGGTTAAGTGAGCGGGGTATAATCTACCTGCATGTTTCTGAGCCTGTGCTCGGTGTATTGGGAGCTTTGCTCCTGGTTGGAGTGTCCCCGGGATGGGCAGTAACCCGCTGATTGAAGCTGAGTTTGTGTTTGTTACGCAAACGTGTGATAGTTTCAGTTCAGAAAAAGATCAACAAAAATTGGAAACTATTCTAATTTTGATCAAAACTTAATTGCGAAAAGGATTAACTATGTTTTCAAAAATTAAAATGAGTTATTTGAAATTACGAATGAATGTCCGCCGGATGACGAGTTGTCAGTTTCACAGGGGCCACAGTGATAAGGTTGGTGGGTTTAGGAAATTGGAAGTTACACATGAGCAGCTTTTGGGACTATTTCACCTCACTGTCGATTTCATGTTCCAGCGAACAACAATCGGTGTTGTGATTGGCTGAAGATGTCACTTGTGTTCATTTTAAACATGTAATTTTGTATACTTCTAATGAAAACTCGGAAATCAAAATAAAAGGTGAGTGATATACTGTCAACCCAGGTTACCTTTGTTATCGTTAGTTTCCCTGGTGGTCTAGTGGCTAGGATTCGGCGCTTTCACCGCTGTGGCTCGGGTTCGATTCCCGGTCAGGGAATGATCAATTATTGTTGTCCAGCAGAATGTTCAATGAAACTGAATCGCAGTTTCACAGAAAAGAGCTCTGCCAGAATCAGTACATTTGTTTCACATCAGAGCTGAAAAAGTCACAAGTGCAGCAGGTGGAGAACAAAGACAGGGGCAGGAAGAAACGGACAGTGATTGGCTGCAAAGTGAGAGAGATTATGAAGCAAGCGAAAATTTGAGTGGTATTGGGCCAGATTTTGATGCTCACACAGACACAGTAATCCCCCCCCCCCCCCCCCGATCAGGGTCCGAATCTCGGGCGTGATAACAAGAAAACTTCGAACACAAATTATTCAGTCCATTGAGGTCACAGGAGCTGAATACAACAGAAGAAGCTCAAAGGAAATGATACACACTGAGGGATTGTGTAAATGCTGCTCGGAGGTTAAGTGAGCGGGGTATAATCTACCTGCATGTTTCTGAGCCTGTGCTCGGTGTATTGGGAGCTTTGCTCCTGGTTACAGTGTCCCCGTGATGGGCAGTTAGCCGCTGATTGAAGCTGCAGTCCCTGCGTTCTGCTGGCAGCGGGTGAATGGAGAATTAGGGTAAAATCCTGCTGCTTGTCCCTCTCTCACCCACTGTGGAGCCGGGGAAGAGAGAAACACATTCCAAAAGTGTAAATGTCACAAGGCTGTGAGATGACGTGTTGTGTTAATGTTTAACAACAAATCGAAACGAGGAAGCTTTGCCTCATAATTACAGATGAGTAAGTTTTAATGTTCGTGCCCTGTCTGAAACAGGGGAGTTTGTTTATGTTCAGCAAACGTGATAGTTTCACTTCAGAAAAAGATCAACATAAACTGGAAACTTCAAATTTTGATCAAAACTTAATTGCGACAAAAAATGTTTTTAACAATTGAAATGAGTTATTCGTATTTACTGATGAATGTCTGCCGGATGTTGCGTTGTAAGTTTCACAGGAGCTACAGTGATCAAGTTGGTGGGTTTTGGAAATTGGAAGTTACACATGAGCAGCTTGTTGGGCTATTTCACCTCACTGTCGATTTCGTGGTCCAGCGAACAACAATTGCTGTTGTGATTAGCTTAAGATGTCACTTCTGTTCATTCTAAACATGTAATTTTGTATATTTCTAATTAAAACTGGGAAATAAGAATGAAAGGCGAATGATATACTGTCAGACGGGTTAAAACCCTGTTTGTCCGTTTCCCTGGTGGTCTAGTGGTTAGGATTTGGCGCTCTCACCGCCGCGGCCCGGGTTCAATTCCCGGTCAGGGAATGATGCTTTATTGTTGTCCACCAAACCGTTCAACGAAGCTGAATCGCAGTTTCACAGGAAAGAGCTCTGCCAGAATCAGAAAAGTGATATTTGTCGTTTCACATCAGAGCTGAAAAAGTCATCAGTGCATCAGGTCGAGAACAAATACAGAGGCAGGAAGAAACGGTCAGTGATTGGCTGCAGTGCAAGTGAGAGAGATGTTGACGCAAGCGCAAATCTGCGTGGTATTGGGCCAGATGTTATTGCTCTCACAGACAGAAATATCTCCCCGATTTGGGTGCAAATCTCCAACGTGATGACAAGAAAACTTCTCACTGAAATTATTCAGTCCATTGAGGTCACAGGATCTGAATACACCTAAAGAAGCTCAAAGGATGTTCCACTGACTGAGGAATTGTTTAAATGCTGCTCGGAGGTTAAGTGAGCGGGGTATAATCTACCTGCATGTTTCTGAGCCTGTGCTCGGTGTATTGGGAGCTTTGCTCCTGGTTGGAGTGTCCCCGGGATGGGCAGTAACCCGCTGATTGAAGCTGAGTTTGTGTTTGTTACGCAAACGTGTGATAGTTTCAGTTCAGAAAAAGATCAACAAAAATTGGAAACTATTCTAATTTTGATCAAAACTTAATTGCGAAAAGGATTAACTATGTTTTCAAAAATTAAAATGAGTTATTTGAAATTACGAATGAATGTCCGCCGGATGACGAGTTGTCAGTTTCACAGGGGCCACAGTGATAAGGTTGGTGGGTTTAGGAAATTGGAAGTTACACATGAGCAGCTTTTGGGACTATTTCACCTCACTGTCGATTTCATGTTCCAGCGAACAACAATCGGTGTTGTGATTGGCTGAAGATGTCACTTGTGTTCATTTTAAACATGTAATTTTGTATACTTCTAATGAAAACTCGGAAATCAAAATAAAAGGTGAGTGATATACTGTCAACCCAGGTTACCTTTGTTATCGTTAGTTTCCCTGGTGGTCTAGTGGTTAGGATTCGGCGCTTTCACCGCCGCGGCTCGGGTTCGATTCCCGGTCAGGGAATGATCAATTATTGTTGTCCAGCAGAATGTTCAATGAAACTGAATCGCAGTTTCACAGAAAAGAGCTTTGCCAGAATCAGTACATTTGTTTCACATCAGAGCTGAAACAGTCACAAGTGCAGCAGGTGGAGAACAAAGACAGGGGCAGGAAGAAACGGACAGTGATTGGCTGCAAAGTGAGAGAGATTATGAAGCAAGCGAAAATTTGAGTGGTATTGGGCCAGATTTTGATGCTCACACAGACACAGTAATCCCCCCCCCCCCCCCCCCCCGATCAGGGTCCGAATCTCGGGCGTGATAACAAGAAAACTTCGAACACAAATTATTCAGTCCATTGAGGTCACAGGAGCTGAATACAACAGAAGAAGCTCAAAGGAAATGATACACACTGAGGGATTGTGTAAATGCTGCTCGGAGGTTAAGTGAGCGGGGTATAATCTACCTGCATGTTTCTGAGCCTGTGCTCGGTGTATTGGGAGCTTTGCTCCTGGTTACAGTGTCCCCGTGATGGGCAGTTAGCCGCTGATTGAAGCTGCAGTCCCTGCGTTCTGCTGGCAGCGGGTGAATGGAGAATTAGGGTAAAATCCTGCTGCTTGTCCCTCTCTCACCCACTGTGGAGCCGGGGAAGAGAGAAACACATTCCAAAAGTGTAAATGTCACAAGGCTGTGAGATGACGTGTTGTGTTAATGTTTAACAACAAATCGAAACGAGGAAGCTTTGCCTCATAATTACAGATGAGTAAGTTTTAATGTTCGTGCCCTGTCTGAAACAGGGGAGTTTGTTTATGTTCAGCAAACGTGATAGTTTCACTTCAGAAAAAGATCAACATAAACTGGAAACTTCAAATTTTGATCAAAACTTAATTGCGACAAAAAATGTTTTTAACAATTGAAATGAGTTATTCGTATTTACTGATGAATGTCTGCCGGATGTTGCGTTGTAAGTTTCACAGGAGCTACAGTGATCAAGTTGGTGGGTTTTGGAAATTGGAAGTTACACATGAGCAGCTTGTTGGGCTATTTCACCTCACTGTCGATTTCGTGGTCCAGCGAACAACAATTGCTGTTGTGATTAGCTTAAGATGTCACTTCTGTTCATTCTAAACATGTAATTTTGTATATTTCTAATTAAAACTGGGAAATAAGAATGAAAGGCGAATGATATACTGTCAGACGGGTTAAAACCCTGTTTGTCCGTTTCCCTGGTGGTCTAGTGGTTAGGATTTGGCGCTCTCACCGCCGCGGCCCGGGTTCAATTCCCGGTCAGGGAATGATGCTTTATTGTTGTCCACCAAACCGTTCAACGAAGCTGAATCGCAGTTTCACAGGAAAGAGCTCTGCCAGAATCAGAAAAGTGATATTTGTCGTTTCACATCAGAGCTGAAAAAGTCATCAGTGCATCAGGTCGAGAACAAATACAGAGGCAGGAAGAAACGGTCAGTGATTGGCTGCAGTGCAAGTGAGAGAGATGTTGACGCAAGCGCAAATCTGCGTGGTATTGGGCCAGATGTTATTGCTCTCACAGACAGAAATATCTCCCCGATTTGGGTGCAAATCTCCAACGTGATGACAAGAAAACTTCTCACTGAAATTATTCAGTCCATTGAGGTCACAGGATCTGAATACACCTAAAGAAGCTCAAAGGATGTTCCACTGACTGAGGAATTGTTTAAATGCTGCTCGGAGGTTAAGTGAGCGGGGTATAATCTACCTGCATGTTTCTGAGCCTGTGCTCGGTGTATTGGGAGCTTTGCTCCTGGTTGGAGTGTCCCCGGGATGGGCAGTAACCCGCTGATTGAAGCTGAGTTTGTGTTTGTTACGCAAACGTGTGATAGTTTCAGTTCAGAAAAAGATCAACAAAAATTGGAAACTATTCTAATTTTGATCAAAACTTAATTGCGAAAAGGATTAACTATGTTTTCAAAAATTAAAATGAGTTATTTGAAATTACGAATGAATGTCCGCCGGATGACGAGTTGTCAGTTTCACAGGGGCCACAGTGATAAGGTTGGTGGGTTTAGGAAATTGGAAGTTACACATGAGCAGCTTTTGGGACTATTTCACCTCACTGTCGATTTCATGTTCCAGCGAACAACAATCGGTGTTGTGATTGGCTGAAGATGTCACTTGTGTTCATTTTAAACATGTAATTTTGTATACTTCTAATGAAAACTCGGAAATCAAAATAAAAGGTGAGTGATATACTGTCAACCCAGGTTACCTTTGTTATCGTTAGTTTCCCTGGTGGTCTAGTGGTTAGGATTCGGCGCTTTCACCGCCGCGGCTCGGGTTCGATTCCCGGTCAGGGAATGATCAATTATTGTTGTCCAGCAGAATGTTCAATGAAACTGAATCGCAGTTTCACAGAAAAGAGCTCTGCCAGAATCAGTACATTTGTTTCACATCAGAGCTGAAAAAGTCACAAGTGCAGCAGGTGGAGAACAAAGACAGGGGCAGGAAGAAACGGACAGTGATTGGCTGCAAAGTGAGAGAGATTATGAAGCAAGCGAAAATTTGAGTGGTATTGGGCCAGATTTTGATGCTCACACAGACACAGTAATCCCCCCCCCCCCCCCCCCCAATCAGGGTCCGAATCTCGGGCGTGATAACAAGAAAACTTCGAACACAAATTATTCAGTCCATTGAGGTCACAGGAGCTGAATACAACAGAAGAAGCTCAAAGGAAATGATACTCACTGAGGGATTGTGTAAATGCTGCTCGGAGGTTAAGTGAGCGGGGTATAATCTACCTGCATGTTTCTGAGCCTGTGCTCGGTGTATTGGGAGCTTTGCTCCTGGTTACAGTGTCCCCGGGATGGGCAGTTAGCCGCTGATTGAAGCTGCAGTCCCTGCGTTCTGCTGGCAGCGGGTGAATGGAGAATTAGGGTAAAATCCTGCTGCTTGTCCCTCTCTCACCCACTGTGGAGCCGGGGAAGAGAGAAACACATTCGAAAAGTGTAAATGTCACAAGGCTGTGAGATGACGTGTTGTGTTAATGTTTAACAACAAATCGAAACGAGGAAGCTTTGCCTCATAATTACAGATGAGTAAGTTTTAATGTTCGTGCCCTGTCTGAAACAGGGGAGTTTGTTTATGTTCAGCAAACGTGATAGTTTCACTTCAGAAAAAGATCAACATAAACTGGAAACTTCAAATTTTGATCAAAACTTAATTGCGACAAAAAATGTTTTTAACAATTGAAATGAGTTATTCGTATTTACTGATGAATGTCTGCCGGATGTTGCGTTGTAAGTTTCACAGGAGCTACAGTGATCAAGTTGGTGGGTTTTGGAAATTGGAAGTTACACATGAGCAGCTTGTTGGGCTATTTCACCTCACTGTCGATTTCGTGGTCCAGCGAACAACAATTGCTGTTGTGATTAGCTTAAGATGTCACTTCTGTTCATTCTAAACATGTAATTTTGTATATTTCTAATTAAAACTGGGAAATAAGAATGAAAGGCGAATGATATACTGTCAGACGGGTTAAAACCCTGTTTGTCCGTTTCCCTGGTGGTCTAGTGGTTAGGATTTGGCGCTCTCACCGCCGCGGCCCGGGTTCAATTCCCGGTCAGGGAATGATGCTTTATTGTTGTCCACCAAACCGTTCAACGAAGCTGAATCGCAGTTTCACAGGAAAGAGCTCTGCCAGAATCAGAAAAGTGATATTTGTCGTTTCACATCAGAGCTGAAAAAGTCATCAGTGCATCAGGTCGAGAACAAATACAGAGGCAGGAAGAAACGGTCAGTGATTGGCTGCAGTGCAAGTGAGAGAGATGTTGACGCAAGCGCAAATCTGCGTGGTATTGGGCCAGATGTTATTGCTCTCACAGACAGAAATATCTCCCCGATTTGGGTGCAAATCTCCAACGTGATGACAAGAAAACTTCTCACTGAAATTATTCAGTCCATTGAGGTCACAGGATCTGAATACACCTAAAGAAGCTCAAAGGATGTTCCACTGACTGAGGAATTGTTTAAATGCTGCTCGGAGGTTAAGTGAGCGGGGTATAATCTACCTGCATGTTTCTGAGCCTGTGCTCGGTGTATTGGGAGCTTTGCTCCTGGTTGGAGTGTCCCCGGGATGGGCAGTAACCCGCTGATTGAAGCTGAGTTTGTGTTTGTTACGCAAACGTGTGATAGTTTCAGTTCAGAAAAAGATCAACAAAAATTGGAAACTATTCTAATTTTGATCAAAACTTAATTGCGAAAAGGATTAACTATGTTTTCAAAAATTAAAATGAGTTATTTGAAATTACGAATGAATGTCCGCCGGATGACGAGTTGTCAGTTTCACAGGGGCCACAGTGATAAGGTTGGTGGGTTTAGGAAATTGGAAGTTACACATGAGCAGCTTTTGGGACTATTTCACCTCACTGTCGATTTCATGTTCCAGCGAACAACAATCGGTGTTGTGATTGGCTGAAGATGTCACTTGTGTTCATTTTAAACATGTAATTTTGTATACTTCTAATGAAAACTCGGAAATCAAAATAAAAGGTGAGTGATATACTGTCAACCCAGGTTACCTTTGTTATCGTTAGTTTCCCTGGTGGTCTAGTGGCTAGGATTCGGCGCTTTCACCGCTGTGGCTCGGGTTCGATTCCCGGTCAGGGAATGATCAATTATTGTTGTCCAGCAGAATGTTCAATGAAACTGAATCGCAGTTTCACAGAAAAGAGCTCTGCCAGAATCAGTACATTTGTTTCACATCAGAGCTGAAAAAGTCACAAGTGCAGCAGGTGGAGAACAAAGACAGGGGCAGGAAGAAACGGACAGTGATTGGCTGCAAAGTGAGAGAGATTATGAAGCAAGCGAAAATTTGAGTGGTATTGGGCCAGATTTTGATGCTCACACAGACACAGTAATCCCCCCCCCCCCGATCAGGGTCCGAATCTCGGGCGTGATAACAAGAAAACTTCGAACACAAATTATTCAGTCCATTGAGGTCACAGGAGCTGAATACAACAGAAGAAGCTCAAAGGAAATGATACACACTGAGGGATTGTGTAAATGCTGCTCGGAGGTTAAGTGAGCGGGGTATAATCTACCTGCATGTTTCTGAGCCTGTGCTCGGTGTATTGGGAGCTTTGCTCCTGGTTACAGTGTCCCCGTGATGGGCAGTTAGCCGCTGATTGAAGCTGCAGTCCCTGCGTTCTGCTGGCAGCGGGTGAATGGAGAATTAGGGTAAAATCCTGCTGCTTGTCCCTCTCTCACCCACTGTGGAGCCGGGGAAGAGAGAAACACATTCCAAAAGTGTAAATGTCACAAGGCTGTGAGATGACGTGTTGTGTTAATGTTTAACAACAAATCGAAACGAGGAAGCTTTGCCTCATAATTACAGATGAGTAAGTTTTAATGTTCGTGCCCTGTCTGAAACAGGGGAGTTTGTTTATGTTCAGCAAACGTGATAGTTTCACTTCAGAAAAAGATCAACATAAACTGGAAACTTCAAATTTTGATCAAAACTTAATTGCGACAAAAAATGTTTTTAACAATTGAAATGAGTTATTCCTATTTACTGATGAATGTCTGCCGGATGTTGCGTTGTAAGTTTCACAGGAGCCACAGTGATCAAGTTGGTGGGTTTTGGAAATTGGAAGCTACACATGAGCAGCTTGTTGGGCTATTTCACCTCACTGTCGATTTCGTGGTCCAGCGAACAACAATTGCTGTTGTGATTAGCTTAAGATGTGACTTCTGTTCATTCTAAACATGTAATTTTGTATATTTCTAATTAAAACTGGGAAATAAGAATGAAAGGCGAATGATATACTGTCAGACGGGTTAAAACCCTGTTTGTCCGTTTCCCTGGTGGTCTAGTGGTTAGGATTTGGCGCTCTCACCGCCGCGGCCCGGGTTCAATTCCCGGTCAGGGAATGATGCTTTATTGTTGTCCACCAAACCGTTCAACGAAGCTGAATCGCAGTTTCACAGGAAAGAGCTCTGCCAGAATCAGAAAAGTGATATTTGTCGTTTCACATCAGAGCTGAAAAAGTCATCAGTGCATCAGGTCGAGAACAAATACAGAGGCAGGAAGAAACGGTCAGTGATTGGCTGCAGTGCAAGTGAGAGAGATGTTGACGCAAGCGCAAATCTGCGTGGTATTGGGCCAGATGTTATTGCTCTCACAGACAGAAATATCTCCCCGATTTGGGTGCAAATCTCCAACGTGATGACAAGAAAACTTCTCACTGAAATTATTCAGTCCATTGAGGTCACAGGATCTGAATACACCTAAAGAAGCTCAAAGGATGTTCCACTGACTGAGGAATTGTTTAAATGCTGCTCGGAGGTTAAGTGAGCGGGGTATAATCTACCTGCATGTTTCTGAGCCTGTGCTCGGTGTATTGGGAGCTTTGCTCCTGGTTGGAGTGTCCCCGGGATGGGCAGTAACCCGCTGATTGAAGCTGAGTTTGTGTTTGTTACGCAAACGTGTGATAGTTTCAGTTCAGAAAAAGATCAACAAAAATTGGAAACTATTCTAATTTTGATCAAAACTTAATTGCGAAAAGGATTAACTATGTTTTCAAAAATTAAAATGAGTTATTTGAAATTACGAATGAATGTCCGCCGGATGACGAGTTGTCAGTTTCACAGGGGCCACAGTGATAAGGTTGGTGGGTTTAGGAAATTGGAAGTTACACATGAGCAGCTTTTGGGACTATTTCACCTCACTGTCGATTTCATGTTCCAGCGAACAACAATCGGTGTTGTGATTGGCTGAAGATGTCACTTGTGTTCATTTTAAACATGTAATTTTGTATACTTCTAATGAAAACTCGGAAATCAAAATAAAAGGTGAGTGATATACTGTCAACCCAGGTTACCTTTGTTATCGTTAGTTTCCCTGGTGGTCTAGTGGTTAGGATTCGGCGCTTTCACCGCCGCGGCTCGGGTTCGATTCCCGGTCAGGGAATGATCAATTATTGTTGTCCAGCAGAATGTTCAATGAAACTGAATCGCAGTTTCACAGAAAAGAGCTCTGCCAGAATCAGTACATTTGTTTCACATCAGAGCTGAAAAAGTCACAAGTGCAGCAGGTGGAGAACAAAGACAGGGGCAGGAAGAAACGGACAGTGATTGGCTGCAAAGTGAGAGAGATTATGAAGCAAGCGAAAATTTGAGTGGTATTGGGCCAGATTTTGATGCTCACACAGACACAGTAATCCCCCCCCCCCCCCCCCCCCCCCCCGATCAGGGTCCGAATCTCGGGCGTGATAACAAGAAAACTTCGAACACAAATTATTCAGTCCATTGAGGTCACAGGAGCTGAATACAACAGAAGAAGCTCAAAGGAAATGATACACACTGAGGGATTGTGTAAATGCTGCTCGGAGGTTAAGTGAGCGGGGTATAATCTACCTGCATGTTTCTGAGCCTGTGCTCGGTGTATTGGGAGCTTTGCTCCTGGTTACAGTGTCCCCGTGATGGGCAGTTAGCCGCTGATTGAAGCTGCAGTCCCTGCGTTCTGCTGGCAGCGGGTGAATGGAGAATTAGGGTAAAATCCTGCTGCTTGTCCCTCTCTCACCCACTGTGGAGCCGGGGAAGAGAGAAACACATTCGAAAAGTGTAAATGTCACAAGGCTGTGAGATGACGTGTTGTGTTAATGTTTAACAACAAATCGAAACGAGGAAGCTTTGCCTCATAATTACAGATGAGTAAGTTTTAATGTTCGTGCCCTGTCTGAAACAGGGGAGTTTGTTTATGTTCAGCAAACGTGATAGTTTCACTTCAGAAAAAGATCAACATAAACTGGAAACTTCAAATTTTGATCAAAACTTAATTGCGACAAAAAATGTTTTTAACAATTGAAATGAGTTATTCGTATTTACTGATGAATGTCTGCCGGATGTTGCGTTGTAAGTTTCACAGGAGCCACAGTGATCAAGTTGGTGGGTTTTGGAAATTGGAAGTTACACATGAGCAGCTTGTTGGGCTATTTCACCTCACTGTCGATTTCGTGGTCCAGCGAACAACAATTGCTGTTGTGATTAGCTTAAGATGTCACTTCTGTTCATTCTAAACATGTAATTTTGTATATTTCTAATTAAAACTGGGAAATAAGAATGAAAGGCGAATGATATACTGTCAGACGGGTTAAAACCCTGTTTGTCCGTTTCCCTGGTGGTCTAGTGGTTAGGATTTGGCGCTCTCACCGCCGCGGCCCGGGTTCAATTCCCGGTCAGGGAATGATGCTTTATTGTTGTCCACCAAACCGTTCAACGAAGCTGAATCGCAGTTTCACAGGAAAGAGCTCTGCCAGAATCAGAAAAGTGATATTTGTCGTTTCACATCAGAGCTGAAAAAGTCATCAGTGCATCAGGTCGAGAACAAATACAGAGGCAGGAAGAAACGGTCAGTGATTGGCTGCAGTGCAAGTGAGAGAGATGTTGACGCAAGCGCAAATCTGCGTGGTATTGGGCCAGATGTTATTGCTCTCACAGACAGAAATATCTCCCCGATTTGGGTGCAAATCTCCAACGTGATGACAAGAAAACTTCTCACTGAAATTATTCAGTCCATTGAGGTCACAGGATCTGAATACACCTAAAGAAGCTCAGAGGATGTTCCACTGACTGAGGAATTGTTTAAATGCTGCTCGGAGGTTAAGTGAGCGGGGTATAATCTACCTGCATGTTTCTGAGCCTGTGCTCGGTGTATTGGGAGCTTTGCTCCTGGTTGGAGTGTCCCCGGGATGGGCAGTAACCCGCTGATTGAAGCTGAGTTTGTGTTTGTTACGCAAACGTGTGATAGTTTCAGTTCAGAAAAAGATCAACAAAAATTGGAAACTATTCTAATTTTGATCAAAACTTAATTGCGAAAAGGATTAACTATGTTTTCAAAAATTAAAATGAGTTATTTGAAATTACGAATGAATGTCCGCCGGATGACGAGTTGTCAGTTTCACAGGGGCCACAGTGATAAGGTTGGTGGGTTTAGGAAATTGGAAGTTACACATGAGCAGCTTTTGGGACTATTTCACCTCACTGTCGATTTCATGTTCCAGCGAACAACAATCGGTGTTGTGATTGGCTGAAGATGTCACTTGTGTTCATTTTAAACATGTAATTTTGTATACTTCTAATGAAAACTCGGAAATCAAAATAAAAGGTGAGTGATATACTGTCAACCCAGGTTACCTTTGTTATCGTTAGTTTCCCTGGTGGTCTAGTGGTTAGGATTCGGCGCTTTCACCGCCGCGGCTCGGGTTCGATTCCCGGTCAGGGAATGATCAATTATTGTTGTCCAGCAGAATGTTCAATGAAACTGAATCGCAGTTTCACAGAAAAGAGCTCTGCCAGAATCAGTGCAGTGACATTTGTTTCACATCAGAGCTGAAAAAGTCACAAGTGCAGCAGGTGGAGAACAAAGACAGGGGCAGGAAGAAACGGACAGTGATTGGCTGCAAAGTGAGAGAGATTATGAAGCAAGCGAAAATTTGAGTGGTATTGGGCCAGATTTTGATGCTCACACAGACACAATAATCCCCCCCTTCCCCCCCCCCCCCCGATCAGGGTCCGAATCTCGGGCGTGATAACAAGAAAACTTCGAACACAAATTATTCAGTCCATTGAGGTCACAGGAGCTGAATACAACAGAAGAAGCTCAAAGGAAATGATACACACTGAGGGATTGTGTAAATGCTGCTCGGAGGTTAAGTGAGCGGGGTATAATCTACCTGCATGTTTCTGAGCCTGTGCTCGGTGTATTGGGAGCTTTGCTCCTGGTTACAGTGTCCCCGTGATGGGCAGTTAGCCGCTGATTGAAGCTGCAGTCCCTGCGTTCTGCTGGCAGCGGGTGAATGGAGAATTAGGGTAAAATCCTGCTGCTTGTCCCTCTCTCACCCACTGTGGAGCCGGGGAAGAGAGAAACACATTCGAAAAGTGTAAATGTCACAAGGCTGTGAGATGACGTGTTGTGTTAATGTTTAACAACAAATCGAAACGAGGAAGCTTTGCCTCATAATTACAGATGAGTAAGTTTTAATGTTCGTGCCCTGTCTGAAACAGGGGAGTTTGTTTATGTTCAGCAAACGTGATAGTTTCACTTCAGAAAAAGATCAACATAAACTGGAAACTTCAAATTTTGATCAAAACTTAATTGCGACAAAAAATGTTTTTAACAATTGAAATGAGTTATTCGTATTTACTGATGAATGTCTGCCGGATGTTGCGTTGTAAGTTTCACAGGAGCTACAGTGATCAAGTTGGTGGGTTTTGGAAATTGGAAGTTACACATGAGCAGCTTGTTGGGCTATTTCACCTCACTGTCGATTTCGTGGTCCAGCGAACAACAATTGCTGTTGTGATTAGCTTAAGATGTCACTTCTGTTCATTCTAAACATGTAATTTTGTATATTTCTAATTAAAACTGGGAAATAAGAATGAAAGGCGAATGATATACTGTCAGACGGGTTAAAACCCTGTTTGTCCGTTTCCCTGGTGGTCTAGTGGTTAGGATTTGGCGCTCTCACCGCCGCGGCCCGGGTTCAATTCCCGGTCAGGGAATGATGCTTTATTGTTGTCCACCAAACCGTTCAACGAAGCTGAATCGCAGTTTCACAGGAAAGAGCTCTGCCAGAATCAGAAAAGTGATATTTGTCGTTTCACATCAGAGCTGAAAAAGTCATCAGTGCATCAGGTCGAGAACAAATACAGAGGCAGGAAGAAACGGTCAGTGATTGGCTGCAGTGCAAGTGAGAGAGATGTTGACGCAAGCGCAAATCTGCGTGGTATTGGGCCAGATGTTATTGCTCTCACAGACAGAAATATCTCCCCGATTTGGGTGCAAATCTCCAACGTGATGACAAGAAAACTTCTCACTGAAATTATTCAGTCCATTGAGGTCACAGGATCTGAATACACCTAAAGAAGCTCAAAGGATGTTCCACTGACTGAGGAATTGTTTAAATGCTGCTCGGAGGTTAAGTGAGCGGGGTATAATCTACCTGCATGTTTCTGAGCCTGTGCTCGGTGTATTGGGAGCTTTGCTCCTGGTTGGAGTGTCCCCGGGATGGGCAGTAACCCGCTGATTGAAGCTGAGTTTGTGTTTGTTACGCAAACGTGTGATAGTTTCAGTTCAGAAAAAGATCAACAAAAATTGGAAACTATTCTAATTTTGATCAAAACTTAATTGCGAAAAGGATTAACTATGTTTTCAAAAATTAAAATGAGTTATTTGAAATTACGAATGAATGTCCGCCGGATGACGAGTTGTCAGTTTCACAGGGGCCACAGTGATAAGGTTGGTGGGTTTAGGAAATTGGAAGTTACACATGAGCAGCTTTTGGGACTATTTCACCTCACTGTCGATTTCATGTTCCAGCGAACAACAATCGGTGTTGTGATTGGCTGAAGATGTCACTTGTGTTCATTTTAAACATGTAATTTTGTATACTTCTAATGAAAACTCGGAAATCAAAATAAAAGGTGAGTGATATACTGTCAACCCAGGTTACCTTTGTTATCGTTAGTTTCCCTGGTGGTCTAGTGGTTAGGATTCGGCGCTTTCACCGCCGCGGCTCGGGTTCGATTCCCGGTCAAGGAATGATCAATTATTGTTGTCCAGCAGAATGTTCAATGAAACTGAATCGCAGTTTCACAGAAAAGAGCTCTGCCAGAATCAGTGCAGTGACATTTGTTTCACATCAGAGCTGAAAAAGTCACAAGTGCAGCAGGTGGAGAACAAAGACAGGGGCAGGAAGAAACGGACAGTGATTGGCTGCAAAGTGAGAGAGATTATGAAGCAAGCGAAAATTTGAGTGGTATTGGGCCAGATTTTGATGCTCACACAGACACAATAATCCCCCCCTTCCCCCCCCCCCCGATCAGGGTCCGAATCTCGGGCGTGATAACAAGAAAACTTCGAACACAAATTATTCAGTCCATTGAGGTCACAGGAGCTGAATACAACAGAAGAAGCTCAAAGGAAATGATACTCACTGAGGGATTGTGTAAATGCTGCTCGGAGGTTAAGTGAGCGGGGTATAATCTACCTGCATGTTTCTGAGCCTGTGCTCGGTGTATTGGGAGCTTTGCTCCTGGTTACAGTGTCCCCGGGATGGGCAGTTAGCCGCTGGTTGAAGCTGCAGTCCCTGCGTTCTGCTGGCAGCGGGTGAATGGAGAATTAGGGTAAAATCCTGCTGCTTGTCCCTCTCTCACCCACTGTGGAGCCGGGGAAGAGAGAAACACATTCCAAAAGTGTAAATGTCACAAGGCTGTGAGATGACGTGTTGTGTTAATGTTTAACAACAAATCGAAACGAGGAAGCTTTGCCTCATAATTACAGATGAGTAAGTTTTAATGTTCGTGCCCTGTCTGAAACAGGGGAGTTTGTTTATGTTCAGCAAACGTGATAGTTTCACTTCAGAAAAAGATCAACATAAACTGGAAACTTCAAATTTTGATCAAAACTTAATTGCGACAAAAAATGTTTTTAACAATTGAAATGAGTTATTCCTATTTACTGATGAATGTCTGCCGGATGTTGCGTTGTAAGTTTCACAGGAGCCACAGTGATCAAGTTGGTGGGTTTTGGAAATTGGAAGCTACACATGAGCAGCTTGTTGGGCTATTTCACCTCACTGTCGATTTCGTGGTCCAGCGAACAACAATTGCTGTTGTGATTAGCTTAAGATGTGACTTCTGTTCATTCTAAACATGTAATTTTGTATATTTCTAATTAAAACTGGGAAATAAGAATGAAAGGCGAATGATATACTGTCAGACGGGTTAAAACCCTGTTTGTCAGTTTCCCTGGTGGTCTAGTGGTTAGGATTTGGCGCTCTCACCGCCGCGGCCCGGGTTCAATTCCCGGTCAGGGAATGATGCTTTATTGTTGTCCACCAAACCGTTCAACGAAGCTGAATCGCAGTTTCACAGGAAAGAGCTCTGCCAGAATCAGAAAAGTGATATTTGTCGTTTCACATCAGAGCTGAAAAAGTCATCAGTGCATCAGGTCGAGAACAAATACAGAGGCAGGAAGAAACGGTCAGTGATTGGCTGCAGTGCAAGTGAGAGAGATGTTGACGCAAGCGCAAATCTGCGTGGTATTGGGCCAGATGTTATTGCTCTCACAGACAGAAATATCTCCCCGATTTGGGTGCAAATCTCCAACGTGATGACAAGAAAACTTCTCACTGAAATTATTCAGTCCATTGAGGTCACAGGATCTGAATACACCTAAAGAAGCTCAAAGGATGTTCCACTGACTGAGGAATTGTTTAAATGCTGCTCGGAGGTTAAGTGAGCGGGGTATAATCTACCTGCATGTTTCTGAGCCTGTGCTCGGTGTATTGGGAGCTTTGCTCCTGGTTGGAGTGTCCCCGGGATGGGCAGTAACCCGCTGATTGAAGCTGAGTTTGTGTTTGTTACGCAAACGTGTGATAGTTTCAGTTCAGAAAAAGATCAACAAAAATTGGAAACTATTCTAATTTTGATCAAAACTTAATTGCGAAAAGGATTAACTATGTTTTCAAAAATTAAAATGAGTTATTTGAAATTACGAATGAATGTCCGCCGGATGACGAGTTGTCAGTTTCACAGGGGCCACAGTGATAAGGTTGGTGGGTTTAGGAAATTGGAAGTTACACATGAGCAGCTTTTGGGACTATTTCACCTCACTGTCGATTTCATGTTCCAGCGAACAACAATCGGTGTTGTGATTGGCTGAAGATGTCACTTGTGTTCATTTTAAACATGTAATTTTGTATACTTCTAATGAAAACTCGGAAATCAAAATAAAAGGTGAGTGATATACTGTCAACCCAGGTTACCTTTGTTATCGTTAGTTTCCCTGGTGGTCTAGTGGTTAGGATTCGGCGCTTTCACCGCCGCGGCTCGGGTTCGATTCCCGGTCAGGGAATGATCAATTATTGTTGTCCAGCAGAATGTTCAATGAAACCGAATCGCAGTTTCACAGAAAAGAGCTCTGCCAGAATCAGTACATTTGTTTCACATCAGAGCTGAAAAAGTCACAAGTGCAGCAGGTGGAGAACAAAGACAGGGGCAGGAAGAAACGGACAGTGATTGGCTGCAAAGTGAGAGAGATTATGAAGCAAGCGAAAATTTGAGTGGTATTGGGCCAGATTTTGATGCTCACACAGACACAGTAATCCCCACCCCCCCCCCCCCCCCCCGATCAGGGTCCGAATCTCGGGCGTGATAACAAGAAAACTTCGAACACAAATTATTCAGTCCATTGAGGTCACAGGAGCTGAATACAACAGAAGAAGCTCAAAGGAAATGATACACACTGAGGGATTGTGTAAATGCTGCTCGGAGGTTAAGTGAGCGGGGTATAATCTACCTGCATGTTTCTGAGCCTGTGCTCGGTGTATTGGGAGCTTTGCTCCTGGTTACAGTGTCCCCGGGATGGGCAGTTAGCCGCTGATTGAAGCTGCAGTCCCTGCGTTCTGCTGGCAGCGGGTGAATGGAGAATTAGGGTAAAATCCTGCTGCTTGTCCCTCTCTCACCCACTGTGGAGCCGGGGAAGAGAGAAACACATTCCAAAAGTGTAAATGTCACAAGGCTGTGAGATGACGTGTTGTGTTAATGTTTAACAACAAATCGAAACGAGGAAGCTTTGCCTCATAATTACAGATGAGTAAGTTTTAATGTTCGTGCCCTGTCTGAAACAGGGGAGTTTGTTTATGTTCAGCAAACGTGATAGTTTCACTTCAGAAAAAGATCAACATAAACTGGAAACTTCAAATTTTGATCAAAACTTAATTGCGACAAAAAATGTTTTTAACAATTGAAATTAGTTATTCGTATTTACTGATGAATGTCTGCCGGATGTTGCGTTGTAAGTTTCACAGGAGCTACAGTGATCAAGTTGGTGGGTTTTGGAAATTGGAAGTTACACATGAGCAGCTTGTTGGGCTATTTCACCTCACTGTCGATTTCGTGGTCCAGCGAACAACAATTGCTGTTGTGATTAGCTTAAGATGTCACTTCTGTTCATTCTAAACATGTAATTTTGTATATTTCTAATTAAAACTGGGAAATAAGAATGAAAGGCGAATGATATACTGTCAGACGGGTTAAAACCCTGTTTGTCCGTTTCCCTGGTGGTCTAGTGGTTAGGATTTGGCGCTCTCACCGCCGCGGCCCGGGTTCAATTCCCGGTCAGGGAATGATGCTTTATTGTTGTCCACCAAACCGTTCAACGAAGCTGAATCGCAGTTTCACAGGAAAGAGCTCTGCCAGAATCAGAAAAGTGATATTTGTCGTTTCACATCAGAGCTGAAAAAGTCATCAGTGCATCAGGTCGAGAACAAATACAGAGGCAGGAAGAAACGGTCAGTGATTGGCTGCAGTGCAAGTGAGAGAGATGTTGACGCAAGCGCAAATCTGCGTGGTATTGGGCCAGATGTTATTGCTCTCACAGACAGAAATATCTCCCCGATTTGGGTGCAAATCTCCAACGTGATGACAAGAAAACTTCTCACTGAAATTATTCAGTCCATTGAGGTCACAGGATCTGAATACACCTAAAGAAGCTCAAAGGATGTTCCACTGACTGAGGAATTGTTTAAATGCTGCTCGGAGGTTAAGTGAGCGGGGTATAATCTACCTGCATGTTTCTGAGCCTGTGCTCGGTGTATTGGGAGCTTTGCTCCTGGTTGGAGTGTCCCCGGGATGGGCAGTAACCCGCTGATTGAAGCTGAGTTTGTGTTTGTTACGCAAACGTGTGATAGTTTCAGTTCAGAAAAAGATCAACAAAAATTGGAAACTATTCTAATTTTGATCAAAACTTAATTGCGAAAAGGATTAACTATGTTTTCAAAAATTAAAATGAGTTATTTGAAATTACGAATGAATGTCCGCCGGATGACGAGTTGTCAGTTTCACAGGGGCCACAGTGATAAGGTTGGTGGGTTTAGGAAATTGGAAGTTACACATGAGCAGCTTTTGGGACTATTTCACCTCACTGTCGATTTCATGTTCCAGCGAACAACAATCGGTGTTGTGATTGGCTGAAGATGTCACTTGTGTTCATTTTAAACATGTAATTTTGTATACTTCTAATGAAAACTCGGAAATCAAAATAAAAGGTGAGTGATATACTGTCAACCCAGGTTACCTTTGTTATCGTTAGTTTCCCTGGTGGTCTAGTGGTTAGGATTCGGCGCTTTCACCGCCGCGGCTCGGGTTCGATTCCCGGTCAGGGAATGATCAATTATTGTTGTCCAGCAGAATGTTCAATGAAACCGAATCGCAGTTTCACAGAAAAGAGCTCTGCCAGAATCAGTACATTTGTTTCACATCAGAGCTGAAACAGTCACAAGTGCAGCAGGTGGAGAACAAAGACAGGGGCAGGAAGAAACGGACAGTGATTGGCTGCAAAGTGAGAGAGATTATGAAGCAAGCGAAAATTTGAGTGGTATTGGGCCAGATTTTGATGCTCACACAGACACAGTAATCCCCCCCCCCCCCCCCCCCGATCAGGGTCCGAATCTCGGGCGTGATAACAAGAAAACTTCGAACACAAATTATTCAGTCCATTGAGGTCACAGGAGCTGAATACAACAGAAGAAGCTCAAAGGAAATGATACACACTGAGGGATTGTGTAAATGCTGCTCGGAGGTTAAGTGAGCGGGGTATAATCTACCTGCATGTTTCTGAGCCTGTGCTCGGTGTATTGGGAGCTTTGCTCCTGGTTACAGTGTCCCCGTGATGGGCAGTTAGCCGCTGATTGAAGCTGCAGTCCCTGCGTTCTGCTGGCAGCGGGTGAATGGAGAATTAGGGTAAAATCCTGCTGCTTGTCCCTCTCTCACCCACTGTGGAGCCGGGGAAGAGAGAAACACATTCCAAAAGTGTAAATGTCACAAGGCTGTGAGATGACGTGTTGTGTTAATGTTTAACAACAAATCGAAACGAGGAAGCTTTGCCTCATAATTACAGATGAGTAAGTTTTAATGTTCGTGCCCTGTCTGAAACAGGGGAGTTTGTTTATGTTCAGCAAACGTGATAGTTTCACTTCAGAAAAAGATCAACATAAACTGGAAACTTCAAATTTTGATCAAAACTTAATTGCGACAAAAAATGTTTTTAACAATTGAAATGAGTTATTCCTATTTACTGATGAATGTCTGCCGGATGTTGCGTTGTAAGTTTCACAGGAGCCACAGTGATCAAGTTGGTGGGTTTTGGAAATTGGAAGCTACACATGAGCAGCTTGTTGGGCTATTTCACCTCACTGTCGATTTCGTGGTCCAGCGAACAACAATTGCTGTTGTGATTAGCTTAAGATGTGACTTCTGTTCATTCTAAACATGTAATTTTGTATATTTCTAATTAAAACTGGGAAATAAGAATGAAAGGCGAATGATATACTGTCAGACGGGTTAAAACCCTGTTTGTCCGTTTCCCTGGTGGTCTAGTGGTTAGGATTTGGCGCTCTCACCGCCGCGGCCCGGGTTCAATTCCCGGTCAGGGAATGATGCTTTATTGTTGTCCACCAAACCGTTCAACGAAGCTGAATCGCAGTTTCACAGGAAAGAGCTCTGCCAGAATCAGAAAAGTGATATTTGTCGTTTCACATCAGAGCTGAAAAAGTCATCAGTGCATCAGGTCGAGAACAAATACAGAGGCAGGAAGAAACGGTCAGTGATTGGCTGCAGTGCAAGTGAGAGAGATGTTGACGCAAGCGCAAATCTGCGTGGTATTGGGCCAGATGTTATTGCTCTCACAGACAGAAATATCTCCCCGATTTGGGTGCAAATCTCCAACGTGATGACAAGAAAACTTCTCACTGAAATTATTCAATCCATTGAGGTCACAGGATCTGAATACACCTAAAGAAGCTCAAAGAATGTTCCACTGACTGAGGAATTGTTTAAATGCTGCTCGGAGGTTAAGTGAGCGGGGTATAATCTACCTGCATGTTTCTGAGCCTGTGCTCGGTGTATTGGGAGCTTTGCTCCTGGTTGGAGTGTCCCCGGGATGGGCAGTAACCCGCTGATTGAAGCTGAGTTTGTGTTTGTTACGCAAACGTGTGATAGTTTCAGTTCAGAAAAAGATCAACAAAAATTGGAAACTATTCTAATTTTGATCAAAACTTAATTGCGAAAAGGATTAACTATGTTTTCAAAAATTAAAATGAGTTATTTGAAATTACGAATGAATGTCCGCCGGATGACGAGTTGTCAGTTTCACAGGGGCCACAGTGATAAGGTTGGTGGGTTTAGGAAATTGGAAGTTACACATGAGCAGCTTTTGGGACTATTTCACCTCACTGTCGATTTCATGTTCCAGCGAACAACAATCGGTGTTGTGATTGGCTGAAGATGTCACTTGTGTTCATTTTAAACATGTAATTTTGTATACTTCTAATGAAAACTCGGAAATCAAAATAAAAGGTGAGTGATATACTGTCAACCCAGGTTACCTTTGTTATCGTTAGTTTCCCTGGTGGTCTAGTGGTTAGGATTCGGCGCTTTCACCGCCGCGGCTCGGGTTCGATTCCCGGTCAGGGAATGATCACTTATTGTTGTCCAGCAGAATGTTCAATGAAACTGAATCGCAGTTTCACAGAAAAGAGCTCTGCCAGAATCAGTACATTTGTTTCACATCAGAGCTGAAAAAGTCACAAGTGCAGCAGGTGGAGAACAAAGACAGGGGCAGGAAGAAACGGACAGTGATTGGCTGCAAAGTGAGAGAGATTATGAAGCAAGCGAAAATTTGAGTGGTATTGGGCCAGATTTTGATGCTCACACAGACACAGTAATCCCCCCCCCCCCCCCCCCCCCCCCCCGATCAGGGTCCGAATCTCGGGCGTGATAACAAGAAAACTTCGAACACAAATTATTCAGTCCATTGAGGTCACAGGAGCTGAATACAACAGAAGAAGCTCAAAGGAAATGATACTCACTGAGGGATTGTGTAAATGCTGCTCGGAGGTTAAGTGAGCGGGGTATAATCTACCTGCATGTTTCTGAGCCTGTGCTCGGTGTATTGGGAGCTTTGCTCCTGGTTACAGTGTCCCCGGGATGGGCAGTTAGCCGCTGGTTGAAGCTGCAGTCCCTGCGTTCTGCTGGCAGCGGGTGAATGGAGAATTAGGGTAAAATCCTGCTGCTTGTCCCTCTCTCACCCACTGTGGAGCCGGGGAAGAGAGAAACACATTCGAAAAGTGTAAATGTCACAAGGCTGTGAGATGACGTGTTGTGTTAATGTTTAACAACAAATCGAAACGAGGAAGCTTTGCCTCATAATTACAGATGAGTAAGTTTTAATGTTCGTGCCCTGTCTGAAACAGGGGAGTTTGTTTATGTTCAGCAAACGTGATAGTTTCACTTCAGAAAAAGATCAACATAAACTGGAAACTTCAAATTTTGATCAAAACTTAATTGCGACAAAAAATGTTTTTAACAATTGAAATGAGTTATTCCTATTTACTGATGAATGTCTGCCGGATGTTGCGTTGTAAGTTTCACAGGAGCCACAGTGATCAAGTTGGTGGGTTTTGGAAATTGGAAGTTACACATGAGCAGCTTGTTGGGCTATTTCACCTCACTGTCGATTTCGTGGTCCAGCGAACAACAATTGCTGTTGTGATTAGCTTAAGATGTCACTTCTGTTCATTCTAAACATGTAATTTTGTATATTTCTAATTAAAACTGGGAAATAAGAATGAAAGGCGAATGATATACTGTCAGACGGGTTAAAACCCTGTTTGTCCGTTTCCCTGGTGGTCTAGTGGTTAGGATTTGGCGCTCTCACCGCCGCGGCCCGGGTTCAATTCCCGGTCAGGGAATGATGCTTTATTGTTGTCCACCAAACCGTTCAACGAAGCTGAATCGCAGTTTCACAGGAAAGAGCTCTGCCAGAATCAGAAAAGTGATATTTGTCGTTTCACATCAGAGCTGAAAAAGTCATCAGTGCATCAGGTCGAGAACAAATACAGAGGCAGGAAGAAACGGTCAGTGATTGGCTGCAGTGCAAGTGAGAGAGATGTTGACGCAAGCGCAAATCTGCGTGGTATTGGGCCAGATGTTATTGCTCTCACAGACAGAAATATCTCCCCGATTTGGGTGCAAATCTCCAACGTGATGACAAGAAAACTTCTCACTGAAATTATTCAGTCCATTGAGGTCACAGGATCTGAATACACCTAAAGAAGCTCAAAGAATGTTCCACTGACTGAGGAATTGTTTAAATGCTGCTCGGAGGTTAAGTGAGCGGGGTATAATCTACCTGCATGTTTCTGAGCCTGTGCTCGGTGTATTGGGAGCTTTGCTCCTGGTTGGAGTGTCCCCGGGATGGGCAGTAACCCGCTGATTGAAGCTGAGTTTGTGTTTGTTACGCAAACGTGTGATAGTTTCAGTTCAGAAAAAGATCAACAAAAATTGGAAACTATTCTAATTTTGATCAAAACTTAATTGCGAAAAGGATTAACTATGTTTTCAAAAATTAAAATGAGTTATTTGAAATTACGAATGAATGTCCGCCGGATGACGAGTTGTCAGTTTCACAGGGGCCACAGTGATAAGGTTGGTGGGTTTAGGAAATTGGAAGTTACACATGAGCAGCTTTTGGGACTATTTCACCTCACTGTCGATTTCATGTTCCAGCGAACAACAATCGGTGTTGTGATTGGCTGAAGATGTCACTTGTGTTCATTTTAAACATGTAATTTTGTATACTTCTAATGAAAACTCGGAAATCAAAATAAAAGGTGAGTGATATACTGTCAACCCAGGTTACCTTTGTTATCGTTAGTTTCCCTGGTGGTCTAGTGGTTAGGATTCGGCGCTTTCACCGCCGCGGCTCGGGTTCGATTCCCGGTCAGGGAATGATCACTTATTGTTGTCCAGCAGAATGTTCAATGAAACTGAATCGCAGTTTCACAGAAAAGAGCTCTGCCAGAATCAGTACATTTGTTTCACATCAGAGCTGAAAAAGTCACAAGTGCAGCAGGTGGAGAACAAAGACAGGGGCAGGAAGAAACGGACAGTGATTGGCTGCAAAGTGAGAGAGATTATGAAGCAAGCGAAAATTTGAGTGGTATTGGGCCAGATTTTGATGCTCACACAGACACAGTAATCCCCCCCCCCCCCCCCCCCCCCCCGATCAGGGTCCGAATCTCGGGCGTGATAACAAGAAAACTTCGAACACAAATTATTCAGTCCATTGAGGTCACAGGAGCTGAATACAACAGAAGAAGCTCAAAGGAAATGATACTCACTGAGGGATTGTGTAAATGCTGCTCGGAGGTTAAGTGAGCGGGGTATAATCTACCTGCATGTTTCTGAGCCTGTGCTCGGTGTATTGGGAGCTTTGCTCCTGGTTACAGTGTCCCCGGGATGGGCAGTTAGCCGCTGGTTGAAGCTGCAGTCCCTGCGTTCTGCTGGCAGCGGGTGAATGGAGAATTAGGGTAAAATCCTGCTGCTTGTCCCTCTCTCACCCACTGTGGAGCCGGGGAAGAGAGAAACACATTCGAAAAGTGTAAATGTCACAAGGCTGTGAGATGACGTGTTGTGTTAATGTTTAACAACAAATCGAAACGAGGAAGCTTTGCCTCATAATTACAGATGAGTAAGTTTTAATGTTCGTGCCCTGTCTGAAACAGGGGAGTTTGTTTATGTTCAGCAAACGTGATAGTTTCACTTCAGAAAAAGATCAACATAAACTGGAAACTTCAAATTTTGATCAAAACTTAATTGCGACAAAAAATGTTTTTAACAATTGAAATGAGTTATTCCTATTTACTGATGAATGTCTGCCGGATGTTGCGTTGTAAGTTTCACAGGAGCCACAGTGATCAAGTTGGTGGGTTTTGGAAATTGGAAGTTACACATGAGCAGCTTGTTGGGCTATTTCACCTCACTGTCGATTTCGTGGTCCAGCGAACAACAATTGCTGTTGTGATTAGCTTAAGATGTCACTTCTGTTCATTCTAAACATGTAATTTTGTATATTTCTAATTAAAACTGGGAAATAAGAATGAAAGGCGAATGATATACTGTCAGACGGGTTAAAACCCTGTTTGTCAGTTTACCTGGTGGTCTAGTGGTTAGGATTTGGCGCTCTCACCGCCGCGGCCCGGGTTCAATTCCCGGTCAGGGAATGATGCTTTATTGTTGTCCACCAAACCGTTCAACGAAGCTGAATCGCAGTTTCACAGGAAAGAGCTCTGCCAGAATCAGAAAAGTGATATTTGTCGTTTCACATCAGAGCTGAAAAAGTCACAAGTGCATCAGGTCGAGAACAAATACAGAGGCAGGAAGAAACGGTCAGTGATTGGCTGCAGTGCAAGTGAGAGAGATGTTGACGCAAGCGCAAATCTGCGTGGTATTGGGCCAGATGTTATTGCTCTCACAGGCAGAAATATCTCCCCGATTTGGGTGCAAATCTCCAACGTGATGACAAGAAAACTTCTCACTGAAATTATTCAGTCCATTGAGGTCACAGGATCTGAATACACCTAAAGAAGCTCAAAGGATGTTCCACTGACTGAGGAATTGTTTAAATGCTGCTCGGAGGTTAAGTGAGCGGGGTATAATCTACCTGCATGTTTCTGAGCCTGTGCTCGGTGTATTGGGAGCTTTGCTCCTGGTTGGAGTGTCCCCGGGATGGGCAGTAACCCGCTGATTGAAGCTGAGTTTGTGTTTGTTACGCAAACGTGTGATAGTTTCAGTTCAGAAAAAGATCAACAAAAATTGGAAACTATTCTAATTTTGATCAAAACTTAATTGCGAAAAGGATTAACTATGTTTTCAAAAATTAAAATGAGTTATTTGAAATTACGAATGAATGTCCGCCGGATGACGAGTTGTCAGTTTCACAGGGGCCACAGTGATAAGGTTGGTGGGTTTAGGAAATTGGAAGTTACACATGAGCAGCTTTTGGGACTGTTTCACCTCACTGTCGATTTCATGTTCCAGCGAACAACAATCGGTGTTGTGATTGGCTGAAGATGTCACTTGTGTTCATTTTAAACATGTAATTTTGTATACTTCTAATGAAAACTCGGAAATCAAAATAAAAGGTGAGTGATATACTGTCAACCCAGGTTACTTTGTTATCGTTAGTTTCCCTGGTGGTCTAGTGGTTAGGATTCGGCGCTTTCACCGCCGCGGCTCGGGTTCGATTCCCGGTCAGGGAATGATCAATTATTGTTGTCCAGCAGAATGTTCAATGAAACTGAATCGCAGTTTCACAGAAAAGAGCTCTGCCAGAATCAGTACATTTGTTTCACATCAGAGCTGAAAAAGTCACAAGCGCAGCAGGTGGAGAACAAAGACAGGGGCAGGAAGAAACGGACAGTGATTGGCTGCAAAGTGAGAGAGATTATGAAGCAAGCGAAAATTTGAGTGGTATTGGGCCAGATTTTGATGCTCACACAGACACAGTAATCCCCCCCCCCGATCAGGGTCCGAATCTCGGGCGTGATAACAAGAAAACTTCGAACACAAATTATTCAGTCCATTGAGGTCACAGGAGCTGAATACAACAGAAGAAGCTCAAAGGAAATGATACACACTGAGGGATTGTGTAAATGCTGCTCGGAGGTTAAGTGAGCGGGGTATAATCTACCTGCATGTTTCTGAGCCTGTGCTCGGTGTATTGGGAGCTTTGCTCCTGGTTACAGTGTCCCCGTGATGGGCAGTTAGCCGCTGATTGAAGCTGCAGTCCCTGCGTTCTGCTGGCAGCGGGTGAATGGAGAATTAGGGTAAAATCCTGCTGCTTGTCCCTCTCTCACCCACTGTGGAGCCGGGGAAGAGAGAAACACATTCCAAAAGTGTAAATGTCACAAGGCTGTGAGATGACGTGTTGTGTTAATGTTTAACAACAAATCGGAATGAGGAAGCTTTGCCTCCTAATTACAGATGAGTAAGTTTTAATGTTCCTGCCCTGTCTGAAACAGGGGAGTTTGTTTATGTTCAGCAAACGTGATAGTTTCACTTCAGAAAAAGATCAACATAAACTGGAAACTTCAAATTTTGATCAAAACTTAATTGCGACAAAAAATGTTTTTAACAATTGAAATGAGTTATTCCTATTTACTGATGAATGTCTGCCGGATGTTGCGTTGTAAGTTTCACAGGAGCCACAGTGATCAAGTTGGTGGGTTTTGGAAATTGGAAGTTACACATGAGCAGCTTGTTGGGCTATTTCACCTCACTGTCGATTTCATGTTCCAGCGAACAACAATTGCTGTTGTGATTAGCTAAAGATGTCACTTCTGTTCATTCTAAATATGTAATTTTGTATATTTCTAATTAAAACTGGGAAATAAGAATGAAAGGCGAATGCTATACTGTCAGACGGGTTAAAACCCTGTTTGTCTGTTACCCTGGTGGTCTAGTGGTTAGGATTCGGCGCTCTCACCGCCGCGGCCCGGGTTCAATTCCCGGTCAGGGAATGATGAATTATTGTTGTCCACCAAACCGTTCAACGAAGCTGAATCGTAGTTTCACAGAAAAGAGCTGTGCCAGAATCAGTTCAGTGACATTTGTCGTTTCACATCAGAGCTGAAAAAGTCACAAGTGCAGCAGGTGGAGAACAAATACAGAGGCAGGAAGAAACTGACAGTGATTGGCTGCAAAGTGAGAGAGATTATGAAGCAAGCGAAAATTTGAGTGGTGTTGGGCCAGATTTTGATGATCACACAGACACAATAATCTTCCCCCCCCCCCCGATCAGGGTCCGAATCTCGGGCGTGATGACAAGAAAACTTCGAACTCAAATTATTCAGTCCATTGAGGTCACAGGAGCTGAATACAACAGAAGAAGCTCAAAGGAAATGATACTCACTGAGGGATTGTGTAAATGCTGCTCGGAGGTTAAGTGAGCGGGGTATAATCTACCTGCATGTTTCTGAGCCTGTGCTCGGTGTATTGGGAGCTTTGCTCCTGGTTACAGTGTCCCCGGGATGGGCAGTTAGCCGCTGATTGAAGCTGCAATTCCCCACGTTCTGCTGGCAGCGGGTGAATGGAGAATTAGGGTAAAATCCTGCTGCCTGTCCCTCTCTCACCCACTGTGGACCCGGGGAAGAGAGAAACACATTCCAAAAGTGTAAATGTCACAAGGCTGTGAGATGACGTGTTGTGTTAATGTTTAACAACAAATCGGAATGAGGAAGCTTTGCCTCCTAATTACAGATGAGTAAGTTTTAATGTTCCTGCCCTGTCTGAAACAGGGGAGTTTGTTTATGTTCAGCAAACGTGACAGTTTCACTTCAGAAAAAGATCAACATAAACTGGAAACTTCAAATTTTGATCAAAACTTAATTGCGACAAAAATGTTTTTAACAACTGAAATGAGTTATTTCTATTTACTGATGAATGTCCGCCGGATGTTGCGTTGTAAGTTTCACAGGAGCCACAGTGATCAAGTTGGTGGGTTTTGGAAATTGGAAGTTACACATGAGCAGCTTGTTGGGCTATCTCACCTCACTGTCGATTTCGTGTACCAGCGAACAACAATTGCTGTTGTGATTGTCTGACGATTTCACTTCTGTTCATTCTAAACATGTAATTTTGTATATTTCTAATTAAAACTGGGAAATAAGAATGAAAGGCGAATGATATGCTGTCAGACGGGTTAAAACCCTGTTTGTCAGTTTCCCTGGTGGTCTAGTGGTTAGGATTTGGCGCTCTCACCGCCGCGGCCCGGGTTCAATTCCCGGTCAGGGAATGATGCTTTATTGTTGTCCACCAAACCGTTCAACGAAGCTGAATCGCAGTTTCAAAAGAGCTCTGCCAGAATCAGTTAAGTGATATTTGTCGTTTCACATAAGAGCTGAAAAAGTCAGGTCGAGAACAAATACAGAGACAGGAAGAAACGGACAGTGATTGGCTGCAATTGAGAGAAATGTTGACGCAAGCGCAAATCTGCGTGTTATTGGGCCAGATTTTGTTGCTCACACCGACACAATTATCCTCCAGATCAGGGTCCGAATCTCGGGCGTGATGACAAGAAAACTTCGAACTGAAATAATTCAGTCCATTGAGGCCACAGGAGCTGAATACAACAGAAGAAGCTCAAAGGAAGGGCCACTCACTGAGGGATTGTGTAAATGCTGCTCGGAGGTTAAGTGAGCGGGGTATAATGTACCTGCATGTTTCTGAGCCTGTGCTCGGTGTATTGGGAGCTTTGCTCCTGGTTGGAGTGTCCCCGGGATGGGCAGTTAGCCGCTGATTGAAGCTGCAGTCCCCGCGTTCTGCTGGCAGCAAGTGAATGGAGAGTTCGGGTAAAATCCTGCTGCTTGTCCCTCTCTCACCCACTGTGGAGCCAGGTGGAGAACAAATACAGAGGCAGGAAGAAACGGACAGTGATTGGCTGCAAGGTGAGAGAGATGCTGACGCAAGCGAAAATCTGGCTGGTATTCGGCCAGATTTTGTTTGAATTTGGTAAATGCCATTGTTTGGTGGAAGTTGGTTCCTAGGTCACACCAGAGGTTGAACTGTGTAAATTCAGGATCACTTCAATACAGAGCATCCCACACACACAGTGAGTCTCCGGGAAAGAGAATTGGCAACTAACTGAAAAGAGGTTAAAATCTGAATTGTGCGGTGATCAGGCTTGTATATTTCTAAAATCGTTCAGAGGATAAACGACACAAAATATGACAATGTAACTGGGATTGGATAATATTTATACGTGGACGATAACGGTGAATTATTACAGCATTGGACTGTTGGCATTATTTAAATATTTTCCGGATCAGAATGAATGGATATTTCACCCCATTCCTTAACTCGTCTCGGAATTTACTCTGTGTCCCAGCATAAATAAACGGGTTGCTGCAGTAACTGAGCACCTGCAAGATAATTCCGCTTTCCTCCAGAATATAATTTGATTCCTCGAAGTTGGAGCCAGAGAAATAAGTAGTTCCCGCAATCCTAACGTAGAGGAAGGCAATCACAGTTAACACATAGGACAGGATGAAGCTGCCCGAGATGGCGACCAGTAAAACAATGGACTTTCTCCGCTTCTCCATCTCCGGGTCACTCTCATTCTCTCCATTGTTCTGGCTCCTGAGTCTCCTGCGGGCTCTGTTGGCCACTCGGATGTTTCTGATGGTCAGAGCATTGAGCAATATAATCAGAATGAATGAGAGCCAAGTGGAAATGCGGATTATCCAGTCATATGCGATCCATACTGGTGATGTGTAAAACATGACCTTTACACTGCAGAACCAGGGCACGTCATTAATTATGTACAACGGTTTATAAATCAAATACAGGAAAGAAGATGCAAAACAGCAACATATACAAATTGCCACGATGGCAACTGCCGCTGGCTTCGCTCTGCAATATTTTGTTTTCAGATTTTGGCAACAAATTGCCACGTATCTGTCAAAGGTGAAAGCCACTGTTAGCCATACAGAAACTCCAAACACTGTGCAGTTTAGGACAGCACGGCAACGACATACGTGTGTGATGGACAGGAAAGTGAATGGGAAATAAATGCCAGCAATCCGGTTTAGTATTACAGAGCTAACAATGACTGTGAAGTCTGACACTGCCATAGACACCAAGTAGCAGGTGATACATCGGGAGTAGCCACATCTTCCTCGGGACAGGATCACGATCGCTGCCAAGTTTGCTGCAACAATTAGGAAATAAAGAGAGAGATGGATGCGTAGAATGTGTGCCGGTGAGATTACGACAGCAGCTAAATTACACATACATTCAAAGAAAAATCATAATTCTAGTGGCTTATGTGTGAAATCTCCACCTTTTCTCTTGGTACTTTCTTGTCAATGCTCAACCCCGACATAGAAACATAGAAAATAGGTGCAGGAGTAGGCCATTCGGCCCTTCGAGCCTGTACCACCATTCAATACGATCATGGCTGATCATGCAAATTCAGTATCCCACTCCCACTCTCTCTCCATACCCTTGATCCCTTTAGCTGCAAGGGCCAATCCCAGCTCCCTCTTGAATATATCCGATGAACTGGACCCAACAGCTTTCTGTGGCAGAGAATTCCACAAGCTCACAACTCTCCGAGAGAAGACATTCTTCCTCACCTCAGTCCTGAGTGGCTTACCCCTTATTCTTAGGCTGGGACCCCCTAGTTCTGGAAGTTCCGAACATCGGGAACATTCTTCCCGCATTTAGCCTGTCCAGTCCCATCAGGATTTTCTATGTTTCTATGAGATCCCCTCTCGTTCTTCTAAACTCCAGTGAGTACAAGCCCAGTCGATCCTGTCTTTCAAATGTCAGTCCTGCCATCCTGTGAATTAGTAAGATGAACATTCGCTGGAAACCCTCAATGGTAAGGATGTCCTTCCTCAAACTCGGACACCAAAACTGCACACAATACTCAAGGTGTGGCCTCACTAAGGCCCTGTATAACTGCAGCAAGACATCCCTATTCCTATACTCAAATCCTCTCGCTATGAAGGCCAGCACGCCATTAGCTTTCCTCACCACCTGCTGTACCTGTATGCCAACCTTCAGCGACTGTTCCACCATGTCACCCAGGCCTCGTTACACTTCCCCTGTTCCTAAACTGCCACCATTCAGATAATAATCTGCCTTCCTGCGTTTGCCACCAAAGTGGATAACCTCACATTTACCCATTTTATATTGCATTTGCCAAGTATATGCCCACTCAGCCAGCCTGTCGAAGTCACCCTGCAGCCTCTTTGCATCCTTCTCACTGCACACTCTGCCACCCAGCTTAGTGTCATTTGCACATTTGGAGATATTGCATGCAATTCCTTCGTCCAAATCATTAGTGTATTTTGGGAACAGTTGGGATCTCAGCACTGAACCCTGCAGTACCCCACTAGTCACTTCCTGCCACTCTGAAAATGACCCATTTATTCCCACTCTCTGATTCCTGTCTGCCAACCAGTTCTCTATCCACGTCAATACATTACCACCGACCCCCCCCCCATCCCCCCCCCCAACACCCCCCCCCCCCCACACCCCCCCCCCCCCCACCCCCAACCTGCCGCCCCATAGCATGAGTTTTAATTTTGCTCACTAATCTCGTATGTGGGAGCTTGTCAAAAACCTTTTGAAAGTCCGGATACACAACATCCACTGCTTCACCATTGTCCACTCTGGTCACATCCTCAAAAATTCCAGAAGGTCTGTCAAGCATGATTTCCCTTTAGTGAATCCATCTTGACTTGGACCGATCCTGTCCCACTTTCCAAATGGTTCAGCTATTTCATCCATAGTAATTGACTCCAGTATTCTCTCCACCACTGATGTCAGGCTAGCCGGTCTATGATTCCCCGTTTTCTCCCTCCCTCCCTTTTTTTAAATTGGGCTTACATGACCAACTCCTTTTCTGTGCTAAAAATCGCCGCAAATGTATTTTATTATCACTGAACTGTGTGAATGATACAACAATGTACAATAATCTAGTAGACCATGCCGGAGAACATAACGGTTACCAGAAATAACATGAACCAAACTCATGGGCACCACATCAAGTAGAAAAAATAAAATCAATAACGTATTACACAACATCTCTAAATACTTTATACTTTACAGAATAGAATCCCTACAGTACAGAAGAAGACCATTCGGCTCATTGAGTCCGCACCAACCCTCTGAAAGAGCACCCAGGCCCACTCCCCCAGCCTATCTCCATAATCCTGTAACCCCATCTAAACCTTTCAGATTCAGGGACAATTTAGCATGGCCAATCCACCTAACCATCACATCTTTGGACTGTGGGAGAAAACCGGAGCACCCACAGGAAACCCATGCACTATGGGGAGAACAACCTCCACACAGGGCGGAACTGAACCTGGGGCCATGGCGCTGTGAGGCAGCAGTGCTAACCACTGTGCCGCACGAATAATATATGCAATAACAGAGCCCAAAAATAAATTAATAACAACACTTGTATTTAAAATGTGTTATATCCGGCTCGGACTTTAAGCGATCTCTTCATGTGAATGAATTGAAAACTATCATTAGAGCGGAGCTGCTGATTGGCTGATTGCTGATTGGCTGTTGCGGGGGAAATTTGCATACGCCGTTGTGCTCACCCTAACTTGAAGGTGTACCTGAGAAAGAGACCCTAGCTGTTCAAGTGAAGACAAGCATCCAGCAGAGGTCAGTAGAGCGGAGCTGCTGATTGGCTGTTGCCGGGAAAATTTGCATACGCCGTTGTGCTCACCCTAACTTGAAGGTGGTTTGTGGAGGAGTTGTTGTCAAGTGACACTTAAACCCAAAACACTTCTTCACTCATCTAACCCCAAAAAAACAACCGCTTTAAAGATCAAGAGGAAGGCTCGACAGCAGGCAGAAGGAGAAAGAAGTTGAACTGTGATGTCACGGCCTGCAGGTAAGGGATTGGCTGGTGACTGGTAAGTAGTTTTTATTTTATTTTCACTCAGGTATTATTGTGCGGGGCGCAGTGGTTGCTGAGTGAGTGCTTGCTGAGAAGGGGAGTGAATAACAGGTAAGCTCTTTCTTTCTTTTTCTTTTTTTATCTAAAGGGGATGGCAGGGAAGGTAGTGCAATGTTCCTCCTGCAGAATGTTTGAGGTGAGGGACTCCGTCAGTGTCCCTCCTGATTTCATCTGTGGGAAGTGCACCCATCTCCAGCTCCTCAGAAACCGCGTTAGGGAACTGGAGCTGGAGCTGGATGAACTTCGGATCATTCGGGAGGCAGAGGTGGTCATAGATAGAAGCTTCAGGGATGCAGTTACTCCGAAGAATAAAGATAAATGGGTGACGGTGAGAGGGGCTGGGAGGAAGCAGTCAGTACAGGGATCCCCTGTGGTCGTTCCCCTTAGTAACAAGTATACCGCATTGGACACTGTTGGGGGGAGGGGGCATACCAGGGGTAAGCCATGGGGTACAGGTCTCTGGCACAGAGTCTGCCCCTGTTGCTCAGAAGGGAAGTGGGGAGAGGAGTAGAGCATTAGTCATTGGAGACTCCATAGTTAGGGGGATAGATAGGAGATTCTGTGGGAACGAGAGAGACTCGCGGTTGGCATGTTGCCTCCCAGGTGCCAGGGTGCGTGATGTCTCGGATCATGTTTTCGGGATCCTTAAGTGGGAGCAGCCCCAAGTCATGGTCCACATAGGTACCAACGACATAGGTAGGAAAAGGGATAGGGATGTAAGACAGGAATTCAGGGAGCTAGGGTGGAAACTTAGATCTAGGACAAACAGAGTTATTATCTCTGGGTTGTTACCCGTGCCACGTGATAGCGAGACTAGGAATAGGGAGAGAGAGGAGTTGAACACGTGGCTACAGGGATAGTGCAGGAGGGAGGGTTTCAGAATTCTGGATAATTGGGGCTCATTCTGGGGTTGGTGGGACCTCTACAAACGGGATGGTCTACACCTGGACCAGAGGGGTTCCAATATCCTGGGGGGGGAATTTGCTAATGCTCTTCGGGAGGGTTTAAACTAGTTCAGAAGGGGCTTGGGAACTTGAATTGTAGCTCCAGTATACAGGAGGTTGAGAGTAGTGAGGTCATGAGTAAGGTTTCAAAGTTGCAGGAGTGTACCAGCAGGCAGGAAGGTGGTTTAAAGTGTGTCTTCTTCAATGCCAGGAGCATCCAGAATAAAGTGGGTGAACTTGCGGAATGGGTTGGTACCTGTGACTTCGATGTTGTGGCCATTTCGGAGACATGGACAGAGCAGGGCCAGGAATGGTTTGTTGTTAACTTTGCCTTAATTCAATTGCTCTGTTTTATTACCTTTGCTCCTGAGTCACCAGGTATCTTTATGATACCGCCACGTGGTTCAAGTCCGAGTAATGATCAATAATCCAACACACCGATTAGTAAGGTTTAAATCATAGCACATTTATTATACACAGTAATCGCTACTAATTATCATAGAATTTTTTTTTAATTATCATAGAATTTGCAGTGCAGAAGGAGGCCATTCGGCCCATCGAGTCTGCACCGGCTCTTGGAAAGAGCATCCTACCCAAGGTCAACACCTCCACCCTATCCCCATAACCCAGTAACCCCACCCAACACTAAGGGCAATTTTGGACACTAAGGGCAATTTATCATGGCCAATCCACCTGACCTGCACATCTTTGGACTGTGGGAGGAAACCGGAGCACCCGGAGGAAACCCACGCACACACGGGGAGGATGTGCAGACTCCGCACAGACAGTGACCCAAGCCGGAATCGAACCTGGGACCCTGGAGCTGTGAAGCAATTGTGCTATCCACAATGCTACCGTGCTGCCATGCACAAATTCTATGTCTAAGCTACTTCTACAACTAACAGGCCTATACTTAACTTGAAACTGGCCCACCAGGTCAGGGAAACAAATGGCCTTTCATTCGGGTTCTGAGCCTGCGGGATTCGAAGTTGGTACAGATTGGTAGCTAGGAGCGCCTATCTCATAGAGCGCATTGAAGTAAGACTTACAGGTTCGATCTTCACTGCGCCAGTCATGGTCACTGTTGGTTCGTTGTTGCTGGGTGACCTGGGCAGGACGCAGAGCTGAAGAGGAGCTGATGAAGCGTGAAGCTGGAGAGGACGTGGAGAAGACAGCGACTTGAACTTGGGTCTCAATTCTTATAGTTCCCAGGGGCTTCCCGCCTTTCGGGGCGGACCCTGTACCTGGTCCCAAGTGATTGGACTTTGTCCCAATCGCTTGGTTCGATTTTCTCCAACGCTGGAGCGGTTCCCTGATCGATGGGCGGTCTTGAGGTGCTCGTTCACCTCCTTTTGTGTAGGCTTCTGCTGGCGCCGAAGAGTCTGGTTTTGCTTTGTGTTGCTTATTGTTCCCGGGGATTGCTCATTAGTATGCAGGTGGCTGTTGTTTTGTTATGCTGATGGTTGCAGGTATCGATAGTGTCTGGCCTTTCCAGAGGTAAATACACAGCCAACCTGCAGCTGCTCGTTTTAGTCTTGTTGCCTGATTTTCCCATCGGCCTTTGCCGTTCGCCATTTTGAATCGGGAGTTGGCCATTTTAAGTGGCTACAGGTTGTTGCAGGTGCCGGCGTTTAGATATTCCAGTAAGCGCAGGGAAGGTGGTAAAAGAGGGGGAGGAGTGGCATTGTTAGTCAAGGACAGTATTACGGTGGCAGAAAGGACGTTTGATGAGGACTCGGCTACTGAGGTAGTATGGGCTGAGGTTAGAAACAGGAAAGGAGAGGTCACCCTGTTAGGGGTTTTCTGTAGCCTCCGAAAAGTTCCAGAGATGTAGAGGAAAGGATTGCAAAGATGATTCTGGATAGGAGCGAAAGCAACAGGGTAGTTGTTATGGGGGACTTTAAGTTTCCAAATATTGACTGGAAACTCTATAGTTCGAGTACTTTAGATGGGTCCGTTTTTGTCCAATGTGTGCAGGAGGGTTTCCTGACACAGTATGTAGATAGGCCAATGAGAGGCGAGGCCATATTGGATTTGGTACTGGGTAATGAACCAGGACAGGTGTTAGATTTGGAGGTAGGTGAGCGCTTTGGTGATAATGACCACAATTCGATTACGTTTACTTTAGTGATGGAAAGGGAAAGGTATATACCGCAGGGCAAGAGTTATATCTGGGGGAAAGGCAATTATGATGCGATGAGGCAAGACTTAGGATGCATTGGATGGAGAGGAAAACTGCAGGGCATCGGCACAATGGAAATGTGGAGCTTGTTCAAGGAACAGCTACTGCGTGTCCTTGATAAGTATGTACCTGTCAGGCAGGGAGGAAGTGGTCGAGCAAGGGAACCGTGGTTTACTAAAGCAGTCGAAACATTTGTCAAGAGGAAGAAGGAGGCTTATGTAAAGATGAGACATGAAGGTTCAGTTAGGGCGCTCGAGAGTTACAAGTTAGCTAGGAAGGACCTAAAGAGAGAGCTAAGAAGAGCCAGGAGGGGACATGAGAAGTCTTTGGCAGGTAGGATCAAGGATAATCCTAAAGCTTTCTATAGATATGTCAGGAATAAACGAATGACTAGGGTAAGAGTAGGGCCAGTCAAGGACAGTAGTGGGAAGTTGTGCTTGGAGTCCGAGGCGATAGGAGAGGTGCTAAATGAATATTTTTTGTCAGTCTTCACACAGGAAAAAGACAATGTTGTCGAGGAGAATACTGAGATTCAGGCTTCTAGACTAGAAGGGCTTGAGGTTCATAAGGAGGAGGTGTTAGTAATTCTGGAAAGTGTGAAAATAGATAAGTCCCCTGGGCCGGATGGGAGTTATCCTAGGATTCTCTAGGAAGCTAGGTAGGAGATTGCTGAGCCTTTGGCTTTGATCTTTAAGTCATCTTTGTCTACATGAATAGTGCCAGAAGACTGGAGGATAGCAAATGTTGTTCCCTTGTTCAAGAAGGGGAGTAGAGACAACTCCGGTAACTATAGAGCCTTACTTCTGTTGTGGGCAAAATCTTGGAAAGGTTTATAAGAGATAGGATGTATAATCACCTGGAAAGGAATAATTTGATTAGAGGTAGTCAACACGGTTTTGTGAAGGGTAGGTCTTGCTTCACAAACTTTATTGAGTTCTTTGAGAAGGTGACCAAACATGTGGATGAGGGTAAAGCAGTTGATGTGGTGTATATGGATTTCAGGAAAGCGTTTGATAAGGTTCCCCACGGTAGGCTACTGCAGAAACCACGGAGGCATGGGATTCAGGGTGATTTAGCAGTTTGGATCAGAAATTGGCTAGCTGGAAGAAGACAAAGGATGGTGGTTGATGGGAAATGTTCGGACTGGAGTCCAGTTACTAGTGGTGGCCACAAGGATCTGTTTTGGGGCCACTGCTGTTTGTCATTTTTATAAATGACCTGGAGGAGGGTGTAGAAGGATGGGTGAGTAAATTTGCAGATGATACTAAAGTCGGTGGAGTTGTGGACGGTGCGGACAGATGTTACAAGTTACAGAGGGACATAGATAAGCTGCAGCACTGGGCTGAGAGGTGGCAAATGGAGTTTAATGCAGAAAAGTGTGAGGTGATTCATTTTGGAAGGAATAACAGGAAGACAGAGTACTGGGCTAATGGTAAGATTCTTGGCAGTGTGGATGAGCAGAGAGATCTCGGTGTCCATGTACATAGATCCCTGAAAGTTGCCACCCAGGCTGAGAGGGTTGTTAATAAGGCGTACGGTGTGTTAGCTTTTATTGGTAGAGGGATTGAGGTTCGGAGCCATGAGGTCATGTTGCAGCTGTACAAAACTGGTGCGGCCCCATTTGGAGTATTGCGTGCAATTCTGGTCGCCGCATTATAGGAAGGATGTGGAAGCATTGGAAAGGGTGCAGAGGAGATTTACTAGAATGTTGCCTGGTATGGAGGGAAGATCTTATGAGGAAAGGCTGAGGGACTTGAGGCTGTTTTCGTTAGAGAGAAGAAGGTTAAGAGGTGACTTAATTGAGGCATACAAGATTATCAGAGGATTGGATAGGGTGGACAGTGAGAGCCTTCTTCCTCGGATGTTGATGTCTAGCACGAGGGGACAGAGCTTTAAATTGAGGGGAGATAGATGTAAGACAGATGTCAGAGGTAGGTTCTTTACTCAGAGAGTAGTAAGGGCGTGGAATGCCCTGCCGCCAACACTAAGGGCTTTCAAATGGTCATTGGATAGACATATGGACGATAAGGGATTAGTGTAGATGGGCTTTAGAGTGGTTTCACAGGTCGGTGCAACATCGAGGGCCGAAGGGCCTGTACTTCGCTGTAATGTTCTATGTTCTATCACCCCGTTCGTAAACTCGTCAATCACATTGTTTGATAAAATTCTCAAGCTGAGAGCAGCGAAGGGACAATTATTGATTTAAGAATTTGAGTAGTGATGTTGGCTGAACCCACTGTTAACTCTGAGACCTTCTCCTCATAGCTGCCTGAGCCTTTTGGTGTCAACCTGAGCCAGAAGAACTGACAGATGATAAAAGGCCATTTGGAGCAAGATGCCCGCAATGACCATAAGACCATAAGACATAGGAGCAGAATTGGGCCACTCGGCCCATCGAGTCTGCTCCGCCATTCAAGCATGGCTGATATTTTTCTCATCCCCATTCTCCTGCCTTCGCCCCATAACTCCTGAACCCCCTATTGATCAAAAATCTATCTGTCTCTGTCTTAAAGACCAGAGGACACCATCTCAGGCTAAATGGATGATCCTTTAAAACAGAGATGAGGAAGAATTTCTTCAGCCAGAGGGTGGTGAATCTGTGGAACTCTTTGTCGCAGAAGGCTGTGGAGGCCAAATCACTGAGTGCCTTTAAGACAGAGATAGATAGGTTCTTGATTAATTTTAAAAAAAAAATAGAGTAGTCAATTCATTGTTTACAATTAAGCGGCAATTTAGCTTGTCCAATCCACCTACCCTGCACATCTTTGGGTTGTGGAGGTGAAACCCGCACAAACACGGGGAGAATGTGCAAACTCCACATGGACAGTGACCCAGAGCTGGGATCGAATCTGGGACCTCGGCGCTATGAGGCCTAACCACTGCGCCACCGTGCTGCCCAGGATCCTGATTAATAAGGGTATCAAGGGTTATGGGGAGAAGGCAGGAGAATGGGGATGAGAAAAATATTAGCCATGATTGAATGGCGGAGTAGACTCGATGGGCCGAATGGCCTATTTCAGCTCCTATATCTTATGGTCTTATTTGTGCAGCTGCTGCCAGACTTTACAGATGTTCTGACACAGCTGCAACTTAAAATAGACAGAGAGACAGAATGCTCCCAATTACATCCCTTCATTAACTATAATCGAATAATAACGTTGGGTTGGAATGAAGGAAACGGGACGTGTGCGCGGCTTCAAGCCGATAATGCCGAGTTAGTGGTTTAATGGATGATTGACCAGAGCCCTAATGGGAAACACAGTCAGGTTCTCCCCCGTGATTATTTACTCAGTGCCAGTGATGAGATGGCATCACAGCCCCTTTTACAAATAACTCTGAAACTGTGCACCCAGCTTCATTCAAACATCTGTATATTAATTAGGAGCATTTCCAGCTACGTCCAGTTGGTTTCAATGTGGGAAGTTCGAGTTCAGCACCGTTACATTCATAGAAACATAGAAAAAATGGGAGCAGGAGGAGGAGGCCTTTCTTCCCTTCAAGCCCACTCCGCCATTCAGTGTGATCATGGTTCAACACCCAACTCAGGAGCCAAATCCCTCCTTCCCCCATATCTCCTTTGGTCCCTTCGCCCAAAGTGTTATATATAACTGCTCCTCGAAGCCATACAATATTTTGGACTCAGTTGCGGTAACAAATTCCACAGGCTTACCATCTTTGTGTGAAGAAATTTCTCCTCATCTCTGTCCTAAATCGTCAACCTCGTAGCCTCATACCCCTGGTTCTGGACAACCACCATTAGGAACATCTTTCCTGCATCTACCCTGTCCAGTCCTGTTAGAATGTTATAGGTTTCTATGCAATCCCCCCTTATTCTTCTGAACTCCAATGAATACAATCCTAACCGATTCAATCTCTCCTCATACTTCAGTCCTGCCATCCCAGGAATTAGCCTGGTAAACCTTCGCTGCACTTCCTCTATAACAAGAACATCCTTCCTCAGATAAGGAGATCAAAGCTGCAGACAATATTCTAGGTGTTGCCTACCAAGGCCCTGTATAATTGCAGCAATACATCCCTGCTCCAGTACTCGATTCCTCTCGCTCTGAAGACCAGCATGCCATTTGGCTTCTTTAATGCCTGCTGTACCTGCATGCTTACCTTCAGTGACTGGTGTATGAGGACACCCAGGTCTCATTGCACATTCCCCTCTTCTAATTTATGGCCATTCAGATAATAATCTGCCATCTTGTTTTACAACCAAAGTGGATAATCTCGCAGATATCCCAATTATACTGCATCTGCCATTCATTTACCCACTCACTCAACTTGTGCAATTCACACTAAAGGATCTCTGCATTCTCCTCACAGCTCACCCTCTCACCCAACTTGGTGTCATCTGCAAATTTGGAAATATTACATTTTGTTCCTTCATCTAAATCATCAATATATATTGTGAATACTCGCCCAGACCAGAAAGGTTACACTGAGCCCAGTTCTACACGACAGCTTTCATAATAGACAGTCCCAAGTCATTGCCATTACATTCAGTGTTGAGAGGTTCAGTTACAGACGGACACATTGAGGAAGGTCACGTATAAATAACCGACATAGGCGGTCCAGTTCACCATGGTTACTTTCACTTTAGTGCCCATCGCAGATTCAATGAAGTGTTACTGCACAGAAGGAGGTCATTTGCTCCATGGTGTCTGAACCGGCTCTCCAAATGAGAATCATGGTTTAGGGCCATTCCCCTGCCTTTTAACCGCCCCCTACACATTGTTGTCCATTCCCGCAGAAACGTGGCAGCCTCCACTGTGTCTGAGCTAATTCCACATCAGAAAGAAAGTCCTGAACATGTCCAGTTAATTGTGGTTAACTTGAGCTTGGGAGGAAAGTTCAGCAAGTCTCCGATCCATGTTCAGAAATCAGGTTAGTCCAGAGCCCCGGGGGGTGGGCTCATTACAGCAACAGGTAACGGAGAAGAGGAAGCTTTTTTCCTCGATAATTTACAGTTTGGCAATCTGCGGAGTGGGGGAGATTACATCCCCAAATATTAAATTGCTGTTTGGAATAACCTCTGGTTGCCTTCCTTAAGGTCTGAGCACATAATTTCCCTGAAGAAAAGCCGCTTTTTATGGGGTTTACTAGTCATTGCCATCGGCCAGGTTAAATTACTTTGCTGAAGCCGGGTAGAGACACAGAGTTCTGCTGGCAGCGGGTAAATGGAGAGTTCGGGTAAAATCCTGCTGCTTGTCCCTCTCTCACCCACTGTGGAGCCAGGCAAGAAATAATCTCATTCAAAACTTGTGGAAGTGTCACAAGGCTGTGAGATGACTTGTTGTGTTAATGTTGCCTCATAATTACAGATGAGTACGTTTTATTGTTCATGCCCAGTGTGAAGCAGGGGAGTCGTATATGTTCAGCAAACGTGATAGTTTTACTTCAGAAAAAGATCAACAAAAAATGGAAACTATTCTAATTTTGATCAAAACTTAATTGCGAAAAAGATTAACTATCAATGTTTTCAAAAATTGAAGTGTATTATTTCCAATTACTGATGAATGTCCGCCGGATGTTGTGTTGTAGGTTTCACAGCAGCCACAGTGATAAGGTTGGTGGGTTTTGGAAATTGGAAGTTACACATGAGCAGCTTTTGGGACTATTTCACCTCACTGTCGATTTCATGTTACAGCGAACAACAATCGGTGTTGTGATGGATTGCAGATGTCACTTGTGTTCATTTTAAACATGTAATTTTGTATACTTCTAATGAAAACTCGGAAATCAAAATAAAAGGTGAGTGATGTACTGTCAACCCGGGTTGAAACTTTCCTTGTCAGTTTTCCTGGTGGTCTAGTGGTTAGGATTCGGCCCTTTCACCGCCGCAGCCCGGGTTCCATTCCCGGTCAGGGAATGATGAATTATTGTTGTCCACCAAAACCTTCAATGAAGCTGAATCGCAGTTTCACAGAAAAGGGGCGAAATTCTCCGGAAACGGCGCGATGTCCGCCGACTGGTGCCCAAAACGGCGCAAATCAGACGGGCATCTTGGGGGGCCGAGCCCCAATACTGAGGGGCTAGGCCCGCGCCGGAGGAATTTCCGCCCCGCCAGCTGGCGGAAAAGGCCTTTGGTGCCCCGCCAGCTGGCGCGAAATGACATCTCCGGGCGGCGCATGCTTGGGAGCGTCAGCTGACAGTTTCCCACACATGCGCAGTGGAGGGAGTCTCTTCCACCTCCGCCATGGTGGAGACCGTGGCGGAGGCGGAAGGGAAAGAGTGCCCCCACGGCACAGGCCCGCAGTTTCACAGAAAAGAGCTATGCCAGAATCAGTTCAGTGGCATTTGTCGCTTCACATCAGGGCTGAAAAAGTCACAAGTGCAGCAGGTCGAGAACAAATACAGAGGCAGGAAGAAACGGACAGTGATTGGCTACAAATGGGAGAGATGTTGATGCAAGTGAAAATTTGGGTGGTATTGGGCCAGATTTTATTGCTCACAGACACAAATATCTCCAAAATCTGGGTGTAAATCTCCAACGTGATGACAACAAGACTTCTAACTGAAAGTGTTCAGTCCATTGGGGTCACAGGATCTGAATACAGCTAAAGAATCTCAAAGGAAGCGCCACTCACTGAGGGATTGTGTCAATGTTGCTCGGAGGTTAAGTGAGCGGGGTATAATCTACCTGCATGTTTCTGAGCCTGTGCTCGGTGTATGGGAGGTTTGCTCCTGGTTACAGTGTCCCTGAGATGGGCAGTAACCCGCTGATTGAAGCTGCAGTCCCCGCGTTCTGCTGGCAGCGGGTGAATGGGGAGTTGGGGTAAAATCCTGCTGCTTGTCCCTCTCCCACCCACTGTGGAGCCAGGGAAGAAAGGATCTCATTCAAAACTTGTGGAAGTGTAAATATCCCATGGCTGTGAGATGACGTGTGTTAATGTTTAACAACAAATCTGAACCAGGAAACTTTGCCTCATAATTACAGATGAGTACGTTTTAATGTTTCTGCCCGGTATGACTCAGGGGAGTTTGTGCATGTTCAGCAAACGTGATAGTTTTACTTGAGAAAAAGATCAACAAAATTTTGGAAACTATTCAAATTTTGATCAAAACCTAATTGCGAAAAAGATTAACTATCAATGTTTTGGAATTTGAAATGTGATATTTTGAATTACTGATGAATGTCCGCCGGATGTTGTGTTGCAAGTTTCACAGGAACCACAGTCAGTGGCGGACCAACATTTTTGGGGCCCTGAAGCTTGAACTGTTATGGAGGCAACCAGCAACGAGGTCTGGGTAACCACTGTTATCTCCTTCAATGGGGTTGTTCCTCGACAGATCACCACAATTTCTTAAAACTTTAACCACTATATCTCAGATTTTGATTAAAATTGCTATACTGGATTATCTCACATGTCAAAGTCACTGGTGTGAATAAAAAATTCCTATGCTTATAGTTTTCGAGTTATGGTGGGATGAAAATTAGGGAAATGTTATATACATGCATGATGCATCATAGAATGATGAAATAAAACATAGAAAAGACCACGGTCAATATAATCTTTTATTTTAGACACCTATGAGAATACATACTACATGAAGCACATTTTACAAAATATTCTTTTTTCTGTTTTTTCTAGCAACATATTTACGTACAGCTTTGTCATATGAGAGCTTCCTTGCAAAGTTATTTTCTAGAGACAATATGCATAAAGAATTTAAGCGCTCTTCAGTCATGGTAGACCAAAATTTGTTCTTTATAAATGATAGCTTTGAAAAATTCCTTTCTGCTTCATAGCTCGTGATCTGCTTCATAGCTCGTGATAGGCATTGTAAAGTACAGCTTAAGCACAGTAGTAATATTGAGGAACACTTCAATGAGGTGTTGCTCACAAATAAGCTGAAGAACTTGTGCGCATTGCATTTTAGATGGCGTGTTTGCTTCTGTGTGCTGGGATTTCCTAAGGTGAACTGATAACACTTGTTTACTAATTTGTGGTCAATATCATCTTTGTAATACGATATTATAAGTTTAATACTGTCCTCATCAATTTCAGAATCGTTCACCATTCTGAGAGAAACTCGAACCTTTTCGCAATCTGCTCATATGGGTCAATCCTCTTGCGTAACTGGATTATCAAGCAGCCATAGAGTTGATATAGAACTTCTATCCTAAATTTGTAAGCTCCTCTCAAAGAAGCAATACCACTTGTTCCATCTCAAAATTTCCTTGTAACAATGCGTTTGGAAGCATCAGAATAACTTGTGTGATATCTTCACACTAACCTTTTGCTTCTGATTCATAGTGTGCAATCCTATCGGCTGAATTTTCTCTGAGTTCTTTAACAAACGAAAGTAAAGATGATAGCAGAAGATAACCTTCAAATACATGTCTATAATGAACATTGGTGCTGTGAGACCTGTACCACTGACTCTACAATAAACACTGGTACAGTGAGACCTGTATCTCTGACTCTATAATGAACATTGGTACAGTGACACCTGTCTGTATAATGTTTCACCGGATACATTGTGGTTTGCTCTCACGCACAGGACTGCAAAGGGGGGGTTTTCTTTTGTCTGTTTATCATTGATTGTCAAGTGCAGCAATCATAACATGTTACGGCAAACCTGAAAACTCATGAAACAAAAGCAGAGGCTGCATGGGCTACCGTACACACTCACAACATCCCAAGTGTCGGAGAGCAAAATGAAATATGTGCATTCAAAAACATATCTCGGCATATTGGAGCTGACAGCACAGGACCAGGGTGTCAGCACAGCACATCGCACTTGTGTACGAATTAGACAGCAACAGAGAGTTCTGCTGGTAAAAACTGAGATGAAGGCTGGGAGAATGAAATAGCAAACCGGCAAAGGGGGGCATCTGAATTCACACCGTGAGTTCCCAGGCTGAGTGAGCTTTGCGTTTCAAAGAAGGCAGAGAAAGGGCCCTGGGACAGAATGTATCAACACTATGGCTGAAGACAAAACTAGCAAAGCAGGGCGCCAGTGTTTGTGCTGAGGTTTGGAGCCAGCTCTTTCTCATTCCTCCGATACACAGCTGCAAAATATGTGACCCGAGTGAAACTGACCAAGTGAAGAGTGCATGAGGGGAGAGCAGTCCCGTGAGCCAGGCCACATCAGCATTCTTTGAATACCCAATCACACACACACTGGCATTAACCCAAACACTTACGCGGGGTGACACTCTTCATCGAGACACAGCTACATTAGGAAGAGGAGGCAAATTTTGATCCTCAGCATTTCCTGATCGCATTTTTGCAGCAGAATAATCACTTTCCTTTTAACCTGGGACCCAGCACTGACTTATCTGCTTTAGTGAAGTCCTGCCAATTAATTTATGACTGCCTTGTAAAGTCGCTTCTGGGGCCCCTCTGGGATTAGGGGCCCTGAATCTGAAGCTTCATTAGTCTCATAGTAGATCCGCCCCTGCCCTGAGAGGATCAACGTTAGGGTTCGTTCGGAGGTGGCAGCCGTTTATCGACTTCTTCGGAGAAAACTAAACTGTCAGCCGAGGCAATAAAGGGGAGGGTGGGGGTGATGGGATAGGGGGGGGGGGGGAGAGTTAGGCTATTTTATAGGCGGGAGCAGTGGGAGATGGAGGCATGTTTACACACTGAACTATGTTTACATTTGTATTGCTTGTTGTTATAAAAGCATAAATGCCTTAATAAAATATATTTTTAAAACTTTGCCCCTCGCACCTTAAACCGATGTCATCTGGTAATTGACTTTTCCAACCTGGGAAAAAGCTTCGGACTATCCACTCTGTCCGTGCCACTCAGAATTTTGTAAACTTTTATCAGGTCGTCCCTCATCCTCCATCACTCGAATGAAAACAATCCGAGTTTATCCAACCTCTCCTGACAGCTAATACCCTCCAGGCCAGGCAACATCCTGGTAAACCTCCTCTGTACTCTCTCCAAAGCCTCCGCATCCTTTTGGTAATGTGGTGACCAGAATTGTAGGCAATATTCCACGTGTGGCCTAACTAAGGCTCTGTACAGCTGCAGCATGACTTGCTCAATTTTCATACTCAATGCCCCGACCAATGAAGACAAGCATGCCCTCTGCCTTCTTAGCTCCTTATCCACCTGCGTTGCCACTTTCAGTGGTATGTTTATTATAATTTCCCAATCTACCAGACAACTTGCCCCTCATACCATGACAGTTTCCTTCTGCGAGAAACACCCAGATAAATTAGACAGAAGAACCATGTAACCACCATAGCCCATCTTCATGGCAATGTGGCTGCTTTGGGAACTAAATATCTTCCAACGTGCAAACACCTTTTCATTCTGTGCTCCTCGTCAAACTTGGAACCAGGTAATCGCAACTAGCCTCAAAAATGGTCAGCCCACCGGAGGCAGGGGTGTTCGACCGGCCAGTCCAGCAGAAAGAAACCCTCCAATCATCACCATTCACCAGATGTCAGGAAGAACAAAATGCAGTCCTGGATGTCAGTGAGAGCAGGAACAATAACAACGGCGTCAACATCTGTAATTTATTGTGAACTTGTTGGAGTCACAACACGTGTGATGAATCACAAAACCCTTCCCCACATTGAGAGCAGATGAATGGTCTCTCCCCAGAATTAACTCGCTAGTGTCTCCGTAGTTGGGACGGATCATTGAATGTCTCCCCTGCTCAGAGCAGGTGAATGGCCTCTTCCAGGTGTGAATTCACTAGTGTTCCTGCAGGGTGTATGGATATCTGAATCCCTTCTCTCACTAAGAGCAGGTTAACGCCTTCTCCCTGTGTGAACTCGCTGGTGCCTCTGCAGGTTGGATAACCGAGTGAATCCCTTCCCACACTGAGAACAGGTGAACGGCCTCTCCCCTGTGTGAACGCGCTGATGTGTCCGCAGGATCGATGAAGTAATAAATCCCTTCTCACACTGAGAGCAGGTGAACGGCCTCTCCCCAGAGTGAACACGCTGGTGTTTCCGCAGGTGGGATAACCGAGTGAATCCCTTCTCACAATGAGAGCAGATGAACAGCCTCTCCCTAGTGTGAACTCGCTGGTGTCTCTGCAGGGCGGATAACTGAGTGAAGCCCTTCGCACACTGAGAGCAGGTGAACGGCCTCTCCCCAGTGTGAACTCGCTGGTGTGTCTGCAGGGTGTATGGCTATCTGAATCCCTTCTCTCACTAAGAGCAGGTTAACGCCGTCTCCCTGTGTGAACACGCTGGTGCCTCTGCAGGTTGGATAACCAAATTAATCCCTTCCCACACTAAGAGCAGGTGAACGGCTTCTCCCCAGTGTGAACTCGCTGATGTATCCGCAGTTTCGATGAAGTAATGAATCCCTTCTCACACTGAGAGCAGGTGAACGGCCTCTCCCCAGTGTGAATTCGCTGATGTATCCGCAGGACGGATGATTGAGTGAATCCCTTCCCACACTGAGAGCAGGTGAACGGCCTCTCCCCAGTGTGAACTCGCTGGTGTGTCTGCAGATTGGATGATTGAGTGAATCCCTTCCCACACTGAGAGCAGGTGAACGGCTTCTCCCCAGTGTGAACTCGCTGGTGTGTCTGCAGGATGTATAACCGAGTGAATCCCTTCTCACACTGAGAGCAGATGAACGGCCTCTCCCCAGTGTGAACCTGCTGGTGTGTCTGCAGGCTGGATAACTGAGTGAAGCCCTTCGCACACTGAGAGCAGGTGAACGGCCTCTCCCCAGTGTGAACTCGCTGGTGTTTCCACAGGACGGATAATTCAGTGAATCCCTTCATACACACAGAGCAGGTGAACGGCCTCTCCCCAGTGTGAATGCGCCGATGAACTTTCAGCTGAGATGGGACCCTGAATCCCTTCCCACAGTCCCCACATTTCCACGGTTTCTCCATGTTTTGGGTGTCCTCGTGTCTCTCCAGGTTTGACTATCAGTTGAAGCCTTTTATTTCTCACAAATATTTCTCCTTCTAGATACAAAGTCCGGTGATATTCAGTTCCAAGGATTTGAGAGACTCAGCCAGATTGAGACGTGAAGTATGAGATTTCTGTCTGTAATTCCTCCTCTTCTAATATCCTGTAAAAACAATTTACAAAAGACATCACTGTCAGTACAGGACAGAAATTCAGAACAGACAATTCCAGTTTCTAGAGAACATTCTTTCCTCTCTCATTCCCCCAAAACTGTAAATCTCCATCCCACACACTCTCCCTCCATTCTCACTCTGCTGTATCTAATATTCATCCTCCCAATTCTCCTGACGGTGCTGATTCAGGCTGATTGACAGATCCATGCTCACTGCTTCCTGTCCTGGACACAGAGATCATAACAAATACGAGCTGCAGTTGGCCATTCGGCCCATCGAGCCTGCTCATCTATTCTGTGGGATCATTGGCCGATCTATGTCAGCGACATTCTCCGTGTTATTGACCAGAGGCTGAGTGAGCTGACTCAATATCTGTGAGCTCATGAAGCCGAGCTGTAAAACACCATGAAGAGGCTCGATGATCCGGAGGAGAGAATCCTGAACGTTGAGCAAGATGCCTCCTCGGCGGAGGCACAAATTCAATCCTTGGAAACCGGCCAAGTGATGTGGGGGACTCCTGGAGAACTTGGAGAACCGAGGGTCAGAGAAAGAACATTCGAGTCGTCGGCCTGCCAGAAGGTGTGGAGGGTGAGGCTCCCGTTCGGTTCTTCGAGGTCCGGCTGCCACGTTTTCTCAAGCTGGATGTGAAGCCTGGGTGTTTCCAATTAGAAAGGGCATCAGATCCTGTCTTTGAGGCCGAGGGATAGTTTTCATCCCAGGCCTGTAATCATTCACTTCCACAACTTGAAAGATTACCAGAGGGTCCTGGAGACGGGTAAGGTGAGGTGAGACCTGGCTCCCACCTCACCTTATAGTGAATTATGTCGCTTTATCCTGTGACCCTGAAAATTGTATCCGACAACTCCGTCAAGTCCTTCGATAATCCGACTACTGCATTGGCCTTCGCTAAATCCATGAAACGCATGAATTTGGAGGAATGGTTTGCAGCTCGGACTAACACAGGCTCTAATCCGGACTCTTTCCTATCATGGTGTTGTTGTCTGAATTTGTTATATTTTATCCTGTTGAAGGGAGTTGTTATTCTGTGAGCGCCGACTGAATGTCTTCTTCTCCTCAAGTGTTGCAGGGACTCGGATTATCTTATCTAGGGTCGTGTCTTTCTATTATTACCCAAGCGTTAACCATGGCAGAACCGGGCTTCCGGGTGCGGCTATGCAGAGCTAGGTCGCATATTCGGCAGCTCCTGCTTGGAACGGACTTTTGGGCTCTTTTACAGGGCCCCCACGGCATTTGTTTGACATTTCCCGGTGTGGGAAGAAGGCGGCAATATTCCCCCGACAGTGTCCCCCAGGAAGGGTATGTCTCTTGGTTGCCAGACACACGCAGAAACAGTGAAAGATTTGGCTGCAACTACAGGATAAACAGGGCCTCTTCCAGCATGCAGGCGGGGGAAGGGCAAGCTTAAAGCTGCAAGCTGACCTGAGGGCCTGTATCAAAGGTGAATTCTAGCAGCAGAGGGAACAACTGTGAAAAGACCTCATCAAGGCCACTGAAGGGACTTCAGGTTGCGGTGATGCCTAGCTAGCCGCACGCTTCGGCGGCTCCAGCTCCGACGGACCGTCGGGCTCTTTTAAGAGCCTCAACGGGGAATTTTTCGACGACGCAACCCGGTGTGGGGCGTGTGAGAAGGGAGTCCCCCCCAAACGAAGGAGGAAAAAACCGGCGGCGGCGGCTGCAGCGCGAGGAATCGTCGACCAAAGGGTCAGAAAGAGAGAAGTACAAGATGGCGGCGGAGAAAGCGCAGGCGACATGGGGGCCTGAGCATGAAATTGTGAGACGGTGCGTGGAGCTGCTGAAGAGGGAGGTGCTGACCCCGTTGCTACAGGCAATTGAGGGGCTCAAGGAGACATTAAAGACCCAGGAGACAGAGCTCCGTGTGGTGGAGCAGAAGGTGACAGATATTGAGGACGAGATCCTGGGCCTGGCGGTTAAGACACAGACGCACGAGGCACTTCATAAAAAGTGTACTGAAAGGATCGAAGCCCTAGAAAATGGAGCGCGAAGGAAGAACCTTCGGATACTGGGTCTCCCTGAGGGTGTGGAAGGAGTGGACTGTGGAGCGTACGCAAGTACGATGCTGAGCTCACTGATGGGTGCTGAGGCCCCTACGGGCCCCTTGGAGGTGGAGTGGGCAAATCGGATTCCGGCGAGAAGACCAAAAGCGGGAGAACCACCCAGGGCGATAATCGTGCGATTTTACCGCCTTAAGGATAGAGAAGAGGTCCTGAGATGGGCTAAAAAGGTGCGGAGTAGCAGATGGGAGAATGCAGTGGTACGGGTATACCAGGATTGGAGTGCGGAGGTGGCGAGAAGGAGGGCGAGCTTCAACCGAGCCAAAGAGGTGTTGCATAAAAGGAAGGTGAAGTTCGGGATGCTGCAGCCGGCAAGACTATGGGTCACGTATCAGGAGAGACACCATTATTTCGAGACGGCGGAGGAAGCATGGACCTTCATCAAAGAAGAGAAATTGGATCGGAACTGAGGGACTGATGCTGCAGGAAATGTTATTGTTAATGTTACGGTGGAAGTTAATTGAGAAGTAAACAGGGAAGGGGGGAGACATTGGGGAAATGTGGGCGCCGGTGAGGGGGGAAAGACGGGACATAGTTGGAGAATGGGGAAGGGGAGGGGGAGGGGAAAGGGAGCTGCGCCATAAGAGGCGGGTCAGGTAAAGGGATGTTCCCGCACCAGAAAGAATAAGGCGGGAAGACAGGCGCAAGGCGGATGGGAGTTCCCCACATGGGGAGGTCGAGGAGTGAGCAGGAGTAGCCGGGGTCAGTTGAAGTCAGCTGACTTACGGAAGTAATATGGGGGGAGCAATCAAGCTAGAAAGAGATCTAGCGGGGAGGGGAGGAGGGAGGGAGAAGGGGGGGTGGACAACTGGGTTGCTGCTGCGGAAATCCAAAAGGAAATGGCTAAAGAGTGGGTGGGCGGGGATGGTGTGCGACGCTGGGGGAGCGAGCGGGAGCGCGGAGGCGGGATATGGGACTGGCCTAGAGAAGGTAATGGCTAGTCGACACGGGAGGGGGGCAGGTAGCCCCCTAGTGAGGCTGATCACGTGGAACGTGAGAGGCCTGAACGGACCGATAAAAAGGGCCCGAGTGCTCGCGCATTTGAAAGGACTAAGGGCAGACGTGGTTATGCTCCAAGAGACGCACCTAAAGGTGGCGGACCAAGTTAGGCTAAGGAAAGGATGGGTGGGACAGGTGTTCCACTCAGGACTGGACGCAAAGAATAGAGGGGTGGCCATTTTGGTGGGGAAACAGGTCGCATTTGAAGCAAAGAACATCGTAGCAGATAGCGGAGGTAGATATGTAATGGTGAGTGGCAGGCTGGAGGGAATGGAGGTCGTGTTGGTTAACGTGTATGCCCCAAACTGGGACGATGCGGGATTTATGAGACGGATGCTGGGGCGTATACCGGACCTGGAGGTAGGAAACTTGATTTTAGGAGGGGACTTTAATACGGTGCTGGACCCGGGGCTAGATAGATCCAGCTCAAGGACCGGAAGAAGGCCGGCAGCGGCCAAGGTACTTAAGGGGTTTATGGACCAAATGGGGGGAGTGGATCCATGGCGATTTCTTAGACCTAGGGCTAGGGAGTATTCCTTCTTCTCCCATGTCCATAAAGTGTACTCCCGGATAGATTTTTTTGTTTTGGGAAGGTCGTTGATCTCTAGGGTGGAAGAAGCAGAGTACTCAGCCATAGCGGTTTCGGATCATGCCCCACATTGGGTGGACCTGGAATTAGGAGAGGAAAGGGAGCAGAGAACACTCTGGCGATTAGATGTGGGACTGATGGCGGATGAGGGAGTGTGTGCAAGAGTGCGGGGGTGTATTGAGAGATACCTGGAGGTCAATGACGACGGCGAGGTCCCTGTGGGAGTGGTATGGGAAGCACTAAAAGCGGTGGTCAGAGGAGAGCTGATCTCCATTGGGGCCCACAAAAGGAAAACAGAGGCCAAGGAAAGGGAAAGATTACTGGGGGAGATTTTAAGGGTGGATAGGGAATTTGCAGAGACCCCGGAGGAGGAATTGTACAGGGAGAGGAGACGACTCCAGACGGAATTTGACCTTCTGACCACCAGAAAGGCGGAGGTACTGTGGAGGAAGGCACAGGGGAGGAGGTATGAATATGGGGAAAAGGCGAGTCGCCTGTTGGCTCATCAATTGCGAAAGAGGGCAGCAGCGAGGGAAATAGGAGGAATTAGAGACGAAAGGGGAGACACGGTGCGAAGGGCAGGAAAGATAAATGAGGTGTTCAAGACCTTCTATGAGGAACTGTATAGGTCTCAACCCCCAGAGGGAGAGGAGGGGATGCGGCAGTTCCTGGACCAATTGAGGTTCCCGAAAGTGGAGGAGCGGGGGGTGGTAGGCCTGGGGGCACCGATTGGGGTGGACGAGGTTATTAAGGGACTGGGAAGCATGCAAGCAGGGAAGGCCCCAGGACCAGACGGGTTCCCGGTGGAGTATTACAGAAAATATGTGGACTTGTTGGCCCCGTTGATGGTGAGGACGTTCAATGAGGCCAGGAAAGGGGGGACTCTACCCCCGACGATGTCGGAGGCGACGATATCGTTAATTTTGAAGAGGGATAAAGATCCGTTGCAGTGCGGGTCCTATAGACCCATTTCATTGTTGAACGTGGACGCCAAATTGTTGGCAAAGGTGCTGGCATCGAGGATAGAGGACTGTGTCCCGGGGGTGGTGCACGAAGATCAGACAGGGTTCGTAAAAGGGAGACAACTGAATGTTAACGTGCGACGACTATTAGGGGTGATAATGATGCCCCCAGTGGAGGGGGAGGCAGAGATAGTGGCGGCAATGGACGCAGAGAAGGCATTTGATAGGGTGGAGTGGGAGTATTTATGGGAAGTGTTAAGGAGGTTTGGGTTTGGGAACGGGTTTATTAGCTGGGTTAGACTTCTTTATGGGGCTCCAACGGCAAGCGTAGTTACAGGTCGACATAGATCGGAGTATTTCCGACTATATAGGGGAACAAGACAGGGATGCCCGCTGTCTCCATTGTTGTTCGCGTTGGCAATTGAACCTCTGGCCATGGCGTTGAGAGACTCCAGGAAATGGAGAGGGGTGATTAGAGGGGGAGAAGAACACCGAGTCTCGTTATATGCGGATGACCTATTGTTATACGTGTCGGACCCAGCGGGGGGAATGATAGAGGTTATGCGAATTTTGAGGGGGTTCGGGGATTTCTCGGGGTATAGGCTAAACATGGGAAAGAGTGAATTATTTGTGATACATCCAGGGGACCAGAGTAGAGAGATAGAAGGCTTGCCTCTAAGGAAAGTGGAAAGAAACTTCCGATACCTGGGGATTCAGATCGCTAGGAGCTGGGGAACCTTGCACAGACTTAATCTGACACGGTTGGTAGAACAAATGGAGGAGGACTTCAAGAGGTGGGACATGCAGCCTCTATCGCTGGCGGGCAGGGTGCAAGCAATTAAGATGATGGTCCTCCCGAGGTTCTTATTTGTATTTCAATGTCTCCCTATACTAATTACTAAGACCTTTTTTAATAAAATAGACAGGAGCATCACGAGCTTCGTGTGGGCAGGGAAAGTTCCGAGAGTAAGGAGGGGGTTCCTTCAGCGTAGTAGGGACAGAGGAGGATTGGCACTACCGAACTTGGGCGATTACTATTGGGCCGCCAATGTGGCAGTGATACGTAAATGGATGATGGAGGGTGAGGGAGCGGCGTGGGAAAGACTGGAGAGAAAGTCCTGTAAAGGGACGAGTTTAGAGGCGCTGGTGACGGCGCCGCTACCGATCTCACCTAAAAAGTTTACCACGAACCCGGTGGTGGCGGCAACATTGAATATCTGGGGACAGTGGAGGCGACAGAGAGGGGTGCGGGGAGCCCTGGTGGGGTCCCCAATCAGGAACAACCATAGGTTCGCCCCAGGAAGAATGGATGGAGGATTTCAGAGCTGGTTCCAGTTGGGAATTAGGAGGGTGGGAGATTTATTTATAGATGGGACTTTTGCGAGCTTGGGAGCATTGGAGGAAAAGTATAAGTTGCCCCGGGGAAATTTCTTGAGATATATGCAGGTGAGGGCATTTACTAGACAACAGGTGAGGGAATTTCCATTGCTCCCGACACAGGGGATACAGGACAGGGTGCTTTCAGGGGTGTGGGTCGGAGAGGGCAAGGTGTCAGAGATTTACCGAGAGATGAGGGAAGAGGGGGAGGAGTCGGTGGGCGAACTAAAAGGAAAGTGGGAAGAAGAACTAGGGGAGGAGATAGAGGAGGGTATGTGGGCTGATGCCCTAAGCAGGGTAAATTCCTCTTCCTCATGCGCCAGGCTGAGCCTGATTCAATTTAAGGTGCTACATAGAGCACACATAACGGGAGCAAGATTGAGCAGGTTCTTTGGAGTGGAGGACAAATGTGGGAGGTGTGGCGGGAGCCCGGCAAACCACGCACATATGTTTTGGGCATGCCCGGCACTGGAAGGGTATTGGAAGGGAGTGACGGGAGTGATTTCGCGGGTGGTGAAGGCCCGGGTCAAACCAGGCTGGGGGTTAGCTCTATTTGGAGTTGTGGAAGAGCCGGGAGTGCAGGAGGCGAAAGAGGCCGACGTTGTGGCCTTTGCGTCCCTAGTAGCCCGGCGCAGGATCCTACTCATGTGGAAGGAGGCGAAACCCCCCGGACTGGAGGCCTGGGTAAATGATATGGCGGGGTTCATTAAACTGGAGCAGATAAAGTTTGCCCTGAGAGGATCGGCTCAAGGGTTCACCAGGCGGTGGCAGCCATTTCTCGACTACCTAGGGGAACGTTAGAGGGAAGACAGATGACCAGCAGCAGCAACCCAGGGGGAGGGGGGGGGGGGGGGGGGGGAGGGGGGGTTTAGTTTAGGTCAAAGATAAAGGGGTTTTGTTACTTGTGTATTGTTTAAAATTTCTGTATTGTTATTGTTGCGTTTGCTTTGTAAGAGGGGAAAAATTGTTGTTTGGGAAAAAATTTTCAATAAAACATTTATAAAAAAAAAAAAAAAAAAAAAAAAAAAAAAAAACCATGGCAGAACCGAGTGGTGCCATTGCCAAAGGGTGGGTGGTGGTGGATGCAGGTCTTCACGGGTGGGTCTAAAATGCGGGATGGACATTCGATCCCCATTCCCTTGTTGGCCCTTTTCTTCTCCTCATTTTGGAGAAGGTATCCTGAGGGTAACGACAGTCTGGCCGTGGGGTTAATCCTCCGGGTCCTCAGTCTTGTTGAGAAATGTCCCCTTGGATCTATTGTGGTGGTGATTCTTTTGTATTTTTGTTATTATGGGAGGGTTTATGTGTTGTTGACTTTATCCTACTCTGGTACAGATGGGGTTATCATCAGTGAAAGGAGCAGTTTGGGGAGACTTTGGTGCCTCCGATGTAAAGTGAGTTGGAGGAGGGGGTAATGGGGGCACGCTCGATTATAGGTGAAAATCTGTTCCTGTTCTCTCTGTCGCCTAACTAATGGCGGACGTAAATCTGCAAATTTTCTCAGGAAATTTACGGGGCATCCATCACCCTATCAGAAGGAAAAAGATCTTCTCTTTTCTTAAGGAGAAAGTCGACATAGCTTTATTATAGGAAACTCATCTGGATGATGAGGAATACTTTAAATTGAGGCAGGATTGGGTGGGCCACGTTTTTTGCCTCCGTTTCGTCAAGTAGCAAGGGTGTGGCGATGCTTATTAATAAAAATATCACTTTTAAGGTTGAAACCTGCACCAAGGACAAAGGAGGTAGATATGTGATCATGAGAGGTTCGGTGAATGGAGGTGTTGTTTCAATAATGAATGTTTATGGATCCCCGAATTGCTCCCCCGAGTTCATTATAAAGGATTTTGCAGTTAGCTTCAATTAACTCTTTTGTGGTTGGTGACTTCAATTGCCACTTAAATCCTCTGGTAGATAAGCTCCCGGTTACCACCAACATCCCCACGCTGCAGGCTTGGGCGTTGGCCTCGGCTTGTAATTTGATGACTGTAGGAATTTCAGAGATTTTGTATTCTGGGTATTTGGCGCAGTGAGGGCTAAAAGCCTGAGTTAGTGTGTGTCACTGCGGCAGTCAAGTTTCTAAACGAAATCCTAGTTTGAAAGACAACTGGGTTCTGGAGCCAGAGGTGCAATTAAAGCATCGTACAAAGCGTGGGCTCATGGTAAGTTGTTTGGATGAAGGGGATTCCCTGTGGAGTTAATTAGATTTCAGCTTGGTAAGATGATGTCAGTTCTGGGAGGAGCCACGGTATCAGGCGTTTTGCATGCAAGAAGTGTTTTAGTTGAGAATTAGTTCAAGATATGAGCAGTGGTCAAGCATCTCAGTTCAGTCTGGAGCTAGATTCGCAGTTTCTTTCCAAGCAGTTCAGAAGGTGAGCTGAAACAAGCTCACATAGGCAGTAGGTAGCATAGTGGTTAGCATAATTGCTTCACAACTCCAGGGTCCCATGTTCGATTTCCGGCTGGGTCACTGTCTGTGTGGAGTCTGCACATTCTCCCTGTGGCTGCATGGATTTCCTCCGGGTGCTCTGGTTTCCTCCCACCATCCAAAGATGTGCGGGTTAGGTGGATTGGCCATGCTAAATTGCTCTTCGTGCCCAAAAAGGTTAAGTGGGGGTTATGCTGATAGTGTAGATACGTAGGCTGGAGTAGGGTGCTCTTTGTAAGGGCCGGTGCAGACTCGATGGGGTGAATGGCCTCCTTCTGCACTGTAAATTCTATGGTCCATGGTCTAAGCTGAAACAACTTCCCAAGTTTCTTCATGGTTCTGATAGGATTGAGACCTTGTCTTTAAAGTGGTGACACAATATCTCTCTCAAAGAACATCTGTGTAAAGCAGGTATTGCTGAGGGCTAACTGTGTTTAACGGTGGATTGAGAGCTGAGATGTGTTTTTGTTGTTTGAGTGGGAATAAAGGTAGCAGTTAAGGGTATTGATTAGCATTGTTTAAGGACTAATTGTCAGCGGTTTCCTGGTGTGGTGTTAAATTTATTTTAATATTGTGTCAGTAATAAAGTTTGTTTTCATACAGCATGGCCCTATTTTTTGTAAAATCACTCCTGGAGTGAGGTATCCTTTCCTCACAGTCTTACAAAACACAAATAAAATATTGGGGTTTGTGTCCAGTATCCGAGCCACTGTTGGGGTCTGGTCCGGGATCATAACAGTGAGGAGGTGGGTTATGTGGATGTTTAGAGAACTTTGTACCCGAGAAGCAGAGATTTTACGTTCTTTCCAGCCCCACAGCAATGTCAGACTAGAATCGCCGACTTCTTTGTGCCGAGGACGATCCTACACCTGGTGTCCACTTGCACCACAGGGAGCATCGTAATCGCAGACCTTCCCCCGTTTGTCTGGAGTTTTAGCTCGAGGGCTCACCCCCAGGTCGAGAATGTGGAGGTTTGGAGCCTCCCCGAGTTCATTTATTATGCACTTTCAGGAAGAGTTTGAGTTCTTCCTTTTGGTTAACTCGACCCCTGGGATTTCCCCCTCCATTTTGTGGGAGACGTGTAAAGTTTATGCTCGGGGGCTGATCATTTCTCACACTGCTAATAAAAGGTGCAGGATGCTGGAGAACCAGCGGCATCTGGAGGTTTGTTTGGCGAAGGTGGAGGAGAATCATCGACGCAGTCACACTGGGGAGAGGCCGTTCACCTGCTCTCAGTGTGAGAAGGGATTCACTCAGTTCACCCACCTGCAGAGTCACCAGCGAGTTCACACTGGGGAGAGGCCGTTCACCTGCTCTCAGTGTGAGAAGGGATTCACTCAGTTATCCAGCCTGAAGAAACACCAGCGAGTTCACACTGGGGAGAAGCCGATCACCCCTCGGTGAGGGAAGGGAACGCTTGATTCATCGCACCTGCTGAGACACCAACAAGTTCACAAGTGATTACAGGGGTTGGATTCTCTGTTATTGTATCTGCTTCAATTACATCTAGGACTGAATTTTGTTCATTCTGACAGTTGGTCAATGGGGAGGGTCGGAGGGTTTCTTTCTGCTGGACTTGGCAGTCTCATGGCTTTGCCTCCGGTGGGTGGACGCTCTTTGAGCCTTGTTGCAAATTCCTTGTTTCAAATTTCACAAGGATCAGAGTGAAGGGGTGTTTGGAAGTGAGCCGAAAATTAGTTTGCATTTCTGTTTGGATCCTCCCAAATTATACCACATTGCCATGACAATGGGCCCTGGTGGTTACATGTTTTTGTTTAATTTATCTGAGTTTTCTTCTGTGAGAAACACCATCAGGGTATGAGGGGCAAGTTGTCGGAGGGGGACTGGGAAACCACATTAAATGGTATAATGAGAGACAGGCAATAGCTAATATTTAAGGAATTATTATATATCTGCCGGGGGTGGGGGGGGAGGGGAGGGGGGTCAGTTAGTTCAGTTGTCTGGATGGCTGGTTCACGATGTGGAGTGACTCCAATAGCAGGGGTTCAACTGTCGTACTGGCTGAGGTTATCCATGAAGGGTCCACCTTCTCAACATTGTCCCTCACACGAGGCCCTCTCTCCCTCTATTTCACTTTCTCCCTCCCCCTTGCCGGAACTTTGGCACCTCTCATTTCTCATATATACACCAACTATCGATTCCTTTTGGGAACTGAAATCCAACAGGAAAAGTGATACAACCGTTGCGAACAAGGAAAGTTAAATAGTAGTAAGCCTGAGGATTGGGAACTTGTTTTAGAGTTCAGCAAAGGAGGATCAAGAAACTGATAAAGAGAAAATAGAATTTGAGAGCAAACTGGTGAGAAACATAAAAACTGACTGGAAAAGCTCCTATAGGAATGTGAAGAGGAAAAGAGAGGGTGCAGAGGAGATTTACAAGAATGGTACCAGGGATGAGGGACTTCAGTGAGTTGGAGAGATTGGAGCAACTGAATTTTCTCTTTTTAGATCAAACAGGAATTAGGGTTGGGAATGGGGCCAATGGGCCCATTGAGTCCATGCTGGCTCTCTGTAGATCGAACCATCGCCTTGTTCTATACCTGTCATTTTATTTCCCTCAGGTCCCCATCCAATTTCCTTTTGGAAACATTCCATCATCGCTGCTTCTACCCCCATCGTAGGGAATGGGCTCCAGATGTTTACCAATTTCTTTAAATGCAAACGGGTTTCAGAGAGCACAGAAGAAGGCCATTCTACCCATCATTCCCATTAACCCCAGTACCCTGAAAGTTTATACTTCTTTCCAGAGTGTGTCCAGTTCAATTTTGAAAGCTCTCGTTGAATTTACTTCCTGCACAATTGTCAGGCTGTGAATCTCAAATCACAATAACTCGTTCTGTTTTAAATTAAATCATTTCACAATATCCTACGTTTGGTTTCTCACAAGGTATTTGAAATGGAGTGAAAGGCATGGTTGTTACACAAAACTACGACTCAATCTTTATTAATGATCATTGTGAGTGAGCCGAGTATGATATGTCCAAGTCTGGGGACTATTTCTAAAATGAAATTACATTTCTATAGCACCTTTCATGACCACAGGATCTCCTCACACATTTTACATCCAGTGAAGTGCTTTTGAAGTGTAGTCACTGCTGTCATGTGGGGAACGATTAGGTATGCCTTAGTAATAAAATTTAATTTTAAAATAATCTTCATCCATAAGTAACAAGGTCAAGGAAGCCATGTTAAACTCTAGCACATGAGTGGACTTCTAATTAAAAATGAATACTGTATAAACCAAAATGTTTCCAGAAACTGCTGAAGTAGTGGAAATTGTTTAAACTACTCATTCCAAAATTTTGAAAAGCTACTGGGTCATCATATACTGCCAAAATCTGGCTCAAGAATAAGATTCATTGGTCCATCCGATCAAAATTAGTAAGAAAGTAAGCTATTGTATTCTACAAAACTGTCTTTTTGAACTACTGTATCCTGTATTAACCAAATGTATCAATTGAAGATTACTGAATTAATTAGCTACTGATCAGAAACAGATGATTGAATAAGTAGTGAGCTTTAATTGAGTTACAGTTAATGAATCAATTGTTACGTTAAAAGACAGTTTTAATTGCTGTAAAAATGTAATGCTCACTTTCTGAGTATGTAAAGAATGTGCAATGAGGATAAATGTACTGGCAAGAGAGACCTTCAAGCTCTGATTAGCCTCAACATTTGAAACCATAAATAAGGGATTATATAGAATCAGATAAAGGGATAGTAAGAAACAGTTCTGTTGTATTCATGTCTAAAGTAATGAGAGATGTGTGGAGTTTGTATGTTCTCCCCGTGTCTGCTTGAGTTTCCTCTGGGTGCTCTGGCTTCCTCGCATAGTCCAAAGATGCGCAAAGTTTAGGTGGATTGGCCACGCTAAATTGCCCCTTAGTATCCAAAGTTTCCACAAACAGCAAATGATAATGAGCAGATGATGTGTTTTTAGTTATGTTGATTGAGGGATAAATATTGACCAGGACACCGGGGATAACTCCCCTGCTCTTCTTCAAAATAGTGGCTGGAGGAACTTTTACACCCACCTGGGGGGGGGGGGGGGGGGGGAGACAGGGCCTCAGTTTAACATCTTATTTGAAAAAATGCTGTTCTGACAGTGCAGCACTCCCTCAGTGCTGGGACCAGGAATGTTGGATTGGATTTTTGTCCTCAGGTCTCTGGACTGGGATGTGATCCCACACCCTTCTGACTCAGAGATGAGAGAGCTGCCCACTGAGCCACGGCTGACACTATAGACTATGGGCGCGATTCTCCGGCCTCGTTGCGCTCTCGATTAAGAGGAACGAGGACGCTGAACAGCGGGAAATGCCCATAACGAGATCCGCGGCAGGCGCCAAAAAGTTTGCGATGCAACCAGCCCACTCCCCTTGGTGAAATCAGGATCTCGCCGTAGCGAGGTGAGAAGCCAATTATCACCACTTCAGCCCCATTTCTATAAAATTAACAAGAGCTACCCCAGATCCAATGGCCTCCCGTCATTCAGCGGCCTCTTCAGCAAGTGCTCACACTGGCGCCGAATAGTATTTCTTTTGAAAAGCTGAAACCAATGTCATGTGAGATTACCTTTAAGAAATGAACCTTTAACAGATTAAGCTGATCATATTACTGAAGTGATGTGACAGGGAGGAGCTGAGCTCACTTCTGCTTTTGGTTTCAGTTTGAGAAAGCAGCTTGGACGTGTCTGTGTGTTTCCAGAGAGCTGCAGGAAGAAAAGCAAGGTGCTGGAGCTCAAGTCAACCAAGCTGATATATCTCTCCCACCCAACAGAAAATATATATATTCTGTGACCTGGTGTGTTACTGTTTTGAAGGTTTGAAGTCTTTTGGATGTTTGAAGGAACATTTTGAGGGATTATTTCGTGTTGTATTATTTTCGGGGTTATCTTTGAAATAAGGAGTGTTAAGGGATCCAATGTTTATTTAAAAGGTTAAGTTGAGTTCATAGAATAAACATTGTTTTCTGTTAAAAACCACATGTCCATAATTGTAATATCACACCTGGGGAATAAGCCACGTGCTTCAAAAGCAGCAATCCATTAAAGGGGGAGGTTGGTTGAACTCCATGATACATTTTGAGGTTCTGAAAACACTTCTCCCATAACACCAGGCAGAAGGACTCCTGTGGTGAGCCGAGGTGAGTAGCCATCTTTGCTCACAGGCAAAGAGCCCGGGGGCGCTGGGCATGCTGCCCCAGTACTCGGGGGGTGGGGGACCTTCTGCAGGGGTGGGTCGCCAAGGGGTGAGGATGGCTCTGGGGGTGGCAACTACATGGGCACCACCATGCCAACCCCTGGATCATGTGTTCCCATTCCAGAGCCAACCCTTGTCCCTGCCCATCTGCCCCAACGACCACCGATAACCCCACCGACTGCTGAGGCCTCTGGCTGTGTGGCTGAAGGCTATTGCTGATAGGGAACTGGCAATCGTGAGCCCTTCACAGATGCCAAGAGGATTCCCGTGGGTGGGCAGGCCTTGTAGCATGTGGGAGTCATTGCCTAGCATTGCAATCAAACCTTGATGCCTGGACACTGTGCCTGAACACTTCGGGAGACAAGAGCATACACGCAGCATCCGCAAACCCAGGGGATGGGACAGAGCCTCAGGGACGTCCACGGCCAGAGGGTGGGTGGGTGCCACGTCAGGTGGGGGGAGGTGGGATGCCTGGAGAGATGGGCAAAGGGACCAGGGGTCAGCCTGCATTGCAGAAGAAAGTGACAGAGGCATCATAATGTCATAATGTTTGTGCAAAGAGGTATTTATTGTGCTGTACATTATCCCACTCCTGGTGGCGTGGTGCCCCCCCCCCCCCCCCCCCCACCCCTGCGCCCAGTACCCTCGGTGATCCTCGCCGTGCCTGGCCCTCCTAACTCTAACACTATGTCTGGCCGTGACCAACGTTGACGAAGCTGCACAGGCGTGACTGACACTCATTCACGTGTCTATCTGAAACCGCGCACCAGGGAATGAACGCAGGCGGACCATTTTGGTTGAAGCCACGCTAACGTGACTGACGGATTCGAAGCCGCGGAGGTGGGCCAACGCTCACTCGAGCATCTGGTTGAAGCTGCACAGGTTGTTGAAGCCATGCAAGTGGGCCAATGCTCACTCGAGTGTCTAGTTGAAGCCGCATAGTTCACTGCATTTTCTTTCCCTTTGTCTATTTGTTAGATTTCTTTCTCCATCGCATCAGAAAATAAATAAATAAATATTGCCGAATACAAAAAGAAAGAGAATGTTCCGGGTTCTGATTGAGGAGCCGTGAGCTCCATCACAGGGTTCACAGCGGAACATCAATCTCAGTTAATGCAGAAAGATGGTTGGGACCCACACCTTACGGCTGGGGGACAGGAAAGCTGGCGGATGGGTCAGAAGAAGTTTAGAGAACAAAAGGGGTAATAATTCTGAGCAGCCTATATTTAGTGAATAATTAGACAAAGGAATGAGACAATCCAGTCCAGCCGGTGGCTGCAGTTTGCAGCAACACAGTTGGGCAGATAGGGTGGGGCCGCCCCAGTGGATAAAACACAATCACCAATCGCCCTTGGGCCGAGGATACTGAGCCTCATCTCCCTGTGGCCAGAACCAATAGATACTGAGAACTGAAGGAAAAGGAGAGAAATTTAGTAAACCCACAGGGTAAGACTAATCCTGAAGGAACACAAATTTGCTGAGGAATGGCAATGGTGTCACTTTACCTGCCTGAAGACACAGGAAACTGAGCGATAAAATGAAACAATTCAGCTGGACAGCTGGAAACGAAATACAGGCTTGTGTCTCAAAGGAAAACTCCGTCTGTGAAAAAGCATTTTTGCAAACTTTAAACCAAGGCCTTTCAGAGCAAGTAGATAAGGACAAGTACAGCTCCTCCTGCGATTACCAAGGGGGAGGCTGCCCTAAACATTACAGTCATATATTCTCCCCTCCCTTGTTCTGGCGAGTTAGCCACAGTTATAGTTAAAAATGTAACAAATGAATTTACTGTTCCATTTGAGATGCTAATAAGAGGTTTTTTATTGTGTTTAGTTCTAAAAAAATGTTTACAATTAGTTTGGATAGGAAACTAAACTTCATCTAATGTGAAACTCTGATTTAAATAAAATTCCAACCGCTTGGATTTAAGAGATAGGTTTGAAAGTAAGTAACCCATGTTTAGGTCAGTCTGTTCCAAAACAAATATAATACGCGTTTGGCAGCAATCCAATTTTAACTCCCCAGTACATTTGGGTGATAAAAAATGTTGAGAGTGAGTTTTAAAAAAGATATTTTTTTATTCTCCTCTTTTCTCCCAGATTTACACCCAACAATAATCAGTAACAAATATGTCAATCCCCATATCAATAACAATGATCCCATCCTCCCACCAAACCCCAAACATTAGCCCGCATGTTTACATAAACAAATGACAAAAAGGAATCAGGAATCACCCATAGTCGCCATTAACACACACAGCCCCCCTCCCCCCTCCCCCAACCCTCCCCCACCCCCAACTAATGTTCAATGTTATCCAGTTCTTGAAAGTGCATAATGAATAATGCCCATGAATTGTAGAACCCCTCCATCCTTCCCCTCAGTTCAAACTTAACCTTCTCAAGAGTCAAGAATTCCAACTGGTCCCCCCGCCACGCCAGGGCACAGGGTGGAGAGGCTGCTCTTCAACCCATCAGGATTTGCCTTCGGGCGATCAACGAGGCGAAGGTTACAACATCTGCCTCCGCACCCGTTTCCAACATTGGCTGGTCGGACACCCGAATATGGTTGGAGTTCTGTAAACATCTTCCATGACCAAAAGGGGGAAGTGTTGGAGGTCATTTTGTGATACTGGACTATGATATAAATTATAGGTGGCACTGTAACTACATCTGTGCTCCCATATTACTTTTAAATAGTTCTGATGAAACAAAAGGTACTCATTGGCTTAGATGCATGTTTAGAAGAGGCAATTTGTAGAAATAGATAGTGTATACACAATGCTGTTAACATCAGAAAAGACACAAAATGGCTGTTAGCTATTTTGTGATATAAAATGGCTGAACAAGCCACATTCCCTGTAAACTGTCTCATGAGACCCAAGCGTGGGTATGTATAGAGAGTGTCCCAACAGCCGCTGATAACAGCTTCACAGAACAAGACTTGCAATGTATCCTTGATAAGCTCAAGGTCTAAGGCTGTAGACAGGGCACATTAGTTAGTTTTGAATGACTTCTGTATGAAGTTAGGGGCGGGTAAGACAACAGCCACTTTAACCATATATGTGATAATTGGGTATGCCAGGAAAATTGATTGACTGCATGTAAAAAGTGTGACGTGAATATAGTTGATTGATTGTATGTAAATGAGAAAACAACTAATTCCGCCCCTTGAATCTGTATATTATCCCATGTGAGCTTTAGCTCAAGTGAGAGAAGGTGCTGTCACAGGCTGTGGAGTCTGAGACCTTCCCTCCCAGAATTCTGACATAATAAACTGCTTTTTTTACTTATACTCAGGTCATTGTGTGAATATTTTCACCCCTAACATTATAATTCTTTTATTTCATGATGTGATATTCCCAATGAGAGAGTGACCTCGAGGAATTGAGCTGAGTTCTAACTGTACCATCAAGCAACATTGCATAATATTATGTATTAAAACCCCATTCCTGTTTGTTTCAGTCTGGTCAAGGAACTTAAACTATGTGACGATGGAGCAATATAGGAAATGATAGAGGCAATGATTCAATAACAGTCCTGCTGATATTGTCTCTTTAAACATTTCAAGTTCTTTTATAAATACATTTAGAGTTTCCAATTATTTTTTCCACCTCCCCAGCACGCTGGCTTAATCCATCTCAGCTGGAGGTCTGAGTCAGCCCGCCATCGGCGGCGAGACCTTCCCCCCCCCCCTCACCGCTCCCGCTGTCCGATCTCCCGCGTCTCACGTTCAGGGAGCGAGCAGCCAGCTTCCGTCCTCCTCCACCTCCCTCGGCACCACCAGCAGCAGCTCAGAGGGATCCTGGGTGATCTGGTCCTGCAGGAACTTCCTCAGTTCCTCCTCATTCCCGATTGGAACCGGGGCCTTTAGCTTGGAGTCCAGGTTGTAGTAGGCCCCGTTGATTTGCCTGACTGCCACCCAGTGCTTGTGCTGGATGGGGAGTGAGACAAAGCCCAGCGTCATGTTGGAGGGAATGTTGAGGATGAAGCCATGGACCCGGCACAGCACCAAGCTGCTGAGCGACTTGCGTTTATCCCACCAAATCGCAGCGAGACCTTGAGTTAGCAAGGCGGCCATGAGGACGTTGACATCATAGTTCCCGGTTCCTAACAAACTGCGATGTGGATTCACCAGAGAGTCGGGAGCCAGCTCAGCCCGTCCAGCTGCTGCTGGGTGAAGAGCGGCTGCTGCAGGAGGTTGTTGAGGGTGTGGAGGGCGCAGAGCTCTAGGCGTTGCCGCTCGTGGTACAGCGGAGGGGGAGGGGCTCCGACATCCCCACACCCGGGGGGGGGGGGCTCCGACATCCCCACACCCGGGGGGGGGCTCCGACATCCCCACACCCGGAGAGTGAGGACAGGCCGCCGGGTGAGTCACTGCCAACCCCGAGGAGGCGCCATTCCCGCCCAGGCCCAGACAGAGAGCCCTTTTTGCATCTTTTAATGACTTATTATTTTTCTTTTTCTTTCTTCAATCTAAAAACAAAAATTTCTTTAAAAAAAAGTTTTTTTGAATATTCCTCAAAACGTCCCCTGGGACCGGACTTCCGACTTCTTTAAAAAAAACACTCTTGGCGGGAGCCACCCGGTGTGGAACATCTCCACTACATTGCGCCCTGGCTTCGGGCCTGCCGCCTCATCCTCAGTTTGGCTCCACCCCCGTTGCTCCAAATGCGTGTGTCCCGGGCCCGACACCTCAGCTCCGGCCGCCAGACACTCGCGTGGGGTTCCTCGCCGGTTCTGAAACCGGCCCGGCTGGACGCCCGGGACAGCCCCAAAGGCCGCCGAAAATCGGGGGGGGGGGGGAGGAGGGGTGCAAAAAAACACGGTAAACCCCCGAAAGCGGCGTAGACAGTGGCCATCGGCGGGAGCTCCTCGAGGACAGAGACTTGAACTCTTTCCACAGTCAGTCCCCTGGAACACTCTCACTCGGGTGTGTGTGTCTCGGTGCTTTTCCAGTCACACTGATGGTTAAAATCTTTTGATGCCGACAGATCGGGCAAACATTTCTCCTTCTAGATTCAAAGGCCGATGATACTCAGATTCCAAGGTATCGAGTGACTCTGTAAGACCGAGACGTGACAATTGAGATTTGTCTGTAATTCCTCCTCTTGTAATATCTGTAAAAGGAGTTTACAAAAGTCAACACTCAGTACAGGATAGAAATTCAGAACAGAGAATTCTAGTTTCTGTGAAAATTCCTTCCTCTCATTCCCCAATACCTCGTCTCCAATACCTATTCCCCAGACCTAGTCTCCAGGGAGGGGACTCGGATGGATGGAGCCGAGTTTCCAGGGAGCGGACTCGGAGGGGCAGGGTATCGGAGGAGTGACTGTAGGAAGGATGAGTTATCTGACCACTGCACCCTGGTGCAGGAGGCCATTTAAGCGGGGGGAGGAAGTGGTAGTTGTCGGGGATTCTATAACTAGGGGAACTGCTAACATCCTTTGGAAGCAGGACCGAGAGTCCCACATGGTATGTTGCCTGCCCGGTGCCAGGGTGAGGGGCATCTCCAACCAGCTTCAAAGGATATTGGAGAGGGAGGGGGAGGATCCAGTTGCTGTGGTCCACGTTGGGACAAACAACATCAGCAAGACTCGGAAAGAGGATCTGTTTGGGGAAAATCAGGAACTAGGAACAAAATTAAAGAACAGGCCCTAAAAGGATATAATCTCTGGATTATTACACGAGCCACGTGCAAATTTGGCACAGGGATGAGAAAATTAGGGAAGTAAACACGTGGCTAAAGGTGTGGTGCAGGAAAGAGGGCTTCCATTTCATGGGGCACTGGCATCAATGTTGGGACAGGAGGGATCTGTACCGTTGGGACGGTCTCCACCTGAACCGATCTGGGACTAGTATCCTCACGGAAAGGATAGATAGGGAGGTCACTGTGGTGATACACCACTGTACTTCCCTAGCATTGTATATAGTTATATAATAGTTGTGTGTAACGTGGCCGTGTAATCCTGTGTATGGTACTGTGTATTGTACTGTAGCTCTGTAGAGGTTCGGTCACCTGTATGTAACCTGACCTGGCCACAGAGAGCTCCGCCTTAGCCACTCCCCCGGGAGTTCAGTATAAGACCAACTTCTGTGACCAGGTCCCATTTTGTCTGGGGTCGTCTGTGTCAGGTTAGCTTCCGATGTAGTGTATTAAAGCCTTAGTTAAAGTCTCACATGTCTTTGTGGTTCTTGACGCTTAGTGCATCAAGCATTTCATGGGGCACTGGCATCAATATTGGGACAGGAGGGATCTGTACCGTTGGGACGGTCTCCACCTGAACCGATCTGGGACCAGTGTCCTCACGGAAAGGATAGATAGGGAGGTCACAAAGACTTTAAACTAACAAATGGAGGGGGAGGGGAAGGCCTCAGGGGAACTCAATACAGTTCCAAAAACAAGTAGCAGGATGGTCTGGACTGGGTACCAAATACACCGGTTATAAAGTTTACAGGAGGGACAGAGAATATGGCAGAGAGGGTGGAGTAGCCTTACTGATTAGAAATACTATCACCTCAATGGTGAGGATTGGATTTGTTTATTGTCACGTGTATCGAGATACAGTGAAAAGTATTGTTCTGTGTACAGTTCAGACTGATCATTCCATACATGAGAACAATACATAGGGCAAACATCAATACACAAGGCGCCTTTTCCTCCTCCAAAATAGCCCCGTAAACCACCAATACTACCCCTTCCCCAGTCCCCCTGTCGTCAGCACCTCATCCAGCAATGTGGAAGCTGGCTCTACTGGGAAGCTCTGTATCTCCTTTCTGGCAACGTCTCGAACCTGCATATATCTAAATATTTCCCCCTGCTCCAGCCCATACTTCGCTCTCAGCTCCTTCAATCCTGCAAAACGACCCCCAAGAAATAAATCTTTTAGTGTCCTAATTCCTTTCCAATCCCATCTCCTAAAATTTCCAATCCCATTTCCCTGGCTCAAATCTATGGTTATCCTCTCCTTTCTTAAGGAGAAAGTCGACATAGCTTTATTACAGGAAACTCATCTGGATGATAAGGAACACTTTAAATTGAGGCGGGATTGGGTGGGGCAGGTTTTTTCATCTCCTTTTCATCAAGTAGCAGGGATGTGGCAATCCTTATTAATCAAAATACCCCTTTGAAGGTTGAAACCTGCACCAAGGACAAAGGAGATAGATAGGTGATCATTAGAGGTTCGGTGCATGGAGATTTTGCTTCAATAATGAATGTTTATGGATCCCCGAATTACTCCCCGGAGTTCATTACTAAGGCCTTTGTGGATTTTGCAGAGTTAGCTTCAACTAACTCTTTTGTGGTTGGTGACTTCAACTGTCCCTTAAATCCGCTGGTAGATAAGCTCCTGGTTACCAGGACCCCCCAACCCCCTTCCACCCCCACCCCCCCTCCACCCCCACCCCGCAAGCCAGGGCATTGGCCTTTACTTGTGAGGAGGTGGGTTATGTGGATGTTTGGAGAACTTTGCACCAGAGGGGCAGAGATTTTACCTTCTTTCCAGCCCCACATCAATGTCATACTAGAATCAACAACATTTTTATGTCAAGGACGATCCTACACCTGGTGTCCTCTTGCACCGTTGTGACCATCGATTGTGGACCATCCCACTGTTTCTCTGGAATTCTACTCGAAAGTTCACCCCCAGGTCGAGAATGTGGAGGTTTGCTGCCTCTCTGATAAGAGATACTTAATTTACGAGTTTGAGTTTTTCCTTTGGATTAACACGACCCCTGGTATTCCCCCTCCATTTTATGGGAGACATGTAAAGTTTATGCTCGGATGCTGAAGAACCAGCAATGTCTGGGGGTTTGTTTCACGAAGGCCGAGCAGAATTATAAGGAGATCTCGAATAAGCTATTGCTGAAGGAGGTTAATGTGGCAAGAGTGGCTTTGGACTCCCTATTGATGCAGCAGGTCGAGAAAGGTTTGCGAGGCAGACGTTGTACCAGTTTGGGAATAAACCGAACAAATACTTGACCTGTTTGACAAAGAAAAAGGCCGACATTGGAACAATTCCCTCTGTGCGGCTTGGGGGAGAGAAAAGGGTTGTGAGGACAGAGGAGATAAACAGGGATTTGGGGAATTCTATGCAGGATTATAAAGTCTCTGAAGTCTGGTGAAGTGTTGCTGGATATGGAGCATTTATTCTCTTCCCTGAAGCTTACGGAGGCCTCAGAAAGCCAGTGTGAGCCTCTTAATGCTCCCCTTTCCAGGGAAGAGGTCTCAAAGGCCATGAATGAGCTGCAGCTGGGTAAAGCACCAGGAGCGGATGGCTGTGGGTGTGATTTTTATAGGGGGCTTGAGGACTTGTTGTTGGACCCATTGATGGGTATGTATTGTCACTCTTTTGACTCAGGGATGCTGCCATCGACTCTTCGGGAGGCTAATATCTCTTTGATTCTGAATGACCCAGAAAGTGTGCCTCTTATTGGCCAATATCTCTTTTGAATCTTGACTTCAAATTACGATCTAAAGTTTTAGCGAGAAGGCTGGAGGACATCCTTCCAACAATCGTACGGGGGAGGGGGGGAACCTGGGTTTATAAGGGTTTTCCAGTAACAATGTTGGACGGTTGCTGAATGTGATTCAGGCTTTTCAGAAATACACAGTGGATGGGCTGGTGATCTCCTTCAATGCAGAGAAAGCTTTTGCTCGAGTCGAATTGTCTGGTGCATACGGTTCGAGGCTTCGGAATCGGTGAGGATTATGTCGAGTGGATTCAATTGTTCGATTAAAGATAAAGTCGCCAAGGTCCCAGATGACCATCGGCTGCTTTCCCCTTTTAAGGGGTAGAGCTGACTGGTGGTGATTTAACCTGAGGATCAACACACCTCAAGCAAGAGACAAGGTTGAGAAGGTGGTGCCTTCATGAATAACCTCAGCCGGGAATTGAAGCCTCGCTCTGCATCACGAACCAGCTGTCCAAACAACTGAGCTAAACCGGCCCCTGTTATATTACAGGCTGGTCAGGGGCAGGGCTCATGGATGGTTTATAGTTGTCGTATTTGAGCTTCAGAGAGGGTCTCGACAAATAAATGTGTCAAGCTGAGGGAGCAAAGGATGTCAATGTCTTTAAGAGAGAGAGAGAGCTGGCCAAGCTTTCCAGAGTCTCCACCCTCCCTGGATTCACTTCCCTTCAGTTGCTGCAAGTCACAAATTGAAGGTCAGAATGAGAAAAGAAATGGAAAGGGGGAGAAAAGAAAGTGTTTTACTCACAGATGTTGGAGACAGGGAGAGGTTTCTAGTCTAATTTTGCTGTTTTTCAGTTAAAAGTGCAGTGTGTAGATTAGTGTATGATTGGCTGAAGCTGCCCCACCCTAATTGCTGAGAGGCAGTTATCTGGCAGTCACCTGAGGCCAGTTTAGGGGCACAAAGGTACACATTGTATTCTTCTCTTTGAAGTTTAAGTAGTGTGAGTCATCCTGAAGTCTGTATAAAAGACAGACAGAAAGCGCACTCAGTAAGCGCTGCGCAAGTCAAGGAGACACAGTCTGAGTGAGTGAGACACATCCAGAGTGGGAATTTGGAACTTGGTAATTTGGTGCAGTGAGGTAATTCGGTGCAGAGTGGGAGAAGGTGCTTTTTCCCTCCTGTTTTGTTCTCTCTCTTTCTTCTGGCCTGTAACTTTTAATCAGCAGGGAGAGAACCTGAGAGCATCTGAGACCCTCAGAAGGTAAGTTAGTGATTTTTCCTCATTTTTACTTTTATTACCTTTTCAAATTGTGTGTGGGGGGATGGGGACGGGAGGACGGGGGGATGGGGACGGGACACGGGGGGTGGGGGGGTGGGGGGAGACTGAAGTGACATCATAGAAAAGCTGTGACCCGATTGGCTGGTTGGGAATCTACACTAAATTAAAAAGATTAACCATTGGTAAACTAATTAAACATAATTACTTAATTATAATTTAGAGGGGTATCTAAGCCAGAGATCGGAGAGTACTGTATTTAGCTTTCACATTTATAGTAGAAATCTAGTGCTAGGAAACATATAGTTAACAGTAACTTTTAAAAAAACTTTTAAATTTAATTTACTAATTAATTGATGCAATGTCAATTAGAGGGGTGCAGTGCTCTGACTGTGAGATGTGGCAGGTTCCGGAGGCTTCCAGCGTCCCGGATAGCTTCATCTGCAGAAAGTGCACCCAACTGGAGCTCCTCACAGACTGCATGGTTCGGTTGGAGCAGCAGTTGGATGCATTTAGGAGCATGCAGGTGGCGGAAAGTGTCATAGATAGCATTTATATAAATGTGGTCACACCCAAGGTGCAGGCAGAGAAATGGGTGACCACCAGAAAGGGCAGGCAGTCACTGCAGGAATCCCTTGTGGTTGTCCCCCTCTTGAACAGGTATACCCCTTTGGATACTGTCGGGGGGGATAGCCTATCAGGGGAAAACAGCAGCAGCCAGAGCAGTGGCACCACGACTGGCTCTGATGTTCAGGAGCGAGGGTCAAAGCGCAGAAGAGCAATAGTCATAGGGGACTCTATAGTCAGGGGCACAGATAGGCGCTTCTGTGGACGTGAAAGAGACTCCAGGATGGTATGTTGCCTCCCTGATTCCAGGGTCCAGGATGTCTCCGAACGGGTAGAGGGCATCCTGAAGGGGGAGGGCAAACAGGCAGATGTCGTTGTACATATTGATACTAACGACATAGGCAGGAAGGGGCATGAGGTCCTGCAGCAGGAGTTCAGGGAGCTAGGCAGAAAGTTAAGACAGGACCTCTAGTGTTGTTATCTCGGGATTACTCCCTGTGCCACGTGCCAGTGAGGTTAGAAATAGGACGATAGAGCAGCTAAACATGTGGCTAAACAGCTGGTGTAGGAGGGAGGGTTTCTATTATCTGGACCACTGGGAGCTCTTCCGGGGCAGGTGTGACCTATATAAGAAGGACGGGTTGCATCTAAACTGGAGAGGCATAAATATCCTGGCCGCAAGGTTTGCTAGTGTCACACGGGAGGGTTTAAACTAGTATGGCAGGGGGGTGGGCACGGGAGCAATATGTCAGAAGCTGAGAGCATTGAGGGAGAACTAGGGAATAGGGATAGTATGGCTCTGAGGCAGAGCAGACAGGGTGAAGTTGCTGAACACAGCGGGTCTGGTGGCCTGAAGTGCATATGTTTTAATGCAAGAAGTATTACGGGTAAGGCAGATGAACTTAGAGCTTGGATTAGTTATTGGAACTATGATGTTGTTGCCATTACAGAGACCTGGTTGAGGGGAGGGCAGGATTGGCAGCTAAACGTTCCAGGATTTAGATGTTTCAGGTGGGATAGAGGGGGATGTAAAAGGGTGGCGGAGTTGCGCTACTGGTTAGGGAGAATATCACAGCTGTACTGCGGGAGGACTACGGGCAGTGAGGCTATATGGGTAGAGATCAGAAATAAGAAGGGTGCAGTCACAATGTTGGGGGTTTACTACAGGCCTCCCAACAGCCAGCGGGAGATAGAGGAGCAGATAGGTAGACAGATTTTGGAAAAGAGTATAAACAACAGGGTTGTTGTGATGGGAGACTTCAACTTCCCCAATATTGACTGGGACTCACTTAGTGCCAGGGGCTTAGACAGGGCAGAGTTTGTAAGGAGTATCCAGGAGGGCTGCTTAAAACAATATGTAAACAGTCCAACTAGGGAAGGGGCAGTACTGGACCTGGTATTGGGGAATGCGCCCGAATGAGTTTCAGTAGGGGAGCATTTCGGGAACAGCGACCACAATTCAGTAAGTTTTAAAGTGCTGGTGGACAAGGATAAGAGTGGTCCTCGGGTGAATGTGCTAAATTGGGAGAAGGCTAATTATAACAATATTAGGCGGGAAATGAAGAACCTAGATTGGGTTCTTTTGGAGGCTTTCAAGTGTCAGTTGAAAGGAATTCAGGACCGGCATTTTCCTGTGAGGAAGAAGGATAAATACTCCAATTTTCGGGAACCTTGGATAACGAGATATAGTAGGCCTCGTCAAAAAGAAAAAGGAGGCATTTGTCAGGGCTAAAAGGCTAGGAATAGACAAAGCCTGTGTGGAATATAAGGAAAGTAGGAAGGAACTTAAGCAAGGAGTCAGGAGGGCTAGAAGGGGTCATGAAAAGTCATTGGGAAATAGTGTTCAGGAAAATCCCAAGGCTTTTTACAAGTACAAAAAAAGCAAGAGGGTAGCCAGGGAAAGGGTTGGCCCACTGAAGGATAGGCAAGGGAATCTATGTGTGGAGCCAGAGGAAATGGGCGAGGTACTAAATGAATACTTTGCATCAGTATTCACCAAAGAGAAGGAATTGGTAGATGTTGAGTCTGGAGAAGGGTGTGTAGATAGCCTGGGTCACATTGAGATCCAAAAAGACGAGGTGTTGGGCGTCTTAAAAAATGTTAAGGTAGATAAGTCCCCAGGGCCTGATGGGATCTACCCCAGAATACTGAAGGAGGCTAGAGAGGAAATTGCTGAGGCCTTGACAGAAATCTTTGGATCTTCACTGTCTTCAGGTGATGTCCCGGAGGACTGGAGAATAGCCAATGTTGTTCCTCTGTTTAAGAAGGGTAGCAAGGATAATCCAGGGAACTACAGGCCGGTGAGCCTTGCGTCAGTGGTAGGGAAATTACTGGAGAGAATTCTTCGAGACAGGATCTATTCCCATTTGGAAGCAAATGGACGTATTAGTGAGAGGCAGCATGGTTTTGTGAAAGGGAGGTCGTGTCTCACTAACTTGATAGAGTTTTTCAAGGAGGCCACAAAGATGATTGATGCAGGTAGGACAGTGGATATTGTCTATATGGACGTCAGTAAGGCCTTTGACAAGGTCCCTCATGGTAGACTAGTACAAAAGGTGAAGTCACACGGGATCAGGGGTGAGCTGGCAAGGTGGATACAGAACTGGCTAGGTCATAGAAGGCAGAGAGTAGCAATGGAAGGACGCTTTTCTAATTGGAGGGCTGTGACTAGTGGTGTTCCGCAGGGATCAGTGCTGGGACCTTTGCTGTTTGTAGTATATATAAATGATTTGGCGGAAAATGTAACTGGTCTGATTAGTAAGTTTGCAGACGACACAAAGGTTGGTGGAATTGCGGATAGCGATGAGGACTGTCAGAGGATACAGCAGGATTTAGATTGTTTGGAGACTTGGGCGGAGAGATGGCAGATGGAGTTTAATCCGGACAAATGTGAGGTAATGCATTTTGGAAGGTCTAATGCAGGTAGGGAATATACAGTGAATGGTAGAACCCTCAAGAGTATTGAAAGTCAGAGAGGTCCCAGGGCAACACGGTAGCATTGTGGATAGCACAATTGCTTCACAGCTCCAGGGTCCCAGGTTCAATTCCGGCTTGGGTCACTGTCTGTGCGGAGTCTGCACATCCTCCCCGTGTGTGCGTGGGTTTCATCCGGGTGCTCCGGTTTCCTCCCACAGTCCAAAGATGTGCAGGTTAGGTGGATTGGCCATGATGAATTGCCCTTAGTGTCCAAAATTGCCCTTAGTGTTGGGTGGGGTTACTGGGTTATGGGAATAGGGTGGAGGTGTTGACCTTGGGTGGGGTGCTCTTTCCAAGAGCCGGTGCAGACCCGATGGGCCGAATGGCCTCCTTCACTGTAAATTTGATGAAAGGATCTCGGTGTACAGGTCCACAGGTCACTGAAAGGGGCAACACGGGTGGAGAAGGTAGTCAAGAAGGCATACGGCATGCTTGCCTTCATTGGCCGGGGCATTGAGTATAAGAATTGGCAAGTCATGTTGCAGCTGTATAGAACCTTAGTTTGGCCACATTTTGAGTAATGTGTTCAATTCTGGTCGCCACACTACCAGAAGGATGTGGAGGCTTTAGAGAGGGTGCAGAAGAGATTTACCTGGTATGGAGGGCATTATCTATGAGGAGCGGTTGAATAAACTCGGTTTGTTCTCACTGGTACGACGGAGGTTGAGGGGCGACCTGATGGAGGTCTACAAAATTATGAGGAGCATAGACAGAGTGGATAGTCAGAGGATTTTCCCCAGGGTAGAGGGGTCAATTACTAAGGGGCATAGGTTTAAGGTGCGAGGGGCAAGGATTAGAGTAGATGTACGAGGCAAGTTTTTTACACAGAAGGTAGTGGGTGCCTGGAACTCGCTACCGGAGGAGGTGGTGGAAGCAGGGACGATAGTGACATTTAAGGGGCATCTTTACAAATACATGAATAGGATGGGAATGGAGGGATACGGACCCAGGAAGTGTAGAAGATTGTAGTTTAGTCGGGCAGCATGGTCGGAACGGGCTTGGAGGGCCGAAGGGCCTGTTCACGTGCTGTACTTTGTTTCAGTCTGTGTGAAGATCAATTGCCATTTCCACAAAACCCGCGGTGATTGGCTGGAGGACCAGAGTTCTTCCGGTCCTCCACCTCTTCCCATTGGTCAATGCCTCAGCAGACAGGTCAGGGGTGAACCTTCCCTCGCACATGCGCATTCTCTCCTCACCCTCGGACATGCTCAAGTTCCGGTCCGGGGGGGGAATCACCGAGAGGCTTCTTGTTCTGGCCGGAGCAGTCAGCCGGTTGCCTGGAAACCTTGTCTCGAGGAGGGGGAAAACAATGAGTGAGGCGGAGGAAGGTTGTTGACCAATGGGAAGAGTTGATAAACCGCAAGGACTCTCTTCCACCATCCAATCAGCTCCCCCGTTGTCTGAACACGGAAGCTGGACACTGAGGAAACCTGGGGCTTTACACAGACTGAAAACCTCCTCCTGTCTCCAACATCTGTGAGTAAAACACTTACTTTTCTCCCCCTTTCCATTTATTTTCTCATTCGGACCTTCAATTGGTCACTTGCAGCAACTGAAGGGAAAGGTAGTGAATCCAGGGAGGGTGTAGACTCTGCAAAGCTTGGCCCAGGTCTCTCTCTCTCTTAAAGACATTGACAGCGTTTGCTCCCTCAGCATGACACATTTTTTGTCTGTGTAAAAGGATGGTCTCTTTCCTAATGTTCACAATTAAAGGGCTGGTTTATCAAGGAGCTGGCTAACATTCAAGGAGATAGTAAATTAATACCAGACAGAGACATGTCTCGTGCTGTTATATGGTACACATTAGATATATTATTTATGGTTCTGCAATAAAGTACAATCCAGTCATCTCTTCCCTTGGAGGGTTATTCATCTCTGGATTTCTCTTCCACATGGACCAGTGGGGTGTGGGGTCATTGAATATATTCACGGATGAGTTGGACAGATTTTTAATAAATTGTTATGTTTTACATCATTTTTAAAGAATGAATGCAACAGAGTAACAGGAAAAAATGGTGGCAAATGGGCACAGAATGGAACAAGAGATATTGCCAACATAAATCCAAGCAACACATTGCAGAATTAATTTGGAACAGGATATTTGAGGGACCAGAGCCTCGAGATGAAATGCCAGATCAATTGAAGAACCAGTTAACAGGTTAAAGTAGTGAGTGGGGAAAGAGGGTAAGATTATATAACAATTCAGTTTGTAAATCCAAAAATATCACAAACGGACTAACAGCATAATCAAATTAAAATGAACAACAGAACATAGATGACATAGAACTCCTGTAGTGCAGAAGGCCATTCGCCCCTTCACATCTGCACTGAGCCTCAGAAAGAGCATTTCACTGAAGCCCACTCCCCATCCTATCCTCATAACCCGGTGCATTGATCATGGTCAACCCACCTAACCTACACATCTTGGACACTAAGGGGCAAATTAGTGTGACCAATTCACTTTCGCTGCACAACTTTGGACAATGGGAGGAAAGTGGTGCAACCGGAGGAAACTCACAAAGACACAAGGAGAATGTGCAAACTCCACACAGACAGCCACCCAAGGCTGGAATTTAACCTGGGTCCCTGGCACTGAGGTAGCAGCATTAACCGCTATGCCCTACTCCCAGCTTAAGTTAAATTTAATTCACTCATGGAATGCCCAGGAGGAGCAAGTCAGTCAAATTGCAGCCTATGTATTTGAGATAGGAGTCCCATACTTTACCCAATGCATCAGACTCGGAATGAATTACAGACATTAAAAATTGCATGGAGATGCTTTCCATAATCAGCCTATGCCAGTTTTGGATCGAGGGAGACCTGACTGGTCTGCTTCTGTATTGAGCCAGATGAATGTTGGGCCCATCCTACCCCAATCCCTTATGAACCTAAGACGAGAGGCCAGTTGATGAAGCCTGATTTTCAGGAGACCATACCCTCCCTTAGCTCCTGGTGATTGGAGCTTAACAGACTTCAGGCGAGGTTTATTTTTGTTCCAGGTAGAGTCATAGATGTTTACAGCTTGTCCATGCCGCCCAGTTTCTATCACTAAGTTAGTCCCACTTGCCAGCATTTGGCCCATATCCCTCTAAACCCACCCTGCCCATGTAACTCTCTAACTGCTTTTTAAAGGACAAAATTGTACCCGCCTCTACCACTGACTCTGGAAGCCATTCCAGATGCTCACCACCCTCTGTGTGAAGAAACTTCTCCTCTGGTCTCATTTGTATCTCTCTTCTCCTATACCCTCTAGACTCCTCTACCTTGGAGAAAAGATGTTGACTATATAACTTATCTATGCTCCTCATTATTTTATAGACTTCTACAAGGTCACAACTAACCTTACCCGTCTCCAGGACCCTCTGGTAATCTATAAAGTTGTGGAAGTGAATGAGCACAGGCCTGGGATGAAAACTCCCTCAGTCTCAAAGACCGGATCCGATGCCCTTTCTAATTTAAAACACCCAGTCTTCACATCCAGCTTGAGAAAACGTGGCAGCAGGTCCTCGAAGAACCTAACCAGAACCTCACCCTCCACACCTTCTGGCAGGCCAACGACTCGGATGTTCTTTTTCTGACCCGGAGTCCTGCAAGTTCTCCATGACTCCACCACACCACTCAGCCGGTTTTCCAAGGATTGAATTCTTGCCTCCGCTGAGGAGTATCTTGCTCAACATTCAGAATTCTCTCCTCCGGATCATCGAGCCTCCTCATGGTGTTTTGCAGCTCAGCCTCATGAGCTCACAGATATTGAGTCAGCACACTCAGCCTCTGGTCAATAACACGGATAATGTCGCTGACAGAGATCGGCCAATGACCGCACAGAATAGATGAGCAGGCTCGATGGGCCAAATGGCCAACTGCAGCTCTTATTTGTTATGATCTCTATGCCTAGGACAGGAAGCAGTGAGCATGGATCTATCAATCAGCCTGAATCAGCACCTTCAGGAGAATTGGGAGGATGAATATTAGATACAGCAGAGTGAGAATGGAGGGAGAGTGTGTGGGATGGAGATTTACAGCTTTTGGGGAATGAGAGAGGAAAGAATGTTCTCTCGGAACTAGAATTGTCTGTTCTGAATTTCTATCCTGTACTGACCGTGATGTCTTTTGTAAATTGTTTTTACAGGATATTAGAAGAGGAGGAATTACAGACAGAAATCTCAAACTTCACATCTCGATCTGACTGAGTCTCTCAATTCCTTGGAACTGGATATCACCGGACTTTGAATCTGGAAGGAGAAATGTTTGCCTTTTCTGTCGGCTTCAAAAGATTTTAACCATCAATGTGACTGGGAAAGCACCGAGACACACACACCCGAGTGAGAGTGTTCCAGAGCACTGACTGTGGGAAGAGCTTTCACCAGTTACACAACCTGAAAATACAAAACACCATTTACAGCGGGGAGCGACCGTACACGTGTTCTGTGTGTGGACGAGGCTTCAACTGATTGCCCAACCTGAAGAGACACGAGGAGACCTAAAACATGGAGAAACCGTGGAAATGTGGGGACTGTGGGAAGGGATTCAGGGCTCCATCTGAGCTGGAAGCTCATCGGCGCAGTCACACTGGGGAGAGGCCGTTCACCTGCTCTGTGTGTGAGAAGGGATTCACTGTGTTATGCGCCCTGCGGACACACCAGCGAGTTCACACTGGGGAGAGGCCATTCAGCTGCTCTCAGTGTGAGAAGGGCTTCACTCAGATATCCAGCCTGCAGAGACACCAGCAAGTTCACACTGGGGAGAGGCCGTTCACCTGCTCTCAGTGTGGGAAGGTATTCACTCAATCATTCGACCTGCGGACACACCAGCGAGTTCACACTGGGGAGAGGCCGTTCACCTGCTCTGTGTGTGGGATGGGATTCACTGTGTTATGCGCCCTGCGGACACACCAGCGAGTTCACACTGGGGAGAGGCCTTTCACCTGCTCTCAGTGTGAGAAGGGCTTCACTCAGTTATCCCACCTGCAGAGACACCAGCGAGTTCACACTGGGGAGAGGCCATTCAGCTGCTCTCAGTGTGAGAAGGGCTTCACTCAGATATCCAGCCTGCAGAGACACCAGCGAGTTCACACTGGGGAGAGGCCGTTCACCTGCTCTCAGTGTGAGAAAGGCTTCACTGAGTTATCGAAACTGCGGATTCACCAGTGGGTTCACACTGGGGAGAGGCCATTCACCTGCTCTCAGTGTGGGAAGGGCTTCACTCAATCATCCGACCTGCGGACACACCAGCGAGTTCACACTGGGGAGAGGCCGTTCACCTGCTCTCAGTGTGAGAAGGGATTCACTCGGTTATCCAACCTGCAGTCACACCAGCGAGTTCACACTGGGGAGAGGCCGTTCACCTGCTCTCAGTGTGAGAAGGGCTTCACTCAATCATCCAGCCTGCAGTCACACCAGCGAGTTCACACTGGGGAGAGGCCGTTCACCTGCTCTCAGTGTGAGAAGGGATTCACTCGGTTATCCAACCTGCAGAGACACCAGCAAGTTCACACTGGGGAGAAGCGTTAACCTGCTCTTAGTGAGGGATGGGTTTCAGATATCCATACACCCTGCAGGAACACTAGCGAGTCCACACCTGGAAGAAGTCATTCACCTGCTCTGAGCAGGGGAGACATTCAATGATCCGTCCCAACTACGGAGACACTAGAGAGTTAATTCTGGGGAGAGACCATTCATCTGCTCTCAATGTGGGGAGGGGTTTTGTGATTCATCACACCTGTTGTGACTCCAACAAGTTCACAATAAATTACAGATGTTGGCTCCGTTGTTATTGTTTCTGCTCTCACTGACATCCAGGACTGCATTTTGTTCATTCTGACATCTGGTGAATGGTGATGATTGGAGGGTTTCTTTCTGCTGGACCGGCCGGTCTAACACCTCTGCCTCCGGTGGGCTGACCATTTTTGAGCCTCGTTGCGATTACCTGGTTCCAAGTTTGACGAGGAGCACAGAATGAAAAGGTCTTTGCACGTTGGAAGATATTTAGTTCCCAAAGCAGCCACGTTGCCATGAAGATGGGCTATGGTGGTTACAGGGTTCTTTTGCCTAATTTATCTGGGTGTTTCTCGCAGAAGGAGACTGTCATGGTATGAGGGGCAAGTTGTCTGTGGTAGATTGGGAAATTACAATAACCATATCACTGAAAGTGGCAACGCAGGTGGATAAGGAGCTAAGAAGGCAGACGGCATGCTTGTCTTCATTGGTCGGGGCATTGAGTATAAAAATTGGCAAGTCATGCTGCAGCTGGATAGAACCTTAGTTAGGCCACACGTGGAATATTGCCTACAATTCTGGTCACCACATTACCAAAAGGATGTGGAGGCTTTGGAGAGAGTACATAGGAGGTTTACCAGAATGTTGCCTGGCCTGCAGTGTATCAGCTGTCAGGAGAGGTTGGATAAATTTGGATTGTTTTCACTAGAGCGTCGGAGGTCGAGGTTGATAAAAGATTACAAAATTATGAGTGGCACGGACAGAGTGGATAGTCAGAAACTTATTGCCAGGTTGTAAAAGTCAATTACCAGGTGACATGGGTTTAAAGTGCAAGGGGCAAAGATTAGCCGTGATGTGCAAGGGACGTTTTTTACACAGAGGGTGGTGAGTGCCTGGAACTCACTGCCGGAGGAGGTGGTGGAAGCAGGTACGATAGTGACGTTTAAGAGGCATCTTGACGAATACATGAATAGGATGGGAATAGACGGATACAGACCCTGGAAGCACAGAAGGTTTTAGTTTAGTCAGACATCCTGATCCAAGCAGGCTTGGTGGGCCGAAGGGCCTGTTCCTGTGCTATCCTGTCCTTTGTTCTTTGTATGACGATAGACAATAGACAGGCAACCACTCGCATTTTATTTACATAAAATATAGATTCCTTTCAGAAGCAAAAGTGAAGCTATTGTGGCTAACAAGAAAAGTTAAAGATTCTATTAGATCAATGGAGGACACAATATAGTCGTGAGCCTGAGGATTGGGAACTTGTTTTAGAATTCAGCAAAGGAGGACCAAGAAACTGATAAAGAGAAAATAGAATATGAGAGCAAACTGCGGAGAACTGGAAAAGCTCCTATAGGAATGTGAAAAGGAAAAGATTCGCAAAGACCAATGTGGGTCCATTCCAGACAGAGACAGGAGAGTTTATAATGGGGAATAAGGAAATGACCGAGAAACTAAACAATTTGTGTCTGTCTTCATGGAGGAAGATACAGAAATTGTCCCAAAAACACGAGAGAACCAAGGGGACTAGTGAGCACGAGGAACTGCAAGAGATTAGTGTGAGTGAAAAAGTAGTACTGGAGTAAATAATGGGAGTGAAAGTTAATAAATCTCCAAAAGCTGCTGCTCTACATCCCAGAGTGTTGAAAGAGGCGGCTGTAGAGATAGTGGATACATTGGTGATCACCTTTCACTATTATATAGATTCTGGAATGGTTGCTGCAGATTGGAAGGTGGTAAATGTAACCCCAATATTTAAGGAGGGAGAGAGAAAACGGGGAACCACAGACCCATTAGCCTGACATCAGTAGGAGGGAAAATGCTACAATCTATTATAAAGGATGTGATAACAGACGGATTAGGAGCAGGAGTAGGCCACTCGGCCCCTCGAGCCTGCTCCACCATTCAATAAGTTCCCGGCTGATCTGATTGAAACCTCAACTCCACAGAGGCTCCTTCGAAAATACATCTTGGGAGATCGTAATAATATTCTTTATTATAATCATCTTTATTATTGTCACAAGTAGGCTTACATTAACACTGCAATGAAGTTACTGTGAAAATCCCTGAGTCGCCACACTCCGGCACCTGTTCGGGTACACCGAGGGAGAATTCAAAATGTCCAATTCACCAAACAAGCACGTCTTGTGGGAGGAAACCAGAGCACCCGGAGGAAACCCACACAGTTTTCGGGAGAATGTGCAGACTCCGCACAGACAGTGACCCAAGCCGGGAATTGAACCCAGGTCCCTGGAGCTGTGAAGCAACAGTGCTAACCACTGTGCCTCCATGCCGCTGTGTCAGTTATGGGGAACAAGGAAATGGCAGAGGAGTTAAACAGATATTTTGAATATCCCATTAATACTAAAGAATACGGAAGGAGCAATTAAATACCATCACTGGAGAAGTTGTATTGGACAAACTAATGGGGATAAGATAAGTCCCCTGGATGGCTACATCCTAGGATCCTAAAAGAAATGGCTACAGAGATAGTGGATGCATTGATTGTAATTTTCCAAAAATCCTTGGATTCTGGAGAAGTACCAGAGGATTGGAAAACTGCCAATGTGACAACCCCCGATTCAAAATGGGAGGGAGGCAAAAAATGAGACACTATAGGACAATTAGACTAACATTTATTGTTGAAAAAAATGTTGGAATCAATTATTAGGAAGTAATAGGAGCACATTGAGAAAATCATAATCTAAACAAGCAGAGTCAGCATGGCTTTGTGAAAGGGAAACCGTGTCTGACTAATTTATCAGAGTGTTTCGAGGAAGTTTCAACCAGAGTGGATAGAGGGGGACCAGTAGATGTGTTGTATTTAAACTTCCAGAAGACCTTTGACAAGGTACCTGTAGAAGCCAAGTATTTCAAATACAACTCGTATAGGTAAAAGATAGCTGTTTAAGCATAAATGTTGAGCCCCAGTTTTTAATACCCATTTATACAGCATAATTCACTTTTACTGAAGTCCGTTGTTCTGGCAAATGCATATTTTCAAAGACAGTGTGACATTAAAACAGCAAGATAATTTGACACTGCTTGTGCTAATTGTCAAGGACAGGGACTGAATACACAGCAACATTGTTCACAATGCAGATAACAGCTGGGCCAAAAAAGCTGATGTTGCACATTGAAGATGGACGGCTTGCCATCAAATCAAATGTGTTTGAGTCTAACCCAAACCAATTAGGATTATATTGGGGTGTAATTAGACGACTTAAGACAGATATGAAAGTGTATAACTAAAAAGTTTCTCCCGGCCATTTTAGCTTAGGTTGGGTTTTGTTGTCTTTGTGAGTATTGTCTTTGTAGGTTAGGTTTAGTTTTTAGTGTGTTGTCTGTGGTGTATTGTCTTTGGGGGTGTGTTGTGCTGTGTTGTCTTTCTGTTAGTTTAGTGTTTTTTTTGCCTTTGATTCTAGTCTCCATTTTAGTTTATGTCTTTTGGGGGTTGTCAGTTTAACAGTCTGTGTCAGTGATGTTAGTCCACTTTTGACTTTGAGTTTGAGTTTAGCTGAAGATTAGCTTTCTCTCTCTCTTCATGTTTCATTGCCAGACTTTGACCTTTTAAAAGTTACTTTCGAGCTGTCTGCCTCAGCAAAGAAAGATAATGTCTGTAATTCTCTGAAAGCTTCGAATTGTCTACGAATTGCCTTTTAAATGACTTTCAAATTGTAATCAAGCGACTACAAATAAAACAATTCTTTTTGGCACCTGAGGAGTTTATACTGCAAATTTCTGCTGAGTTCCAGTATTCGCAAAGTGCTACTGATAACCGAATAGCAGAGATGATATAAATTCCTTCAACTTTACACAGTCGAATAATACAAGGAATCGAACAACTTAACACAGTCTACAAATATTACAAATCTTACAACTTGTCGTATTGCGCCAGGACTTGATTCATCAACTAAACTTCCCCCAAACTTGGCGTAGTTCAACAGGTTAAGATTCCTATAAATTAAAGATTTCTTTTAATTGGCGTAGTCAGGCAGTCGGGGGGGAGTACTGAGGACGACCTTCGGAGGCCCAGGTGATGACGGAAAGCTTCGAAGATAATCGGAGGAGGTCGGGAACCTTCGGGAAGCTTCGGAGATAATCGGAGGAGGCCCAGAAGACAGCCGGAACCCACGGCTAGACTGGGGTAAGAAATATCTTTTTCACCCATTAAAAGTCTTAAAGCCGCATCAATCAGTACTTCGACCCTTGAAAAGAACATTTTTTATAGACTGTTAAATAAATCAAGTGCCAGTCGGTCGGTCAGACTATCAGGCGTGACTGGAAGATTAGTCACTGCAGTAACTAAAATAAAACGGCAGTCAGCGATCAAGAAAAGTTATGGCTGATCCTAATCAAAGTGTAGATTCAGAGCCTTTAGCAGACAGAAAATTACTCCCCACTACATCCAAGGGGGGTGCTGGAATACCAGATGTTTCTGTTGAAGATATGTTGGGGGATTTTAGATCTTTCATTCGTAGACAATTTGGACTGTCTGAAGTTGCTACAAAAATTGAATCAAAATATGATATCCCCAAAGGACAGTGGTCCCTTGATAATATCAAGAAGGCATGGGGTAAGACCACACGGTTAAACGGTGGAAGACGTATGAAATGGTCTTTTGCAGTAATGGCACAGCTCCAAAAACATCAAGAGACAATTGCTAAAATTAAATTTGATCATGAGTATAGGTCCACTAAAGACCAACTAATTGCAGTTGTTGAAGAATTGCGAGATGCAAAATCCAAACTTGAGCATTATGATGAAATTAGAACAGATTTGCAAAATAAAACCTCTGAACTCCAGCAGTTATCTGTTCAAATCGGAGAATTTCAAAATCAAGTTTTTAAAGTGGAGTCAAAATACCAACAGTTGCAATTAAATACTGAACGAAGTGATGATGAGTATAGGTCGACTAAAAAACAACTAATTGCAGTTGTTGAAGAATTGCAAGATGCAAAATCCAAACTTGAATATTATGATGAAATTAAAACAGATTTGCAAGTTGCAAAATCCAAACTTGAGCATTATGATGAAATTAAAACAGAATTGCGAGATGCAAAATCCAAACTTGAGACAGATTTGCAAAACAAAACCTCTGAACTTCAGCAGTTATCTTTTCAAATAACAGAATTCCAAAATCAAGTTGTTAAAGTGGAGACAAAATACCGACAATTGCAATTAAAAACTGAGCAAATTGAACTTGAAAATTGCAAGTTAATCGAAGAAAGATGTGTTTTAGCTGAACACTGCAAAATTTCTGTGCAGAAATTTGAACAAACAGCACGAACTCAGAAAGCAGCCCAAGCGCCCCACCTAGTGGCACAATCGGCAATTGCACAGCCAAGAACAAATGTCACGAATAAATCAGTTCCTTTGTCAGATGAATCAGACGAAGATAGTGTTCAAATCCAGCCCATGTTACCTGCTGCTCCAGCGGCGGCTGTTGCAGCACCTGCAGGAATATCAGCAGTAACTACAATTTCACCACCAGCGCTAGAGCAAACATGTACCCTTGCTCCATTAAAATCACGTAAGGAAATACCACAATGTTTTTTCTGTGGTAGAGTAGGACACTGGATGGCAAAATGCTATCAAAAACAACGGATGGATTCGAGAGATGATAATGAAGTAGACAATGTTCACTACAATACATTTCCACCTCATGGTCAACCATGTAACACGTACCAACAAGACACACCCAGTTTGGCTTCTGGTCAGCAACACTGGCTAAGCAACTACAACCATGGTTTGCTTTTACAGTTAATCAACAACAGTATCATAATAGCCCAACTGTTTACCAGGGGTCTCTGTGTGGATGCGCTGATTGAGCTCTCTGATGAGAATGCTGACTGGAAACTCAGCTTCAATGAGTTCTTGAACTGCCTGAATCCTGGTTTTGTCCCTCCTGAGAAAAAATGTGCCTTGGAAGATGAAACCTATGAGGATGGAGCTGAGACTACAGTGGAGTGTAACCGATGTGTCTGTGCCTGCGGCAACTGGGTGTGTACTGCTATGACCTGCGATGGTAAAAATAAGGACCTCCCTGAACAGCAGCCACAAACGACTGCAGATGATGAGATGACTGAGGAGGATTGGACAAAATACGTTCATGAACTCAACAAGCATCAGGAGACTGCTGAGAAGGCTAAGAAAGTGAACGTAAAGGACATCTAAAAATATAGGGTTTGGAAGAGAAACAAAGTTGATTATTTTTTTGAACCTGTTTCTCTTCATTCAACCGATCAGTAAACAATTGGAACTTCAACAATCACTACTAAATATATATACACATTATAAACCGTATTTTTGGGCTGTGTGTTGGGGATGAAGGGAGTCCTTGGTTTTATTCGAACAGACTTCTTGTGATGTACTGTAATGTTAAACAAGAGTTTAGTATAAGAGCTAGCCATAAATGGTAAATTGTTGGTTTGAATTGCAACAGCTACATAGTCCTGTGATGAAAGATGGTGAAAAACATATCCCCTTGTCTTTTTTCGTTACCCACATTCCTCTGCATTACACACACAACCAGAAGAGTCTGAACTTCTGGACCAAAGGTCTAGATTCTAGATTAAAGTTTCCAGTGAGTCCTAAAATTCGCAGTGCAACTTAGTGATGGATAGATTTCTTATTCGATCACAAAGAATTGTGGATATAGAGAGACCTTCAGATGGCAGCGTTCATCGACATGGGGCCAAAGTTGTGGTGTCATTTCCTGATGCTCTTTGATAACCAAATCCTTCAATTAACCCAGAATTCTGCCACCAAAAGACCTTTGATGGAAGCAAGTTAACGAGAAAAATTATGTGATTCAAATAATATTTTGTATATCTAAAATTTACCTGCCCATTATAATGTCCTTGATACAAATTTATAAAGCAATTCAAAAAAACTTGCGAGGTCTGTTTGGCTGACTTTGGATCCCTTCAGTTTAGATGCTAGAGTTTGACTGGAATTTTCCAGCCCCTTCACACCAACGGGATCTTCCAGTCCCGCCCAAGTGAAAGCAGATTTCAATGACTCACTGGCAGGGGTTCTCCCGCGAGGGTGTGGGGAGCCTGGAAATTCCAGCCCATGTTTTGTTTGTTGATGCTTATAAACATAGTGAGATGGGAGTTCCATCTGCCTGACCATTGCACTGCTATCCCAAATAAATACTTCAGGCCTGCCTTACTTTTGGAGAGTTTCAGCCTGGCACAACGCACAGAAAGGGAGGCGAAGAAAAACTTGGTAGGCTACAAGTTCCTGGAATCTACAGTACCTCACAAAATGTTAAGGCATGAGATAAGAACCCATGGAGTTGGAGGTAGTATATTGACATGGATAGAGAATTGTCTAATGAGCAGGAAACAGCGAGTGGGGATAAGGGGTTCTTTTTCAGATTGGTGGCCTGTAACCAGTGGGGTTCCATGGGGCAGTGTTGGGACCACAACTGTGTACAATTTGTATTAATGACTTGGAGGAAGGAAGCGAACGTACTGTGCCCAAATTTGCAGACAATACAAAAATAGGTGGAAAGGCAAGTTGCGAGGGGGATACAAACGGTTTGCAAAGAGATATTGAGAGGTTAAGCAAGTGGACAAAAAGTTGCCACATGGAGCATAATGTGGGAAAATGTGAAGTTCATTTTAGAAGGGAGAACAAAAGAACAGTATTATTTAACTGGAGAAAAACTGCAGAAAGTTGCAACACAAAGGGACTTGGGGAACTTGTGCATGAAACACAGAAAGCTAGCAGACAGGTGCAGCAGGTAATCAGGAAGGCTAATGGAATGTTGGCCCTGATTCCAAGTATAAGAGTCGGGAAGTCTTGCTGCAGCTGTACAAGGTGCTGGTGAGACCACATCTGGAGAACTGAGAGCAGTTTTGATCCCCTTATTTAAGGAAATATATTATTTCATTGGAGGCTCTTAAGAAAAGGTTCACGAGGATGATCCCAGTTATGGAGGGATTGTCTTCGGGGCAAAGGTTAAACAGGTTGGGACTCATTGGAATTTAGAAGAATGAGAGGTGATCCCATTGAAACATACAGGATTCTGAAGGAGCTTCACAGGGTAAATGCTGAGAGGATGGTCTACACCTGGACCAAGGGGTACCAATATCCTGGGGGGTAACTTTGCTAATGCTCTTTGGGAGGGTTTAAACTAGTTCAGCAGGGGCTTGGGAACCTGAATTGTAGCTCCAGTATACAGGAGGTTGGGAGTAGTGAGGTCATGAGTAAGGTTTCAAAGTTGCAGGAGTGTACCAGCAGGTAGGAAGGTGGTTTAACGTGTGTCTTCTTCAATGCCAGGAGCATCCGGAATAAGGTGGGTAAACTTGCGGCATGGGTTGGTACCTGGGACTTCGATGTTGTGGCCATTTTGGAGACATGGATAGAGCAGGGCCAGGAATGGTTGTTGCAGGTGCCGGGGTTTAGATATTTCAGTAAGCTCAGGGAAGGTGGTAAAAGAGGGGGGGGGGGGTGTCATTGTTAGTCAAGGACAGTATTACCGTGGCAGAAAGGACGTTTGATGAGGACTCGTCTACTGAGGTAATATGGGCTGAGGTTAGAAACCGGAAAGGAGAGGTCACCCTGTTAGGGGTTTTCCATAGGCCTCCGAAAAGTTCCAGAGATGTGGAGGAAAGGATTGCAAAGATGATTCTGGATAGGAGCGAAAGCAACAGGGTAGTTGTTATGGGGGATTTTAACTTTCCAAATATTGACTGGAAACGCTATAGTTCAAGTACTTTAGAGGGGTTTGTTTTTGTCCAATGTGTGCAGGAGGGTTTCCTGACACAGTATATAGTGTAGCCACTTAAAATGGCTAACTCCCGATTAGAATGGCCAAACCCCGATTTAAAATGGCGAACGGAAGAGACTGATAGGAAAATCAGCCAACAGGACTCAAACAGACAGCTGCAGGTAAAACAGTGTATTCGCCTCTGGGGAAGCCAGGCCGAATCGATACCTGCAGCCATCAACATCACAACACCACAGCCATCTGCATATTAATCAGCCATCCCCGGGAACAATTGCTACAAAGTAGCAACACAAAGCCGACCCAGACCTTTCGGCGCCAGCAGGATCTGACACAAAGAGAGGTAAACGACCACCCCTCGATCAAGGAATTGCTCCAGTATTGGAGACATTGAACCAAGTGATTGGGACCAAGTCCAATCACTTGGAACCAGGTACAAGATCCGCCCCGAGAGGTGGGAAGCCCCTGGGGACTATAAGAATAGGGGCCAAGTTCAACTTGACCCTTCTCCTCCTGTCAGCACCCTTCGAAACCCTTCTGCAAGATAACGTAAGTTTTACTCCAGCGATCGCTACCAGATAGACACTCCTGACTATCGACCTGTACCAGCTTTTGATTCCTGCAGGCTCAGAACCCATTCGAAGGCCATTTGTTTCCCTGACCTGGTGGGCCATTTCCAAAGTTACGTATTGGCCTGTTAGTTGTAGGAAGTAGTTTAGCAGTAGATTTAATGTATAAGTATTAATTGCTGTATATAATAAATGAGCATTGATTTAACTCTTACTAAGCGGTGTGTTGGATTATTAATCATTACTCTGACTTGAACCACGTGGCGGTATCAGAAAGATACCTGGCGACTCATGAGCAAAGGTGACAGAATAAGAATAAGTAAACTAAGGCTAAAATTAGCAACATTTTTGGCGACATCCTGATGGGATCGATCTAGAAGTGGAAAACCACTCCGGGAGAACCCAAGAAATTTGAATTAGAAACCAATTGGAAACAGACAACCACAAGTGTTCAAGCGGTTCTGATTAATAGTCATAATTCGGAAGTGTGTGTATGCATGCGTAACTAACAGGGCTATAAGGTAAAACTGATCGATTTTTGTTGCGTCAAAACTGTTGGAAGTCTGTATTTTCGGAAATTAGCGAACGCCGTACCCGCATCCACAACACCGCCTTAGCCCCCTGTTCCAAATTTAAACGAAGCAGTCGGATAGGAAAGATGACCATGCAGGCAATGCAGCGCCTCATGAACCCTGAGGAATTTGCGACCAGCAGCAGTAGAGTGGGACAGTGTCCCATTTGGGAGGAGGAAATCCGGAAATACCTCAAAGGCAAAGGATGGCCCCTGTGGAATGATTTCTGCGATAATGAGGAATCAGGTCCCGGACGTATAGGGCATACTTGGTGGGAGAACCTGAGCGAGATACACAAAAAGACCTTGGGAAAAGTTCGCAAGCCGATGGCAATCGTGTCTTGTTTTGCACAATTGCGAGGCATATAGGAGGTTGTCAAGACGCTCCGCAAAGAAGTTGAGGGCATACATCGGATGAGTAAAGTCGATGTATGCAAAGTTGAAAAAGAGAAATTAGAATTAAGGAGGGAATTGGCAGCAAAGGATGAAGAGGTGGCTGAAGCCAAACGGGGTCACCAGTCTTGTCTGGCGCATTTAAGCAGTTTCCAGTCACAATATGAAAAGGCCTATCAGGACACGCAATGTGCAGTCCTGGTAAGAGAAGAGACAGAAAAACAGGTAGAGATGCTACAGAAACAGTGTAGTGATCTCACGGCAGCATTAAGAGCACTCCACGCTGCCACCACAGAACAAAGACAGAGCACCGTAGATCACGCAAAATGCCGGAAGCAGATTGCAGAGCTGCAATCACTGCTTTCTGTGCAAAAAGGTTTTCAGGACACCTTTGATGGAAAAGTTAGACCAGGAAGACGGCCCTGATTGGGAAGAGTTACATGAAACAGCGCAGAGATATGTTCAGGGAACATGTGCGCAGGGAAAGCCCCAGAGGAGAAAAGCACCCCGACAATCCACACAGAAGATAGTTCCGGCTCCAATGAACCCTGTAACCACCCACCGCACAGCCACATCGGACGATGCGGAATATTTATATTCCACCCCACTTAACAGTGACCCAATTACGGGACGCGTGAGAGAAGATCACACCGTTCCTCCCCAGCTCAGACTCCCACCATTTCTTTGCCACAGTTAGACGCCAGGCCCACATGTACGTCCTGGATGAGAGAGAGCATGTAAAGCTCATGGTTCTAAGTTTAGATCCGTCGGTAGCAGCAGCAGCCCTTCCCGACCCACAGAATGTAGGAGGAGGCACCCTTGCAGAAATGCATACCACGATCCTGGATGCGATCGGGTATAACCGGGGTGACCCCGTAGATGGCCTCAATAAATGCAGGCAGAAGAAATCTGAGCACCCCACAGCGTTCGCTGGACGCCTGTGGATTCACTTCGCAGCCGTTTTTGGAGACTTAGACCGTGCCCATTTGTCCCCAGACAACATGGCCAAATGGACCCGCACCCTTATCTCCCATGCCACAGATGCAGGACAGAAATCCTGTACTAGTTATGATCCCTCGGAGGAGGCCCATAATGAGAAATGGGTGGTGAAAAGATTGTTCCGTGTTTGGGAGCAATCTGTTCAGAGCAAACCCACCGTTAAAAACACCGAGGAAAAGCAAGCCGCCGCAGAGATACAGGCAGTGAAAATAACACACCAGAACCCCGCATGGGTAAATGAGGGAAAGAACAGCCCCCCACCCAAGTCACAAGAGTGTTACAATTGCGGACAGTTGGGACATTTCGTGAAAGAGTGCAATGCCCCTAAAAAGCCAGAGAGCCCAACAGACAGGCACTCTGATTAAGAAATGACAGAGCCCATCCATAGCTTTAGCACCCGTTCGGATCAGAAGGACTTGACCGGAACGAACTGACGGTGTACGGGCTCACTCAGTTGTGTCTGCGAGACACCCTTTGGGATAGGTCAGGACAACCCGTAGTTGCAGCAAAGATTCGGGGACAGCCTATCGAATTTCTTTGGGACACAGGAGGGTCCCGCACCACCATAAATTCCTCCACCCTATTTCAAAAGGACACATGGCCCACTACAGCCACTATCGCCCTCAGCGGCTTTACAGGCCACTCACAGCAGGAACACATCACAGCCCCTGTACCCATTCAAATCGGAACCATCACCACCAAACACCCCGTAGTTTTAGTTGACCTGCCCCACACAGCAGAACACATTCTGGGAATTGATTTCATGAATTCCCATAATCTTTCATTCGATCCAGTCAACCAGTGTGTCTGGAAGATGGCGAAATCCGCAAGAGCCCCCCCGCAACACTCATCATAGGAGAGTATATGAACAAAATTAGTGCCTTCGGCGAATTTTGGTTCAACCCGACCACACTTAGCACGGACAAGCAGGTTAGGGCAGTTCTGCAAAAGAACAGGGCAGCATTCGCGACCCACAAGCATGACTGTGGACGGATGACTGGCTCCGTACAAGTAACAGGACCTGACCCTCGACCCCAGAAACAGTACGGATTTCCCCAAGAGGCAGAGGGAGAAATCTCAAAAGTAATGGAGAGCTTATTAGAGCAGGGCGTACTTAGATCAGTATCCTCCACTAATAATGCCCCGATTTGGCCAGTGAGAAAGCCCGATGGATCATGGCGACTGACCATCGATTATCGGGAACTCAACAAAGTCGCCCCACCGTAGCAACAAGTCCTGAGACCATGCTTAAGCAGGGACTCAATTCCCGATAGTTTACGGTTTTGGACGTCAGTGATGGATTCTGGTCCATTCCATTGGCAAAGGCGTGCCAGTACAAATTTGCCTTCACCTTTAAAGCACAGCAGTACACGTGGACATGCCTGCCACAAGGATTCCACAACTCCCCCTCCATTTTCCACCGACAGCTGGCAAATGGTTTAGCCAAATTCTCTCGCCCCGAATGTCTCGTACAGTATGTAGATGACCTACTACTGTAGACAGACACCAAGGAAGAGCACATTGAGCTTCTGTCCGAACTCCTGGAACTATTACATTCAATTGGTTGTAAAGTCAACCCCAAAAAGGCCCAGATTTTGGAAGAAAAAGTGATATATTTGGGAACAATTATCACGCACGGTAAACGCGAGATCGAGCATAAAAGGATTGACTCGATTGCTAAATTGCCCCTTCCCCATATCGTTTCAGCCCTCCGGCCGTTTTCCGGACTGGTTGGCTACTGCCGAAACCACATTGACGGTGTCGCCAGAAAGGCAGCACCCCTCTCAGACCTCCTAAAGAAAGGAGACCCCTGGGAATGGCTTCCGCAGCATACAGATGCTGTGGACTCTTTAAAACAGGCACTCATAGCAGCCCCCGCACTACTAGTTCCGGACCCGCTTTCCCCTTACGCTATAGAGGTAGCGACCACAGACCGCACCCTTTCGGCCGTGTTCCTCCAGGAACGGCACGACCAGTTAAGGCCCGTAGCTTACGCCTCACGACTTTTAGATGCTGTGGAGCAGGGATTTTCAGCCTGTGAGAGGCACCTGCTCGCAGTTTTCTGGGCAGTCCAGTATTTTTCATACATTACCGGACTGAACCCCATCACAATTCTCACCGAACACACCCCCACCCAGCTTTTACTGGACGGACAACTCAAGGACGGTACCGTCAGTCAAATAAGAGCAGCTAGATGGACCCTTCTCTTGCAGGGATGGGACATCACTGTGAAAAGGACAAAGATACACACCTATTTAGCCGACAATTTACAATACCCCGGAACCTCCCATGACTGTGAGATTATCTCTCGACACCACAACACAGGCCCCTTTATCGCTAAAACACCCCCCAGAAAGATAGAGAATTCAACTCCGAGCCCCCCGCACACGGACACGTGTGAGCCCTTAAAGATTTATGTGGATGGATCTTCCACGGTCTTGGATGGGAAACGCATAACAGGTTGCGGTATCTATGTCGAGGACGTGCAGGAACGCGCCCTCGAGGAAATATCGTTAAAACTACCCGGACACTTAGGCGCGCAGGCAGCAGAGCTCGCGGCCATCGTATATATATAGTTGAACACCCAGATTCCTTCCCCAGCCCAGCAGACATATACTCCGACAGCCTCTATGTCTGTAACAGCCTTACGGAATTTCTGCCCCTGTGGGAAGCAAGAGGATTTGTTTCCGCAGACGGAAAACCCCTCCCCTCAGCCCCATTGCTCCGTAATATTTTAGAAAAAGCCCAGAACAGGACTTTTAGAATCATCAAAGTCCGCAGCCACCATCGTTCCTCCCTGCCTGGAAATGTAAAAGCCGACGCACTGGCTAACGCAGGTTCCAGACATGGGTATTTTTGGAAACCCCCTGAAAGCGCGCAGTGAGTGCAGTTCAGGTCTCACAGACAAAGATCGAGGATCTAGTGGAGGCCCAGAAGCAGGACACCAATCTCAAGGAGATTGTAAAGGGAAACTATCCAGCTCCCGATGAGAGATTTAGAAATACACTGACCACACATGACGGTGTGGTGTGAAAGGACACCCTTTATGTGGTTCCTGAACAGGACAGGAACCAATTGATTTACTTGTTCCATGACGGTCATGGACATCAGGGAATCGATCCCACTACAGCCCATCTCAAGCAGCTTTGTTGGTGGCCGAATATGAAGGAAGATGTAAACCATTACAGAGAAAATTGTCTTATCTGCGCCCAGAATAATCCGGACAGATATGCCAAAATGGCCCAACTCAGCCACACCCGACCTGTTAATGGTCCCTGGATTAACCTCCATATTGATTTTATAGGACCATTGCCCCCTTGCAGGAATGGCTATAAATATGTACATGTGGTCATAGACACATTTACAAAATGGGTGGAAGCATTCCCAGCCCACACAAACACTGCAAAAACCACATCCAAGATTTTGACCCACCACATGTTTACAAGATTGGGACTCACCCGCACATTGAATCCAACCAAGGTTCCCATTTTACGGGACGTGTCATGCAGAACGTCCTCACGATATTTGGCATCATCCAAAAATTCCACATAGCATACCACCCACAGTCGAGTGGTATCGTGGAGTGCATGAATCGGACCCTAAAAACCACCCTCAGAAAAATGGTCCAGCAGAACAACACCACTTGGGACTCAGTCCTCCCTTTTGCGCCGATGTTTTGCGTAACACTATTTCTACCTCCACAGGTTACACCCCACACACCCTCATGACCGGACGCCCCATGCAAGGCACAGAATATTTGTTAGGTTTGGACCTGACCAGCCCCGAAGTGACGGCCCTCACACACGAGAAAGCCGTGGAGCAATTGTTGCAAATGTTAAAACGGCTCAGCTAGCAGCCGCAGTAAAATTGGGCACCAAGAAGAAACAGAGCAAGGCTTATTTCGACAAGACAGTGCATGCGACTGAGTACAGTATCGGACAGCAAGTGATGCTTTCTGTATATAACCCCAGCACGTTCCTGTCACCAAAATACTCGGGTCCGTATTCCATTGCGGATAAAGTAAGCCCTTCCGTTTACAAAATAAAGTACCCCAATGGTAAGACTGCGTGGTTTCATATAAACCAGCTGAAGGCTTATGGAACACAGTCGAACCACGCACACCACGTCATGCTTGATGCAGCACACCACACCCCGCCCACAGCTAACATAACCCTACCAAACCCCACCACGTCCAGCCCAGCCACGGACTCGACCTCGACTCCATCCCCGAAATATACACTCCGCCCCGGAACGCCCACAGACTGTAGCAGCAGAGACAGCGACTGTGACTCGGACGATAGCCACAGCACACCTCCCTACTATCCTCATACACCAGGACCCACACCTAGCGACTCCTACTTCGATCCACGTGATCCCTTCCTGATCACTTTCCTGAACAAGCCCCACCACCAACCACCGAACCACACTGACGACCCCGATTTTGTCCCCAAACAACTAGACACCAATTACTGGCACCGAGACAACTCGTACCGACTCGTCCGCAACGACGAGAGTGACCCCCACCTCACACCATGCAGCCCTTTCAGACCTAATCCACGCCAGAGTTTGGCACCCGGGAGAAGGTGACGACCTCGGGTCTGACTCCCAAACCGCCAACCCCTTTGCGACCCTGTTTGCAACCGAGAACAGAGGTGTCCAGATGATGTTTTAAAGGAACCGCTTGGGAGAAGTGTTGTCCTTTCTGATGGCACCTGCAGAATTTTTTATGGTGTTTGTAAGTTTGTTAAATGTTGTATGTCCGACAGGAGAATTTTTCTCACTGCCACACGCCTATTCGGCCGAAACTTCTGAGAACTTGCCTTCAGAGACTAACCATTGCCAGACGCCAATTCACCTGAAACCTCTGAGCACTTGCCCACAGAGACCCACTGTTGCCAGACACTTGTTCAGCGGAACTAGCTTGTCTGCAGACACTTGTTCGGGTACCAGACGCCCGATCGTAACTGCCCTTCTGGTTCGAAGGATAGAACCACTACGGCAGCCCCACCACGATGACTACATTTTTGCCCGTTCTTGTGGTTGCTCAGGCAGTGGAGAAACAGTTTGAGACCCGCCCTGCCTGGAAACCCCCCGCTGGTCAACTACGCTCGGGTAGGAGAGATACGGCATTGGTAGCCATCCTACCCGGGGACTCCATCCAAATCGTACCCGTCGCGACCCATACGCACCTCATTTTGGCATTTTTCAGTTCAAAAGGTTTTGTTTGTTTAGGTAGCCTTTAGGTTGCCAGCCATCTGCTATTTACATTCTGGAACATTTGGATGCTAAATCAGCACTGGTTCATCATTGGGAAGTGTGTCTTCTCCTAAAATTTGTTTTTTTTTTAAATGAGGGAGTCCCACATAGTGACCAATTATAAAGGGAATAATTGGCACAAAAGGACAGACACACTAGCATACCAGATATTAAACAAAGATAGTTACAGACGATATGCTTGTTTCTACAGAACTCCAGAAGCTCCAGGATCGGAGAAAACAAAGAAAGAAAAGGAAAGAGAACAGCCATGAGGACTTCCTTCATATGGATCAACATAATGTTATTGGACATTTGGTTGCGCGTGACCGCGAACCCCATGACTTCAACCCCCCCCCCAGCCGTTAATGTTTCATTGCCCCGCAGTACCCAGAGCCCAGTCACCAGCGACACTACATCTTCTTGGTGTGCCAGGTTCATAACCTGGTACTCCCTGTCCTATGTGATCGAAACACTATTAGCATTGGTGATACTCTGCTGTGTAGTGCAGACTATGCGTCTACGAAAATAAAGAAGGATAACCTAGGATCAGATCCCTTATGTTCGGTTACGACCAGACCCCCGACCCCCGCGATCTATTATAAAATAATAAAGTGCATTCACTTGCGTTTATTGTTGTTGTAAATAAAGAGATGTGAAAAACTTTTTCATGAGCAAAAATTGTATGATCCTGAGCTTGACTGCCAAGCCAGGAAAGACTGTCTGAAATACTATGATTTTGTTGTATGATTGAGGAAGGTAGGATAATGGAATGTTTAAGCGAGTGTAGTATATTAAGGATAAGTTAGAGGTTCCAAGTTTGTTGTTTTGTAATGCATGTCCCTGTCTGACATAGCGCCCTTAGAATTGTTAGTTAAAAAATTTTGTGCATAGATATGGTCAGTGCAGAGGCCATGAAGGAAGTGCCCCCCGCCCCCCCGGGTCAGGGAATGGAAAGTAACATAATGATGTGATCCTTCAATCTTCGCGTTAGGATCACAAGGAGGAAATGTAGCCAGTTAAAATGGCTAACTCCTGATTAGAATGGCCAAACCCCGATTTAAAATGGCAAACGGAAGAGGCTGATGGGAAAATCAGCCAACAGGACTAAAACAAACAGCTGCAGGTAAAACTGTGTATTCGCCTCTGGGGAGGCCAGTCAGAATCGATACCTGCAGCCATCAGCAGAACAACACACCAGCCATCTGAATATTAATTAGCAATCCCCGGGAACAATGTGCAACAAATTAGACACAAAGCCAACCCAGACTTTTCGGTGCCAGCAGGAGCCTACACAAAGAGAGGTGAACGACCACCCCAAAACCGCCCATTGATCAAGGAATCGCTCCAGCATTGGAGAATATCGAACCAAGTGATTGGGACAAAGTCCAATCACTTGGAACCAGGTACAGGGTCCGCCCCGAAAGGCGGGAAGCCTCTGGGGACTATAAGAATAGAGTCCAAGTTCAAATCGATCTCTCTGCACCCTTCTTCTCCTCTCTCCATCCCTCGAGACCCTTCTGCTGACCTTCTGCAACAGCTGCTAAAATGGTAAGTCTTACTTCAACACTCGCTACGAGATAGGCGCTCCTGGCTATCGACCTGTACCAGCTTTGAATCCCACAGGCTCAGAACCCATACGAAAGGCCATTCGTTTCCCTGATCTGGTGGGCCATTCCCAAAGTTAAGTATTGGCCTGTTAGTTGTAGGAAGTAGCTTAGAAGTAGAATTAACGTATAAGTATTTACTGTATATAATAAATGTGCGTTGATTTAACTCTTACTAAGCGGTGTGTTGGATTATTGATCATTACTCGGACTTGAACCACGTGGCGGTATGAGAAAGATACCTGGTGACTCAAGAGCAAAGGTGATAGAACAAGAGCAATTAAACTAAGGCTAAAACGAGCAACATTTGTCCTCTGTTCGCTTTTAAAGGCTTCCCAATCCTCTGGCTTCCTACTAATCCTCGCCACTTTGTAAACTTTTTCTTTAGTTTTTATGCTGTCCTTGACATCCTTCATCAGCCATGGATGCCTCCCCTTAGCATATATTCTGCTCCTTGGGATTAATTTCTGTTGTGCCTGCCTAATAACCCCCCAAAGCCCCTGCCATTGCTGTTCCACTATCTTCCCTGCTAGGTTCCTTTTCCAATCAACTCCGGCTAGCTCCTCTCTCATGTCTTTGTAGTTACCTTTATTTCATTGTAATAAAATACGGTGAATGGCCTCCTGCACTGTAGGGATGTGAGAATCCCAAAATTATTGCACAGTACTTGGAAAACAGTGGCAGGATTGGGCAGAGTCAGCATGGATTTATGAAAGGGAAAATCATGCTTGACAAATCGACTGGAATTCAGCAAAATGAGGGAGATGTTGACGCGGAGCTGGGTTTGATTCCCGGGCAGAGCATGATGCTTTATTGTTGTCCAGCAAACCGTTCAACGAAGCTGAATCGCAGTTTCACAGAAAAGAGCTGTGCCAGAATCAGTTAAGTGAGATTTGTTGTTTCATATCAGAGCTTAAAAAGTCCAAGTGCAGCAGGTCGAGAACAAGTACAGATGCTGGAAGAGACGGAGAGATGCTGACGTCAACCAAAATTTGGGTGGTAATGGGCCAGATGTTATTGCTCACCAGATTCAAGTATCTCCCAGATCTGGGTGCAAATCTCGGGCGTGGCATCAGGAAAATTTCTCACTCAAATTATTGACTAAGTTTTAATGTAGTCCCCGCGTTCTGCTGGCACAGATTTCTGTGAAACTGCGATTCAGCTTCATTGAACATTTTGCTGGACAACAATAATTCATCATTCCCTGACCGGGAATAGAACCCGGGCTGCGGCGGTGAAAGCGCCGAATCCTAACCACTAGACCACCAGGGAAACTGTCTTTGTTCGCCACATGCTGCACTTGTGACTTTTTCAGCTCTGATGTGAAACAACAAATGTCACTGAACTGATTCTGGCAGAGCTCTTTTCTGTGAAACTGCGATTCAGCTTCGTTGAACATTTCGCTGGACAACAATAATTCATCATTCCCTGACCGGGGATCAAACCCGGGCCGCGGCGGTGAAAGCGCCGCATTCTAACCACTAGACCACCAGGGAAACTAACGATTAAATTTGTAACCCGGGTTGACAGTATATCACTCACCTTTTATTTTGATTTCTGAGTTTTCATTAGAAGTATACAAAATTACATGTTTAAAATGAACACAAGTGACATCTTCAGCCAATCACAACACCGATTGTTGTTCGCTGTAACATGAAATCGACAGTGAGGTGAAATAGTCCCAAAAGCTGCTCATGTGGAACTTCCAATTTCCTAAACCCACCAACCTTATCACTGTGGCTCCTGTGAAACTGACAACACGTCATCCGGCGGACATTCATTCGTCATTTCAAATAACTCATTTTAATTTTTGAAAACATCCTTTTCGCAATTAAGTTTTGAACAAAATTAGAATAGTTTCCAATTTTTGTTGATCTTTTTCTGAACTGAAACTATCACACGTTTGCGGAACAAACACAAACTCTCCTGTTTCAGACTGGGCAGGAATATTAAAAAGTACTCATCTGTAACTATGAGGCAAAGCTTCCTGGTTCCGATTTGTTGTTAAACATTAACACAACACGTCATCCCACAGCCTTGTGACATTTACACTTTCACAAGTTTGGAATGTGTTTCTTTGTTCCCCGGCTCACAGTGGGTGAGAGAGGAACAAGCAGCAGGATTTTACCCTAATTCTCCATTCACCCGCTGCCAGCAGAACGCGGGGACTGCAGCTTCAATCAGCGGCTAACTGCCCATCCCGGGGACACTGTAACCAGGAGCAAAGCTCCCAATACACCGAGCACAGGCTCAGAAACATACAGGTAGATTATACCCCGCTCACTTAACCTCCGAGCAGCATTTACACAATCCCTCAGTGAGTATAATTTCCTTTGAGCTTCTTCTGTTGTATTCAGCTCCTGTGACCTCAATGGACTGAATAATTTGAGTTCGAAGTTTTCTTGTCATCATGCCAGAGATTCGGACCCTGACCGGGAGAGAGGGGGGAGGGGCGGGGCGATTATTGTGTCTATGTGAGCATCAAAATCTGGCCCAATACCACTCAAATTTTCGCTTGTTTCATAATCTCTCTCACTTTGCAGCCAATCACTGTCCGTTTCTTCCTGCCTCTGTACTTGTTCTCCACCTGCTGCACTTGTGACTTTTTCAGCTCTGATGTGAAACGACAAATATCACTGAACTGATTCTGGCAGAGCTCTTTTCTGTGAAACTGCGATTCAGCTTCGTTGAACGGTTTGGTGGACAACAATAATTCATCATTCCCTGACCGGGAATGGCCGCGGCGGATCCTAGCCACTAGACCACCAGGGAAACCGACAAACAAGAAACTTCAAATTTTGATCAAAACTTAATTGCGACAAGAACTGTTTTTAACAATTGAAATGAGTTATTTCTATTTACTGATGAATGTCTGCCGGATGTTGCGTTGTAAGTTTCACAGGAGCCACAGTGATCAAGTTGGTGGGTTTTGGAAATTGGAAGTTACACATGAGCAGCTTGTTGGGCTATTTCACCTCACTGTCGATTTGATGTTTCAGCGACAGCAATTGCTGTTGTGATTAGCTTAAGATGTCACTTCTGTTCATTCTAAACATGTAATTTTGTATATTTCTAATTAAAACTGGGCAATAAGAATGAAAGGCGAATGATATACTGTCAGACGGGTTAAAACCCTGTTTGTCTGTTTCCCTGGTTGTCTAGTGGTTAGGATTCGGCGCTCTCACCGCCGCGGCCCGGGTTCAATTCCCAGTCAGGGAATGATGATTTATTGTTGTCCACCAAACCGTTCAACGAAGCTGAATCGCAGTTTCCCAGAAAAGAGTCAGAATCAGTTCAGTGATATTTGTCGTTTCACATCAGCGCTGAAAAAGTCACAAGTGCATCAGGTCGAGAACAAACACAGAAGCAGGAAGAAACGGTCAGTGATTGGCTGCAATGCAAGTGAGAGAGATGTTGACGCAAGCGCAAATGTGCGTGGTATTGGGCCAGATGTTATTGCTCTCACAGACAGAACTATCTCCCCGATCTCGGTGCAAATCTCCAACGTGATGACAAGAAACCTTTTAACTGAAATTATTCAGTCCATTGAGGTCACAGGATCTGAATACACCGAAAGAAGTTCAAAGGATATTCCACTGACTGAGGAATTGTGTAAATGCTGCTCGGGGGTTCAGTGAGCGGGGTATAATCTACCTGCATGTTCCTCGGTGTATTGGGAGCTTTGCTCCTGGTTGGAGTGTCCCCGGGATGGGCAGTAATCCGCTGATTGAAGCTGCAGTCCCCGAGTTCGGGTAAAATCCTGCTGCTTGTCCCTCTCTCACCCACTGTGGAGCCAGGCAAGAAATAATCTCATTCAAAACTTGTGCAAGTGTAAATGGCACAAGGCTGTGAGATGACGTGTTGTGTTAATGTTTAACAACATATCGGAACCAGGAAGCTTTCCTCATAATTACAGATGAGTAAGTTTTAATATTCCTGCCCAGTGTGAAACAGGAGAGTTTGTGTTTGTTCCGCAAACATGTGATAGTTTCAGTTCAGAATAAGAACATCAAAAATTGGAAGTTGTATTGTTTATGCCCAGTCTGAAACAGGGGAGTTTGTTTATGTTCAGCAAACGTGATAGTTTCACTTCAGAAAAAGATCAACATAAACTGGAAACTTCAAATTTTGATCAAAACTTAATTGCGACAAAAAATGTTTTTAACAATTGAAATGAGTTATTTCTATTTACTGATGAATGTCTGCCGGATGTTGTGTTGTAAGTTTCACAGGAGCCACAGTGATCAAGTTGGTGGGATTTGGAAATTGGAAGTTACACATGAGCAACTTGTTGTGCTATTTCACCTCACTGTCGATTTCATGTTACAGCGAACAACAATCGGTGTTGTGATTGGCTGAAGATGTCACTTGTGTTCATTTTAAACATGTAATTTTGTATACTTCTAATGAAAACTCGGAAATCAAAATAAAAGGTGAGTGATATACTGTCAACCCGGGTTACAACTTTTATCGTTAGTTTCCCTGGTGGTCTAGTGGTTAGGATTCGGCGTTTTCACCGCCGCGGCCCGGGTTTGATTCCCGGTCAGGGAATGGTGAATTATTGTTGCCCAGCAAAATGTTCAATGAAGCTGAATCGTAGTTTCACAGAAAAGAGCTGTGCCAGAATCAGTTCAGTGACATTTGTTGTTTGACATCAGAGCTGAAAAAGTCACAAGTGCAGCAGGTGGAGAACAAAGACAGGGGCAGGAAGAAACGGACAGTGATTGGCTACAAAGTGAGAGAGATTATGAAGCAAGCGAAAATTTGAGTGGTATTGGGCCAGATTTTGATGCTCACACAGACACAGTAATCGCCCCCTCCCCCCCCCCCTTTCCCCAACCCCAATCAGGGTCCGATTCTCGGGCGTGATGACAAGAAAACTTCGAACTCAAATTATTCAGTCCATTGAGGTCACAGGAGCTGAATACAACAGAAGAAGCTCAAAGGAAATGATACACACTGAGGGATTGTGTAAATGCTGCTCGGAGGTTAAGTGAGCGGGGTATAATCTACCTGCATGTTTCTGAGCCTGTGCTCGGTGTATTGGGAGCTTTGCTCCTGGTTACAGTGTCCCCGGGATGGGCAGTTAGCCGCTGATTGAAGCTGCAGTCCCTGCGTTCTGCTGGCAGCGGGTGAATGGAGAATTAGGGTAAAATCCTGCTGCTTGTCCCTCTCTCACCCACTGTGGAGCCGGGGAAGAGAGAAACACATTCCAAACTTGTGAAAGTGTAAATGTCACATGACTGTGAGATGACGTGTTGTGTTAATGTTTAACAATAGATCGGAACGAGGAAGCTTTGCCTCATAATTACAGATGAGTAAGTTGTATTGTTCCTGCCCTGTCTGAAACAGGGGAGTTAGTTTATGTTCAGCAAACGTGATAGTTTCACTTCAGAAAAAGATCAACATAAGCTGGAAACTTCAAATTTTGATCAAAACTTAATTGCGACAAAAAATGTTTTTAACAATTGAAATGAGTTATTTCTATTTACTGATGAATGTCTGCCGGATGTTGTGTTGTAAGTTTCACAGGAGCCACAGTGATCAAGTTGGTGGGTTTAGGAAATTGGAAGTTACACATGAGCAGCTTGTTGGGCTATTTCACCTCACTGTCGATTTCATGTTCCAGCGAACAACAATCGGTGTTGTGATTAGCTTAAGATGTCACTTCTGTTCATTCTAAACATGTAATTTTGTAAATTTTCTAATTAAAACTGGGAAATAAGAATGAAAGGCGAATGATATACTGTCAGACGGGTTAAAACCCTGTTTGTCAGTTTCTCTGGTGGTCTAGTGGTTAGGATTTGGCGCTCTCACCGCCGCGGCCCGGGTTCAATTCCCGGTCAGGGAATGATGCTTTATTGTTGTCCACCAAACCGTTCAACGAAGCTGAATCGCAGTTTCACAGGAAAGAGCTGTGCCAGGATCAGTTCAGTGACATTTGTCGTTTCACATCAGAGCTGAAAAAGTCACAAGTGCATCAGGTCGAGAACAAATACAGAGACAGGAAGAAACGGTCAGTGATTGGCTGCAATGCAAGTGAGAGAGACGTTGACGCAAGCGCAAATCTGCGTGGTATTGGGCCAGATAATATTGCTCTCACAGACAGAAATATCTCCCCGATCTCGGTGCAAATCTCCAACGTGATGACAAGAAAACTTCTAACTGAAATTATCCAGTCCATTGAGGTCACAGGATCTGAATACACCTAAAGAAGCTCAAAGGATGTTCCACTGACTGAGGAATTGTGTAAATGCTGCTCGGAGGTTCAGTGAGCGGGGTATAATCTACCTGCATGCTTCTGAGCCTGTGCTCGGTGTATTGGGAGCTTTGCTCCTGGTTGGAGTGTCCCCGGGATGGGCAGTAACCCGCTGATTGAAGCTGCAGTCCCCGCGTTCGGGTAAAATCCTGCTGCTTGTCCCTCTCTCACCCACTGTGGAGCCGGGGAAGAAATAATCTCATTCAAAACTTGTGAAAGTGTAAATGTCACATGGCTGTCAGATGACGTGTTGTGTTAATGTTTAACAACATATCGGAACCAGGAAACTTTCCTCATAGTTACAGATGAGTACTTTTTAATATTCCTGCCCAGTGTGAAACAGGAGAGTTTGTGTTTGTTCCGCAAACGTGTGATAGTTTCAGTTCAGAATAAGAACATCAAAAATTGGAAACTATTCTAATTTTGATCAAAACTTAATTGCGAAAAGGATTAACTATGTTTTCAAAAAGTAAAATGAGTTATTTGAAATGACGAATGAATGTCCGCCGGATGACGTGTTGTCAGTTTCACAGGAGCCACAGTGATAAGGTTGGTGGGTTTAGGAAATTGGAAGTTACACATGAGCAGCTTTTGGGACTATTTCACCTCACTGTCGATTTCATGTTACAGCGAACAACAATCGGTGTTGTGATTGGCTGAAGATGTCACTTGTGTTCATTTTAAACATGTAATTTTGTATACTTCTAATGAAAACTCAGAAATCAAAATAAAAGGTGAGTGATATACTGTCAACCCGGGTTACAACTTTTATCGTTAGTTTCCCTGGTGGTCTAGTGGTTAGAATGCGGCGCTTTCACTGCCGTGGCCCAGGTTCGATTCCCGGTCAGGGAATGATGAATTATTGTTGCCCAGCAAACCGTTCAACGAAGCTGAATCGCAGTTTCACAGAAAAGAGCTCTGCCAGAATCAGTTCAGTGATATTTGTCGTTTCACATCAGAGCTGAAAAAGTCACAAGTGCATCAGGTCGAGAACAAATACAGAGGCAGGAAGAAACGGTCAGTGATTGGCTGCAATGCAAGTGAGAGAGACGTTGACGCAAGCGCAAATCTGCGTGGTATTGGGCCAGATGTTATTGCTCTCACAGACAGAAATATCTCCCCGATCTCGGTGCAAATCTCCAACGTGATGACAAGAAAACATCTAACTGAAATTATTCAGTCCATTGAGGTCACAGGATCTGAATACACTTAAAGAAGCTCAAAGGAAATGGGGGGAGCAGATACGTGGAGATTTAGCCGGCCAGCAGCGAGGGAGTTCTCGTACTCCTCCCACGTCCACAAGGTGTACTCACGAATTGACTACTTGTCAACTACTTGACAGACTGGTGAGTCTGGACCTGCTGGCCGGAATGGTGGGGGCAGAATATTCGGCAATTGCCAGATCGGACCATGCTCCGCACTGGGTAGACCAGCAGTTTTGTAAGGACAGCTTTCAGCACCCACCATGGAGGCTGGAAGTTGGACTATTTGCGGACGAGGCGGTGTATGAGAAGCTGGTGAAATGCATGCAGAATTACCTGCAGGTGAACAATACTGGAGAAGTCTCAGCAGCGGGAGGCACTGAAGGTAGTGGTGAGAGGGGAACTGATTTCAACCCGGGTGTACAGGGACAGGACAGATAGGGCAGAGACGGACCGACTCATTAAGGAAATTCTACGGACGGACAGGAGTTACGCGGAATCCCCGAGGCCAGAGTTACTCAGGAAACGACAGAGGCTGCAGGCCGAATTTGGGGTGCTGACTACAGGCAAGGCTGTAGAGCAGCTTAGAAAGGTAACGGTGATTTATGAGCATGGGGAGAAGGCCAGTAGAATGCTTGCACAGCAACTGAGGAAGAGGGAAGCGGCTAGGGAAATAGGGAGGGTAGTGGATGGGGACGGTAATCTAGTGGGTGTTCCAGCAGGGCTGAACAAGGTCTTTAGGAACTTTTGTAGGAACCTGTACACTTCGGAACCACCCGGGGGAATGAGGCGATTCCTGGACTGACTGACCTTCCCAAGAGTGGGGAGACATTGGTGGACGGACTGGGGGCCCTGGTCAGGATCGAAGAGGTATTGGGGGCCAGAAGGTCATGCAATTGGGTAAAGCCCGGGGGCCGGGCGGGTATCCGGTGGAGTTTTACAAAAAATTTGCTGGGATAGTGGGGCCGGTGCTGGTCAGGGTCTTTAACAAGGCAACAGACAGAGGGAGTTTACCCCTGACGATGTCGCAGGCCACCATCTCGCTCATTCTGAAACGGGATAAGGACACGGAGGCCTGTGGGTCATACAGGCCGATCTCTTTGATTAACGTAGACGCCAAGCTACTGGCCAACATTTTGGTGACCAGAGTTGAGGACTGTGTACCGGATGTAACTGTGGAGGACCAAACCGGGTTTGTAAAGGGGAGGCAGCTGGTGGCCAACATAAGAAGGCTGCTCAACGTGATTATGATGCCCCCGGAGAGTAGGGAGGTAGAGATAGTGGTAGCCATGGATGCTGAAAAGGCTTTTGACCGGGTCGAGTGGGATTTTCTGTGGGAGGTACTAGGATGGTTCGGGTTCAGGGCGGGGTTCATCGACTGGGTTAGGCTATTGTATCAGGCCCCGGAGGCGAACAGGACAACATCGGACTACTTTAGACTGCACCGTGGGACAAGACAGGGCTACCCTCTCTCCCCACTACTGTTTGTGCTGGCCATAGAGATTGCACTGAGATTGCACCGTAGAATTGCACTGAGATCTTCTAGGGGCTGGAAAGGGCTAGTCCGGGGGGGGGGGGGGGGGGGGGGGGGGGGGGGCTGGGGAACATAGAGTCTTGTTATATGCAGATGATCTGCTGTTATATGTATCCTACCCAATGGTGGGGATAGACGGTATTATGGCAACTCTGAGAGAATTTAGCCGGTTCTTCGAATACAAATTGAACATGGCTAAGAGCGAGTTGTTTGTAATTCAGGCGAGGGGGCAGGAGAGTAGGCTGAAGGGGTTGCCGTTCAGGCTGGTGGGGGAGAGTTTCCAATATTTGGGGATTCAGATGGCACGGGACTGGGGCAAGTTGCACAAGCTCAACCTGTCCCAACTGATGGAACGAGTGAGGGAGGAGGTCCGGAGGTGGGATGCGCTCCCACTGTCATTGGCGGGGAGGGTGCAGACTGTTAAGATGATGATTCTCCCGCGGTTCTTGGCTGATCTTTTGTGGACTCAGCTCCACTTTCCGGCCCGAACACCATAACCCTTAATCCCTTTATTCTGCAAAAAACTATCTATCTTTATCTTAAAAACATTTACTGAAGGAACCTCTACTGCTTCACTGGGCAAGGAATTCCATAGATTTACAACCTTTTGGGTGAAGAAGTTCCTCCTAAACCCAGTCCTAAATCTACTTCCCCTTATTTTGAGGCTATGCCCCCTAGTTCTGCTTTCACCCGCCAGTGGAAACAACCTGCCTGCATCTATCCTATCTATTCCCTTCATAATTTTATATGTTTCTATAAGATTCCCCCCTCATCCTTCTAAATTCCAACGAGTACAGTCCCAATCTACTCAACCTCTCCTCGTAATCCAACCCCTTCAGCTCTGGGATTAATCGAGTGAATCTCCTCTGCACACCCTCCAGTGCCAGTACGTCCTTTCTCAAGTAAGGAGACCAAAACTGAACACAGGATACTACCGACCATGCGTAGAGGTAGGTACTAGAAAGGGTTAATGAGCTACAATTCTCTGGAGCTCGGTGCACAACACAACATGAAGAATGAGGATAGACTTCAGTCAACAGAACAAGAAACTGCTCCATAGTCACCTGGAAGCTGAGAGCTGGTGATCCAGAGTGAACGGACTGATCCACTGCCTTTGTTAATTATTGTGATTTTGTACTTATTACAATTAACTTAATAAATTCTGCGACAACATTCTTGTACCTGGAATGGTCTGTAACTAGTCAGGAGCTGCAGGTAACGTTCACAACACAGTCTGACGTGTAATTGATTTGAATATTACAATTGAGATTGAAGCCAAACCCGGATCTTACAATAGGGTCAAATTTCACATTCTGTTTGGGTAACCTGCACCAACAGTGATGGCTTTTGTAAACTCCTTTTACAGGTTATTAGAAGGGGAGGAGTTACAGAATGAAATTTCACTCCAAACACCACATCAAGATGTGACAGAGTCACTCGATTCATGGGAGCTGAATATCATCGACCTTTGAATCTAGAATGAGAAATGTTCGTCTGTTCTTCTGCTGAAAGAGATTCTTACACATCACTCAGTGTACAGGCACTGAGCCAGGCTCATCCGAGTGAGGCATCACTAAAAAAATCCATTTTATATCTTGCAGTTCACCCAAAGATGGAAATTTCAGCACACATTTCTCCATCTTGTATTTTTTAATGTTTTGTTTGCCCGTTAAATATCCTCGACCTCTGGATGGTTCATTACAGAACTCAGCTCGAAGACATCAAGACCTGTATCCGGCCTTGTCTGTGTGCCCCATTCGTCAATTCAACTTTGCAGCAGCTCAGTCCCAGCTTTGGAAACATCTTCATCTTTCTGTGAGGCCCCGGCCCCGGCCCCATTGACTGTGACAGGGGGATCCCACTGTCTCCGTGAGATTGTTGGTGTAAAGTCACGTCAGATCCACACTGCCCGATTTCCAATCCAATTTATTTAAAGGTCCCAGAAGTCTGACTCCAGCCTTAAATGTTGTTCTGATCCTGTCAGTAACATTATTTTGGAACTCACTAGTACCACCACATAGGCAGTCAACAACATGCATCATAAAGATGCCCGAGAGTTTCCTGCCATGGTACCAATAAAGCACGGCAGCTTCTGCCTTCTGGTGGAGACAACCCGACTTGAACAAAACTGATCTAACTGAGAAGTGCCATACACTCTGAAACATTGAACAAAACATCGTTCAAAACATAAGACAAACTTATTGAACTTCCAAAGTCTTCCATCTACATCTGTCACCGTAGAAGGTTGTAGAAACACTGCCCTCTGGAGGTGATCCCCCAGCGCAAATGCAGCTTTTATGTTTCTTGACTGAAAGTTCCGGGAAAATGTCACGAAAAGGGCCAAAGAAATTTCAGAATGACCTTTCCACTGTGGGTGAGTCCACTCTGACCTCTTTATCTCCCAAAGCTTCTTCAAATCCCTGAGCCATTAACCGCACCTTGGGCCTTATAAACGCCATCCGGTTGGACCTTTTCTGTGCAGATCCATTGATGTGATGATGCTGGCTGACCCCGATCTGGGACCTCTGAACACACGCCAAACTCTGTCCAACTGCCAAATCTTGCTGTTTAGCCTCCCGTACGGCTTTATCCCCTCATTTTTCGGCAGCTACAAAACCCTCTCGGTCACGGGGACTTCAGTATCGCCCCCAAACACATCCTTGGTGTAAAACCGACAATTCCCTGCCTGAAATGTTCCAGTTATTGAAATTACATTGAATGGATGTCAAAGAAACAGACCAGAAACAGCTCCCTGAGGTTCTGAGGTGTCCCCAGTGGTCAGTCTGACTGAACTAAACACGGGTGGTATAAAACAAACAATACTCACCCCGGTATCTGCTGTCCACGGGGACTTTCCTTTAATCAGAGCCGTCAGTGGATCCTGTTCCTGACACCAGACTGTTGTGGGACAAATGTCACTCGGAGTCTAGAGTTGGTTAAAGTTTGGGAATCTTTATTACAAACATGCAGGGAATGCTTCAGCGAACCGAAGCATCTCTGGGAGTAGTTACAATAACACACGTTTATACACAGTACAGTTGCAGCTGTTTTGTCTGCAGGTTAGTGGGAAAGTACAGGACGTCAAGGAAACAACTCGAAAACAGCTCACACTTATTGGCCATAGTGACTTCATCTCTCACAAAACACATCTCGGAAAACAATAGCCAGACCAGTAATCCAGAGACCCAGGATAATGCAATAGGGATCCAGGTTCGGCAGATGGTGAAATTTAAATTAATTAAAAATCTGGAATTAAAAGTCATTGATGATCATGAAAGCATTGTCGATAGTTGTAAAAACCCATCTGGTTTCTTTTAGATCCACCTGTAGTGGGGGAATAACACTGTTTACTATCCAGGATAAAATAAATGTACTTCAGCTTTTGTGGATCATTTCAGTGGAAATGTGCTCTCCCCCAGGCTCAAAGAGCATCAGCCCACTGGAAGCAAAGTTGTGAGACCGGCCAAGCCAGCAGAAAGAAACCCTCCGACCCTCCCACTTCACCAAGTGTCAGAATGAACAAAGTTTGATTTGATTAAATTTATTCACGTGCACCGAGGTCCAGTGAAACGTATTGTTCTGCGTACAATACAGACAGATCATTTTATACATGAAAAAACATAGGACATATGATCAATACACAATATAAATATGTAGACATCGGGTGAAGCATACGGAGTGTAGTGCTACTCAGTAGAGAAGATGTGTGGAGAGATCAGTTCAGTCCATAAGAGGGTCATTCAGGAGTCTGGTAACAGCGGAGAAGAAGCTGTTTTGAATCTGTTATTGCGTGTTCTCAGACTTTTGTATCTCCTGCCCAATGGAAGAGATTGGAAAAGAGAATAACTTCGGTGGGAGGGTCTTTGATTTTGCTGCCGGCTTTCCCAAAGCAGCGGGAGGTGTGGACAGAGTCAATGGATGGGAGGCGGGTTTGTGTGAGGGACTGGGCTGTGTTCACGACTCTCTGTAATTTTTTACAGTCTTGGGCTGAACAGTTGCCATACCGAGTGTCCCTTTAAGAAATGTTTTTGTCTTATCACATGGCTTCAGTGATGTCATTGTGCGGGTGGAGCTGGGCTGTGGCTCTGTGTGTTGGGTTTTACTTTCGCTTTGGTTTGGGGCTGTTTTGTGGCTGAGTTTTTTGCTTTCGTTTTCACATTTTTGGCTACTGTACTCAGAAAGAGGAGTATTTTGGCCTGTCTCTCGATCTTCATTTTAAAAGCAGTTTCCAGACTGCTTGATAACTTGAAAATAAATAATTGCTTTCTGGAAGGAATTCAAACCTGCTGTTTTGGAATGGAAACAAGAGCATCCATACCAGGTCTTGAGTGCTGTGTGCTGGGCCACACCTTTGAAAAGGAGGTACTGGTTTATGGGATCTTGTTCTTAAATTGGAACAGTTAAAGGGGGGAATTTATTCAGGGTTATACATAGATTACTGTAGCTGTATGGGGTATTTATGTTTGTAATTTATAAAAATGCTTACTGTGTGTGTTTGTAAAAATGTTAACTAAATTCGTAGAATAAAGCTTGTTTTGATTAAAAGTGCTTAAGGCCTCTGTTGAATAACACCTGAAAGGCAGGCCCTGTGCTCATCGGAACCAAAATCAATAAACAATTGTAGGTCAGGTGAACTCCATGATATACTTTGGAGTTTTCTGAACCCTGGCCCATAACACAAGCTGTGATGCAGCCAGATAAGATGTTTTCTATGGTGCTCCTGTAAAAATTGGTAAAAGTCAATGATAATAATCTTTATATTTGTCACAACTAGACTTACATTAACACTGCAATGAAGTTACTGTGAAAATCCACTAGTCGCCACACTCTGGCACCTGTCCGAAGTTTTGGAGTTTTGATATGAGCTTGGCTGGGATTATGGGGTTGAAGGCGGAGCTGTAGTCAATGAATAGGAGTCTGACGTAGGAGTGCTTGTTGTCGAGATGCTTCAGGGCGAGTATAGGGCCAGGGAGATGACATCTTATGTGGACCTGTTGTGGCGGTATGCAAATTGCAGTGGATCAAGGAATGCTGCGAGTATGGAGTTGATGTGTCCAAATCTCGAAGCAATTCATAATGATCGATGTCAAGGCCACCAGATGATAGTCATTGAGGCACGTTGCCTGGTTCTTCTTTTGCACTGGTATGATGGTGGTCTTCTTGAAGCAGATGGGAACCTTGGAACGGAGGAGGGAGAGGTTGAGGATGTCCGCAAACACACCTGCCAATTGGTCTGCGCAGGATCTGGGTGCACGACCTGGCACAACCAATGAGAGTCCCTGTCGTTAGTCTGTGACTCTAAATTAGTTTGGTATCGTCACTTGGGAGTCCCTGTTAGCTTTGAATCTCCCAATTAAACCATAGATTCTGGTTGGGTAACGTACAGACTACCTTCTTTGACACGCAATCTTCTACACATTTACTGATGAAGTCTGTGACGGTGCTGGCATACTCGTTTAGGCTGGCTGCTGAGTTAAAATAGAACACACAGTGCAGAAGGAGGCCATTCGGCCCATTGGGTCTACACAGACCCACTTAAGCCCTCACTTCCACCCTATCCTGTAACCCAATAACCCCTCCTAACCTTTTTTGGTCACGGAGGGCAATTTATCATGGCCAATCCACCTAACCTGCAAGTCTTTGGATTGTGGGAGGCAACCGGAGCACCCGAAGGAAACGCACGCAGAAACAGGGAGAACGTGTACACTCCACTTGTGCTACCGTGCTGCCCTTGTTCTTGAATATGGACCAGTCCACTGACTCCAAGCAGTCGCGTAGGAGCTCTTCCGTTGCATCGACTTTCTTAACCGGATTCTCCCGTTAAGATTCTGCTTGTATGCGGGGAGAAGGAGCACCGTATTGCGGTCCGATTTTCCGAAGTGCGGTCAGGGGATGGATCATCTGGGCCCTTGATGTTTGTGTGGCAGTGGTCAATGTTGGGCCCCCTGTCGGGACAGGAGATGTGTTGGTGGAATTTTGGCAGTACACACTTGAGGTTGGCCTGGTTAAAGTCCCCAGCCACTATGAACAAGGCCGCCAGGTATTCTGCTTCATTGTTATTTATAGCGGTTACAATTCATCAAGCGCCTTCTTCACTTCCGCCTGGGGTGGGATGTAGATCGCCGTGATGATGGCAGAAGTGAATTCCGTGGAAGGTAGTATGGACGGGACTTCACAGTCGGGTATTCCAGGCCCGGGGAGCAATAGTTCACCAGGGTCACCACGTCCGAGCACCAGGAGGAGTTGACGAGGAGGCAAATCCCTCCACCCACTCCAGGTTCAGTCCTGGATGTGATTAACAGCAGGAAAAACAGCAGAATCCAACCCAACCCTTGTGAACCCTTTGGTGTCTCAGCATGTTGGACGACTGAGTGAATCCCTTCCCACAGTGAGAGCAGGTGAATGGCTTCTTTCCAGTGTGAACTCGCTGGTGTTTCCGCAATGTGGATGATGTTTGAAACCTCTTTGTGCAATGAGAGCATCTGAACAGTTTCTCCTCAGTGTGAATGCGCCGGTGGGACATCAGTACCCGAGAGCTTTTAAACTCACTCCCACAGTCGGAGCATTTAAACGGTCTCTCATTGGTGTGAGTGACATTGTGGTTCAGCAAGTGATGACCGAGTGAATCTTTTCCCAGTCGGAGAGGTGAACGGGCTCTCCCCAGTGTGACCTCGCTTGTGTTTCATCAGGTTGGATGAGGATCTAAACCTCTTTGTGCAGTGAGAGCAGCTGAACGGTCTCTCCTCAGAGTGAACGCGCTGGTGGGACATCAGTAGCTGAGAGCTTTTGAAACCCATCCTGCAGTCAGAGCATTTAAAGGGCCTGCTCTTGGTGTGAGTGACATTGTGTTTCAGCAGGCTGGATAATTGAGCAAATCCCTTATCACACACAGTGCAGATGAACGGCTTCTCCCCGGTGTGAACACTCTGGTGTTTCTGCAGGCTGGGTAACCGAGTGAATCCCTTCCCACAGTCAGAGCAGGTGAATGGTCTCTCTCCAGTGTGAACTCGTTCGTGTCTCCGCAGGGTGCTAATGTCAGTGAATCCCTTTTCACACTGAGAGCAGGTGAAAGGCCTCTCTCCAGTGTGAACTCGTTCATGTATCCACAGGCTGCCAATGTCAATGAATCCCTTTTTACACTGAGAGCAGATGAACGGTCTCTCCCCAGTATGAACTTGTTCGTGTTTCCGCAAGTTGCCAATGTCAGTGAATCCCTTCTCACACTGAGAGCAGGTGAAAGGTCTCTCTCCAGTGTGAACTCGTTCGTGTCTCCGCAGGTGGCCAATGTCAGTGAATCCCTTTTCACACTGAGGGCAGGTGAAAGGCCTCTCTCCAGTGTGAACTCGTTCGTGCCTCCGCAGGCTGCCAATGTCAGTGAATCCCTTTTCACACTGAGAGCAGGTGAAAGGCCTCTCTCCAGTGTGACTGCTTTGATGCCTTTCCAGCCTGTACGGGCCTTTGAATCCCTTCCCACAATCCTCACATTTCCATGGTTTCTCCATGGTGCGGGTGATCTTGCGTCTCACCACGTTGGACGATCAGTTGAAGCCTTGTCTACACACAGAACACGTATACAGTCCCTCTCTACTATGAATGATGCAGTATTTTTTCAGGCTGTGTCACTGCTTAAAGCTCTTTCCACAGTCAGTACTCTGTAACAGCCTCACACGGGTATGTGTGTCTGTCTCAGTGCTTTTCCAGACACACTGATGTTTAAAATGAAAAATGAAACTCGCTTATTGTCACAAGTAGGCTTCAATGAAGTTACTGTGAAAAGCCCCTAGTCGTCACATTCCGGCGCCTATTCGGGGAGGCTGTTACGGGAGTCTCTTGAAGCAGACAGAATAGACAAACATTTCTCCTGCTAGACTCAAAGGCCGATGATCCCAAGAATTGAGTGACTCAGTCAGTTCTTGACGTTATATTTAGTTTGAGATATCAGCCTCGAACTCCTCTTCGAACTTCCTGTAACTAGATTTTACAATGGTAATCATCGTCAGTGCAGGATAGAAATTCAGAACAGACAATTTTAGTTTCTATCGAACATTCATTCCCCTCTCTCTCTTTTCCTGAAATGGTCTAAATCTCAATCCCACACACTCTCCCTCCATTCTCACTCTGCTGTATCTGATGTTCACCCTCCCAATGCTCCTGAAGGTGCTGATTCAGGCTGATTGACAAATCTAAGTCACTGCTTCCTGTCCTGGACACAGAAACCTGAAAATCTTCATGCAGGATGTTGGAGACAGGAGGAAGGTTCAGTCTGTGTGCAGCTCAAGCTCATTTAGGGTTGGAGGAACAATAGTTTTGCTCGGCAGAAACCTCCATGTCCAGCTTCCGCATTGAGACAATGGGGGAAGCTCTGATTGGCAGAGGAGCAGAGTCCTTCCGGTCCTCCAGTCTTCCTATTGGTCACCTCAGCAACAAGGTCAGCGGAAGTGAGCTCCCCTGTACATGCGCAGCTTCCCCTTCCCTTAGACATGCGCAATCCCGTATTAGTGGTGGGGAAGGGACACACTGACGGGCGGAACTGTCAGCCTGTTGCCTGGAAACTTTGTCTCGAGGATATGTGGGGGAAGGAAAACAATGAGTGCGGGCGGGGTTCCCGCATCTGCGCGCTGGGCAGTGACGTCACGGCGGAGCGGGCTTATTCCTATTGGTTGATTAAGAGGACGAGCTCCTTTGTGATGTCACAATGTGGAGGTTGGACAATGAGTTTCAGACTAAAACATCCTCCTCTGGACAACATTTGGGAGCAAATCAGTGTCTCCCCTTTCATAAGGTCATAAGATATAGGAGCAGAATTAGGCCAATTGGCCCATCGAGAAGAACCCTTCAACCCGATTAAAAATCTGTCTTACTCCTCCCTAAATTTACTCACTGTCCCAGGTCCACCGCACTCTGGGGTAGTGAATTCCACAGATTCACAGCCCTTTGGGAGAAGCAGTTTCTCTTCAGCTCTGTTTTGAATTTGCGACCTCTTTTTTTCAATAATCTTTATTGTCACAAGTAGGCTTACATTAACACTGCAATGAAGTTACTCTGAAAAGCCCCTACGCTCCACATTTTGGCGCCTGCTCTGTGTGGGAAGGGATTTATTTCCTCATCCAACCGGCAGAGACACCAGCGGGTTTACACAGGGGAGAGGCCGGTTACATGCTCCCAGCGTGAGAAGGGATTCACTCAGTTGATCAGCCTGCAGATACACCAGTGAACTCACACTGGGGGGGGGGGGGGGGGGGAGGTTGTTCACCTGCTCTCAGTGTGGGAAAGGATTCACTCGGTTCGATAACCTGCAGCCACACCAGCGAGTTCACTCTGGGGAGAGACCGTTCACCTGCTCCCAGTGTGGGAAGGGATTCACTCGCTTATCCCACCTGCAGACACACCAGTGCGTTCACACTGGGGAGAAGCCATTCACCTGCTCTCAGTGTGGGAAGACATTCACTCATATGTCCAGCCTGCAGACACACCAGCGAGTTCACACTGGGGAAAGACCATTCACCTGTTCTCAGTGTGGGAAAACATTCACTTTGTTATCCAACCTGCGGGCACACCGTCGCGTTCACACTGGGGAGAAGCCATTCGCCTGCTCTCATTGTAGGAAGGGATTTACTCGGTTATCCAGCCTACAGAGACACCAGCGAGTTTACACAGGGGAGAGGCCGTTCACCTGCTCTGAATGTGGGAAGGGATTCCGTGATTCATCGCAACTGCTGAGACACAAACAAGTTCACAAGTGATTACAGGGGTTGGATTCTGCTGTTAGTGTTGCTACTCTCAATTACATCCAGGACTGCATTTTGTTCATTCTGACAGTTGGTCAATGGGAATGGTTGGTGTGTTTCCTCTGCTGGACTGGCTTGTCTCACGACTTTGATTCCAGTGGGCTGACGCTCTTTGAGCCTTGTTGCGGATACCTGGTTTCAAATTTCATAAGGATCACAGATTGAAAGTTGGTTTGGAAGTTGGAAGCTGTTTCCTTCCCATTTCTGTTTGGATCCCCTTAAAACATGCCACCTTGCCATCGTGATGGGCAATGGAGGGTACATGGATCTTTTGTTTAATTTATCTCTGTGTTTCTCGCAGAAGAAAATTATCAAGGTATGGGGCAGGTTGTCTGACATGGACTGAGAAACAACATTAAATGGTGTGATGGGAGACAGGCAATAACTAATATTTCAGGGGATTAGTTAGCTCAGTTGGCTGGATGGCTGGTTTGTGATACTGAGCGACACCAACAGCGTGGGTTCTACTCCGTACCGGCTGAGGTCATCCATGAAGGCCCTGCCTCCTCAGCATTGCTCCTCATCTGAGGTGTGGTGACCCTCAGATTAAATCACCACCAGTCAGCTCTCTCTCTCTCTTTCTCACAAAGGGGGATGCTCTTATGGAATTCTGACAATGGTACCAGCCAGTAACAAGGTTAAGATAAGGGAGTTATGTATACTCAAGACCCAAGGACAGTCAATGAGGGGGTCTGGAAGGCATCATGAGTTCATGAGTAACCTCCTAGCTGTCCATGAGCTGATCACGCAGTTCCCTGCTGCCCAGTAACCACTTTCATTGGATCTACCAGTCAATGTGTGCAACCTACAATCATTGTGATTGGATCGTGTCCGGCTGAGTTGGGCTGACTAACTATTTGAAATTGTATAAATGATGATGATTCCCTTTGTTCAGTGGAGAGGTATCTGCCTTTGCCCAGAGGCTTACTCCCCGCCGGCGTTACAACAATAAACTGTGATGTTTGAAGCAGACCTGAATGTCGAGGGATTCTTTTGGATTCATTCATGCGAACAGAAGCATAACCTACTTTTGTATTCAATTCCCCCACAATAAACAATAACATTCTATTAGCTTTCCTAATTACTTGCTGTACCTGTATACTCTCCTTTTGTGATTCATGCTCTTGGACATCCAGATCCCTCTGAATCTCAGAGCTCTGCAATCTCTCACCATTTCGATAAAAAGCTTTTTTATTGTTTCTGCCAACATGGAAAATTTCACATTTTCCCACGTTGTTCTCCATTTCCCAGATCTTCTCCCACTCACGTAACCTATCTATATCCCTTCATAATCTCCTTATGTCCCCTTCACAATTTACTTACCTACCTACCTTTGCAACATTGGAACATGGGAGCAGGACTTGGCCATTCAGCCCATCGAGCCTGCTCCACCATTCAATACGATCATGGCTGATCAACCACTTCAATGCCTTTCCCCCCACACTATCCCCATATCCCTTTGTGTTATTGGTATTTAGAAATCTGTCAGTCTCTGCTTTAAACACATTCAATGACTGAGCTTGCACAGCCCTCTGGGGTACAGAATTCCAAAGATTCACAACCCTCTGAGTAAAGAAATGTCTCCTCCGAGACCAGTCCTAAGTGGCTTCCCCCTTATTTTGAAATTGTGTCCCCTGGTTCCAGACTCTCCAACCAGGGGAAACATCTCACCTGTACCCACCCTGTCTATTCCTTTATGGATTTTGTAGGTTTCATTGAGGTCACTTCTCATTTTTTGAAACTCTAGAGAACACAGGCCAGGTTTCCCCAATCTCTCCTCAAAGGGCAGTCCTGCCACCCCCGGAACAAGTCTGGTGAACCTTTGTTGCCCTTTCTCTCTGGCGACAAGGGCAGTAAAACTGCACACAGTCCTCCAGCTGCGGTCTGACCAAGGTTCTATACAACAGGTACATTCTGGACAGTCTCATGACTTTGCATTTATTTTATCCTGGATAGTATGGGGGAGCCAGTGGCCTAGTGGTATTGCCGCTGGACTAGTAATCCAGAGACCCAGGTATTATTCTGGGGTTCGAATCCCACCAGGACAGATGGTGAGATTTGAATTCAATCAAAAATTGGAATTAAAAGTCTAATGAAGACCATGAAATCGTTGTTGATTGTTGTAAAACCCATTTGTTTTACTAATGTCCTTTAGTGAAGGAAATCTGCCATCCTTACCCTGTCTGGCCCACACGTGACTCCAGAGCCACACAGATGTGGTTGACTCTTAACTGTCCCCCACTGTAATGACCGAGCAAGCCACTCAGTTCAAGGGCAATTATGAATGGGTAACAAATGCTGACCCAGCCAGTGATGCCTACATCCCAAGAAAATGTTTTATCAGGTGGATCTAAAATAAATACATTTGTCTCTGTTCCATTGAGTCTACAGCACAGGGCCAGGCCAGTCGGCTCAATTGGTCTCTGTCAGTATTTATGTTCCGCATGAGCCTCCACCCACCCCTCTTCATCTCCCCCATCAACATATCCTTCTATTGCTTTTTCTCGTCAAGATACAGCTGTTCAGGCAGTATTCATGCTGTTCACCTCAACCATTCACTGTGGTAGCGAGTTCCAGATTCTCACCACCCACTGGATGAAGAGGTTTCACTTGAAATCCCTATTGGATTACTGAACCCCTGAAAATGGATTGAAAATGCACGCAGCATTTGACAGAGATTGGATGAATTGTCAGCGCAGATGGGGCAGCGCGGTGGCGCAGTGGTTAGCAGTGCTGCCTCACGGCGCCGAGGTCCCAGGTTCAATCCTGGCTCTGGGTCACTGACATGTGGAGTTTGCACATTCTCTCCGTGTTTGCGTGGGTTTCACCCCCACAATTGAAAGATGTGCAGGCTAGGTGGATTGGCCACGCTAAATTGGCCTTTAATTGGAAAAAATGAATTGGGTACTCTAAATTTTAAAAAAAGAATTGTCAGCACGGATAGAGATAAATGTGTGTCCTGATAGACATTACAGAGACTTGTTTGAAAGGTGACCAAGGCTGGAATCTAAATGTTGAAGGGTATTTGACATATTGGAATGCATGAAGCTCGGAAAAGATGATGGGATTGCTCCTGTTCATTGAGGATTACATTAGTTCAGTACTGAGAGATCAACTTAGCCTGAAAGTTCAGGGTGTGGAATCAGCTTTGCTCAAGATAAGAACTAATAAGTTACAAGGTCTCTTGTGTGAGTAGTTAATGGGCCTCCTAACAGTAGTTACATTGTAGGTAGAGTATACAGGAAGTATTAAATAAGGCTTGTAATTAATGTACCACAATAATCATGGGTGACTTTAGGCATCAGTTAGGACGATGAGCCTGACGAATATTAATCATGAGGAAGTGACACCACATGAGAAACTGACATCACACATCAGCAAGGTGACCGATATCCTTCAGAGACCAATCAGACATCGATCGTGCCCCATTTAACCAATCAGGGACTGATCATGGGCTGCTTGGGCCAATCAGAAACACAGGAAACGACCAGCCATGCGTAGAGGTAGGTACTAGAAAGGGTTAATGAGCTACAATTCTCTGGAGCTCGGTGCACAACACAACATGAAGAAAGAGGATAGACTTCAGTCAACAGAACAAGAGACAGCTCCACAGTCACCTGGAAGCTGAGAGTTGGTGATCCAGAGTGAACGGACTGATCCACTGCCTTTGTTAATTATTGTGATTTTGTACTTATTACAATTAACTTAATAAATTCTGTGACAATATTCTTGTACCTGGAATGGTCTGCAACTAGTCAGGAGCTGCAGGTAACTTTCACAACATAGTCTGAGTGTTACAATTCAAATTGGAGCCAAACCCAGACCTTACAATAGGATTGAATTTCACATTCTGTTTGGGTATCCTGCACTAACAGTGATGGCTTTTGTAAACTCCTTTTACAGGACATTAGAAGGGGAGGAGTTACAGACAGAAATTTCACACCAAACATCACATCAAGATGTGACAGTGTCACTCGATTCATGGGAGCAGAATATCATCGACCTTTGAATTTAAAATGAGAAATGTTTGTCTGTTCTTCTGCTGAAAGAGATTCTTATACATCACTCAGTGTACAGACACTGAGCCAGGCTCATCCGAGTGAGGCATCACTAAAAAAATCCATTTTATATTTTGCAGCTCACCCAAAGATGGAAATTTCAGCACACATTTCTCCATCTTGTATTTTTTAATGTTTTGTTTGCCCGTTAAATATCCTCGACCTCTGGACGTTTCATTACAGAACTCAGCTCGAAGACATCAAAACTTGTATCCGGCCTTGCCTGTGTGCCCCATTCGTCAATTCAACTTTGCAGCAGCTCAGTCCCAGCTTTGGAAACATCTTCAACTTTCTGTGAGGCCCCGGCCCCATTGACTGTGACAGGGTTCATACTGTCTCCCTGAGATTGTTGATGTAAAGTCACATCAGACCCACACTGCCCGATTTCCAATCCAATTTATTTAAAGGTCCGAGAAGCCTGGCTTTAACCTTAAATGTTGTTCTGATCCTTTCAGTAACATTATTTTGGAACTCACTAGTACCACCACATAGGCAGTCATCAACATGCATCATAAAGATGCCCGAGAGTTTCCTGCCTTGTTACCAATAAAGCACGGCAGCTTCTGCCTTCAGGTAGGGACAACCCGACCTGGACAAAACTGATCTGAGAAGTACCATACACTCTGAAACATGGCTCAAACCATAGACAAACTTATTGAACTTTAAAGTCTTCCATCTACATCTGGCACCGTAGGAGGTTGTAGAAACACTGCCCTCTGGAGGTGATCCCCCAGCGCAAATGCAGCTTTTATGTTTCTTGACTTTAAGTTCCGAGAAAATGTCACGAAAAGGGCCAAAGAAATTTCAAAATTACCTTTCCCGCTGTGGGCGAGTCCACTCTGACCTCTTTCTCTCCTAAGACTTCTTCAAATTCCCGCGTCACTGACCTCACCTTGGCCTTATAAATTCCATCTGGTTGGACCTTTTCTGTGCAGATCCATCGATGTGATGATGCTGGCTGACCCCTATCTGGGACCTCTGAACACACGCCAAACTCTGTCCAACTGCCTAACTCTTTCTGTTTCACCTCCCGTACGGCTTTATCCCCTCATATTTTGGCAGCTACAAAACCCTCTCGGTCACGGGGACTTCAGCATCGCCCCCAAACATATCCTTGGTGTAAAACCGATAATTCCCTGCCTGAAATGTTCCAGTTATTGAAATTACATTGAATGGATGTCAAAGAAACAGACCAGAAACAGCTCCCTGAGGTTCTGAGGAGTCCCCAGTGGTCAGTCAGACTGAACTAAACACGAGTGGTATAAAACAAACAATACTCACCCCGGTATCTGCTGTCCACGGGGACTTTCCTTTAATCAGAGCCGTCAGTGGATCCTGTTCCTGACACCAGGTTGTTGTGGGACAAATGTCACTCGGAGTCTAGAGTTGGGTAAAGTTTAGGAATCTTTATTACAAACATGCAGGGAATGCTTCAGCGAACCGAAGCATCTCTGGGAGTAGTTACAATAACACACGTTTATACACAGTACAGTTGCAGCTGTTTTGTCTGTAAGTTAGTGGGAAAGTACAGGACGTAAAAGAAACAACTCGAAAACAGCTCACGTATTGGCTATAGTGACTTCATCTCTCACAAAACACATCTTGGAAAACAATAGCCAGACGAGTAATCCAGAGACCCAGGATAATGCAATAGGGATCCAGGTTCCACAGATAGTGGAATTTAAATTAATTAAAAATCTGGAATTAAAAGTCATTGATGACCATGAAAGCATTGTCGATAGTTGTAAATACCCAGTTGGTTTCTTTTACATCCACCTGTAGCGGGGGAATAACACTATTTACTCTCCAGGATAAAATAAATGTACTTCAGTCTTTGTGGATCATTCCAGTGGAAACGTGCTCTCTCAGGCTCAAAGAGCATCAGCCCACTGGAAGCAAAGTCGTGAGACCGGCCAATCCAGCAGAAAGAAACCCTCCGACCCTCCCACTTCACCAAGTGTCAGAATGAAGAAAGTTTGATCTGATTAAATTTATTCATGTGCACCGAGGTACAGTGAAACGTATTGTTCTGCGTACAATATAGACAGATAATTTTATACATGAAAAAACATAGGACATATGATAAATACACAATATAAACACATAGACATCGGGTGAAGCATACGGAGTGTAGTGCTACTCAGTAGAGAAAAGGTTTGGAGAGATCAGTTTAGTCCAAAAAAAGGGTCATTCAGGAGTCTGGTAACAGTGGGGAAGAAGCTGTTTAGAATCTGTTATTGCGAGATCTCAGACTTTGTAACCCCTGCCCAATGGAAGAGATTGGAAAAGAGAATAACCTTGGTGGGGGGGTCTTTGATTATGCTGCCCACTTTCCCAAAGCAGCGGGAGGTGTAGACAGAGTCAATGGATGGGAGGCGGGTTTGTGTGAGGGACTGGGCTGTGTTCACAACTCTCTGTAGTTTCTTAGTCTTGGGCTGAGCAGTTGCCATACCAAGTTTCATGGGAGTGTCCCTTTAAGAAATGTTTTTGTCTTATCACATGGCTTCAGTGATGTCATTGTGTGGGTGGAGCTGGGCTGTGGCTCTGGGAGTTGGATTTACTTTCACTTTGGTTTGGGGCTGTTTTGTGGCTCTGAGATTTTTGCTTTCGCTTTCACATTTTTGGCTGCTGTACGCAGAAACAGGAGTATTTTGGCCTGTCTCGCGATCTTCATTTTAAAAGCTGTTTCCAGACTTGATAACTTGAAAAGAAATAATTGCTTTCTGGAAGGAATTCCAACCTGCTGTTTTGGAAAGGAAACAAGAGTGAGTGCTGTGTGCTGGGACATACCTTTGAAAAGGAGGTACTGGTTTATGGGATCTTGTTATTAAATTGGAACAGTTAAAGGGGGGAATTTATTAAGGGTTATGCATAGATTACTGTAGCTGTGTGGGGTATTTATGTTTGTAAGTTATAAAAATGCTTACTGTGTGTGTTTATAAAAATGTTAACTAAATTCGTAGAATAAAGCTTGTTTTGATTAAAAGTGCTTAAGGCCTCTGTTGAATAACAGCTGAAAGGCAGGCTCTGTGCTCATCGGAACCAAAATCAATAAACAATTGTAGGTCAGGTGAACTCTATGATACACTTTGGAGTTTTCTGAACCCTGGCCCATAACACAAGCTGTGATGCAGCCAGATAAGATGTTTTCTATGGTGCACCTGTAAAAGTTGGTGCACCTGTAATAATTGGTAAAAGTCAATGATAATCTTCATAATTGTCACAAGTAGGTTTACATTAATGCTGCAATGAAGTTACTGTGAAAATCCCCTAGTCGTCACACTCTCGCGCCTGTTTGGGTTCGCTGAGGGAGAATTCAGAATGTCCAATTCACCAAACAAGCACGTCCTTCGGGACTTGTGGGAGGAAACCGGAGCACCCGGAGGAAACCCACGCAGACACGGGGAGAACATGCATACTCTGCACAGACAATGACCCAAGCGGGAATCAAACCTGGGACGCTGGCGCTGTGAAGCAACAATGCTAACCACAGTGTTACCGTGCCGCCCATGTGGCAATCGGTGTGGACATGCTGAATTTCCTTAGTTTCCTAAGTATATGTTTCTTGGTCATAGCGTCGATGTGGGTGGACCAGGACAGAATGCTGGTGATGTGCACACCTCGGAATTTGAAGCTGCGAACCATCTCCACCTCAGCCCCATTAATGCAGACAGGGGTGTGTACGATACTTCGCTTCCTGAAGTCAATGACCAGCTCCTTAGTTTTGCTGACATTGAGGAAGAGATTGTTGTCATTACACCATGCCACTAGGTTCTCTATCTCCCTCCTGGACTCTGTCTCATCGTTGTTTGATATCCGACCCATGACGTCGTGCCATCAGCAAACTTGTAGATGGAGCGGGAGCAGATTTTGCCACACAGTCGTGTGTATAACGAGTGTAGTAGGGGGCCAAGTACGCAGCCTTGTGGGGCCCCGGTATAGAGGACTATCGTGGAGATGTTCGTGATCCGAACCACTACAGTCGTGTCATCAGCAAACATGTGGATGGATTTGGAGCCAAACTTTGCCATGCAGTCGTGTGTGTGTATAGGCAGTGCAGCCTTGCGGGGCTCCTGAATTGAGAACCATTGTGGAGGAGGTGTTGTTTATCTTTACTGATTGTGGTCTATGGGTCAGAAAGTCGAGGATCCAGTTGCAGAGGGAGGAGCCTAGTCCGAAGTTTTGGAGTTCTTATATGAGCTTGGCTGGGATTATGGTTTTTCATAGAATTTACAGTGCAGAAGAAGGCGATTCGGCCCATCGAGTCTGCACCGGCTCTTGGAATGAGCACCCTACCCAAGGTCAACACCGCCACCCCATTCCCATAACCCAGTAACCACACCCAACACCAAGGGCAATTTTGGACACTAAGGGCAATTTATCATGGCCAATCCACCTAACCTGCACATCTTTGGACTGTGGGAGGAAACCGGAGCACCCGGAGGAAACCCACGCACACACGGGGAGGATGTGCAGACTCCGCACAGACAGTGACCCAATCCGGGAATCGAACCTGGGACCCTGGAGCTGTGAAGCAATTGTGCTATCCACAATGCTACCATGTTGCCCAACTTAATTAATGTATAGAAATGAAGGCTATTGTTTGTCTTTATAAAAAGCAATTGTGCTATCCACAAGGCTACCGTGCTGCCCCTGTTGAAGGCAGAGCTGTAGTCAATGAATAGGAGTCTGACGTAGGAGTCTGACGTAGGAGTCCTTGTTGTCGAGATGCTTCGGGGGTGAGTATAGGGCCAGGGAGATGGCATCTGCTGTGGACCGGTTGTGGCGGTATGCGAATTGCAGTGGATCAAGGAATGCTGCGAGTATGGAGTTGATGTGTCCAACATCTCGAAGCAATTCATAATGATCAATGTCAAGGCCACCGGATGATAGCCATTGAGGCACGTTGCCTGGTTCTTCTTCGGAACTGGTATGATGGTGGTCTTCTTGAAGCAGATGGGAACCTTGGAAAGGAGGAGGGAGAGATTGAGGATGTCCGCAAACACACCTGCCAGTGGGTCAGCGCAGGATCTGGGTGCACGACCTGGGACAACCAATGAGAGTCCCAGTCGTTAGTCTGCGACTCTAGATTAGTTTGGTATTGTCACTTGGGAGTCCCTGTTGGCTTTGCGGAGGTCATATATAGATTTCTTGAATAGGTCAGGGTTGCCTGCCTTGAACACCTTCAGTCGGGAGTGAATCTCCCAATTAAACCATGGATTCTGGTTGGGTAATGTACAGACTACCTTCTTTTGCACGCAATCTTCTACACATTTACTGATGAAGTCTGTGACGGTGCTGGCATACTCGTCTAGGTTGGCTGCGGAGTTAACATAGAACATACAGTGCAGAAGGAGGCCATTCGGCCCATCGAGTCTACATCGACCCACTTGAGCCCTCACTTCCACCCTATCCCTGTCACCCAATAACCCCTCCTAACCTTTTTTGGTCACAAAGGCAATTTATCATGGCCAATCCACCCAACCTGCAAGTCTTTAGACTGTGCGAGGAAACCGAAGCACCCGAGGAAACCCACGCAGAAACAGGGAGAATGTGCAGACTCTGCACAGACAGCGACCCAGCAGGGAACCAAACCTAGGACCCTGGCGCTGTGAAGTCATAGTGCTATCCACTTCTGCTACCGTGCTTCCCTTGTTCTTGAATATGGTCCAGTTCACTGACTCCAAGCAGTCGCGTAGGAGCTCTTCCGTTGCACCAACCTTCTTAAAAGGATTCTCCCGCTTAAATTTCTGCTTGTATGCCGGGAGAAGGAGCACCGTATTGTGGTCCGATTTTCCGAAGTGCAGTCAGGGGATGGATCATCAGACGCCCTCGATGTTTGTGTAGCAGTGGTCAAGGATGTTGGGGTCCCTGTCAGGACAGGAGGTGTGTTGGTGGAATTTTGGCAGTACACTTGAGGTTGACCTGCTTAAAGTACCGTCCACGATGAACATGGCCGCCAGGTATTCTGCTTTATTGTTATTTATAGCGGTTACAATTCATCAAGCGCCTTCTTCACTTCTGCCTGGGGTGGGATGTAGACCGCCGTGATGATGGCCGAAGTGAACTCCGTGGAAGGTAGTCTGGACGGTACTTCACAGTCGGGTATTCCTGGTCCGGGCAGCAGTAGTTCACCAGGATCACCACGTCCGAGCACCAGGAGGAGTTGACGAGGAGGCAAATCCCTACACCCATTCCAGGTTCAGTCCTGGATGTGATTAACAGCAGGAATAACAGCAGAATCTAACCTGTTATCATTTGTGAACCCTTTGGTGTCTCAGCCTGTTGAACGACTGAGTGAATCCCTCCTCACAGTGAGAGCAGGTGAATGGCTTCTTTCCAGTGTGAACTTGCTGGTGTCTCCGCAATGTGGATGATGTTTGAAATCTCTTTGTGCAGTGAGAGCAGCTGAACGGTCCCTCCTCAGTGTGAATGCGCTGGTGTTCCATCAGTACCTGAGAGCTTTTAAACCCACTCCCACAGTCGGAGCATTTAAAGGGTCTTTCATTGGTGTGAGTGACATTGTGGCTCAGCAAGTGATGACTGAGTGAAGCTTTTCCCAGTCGGAGAGGTGAACGGGCTCTCCCCAGTGTGACCTCGCTCGTGTTTCATCAGGTTGGATGAGGTTCTAAACCTCTTTGAGCAGTGAGAGCAGCTGAACGGTCTCTCCTCAGAGTGAACGCGCTGGTGGGACATCAGTAGCTGAGAGCTCTTGAAACCCCTCCTGCAGTCAGAGCATTTAAAGGGCCTGCTCTTGGTGTGAGTGACATTGTGTTTCCGCAGGGTGGATAATTGAGTGAATCCCATATCACACACAGAGCAGATGAACGGCTTCTCCCCTGTGTGAATTCGCTGGTGGTTCTGCAGGTGGGGTAACCGAGTGAATCCCATATCACACACAGTGCAGATGAATGGCCTCTCCCCGGTGTGAACTCTCTGGTGTCTCTGCAGGCTGGGTAACTGAGTGAATCCCTTCTCACACACAGTGCAGGTGAACGGCCTCTCCCTGGTGTGAACTCGATGGTGTGTCTCCAGGTGGGATAACCGAATGAATCCCTTTCCACAGTCAGAGCAGGTGAATGGCCTCTCCCCAGTGTGAACTCGTTCGTGTTTCCGCAGGTTGCCAATGTCAGTGAATCCCTTTTCACACTGAGTGCAGGTGAATGGTCTCTCCCCAGTGTGAACTCGTTTGTGTCTCCGCAGGTTGCCAATGTCAGTGAATCCCTTTTCACACTGAGTGCAGGTGAATGGTCTCTCCCCAGTGTGAACTCGTTTGTGTCTCCGCAGGTTGCCAATGTCAGTGAATCCCTTTTCACACTGAGAGCAGGTGAACGGTCTCTCTCCAGTGTGACCTCGCTCGTGTTTCATCAGGTTGGATGAGGTTCTAAACCTCTTTGAGCAGTGAGAGCAGCTGAACGGTCTCTTCTCAGAGTGAACGCGCTGGTGGGACATCAGTAGCTGAGAGCTCTTGAAACCCCTCCTGCAGTCAGAGCATTTAAAGGGCCTGCTCTTGGTGTGAGTGACATTGTGTTTCCGCAGGGTGGATAATTGAGTGAATCCCATATCACACACAGAGCAGATGAACGGCTTCTCCCCTGTGTGAATTCGCTGGTGGTTCTGCAGGTGGGGTAACCGAGTGAATCCCTTATCACACACAGTGCAGATGAATGGCCTCTCCCCGGTGTGAACTCTCTGGTGTCTCTGCAGGCTGGGTAACTGAGTGAATCCCTTCTCACACACAGTGCAGGTGAATGGCCTCTCCCTGGTGTGAACTCGATGGTGTGTCTCCAGGTGGGATAACCGAATGAATCCCTTTCCACAGTCAGAGCAGGTGAAAGGCCTCTCCCCAGTGTGAACTCGTTCGTGTTTCCGCAGGTTGCCAATGTCAGTGAATCCCTTTTCACACTGAGTGCAGGTGAATGGTCTCTCCCCAGTGTGAACTCGTTTGTGTCTCCGCAGGTTGCCAATGTCAGTGAATCCCTTTTCACACTGAGAGCAGGTGAACGGTCTCTCTCCAGTGTGAACTCGTTCGTGTTTCCGCAGGTTGCTAATGTCAGTGAATCCCTTTTCACATTGAGAGCAGGTGAATGGTCTCTGCCCAGTGTGAACTCGTTCGTGTTTCCACAGGCTGCCAATGTCAGTGAATCCCTTTTCACACCGAGAGCAGGTGAACGGCCACTCTCCAGTGTGACTGCGTTGATGCCTTTCCAGCCCGTATGGGCCTTTGAATCCCTTCCCACAATCCTCACATTTCCATGGTTTCTCCATGGTCCGGGTGATCTTGCGCCTCACCGCGTTGGATGATCAGTTGAAGCCTCATCCACACACAGAACACCGATACAGTCTCTCCCTGTTGTGAATGGTGTATTATTTTTTCAGGCTGGGTCACTGGTTAAAGCTCTTTCCACAGTCAGTGCTCTGTAACAGTCTCACACGGGTGTGTGTCTCAGTGCTTTTCCAGACACACTGATGATTAAAATCTCTTGAAGCAGACAGAATAGACAAACATTTCTCCTTCTAGAGTCAGAGGCTGATGATCCCACGAATTGAGTGACTCAGTCAGTTCTTGACGTGATATTTAGTTTGGGATATTGCCCTCGAACTCCTCTTGTTCGAACTTCCTGTAAACAGATTTTACAATAGTAATCATTGTCAGTACAGGATAGAAATTCAGAACAGACAATTCTAGTTTCTAGCGAACATTCTTTCCTCTCTCTTTCCCTGAAATGCTCTAATTCTCCATCCCACACACTCTCCCTCCATTCTCACTCTGCTGTATCTAATATTGCCCCTCCCAATTCTCCTGAAGGTGATCAACAACTCTAAACTCACTAAAACCTGTACAAGAGTAGAGAATCTCCATATAAGTACATTTACTGATTAGAGATAGGGAAATTCTGAGGAAGAATTGTATTTAGTCATGGAGTGGTCATGACAGGGAACTCACTGCCCACAAGGGTTGTGGAAGTCCAGATGATCAATAATTTAAAATAAAATAGGATAGTCACTTGAAGAAAATAAACTTGCAGGGGAACAGGGATATCGAGGGGGAATGGGACTCACTGGATTGCTGTACAGAGAGTCAGCATTGACTTGAGTTACCAAATGGATTCTGTCAGTGCTGCAATGACTGTATGACTGGAAATATATAATGTAGGTACAGTACTATATTACAAAACTAGAACTAATAATACATGTATTTTATTACAGCACCATCAATAATATCTATAATACATACTATATAACAACACTGGACATATCTCTGTCCGATATTAAATATTTTAAAATTAATTTATGGGATGTGGACAATGCTGGTCAGGCCAGCATTTATTGCCTATCCCCAGTTGCTCTTCCGAAGTAGTGGTGAGTTGCCTTCTTGAACTGCTGCAGTCCTTGAGGTGTAGGTACATCCCCTGTGCTGTTTTAAAAAAAAAAATGTTTTTTATAAATTTAAAGGACCCAATCCATTTTTTTCCAATTAAGGGGCAATTTAGCATGGCCAATCCACCTACCCTGCACATCTTTGGGTTGTGGGGGTGAAACCCACGCAAACACAGCGAGAGTGTGCAAACTACACATGGACAGTGACCCAGAGCCGGGATTGAGCCTGGGACCTCGGCGCCGTGAGGCAGCAGCGCTAACCACTGCTCCACCATGCTGTCCTACATCCCCTGTGCTGTTAGGGAGGAAATTCCAGGATGTTGGGCCCCAGGGACAGTGAAGGAACGGCAATATATTGCCAAGTCAGGGTGGTGTGCAACTTGGAAGCGAACCTCCAGGTGGTGGGGTTCCCAGGTATCTGCTGCTCTTGTCCTTCTAGATGGTAGTGGTTGTAGGTTTGGAAGGTGCTGTCTGAGGAACCTTTATGAGTTACTCCAGTTTAGCTAGGGCTCCTTGATGCCATACTCAGTCAAATGCTGCCTTGATGTCAAGGGCAGTCACTCTCACCTCACTTCTGGCATTCAGCTATTTCGTCCAAGTTTCAACTAAGGCTGTAATGAGGTCAGGAGCTGAGTGACCCTGGCGGAACCCAAACTGAGCATCCAGGAGCATGTTATTGCAGAATAAGTGCCACTTAATAGGATCTTTGATGACTCCTTCCATCACTTTGCTGATGATGGAGAGTATTCCGACAGGGAAGTAATTGGCTGAGTTGGATTTGGCCTGTTTACTGACCCCTTAAATGTCAGCCATCTCCTGGAGAAACCAGTCCTTTAATTATGAAAATTAGGAAAGAGACCATCCTTTTAGCCAAATAAATGTGTCAAGCTGAGGGAACAAAGGATGTCAATGTCTTTAAGAGAGAGAGAGACCTGGGCCAAGCTTTGCAGAGTCTGCACCCTCCCTGTATTTACTTCCTTTCCCTCCAGTTGCTGCAAGTGACCAATTAAAGATCAGAATGAGATAAGAAATGGAAAGGGGAAGAAAAGAAAGTGTTTTACTCACAGATGTTGCAGACAGGAGGAAGGTACAGTCTGTGTGAAGCTCAAGCTCACTCAGGGTTGGAGGAACAACAGCTTTGCTCGGCAGAAACTTCCATGTCCAACTTCCGGATTGAGACAATGGGGGAGCTCTGATTGGCGGAGGGGCAGAGTCTTTCCGGTCCTCCAAGTCTTACCATTGGTCAACTCCTGAGAGGTAAGGACAGCGGAAGTGAGCTCACTACGCATGCGTAGCTTCCCCTCTCCCTGAGAAATGCGCAGTCCCGGGTCTGGGGGTGGGGAGATCACCGACGGCCGGAACTGTCAGCCGGTTGCCTGGAAACCGTCTCGAGGAAGTGTTGGGGGAGAGGAAACAGAGGGTGGGGGCGAATGTGCTCTAAAGCAGTGACGTCACCGCGGAGCGGATGGATTCCTATTGGCTGATTTAGAGGATGAGTTCCTTTGTGATGTCACAATGTGGAGGTTGAACAATGGGTTTCAGACGAAAACTTCCTCCTCTGGGCAACATCTGGGGGCAAATCAATGTCTCCCCCTTTCAGAAGTTCATGAGATATAGGAGCAGAATTAGGCCATTTGGCCCATCGAGTTTGCTCTGCCATTCCATCATGGCTGATCTCATCCTGGCCTTATCTCCACCGTCCTGAAAATTCTTCAGAACCCTTCAACCCGATTAAAAATCTGTCTAACTCCTCCCTAAATTTACTCACTGTCCCAGCTCCACCACACTCTGGGGTAGTGAATTCCACATATTCACAGCCCTTGGGAGAAGCAGTTTTTCCTCAACTCTGTTTTGAATAGGGCAGCATTGTGGCCCAGTGGTTAGCACTGCTGTCTACGGCACTGAGAACCTGGGTTCGATTCCGGCCCGGGTCACTGTGTGGAATTTGCACATTCTCCCCGTGTCTGCGTAGGTTTCACCCCCACAACCCAAAGATGTACAGAGCAGGTGGATTGGTCACACTAAATTGCCCCTTAATTGGAATTTAAAAAAATTGTTTTAAATTGCAACTGTTTTGAATTTGCTACCGCTTTTCGTAAGACGATTGCCTCTCGTTCTGGAATGCCCCACAAGAGGCAGCAGCCGCTCCAAGCCTACTTTATCTTTCCATTTCTTTTCTCATTCTGAGGGGTCATTGGTAACTTGCAGCAACTGAAGAGAAAGGAAGTGAATCTGGTCAGTATGTTCCACACATTTTGAGTTCAGTAATATAGACATATTTATATCTGGCAGTCTGCATGGAGAATTTCAGGCCTCTCCAAGATGGGAAGCAGTGAGCAGGGATCTGTCAGTCAGCCTGAATCAGCACCTTCAGAGAATTAAGACCATAAGACATAGAAGCGGAAGTAAGGCCATTCGGCCCATCGAGTCCACTCCACCATTCAATCATGGCTGATTTCAACTCCATTTACCCGCTCTCTCTCCATAGCCCTTAATTCCTCGAGAAATCAAGAATTTATCATCTTCTGTCTTAAAGACACTCAACGTCCCGGCCTCCACCGCCCTCTGTGGCAATGAATTCCACAGACCCACCACTCTCTGGCTGAAGAAATTTCTCCTCATCTCTGTTCTAAAGTGACTCCCTTTTATTCTAAGGCTGTGCCCCCGGGTCCTAGTCTCCCCTGCTAATGGAAACAACTTCCCTACATCCACCCTATCTAAGCCATTCATTATCTTGTAAGTTTCTATTAGATCTCCCCTCAACCTCCTAAACTCCAATGAATATAATCCCAGGATCCTCAGACGTTCATCGTATGTTAGGCCTACCATTCCTGGGATCATCCGTGTGAATCTCCGCTGGACCCGCTCCAGTGCCAATATGTCCTTCCTGAGGTGTGGGGCCCAAAATTGCTCACAGTCTTCTAAATGGGGCCTAACTAATGCTTTATAAAGCTTCAGAAGTACATCCCTGCTATTATATTCCAAGCCTCTTGAGATGAATGACAACATTGCATTTGCTTTCTTAATTACGGACTCAACCTGCAAGTTTACCTTTAGAGAATCCTGGACTAGGACTCCCAAGTCCCTTTGCACTTCAGCATTATGAATTTTGTCACCGTTTAGAAAATAGTCCATGCCTCTATTCTTTTTTCCAAAGTGCAAGACCTCGCACTTGCCCACGTTGAATTTCATCAGCCATTTCTTGGACCACTCTCCTAAACTGTCTAAATCTTTCTGCAGCCTCCCCACCTCCTCCATACTACCTGCCCCCCCACCTATCTTTGTATCATCGGCAAACTTAGCCAGAATGCCCCCAGTCCCGTCATCTAGATCGTTAATATATAAAGAGAACAGCTGTGGCCCCAACACTGAACCCTGCGGGACACCACTCGTCACCGGTTGCCACTCCGAAAAAGAACCTTTTATCCCAACTCTCTGCCTTCTGCCTGACAGCCAATCGTCAATCCATGTTAGTACCTTGCCTCGAATACCATGGGCCCTTATTTTACTCAGCAGTCTCCCGTGAGGCACCTTATCAAAGGCCTTTTGGAAGTCAAGATAGATAACATCCATTGGCTCGCCTTGGTCTAACCTGTTTGTTATCTCTTCAAAGAACTCGAACAGGTTTGTCAGGCACGACCTCCCCTTACTAAATCCATGCTGACTTGTCCTAATCTGACCCTGCACTTCCAAGAATTTAGAAATCTCATCCTTAACAATGGATTCTAGAATCTTGCCAACAACCGAGGTTAGGCTAATTGGCCTATAATTTTCCATCTTTTTCCTTGTTCCCTTCTTGAACAAGGGGGTTACAACAGCGATTTTCCAATCCTCTGGGACTTTCCCTGACTCCAGTGACTTTTGAAAGATCATAACTAACGCCTCCACTATTTCTTCAGCTATCTCCTTTAGAACTCTAGGATGTAGTCCATCTGGGCCCGGAGATTTATCAATTTTTAGACCTCTTAGTTTCTCTAGCACTTTCTACCATATGGCTACCATATTCAACTCTACCCCCTGACTCTCCGGAATTGTTGGGATATTACTCATGTCTTCTACTGTGAAGACTGACGCAAAGTACTTATTTAGTTCCTCAGCTATTTCCTTGTCTCCCATCACAAAATTACCAGCGTCATTTTGGAGCGGCCCAATGTCAACTTTTGCCTCCCGTTTGTTTTTAACGTATTTAAAGAAACTTTTACTATCATTCCTAATGTTACTGGCTAGCCTACCTTCATATTTGATCCTCTCTTTCCTTATTTCTCTCTTTGTTATCCTCTGTTTGTTTTTGTAGCCTTCCCAATCTTCTGACTTCCCACTACTCTTTGCCACATTATAGGCTTTCTCTTTTGCTTTGATGCATTGCCTAACTTCATTTGTCAGCCATGGCTGCCTAATCCTCCCTCTGATAACCTTTCTTTTCTTTGGGATGAACCTCTGTACTGTGTCATCAATTACTCCCAGAAACTCCTGCCATTGCTGTTCTACTGTCTTTCCCACTAGGCTCTGCTCCCAGTCGATTTTCGTCAGTTCCTCCCTCATGCCCCTGGAGTTACCTTTATTTAACTGTAACACCTTTACATCTGATTCTACCTTCTTTCTTTTAAATTGGAGATTGAATTCTACCATATTATGATCACTGCCTCCTAAGTGCTCCCTTACTTTAAGATCTTTAATCAAGTCTGGCTCATTACATAACACTAAGTCCAGAATGGCCTGTTCCCTCGTGGGCTCCATCACAAGCTGTTCCAAAAAGCCCTCCTGTAAACATTCAATGAATTCCCTTTCCTTGGGTCCACTGGCAGCATTATTTACCCAGTCCACCTGCATATTGAAGTCCCCCATGATCACTGTGACCTTGCCTTTCTGACATGCACTTTCTATTTCGTGGTGCATTTTGTGCCCCCGGTCCTGGCCACTGTTAGGAGGCCTGTACATAACTCCCATTATGTTTTTTTTGCCTTTGTGGTTCCTCAACTCTACCCACACAGACTCCACATCATCTGACCCTATGTCGTTTAGTGCTATTGATTAATTTCATTCCTAATTAACAAGGCAACCCCGCCCCCTCTGCCCACCTCCCTGTCTTTTCGATAGGTTGTGAATCCCTGGATGTTGAAATGCCAGTCCTGAACCCCCTGCAACCACGTCTCTGTGATGCCTACCACATCACACCTGCCAGTCACAATCTGGGCCACAAGCTCATCTACCTTGTTCCGTACACTGCGCGCATTTAAATATAGCACCTTTCATTCTCTATTGACCGTCCCTTTTTGTTTTCTTAGTGTGGTGGACCTTGGTTTACTGAGCCTTTCCATACACTGTGTCATATTTTGTGGGATGGGGACTATCATAACCTCTCCTGAGTTTTGTCTTTTCGTGCTTTTTTGTATTCCTAAGCAGCTACGCTTCCCACTGATTACTTCACCTCTTGGTTCCCTGACTTTCCCTTCCCCCCCAATCTTTAGTTTAAAGTCCTATTAAGAGGATGAATATTACAGAGTGAGAATGGAGGGAGAGTGTGTTGGATGGAAACTAGAATTGCCTGTTCTCAATTTCCATTTGTAAATTCCTTTTACAGGATATTAGATGAAGACTTGCAGAAAAAAACCGAACGAGACTTCAGGATTTGGAAGAGTCACTTGGCTTATCGGGACCTGAATATCATCAGGAGAACCATCACTGCAAAAGACACTTCTGGGGTGAAGGTTTGCCTGTCAGGCAAAGGAACAGAATGGAAGTAAACACAGGAACGAAGAATCACATTGGGCTGGTTCCAGGAGAATTGAGTGACAACTTCAGCGATGTAACCATGGAGTGTGATTTTTGATTGTGTTAAAAGTAAAAGGGCATCATTCTGTTTATAGTTTAAGGGATACGTTCCCTATAAAAATAGTGTTTAGGCATTGTTGCTTCTAGTTTGTTGCAGTAAAAGTCATAAAACCTGAAGTTTTTGTCTTATGACTCATTAATTTGTTCACTGGGGTTAGAATTTATCTTTTAAAATTCCTGATCTTTTCAGAGATCTTACACAATTGGTTTTGAGTCACAAGTTTCAACTTCCCATTTAAGCCTCAGGCAACTTGCTGTCTCTCCCTTGCTCATGTCAATGACAGCCTAGTAACAGAGCTGAGGGCTGGAGATGCTGTGACCCCTTGTCGGAACTGGAATCAGTAGAAAGAAGAACCGTCGTTTCTGGTTGAGCTTTGTGTTAACTGTCTGACCATGATGACCATATATAAATAGCTAACCAGGTAATCTATTGTGATGAGAGTTTAGAAACAGACCCTGGGTCGACGAGTTCACTGAAGCTGTGGGTTGTCAGCTGTACAGTGAAACCAGGCATCCAACAGCCACAGAGACCTCTAATATTGGACACTGGGTTTAACCCTGTTCTGTATTAAACAGGCCTATCTGATACTGGGGTGATATAGTTAATCTGACCCTTAATTCATTCAATTCCAAAAGTGAATAACATTGATTCAAGTACAGTGACTACCTTGGCAATCTGTCAATAAAGTGGTGTCAGTTCATGCAGATCCGTGTCTGAACTCAATTCCATTACTTATTTTTGTTACTTACTGGACTATTTCGCTCTTTTCTCTCCTCTCGCTCCAGCCTCTCTCTGCCTCTGGTGTTCCTCTCTCTCTCTGGTGCCTCTCATTCCCTCTGCTACCTCCTCTCCCTCTGTCACTCTCACCTGCCTCTCACTCTCTGTTATTAGTGCTTAGGAAGGCAGGTGGGACAGTTTCCTTTGATAGCCGAGGGCCAAGAATATAAGAACAGGGAGAGTGTGCTGGAACTGCATTAAACACCAGTTAGACCACAGCCGGAGCACTGCAGACAGTTCTGGTCACCACATTACAGGAAGGATGCGATTACACTAGAGGCACAGTAAAGGAGATTTATTTGTTTATTTTTATTAATTTGGAGTGCCCAATTAATTTTTTCCAATTAAGGTTTTTTTTTTTAATAAACATTTTATTGAGATATTTCTTTCTCATTGTAACAGCAACAAAATCAACAATGTACATAACAAGGAAAATATTAACATAGTACAAATACTGCCTCCCACACCCACAGGTCCTACAATTACTTACCTCCCTAATCTACGCGAGCCTAATTCCCCTTCCCTTCTGCTGACGATTAATTCTCTGCGGGGAAGTCGACGAATGGTTGCCATCTCCGGGCGAACCCTAACAGAGACCCTCTCATGGCGACCTTAATTTTCTCCAGGCAGAGAAAGCCAGCCATGTCCGAAAGCCAGGTCTCCAATTTTGGGGGCTTTGAGTCCCTTCATGCTAGTAATAGGCGCCTCCGGGCTACCAGGGAAGCAAAGACCAGAACGTCCGCCTCTTTCTCCTCCTGGATTCCCGGATTCTGCGACACCCCAAGAATCGCCACCTCTGGACTCATTGCCACTCTCGTATTTAATACCGTGGATATGGCATCGGCAAACCCCTGCCAAAACCCCCTCAGTTTTGGGTATGCCCAGAACATATGGACATGGTTCATTGGAAAACAAATAGGAATCTCGGGAGGACCATCATTTTTACCAACTGCACCCTACCCGCCAGAGACAACGGGAGCGCATCCCATCTCCGGAAATCCTCCTTCATCTGTTCCACCAACCGGGCCTTGTTCAATTTATGAAGCCTGCCTCAATCCCTCACCACCTGAATACCCAAGTACCTAAAACTGCCCCCTACCACTCTAAACGGCAGTTCCCCCAGTCGCCTCACCTGACCCCTCGCCTGGACCACAAACATCTCGCTCTTCCCTATATTAAGCTTGTACCCCGAAAACCGGCCGAATTCCCCTAAAATTCCCATAATTTCTTCCATCCCCTCCTCTGGGTCAGAGACATACAACAGTCGAGCGTGGTGGCTACCACATAGGTCGTCCGCATACAGCGAGACTCGGTCCCCAACCCCTCCGGACCAACCTCTTCCAGCCCCTTGAGGCCCTCCGAGCAATTGCCAGCGGCTCTATCCCCCGCACAAACAGCAGTGGGGAGAGGAGACATCCCTGTCCCCCGGTGCAGTGTGAAATAGTCCTAAGTCGTCCTGTTTGTCCGTACACTTGCAACCAGAGCCCGGTACACCATCCTAACCCAGTCAACAAAGCCCCTTCCAACCCTGAACCACTCCAGCACCTCCCATAAGTAATCCCACTCGACTCGGTCAAAGGCTTTTTCCATCGCGACCACCACTTCAACTTCCCTACCTTCCGGGGGCACCATGATCACGTTTAGCAGCCTTCTTACATTGGCCCCTAGCTGCCTGCCCTTAACGAACCCAGTCTGATCCTCCACTATAACGTCCGGTACACAGACCTCAATCCTGGAGGACAAAATTCTGGCCAGAAGTTTGGCATCTACGTTCAGCAAGGAAATCGGCTTGTAAGACCCACATAGCCCCGGGTCCTTGTCCCTTTTCAGAATGAGCGAGATCATGGCCTGTGACATTGTCTAGGGCAGAGCCCCTCTTTCCTTGGCCTCGTTAAAGACCTTCATCAGCACCGGCCCCAATATTCCAGACAATTTTTTATAGAACTCGGCTTGGTGCCCGTCTGGTCCCGAGGCCTTGCCCGACTGCATGGCCTTCAAACCCTCCAGCCCGAGTGGGGCCCCCAGCCCTTCTACCAGTTCCCCATAATTAAGGGGCAATTTATTGTGGCCAATCTACCTACCCTGCACATCTTTGTGTTGTGGGGGGGCGAAACCCACGCAAACACGGGGCAAATGCGCAAACTCCACACGGACAGTGACCCAGAGCCGGGATTGAACCTGGGACCTCGGCGCCATGAGGCAATGTAACCACTGTGCCATGGTGCTGCCCGCTGCAGAGGAGATTTATGATGATGCTACCAGGGATGGAGAATTTTAACTATGAGGAAAGATTGGATCTCCCCAGTGTGAATTCGCTGGTGTACAGTGAGTTGCTCCGATCGCTTGAATCTAGTCCCATAGTGAGAGCACCTGAACGGTCTCTCATCAGTGTGAACAAGCTGATGGGACATCAGTTCACTGGACGTTTTATAGCATTTCCCACAGTTTAGACATTTGAAAGGTCTGTCTTTCATAATAATAATCTCTTGTCACAAGTAAGCTCACATTAACATTACAATGAAGTGAAAAGCTCCAAGTCGCCACATTCTGCTGCCTGATCGGGACACGGAGGGAGTGCGGTTGATGAGGTGAGACAGTAGCGCGCAGGTGCAATGCTATTGTTCGTCTGGAGGAGAGTCCTTTGTCCCGCGGAAGCAAAGTTAGCATCAGGCGGTGGGAGGGAGGATCCGTAAACCCTTCACAATCATTGTCAGCTCCCTGATTTGCAGCTGCGGGGCTTCTCCCTCCTAGGAACAGGCCCAGGTTAAAGGTCACCATCCTGCTTCAGCGACTGGAGGATGGTTCACATCAGAGGATGGGGGAGGGGGACAATAAATAAGAGCTGACACTTTGCACTCAAATCAATGAGGACTCTGATCTCTGGAAAGGAAGGGAGCCCTGGGAGGTGGGTGGGGAGGATTCACAAACACCCGCTGGAGGCCCCAAACCGCCAAGAAGAGCCCACAGATCCTGATTTTGCAGCTCCCGGGGCTTGTTTGCTTCAGCTGCGGCCATCTTGGTGAAACAACAGAGTGGGCGGGGCATCAGGATTCAAGTGACCAGGAGAGAAAATTACCGATTTATTCTCACTCTACACAGAGGGACTTGAGAACTGAACCCAGCCAGAGTGGAAGGAGCGGGTAAACTGTAAGGAAAGGAATTTTGAAGGTGGTTTGAAAGGTTTGGCAGACTGACAAACTCTCATGGTGAAAATTAAAGGTAAGCCTACACGGGTCTGCGTGAAGAGGTGGGCGGTGTTGGGTGGGCTGCTGACAGAAATGTGAGGCCAGGGAGGGGGTGGTTGGCTGCCAGAACGGTTGGAACAGAGTTCTACATAGGTCCAGTTGATGAGTCAGACACCCAAGCAGTAAATCTCAGTGGATTCAAATATGGCCCATAAAATGTGGGCTGGTTTGTCACCCTGGGGTTTGGATTCCAGCATAGGGAGGAGGGAGAACGTATGTGATGAGGATTTACTGTTTCGCAGAAACAAGTGCAGAAAACCTGTTCCATACAAACGAGAATTGTCTGTCCTTCATTTTTATTCGGTATTGACAATGATGCTGTTTATAAACTCTTTTTATGGGAAATTTGAAATCTACAGGTGGGAAATCGTCCAACCTGGAGAGACACAAGGACATCCACACCATAGACAAACCATGGAAATGCGGGGCCTGTGGGAAGGCATTCATATCTCCATCCCAACTGGAAACTCATCTGCGTAGTCACTCAGGGGAGAGACCTTTCACCTGCTCCATGTGTGGGAAACAATTTAATCGATTGTTCAACCTTCGCACACACCAGCGAATTCACACTGGAGAGCGGCCATTCATCTGCTCTGTGTGTATGAAGGGATTCAGCAGTTCATCACAAATGTGGTCACACTGGGGAAAGTCCGTTCATCTGCTTCAAGTGTGGGAAGAGATTTACTAATTCACCTGACCTTCTAACCCACCAGCGAGTTCACATCGGGGAGAGGCCTTTCAACTGCTCCATGTGTGGGAAGGGATTCATGCACAAAACCTAATGAGACACAGGCGAGTTCACAAATAACTTTTGGAAGTAGATTCAGCTGAACGGGTGATCTCAGTGTCAGTGACAAAGAAATCAATGAGCTCCTTGCACTTGTTCGAAGTCAGGAGAGAGATTTAAGAAGATGATCATGAAGAACAGAATCTGGGTTGTCCTTGCTTCCAGGGACAATCCAGAACCAGGGGCTGGTTCAACACACTGGGCTAAATCGCTGGCTTTTAAAGCAGACCAAGGCAGGCCAGCAGCACGGTTCGATTCCCGTATCAGCCTCCCCGAACAGGTGCCGGAATGTGGCGACTAGGGGCTTTTCACAGTAACTTAATTGAAGCCTATTCGTGACAATAAGTGATTTTCATTTTCAAATAGTGATCAGTTTAGGCAGAGGAGAGCAGGGCCAGGTAGAGCTGGATGTGTTGCTGCTGCCTCTGGTAATCAACAGTTCAACCAGTTGATAAGACTGCGCCAAGTGAAAAGGGAATTGGTCAGAGTGAGAAAATGGGCAGCAAATGATCTCACGTTTACAGATGATAAAAGTTGGGATGCTGGTCAGGAGTGTGTTGGAATCATCAAGTTTAAAGATAACAGTTGCATAGATGTTGGTTTCAGAGCAGACACACTGAGGTGAGGGCTCGGTCAGGTAATATTATTGAGCTGGATATAAACAGTCTTAGTGATGGTGCAAATATGTAGTCAAAAGCTCATCTTCAGGTCAAATATGACATTGAAATCTGCATTAGTCGCACACAGTGCGCGTATCACCTACAAGATGCACTGCAGCAACTCATCAAGGCTCTTTAGACAGTACTTTTCAACCCGTGACCACCTCATACGACAAGAACAGCAGACACATGAGAACATCATCACCTGCAAGTTCCCCTCCAAGCCACACAACATCCTGACTTGGAACTATGTCACTGTTCCTTCACTGTTGTTGGGTGAAAATCCTGGAACTTCCACCCTGGCTACGCTGTGGCTCAACCTACACATCATGTATTACATCGGTTTGAGAAGACAACTCACCACCATCTTCTCGAGGGCAATTAGGAGTGGGCAATGATTTCTCCCAGCAGTATCCACTCCCTGTGAAAGGATAAAATAAACACAGTTGCCAGGGAGGCGGATGGTGACGAGAGAATGGAGTTTGTAGCAGGGCCATAAGACAATGGCTTCACTATTTCTTTTTTAAAATAAATTTAGAGTACCCAATTATTATTTTCCAATTTAGCGTGGCCAATCCACCCACGCTGCACATCTTTGGGTTGTGGGGATGAAACCCACCAAGACACTCGGAGCCATGAGGTCATGTTGCAGCTGTACAAAACTCTGGTGCGGCCGCATTTGGAGTATTGCGTGCAATTCTGGTCGCCGCATTATAGGAAGGATGTGGAAGCATTGGAAAGGGTGCAGAGGAGATTTACCAGAATGTTGCCTTGTATGGAGGGAAGATCTTATGAGGGAAGGCTGAGGGACTTGAGGCTGTTTTCATTAGAGAGAAGAAGGTTAAGAGGTGACTTAATTGAGGCATACAAGATGATCAGAGGATTAGATAGAGTGGACAGTGAGAGCCTTTTTCCTCAGATGGTGATGTCTAGCACGAGGGGACATAGCTTTAAATTGAGGGGAGATAGATATAGGACAGATGTCAGAGGTAGTAAGGGTGTGGAATGCCCTGCCTGCAACAGTAGTGGACTCGCCAACATTAAGGGCATACAAATGGTCATTGGATAGACATATAGACGATAAGGGAATAGTGTAGATGGGCTTTCGAGTGGTTTCACAGGTCGGCGCAACATCGAGGGCCAAAGGGCCTGTGCTGCGCTGTAATGTTCTATGACACTGGGAGAATGTGCAAACTCAATGACTTCACTATTTCCAATGTTTAATTGGAGGAAATGTCTGATCACCCAATTCTGGATGTCAGACAAGTCAGGACGATGTGTGAATTGGAGGTGGTGGTTTTCATGTACACCTCTTACTTTGGGGAAGTTGGGGGTTTGAGATTCTGTCAAAGTTATTGTTCAAGTTGTAGTTGTATAACATTTGTCTCCTTCACCTCCTGTCTCTCCACTTCTATTTGTCCCCTTCTGCTTCCAAAGTGTCCAGAGTCTAGTGTCGGCCCACTGACCCAGGGTGACCAGCCGCCATCTTGGTAGAAACAAAGTAGAAACTTGGTAGAAGTGGCGCACGTGCAGCCATTTTGGTGAGGGAACAGGAAGTGGAGGCTTCAGGGTCCCAGTGACCAGGAGAAAAATCATTCTGAACCCTGGACCAGCTCTACCCTCCCATCCAATAATTTTAATATTCAAACATATTTTTCTGTTGATATTTTTGAAATACTCTCATACTGCCCACTGCAAAACCTTCATTGAACTACCTGTATCACAATGGCAGTTGAGCAAAACTCAGTGAGTTCCAGGATCTGCCTGAAAAGGCAGCGATACGATTCACTAATTAATTTTAAAAGAGAGGTGGATAGTTACCTGAGGATGAGAAGGTGCAAGGCGAGGGACATGAAACTGGACTGAGAGACTGAACAAGTCCGTTCTTTCTAAAAGTCAGCACAGGAAAGATGGGCTGAACAACCCCCATCGCCCCCTCTTGTGCAATGCATCTCTCCGATCCTCGGAACCTGAATGGAAGCAAAATAAAATCCGAAATCGTTATTGGTCATTTTACTAAATGTAAAGAGGACACTGTCCATCAGGGGCCACTTAAGAGCAGAATAAACAGGAGCAGTTGGAGGACATAGAGCCTGCTCCACTTTTTCTCCTTGTCGCCATTTTCCTTCTTTCCCTCTGTAACCAATAATCTCTTGAATTCAGTCTTGAATATACTCAGCGACTGAGCATCCACAGCCTTCAAGGGTGTAGAATTCCAATTTACAAACTTGAATGAAGAAACGCCGCATCTTATTCACATATCGCCATTAACATCTCAAGATGTTTTACCGGAGGATAGGCAGACAGGGATTCCTACAAATAGTTGTTTGTGGTTCATTGCAGTTCCTTGACAAGGTATCGGCTTTATTCTGAGTGTTGTGAAGGCTGAGCTGACTTTGCTGGTATGCCTGCTTTCCAGAGATGATCAGACAAGAGTATTTCTGCTGGGCTCAACGCTTTTTCATCAACAATGATTCAGCCTCTGCAGGAAATTGAGAAAAGAGGCAGCACTGCTCTGCGGCCACACAGGAGAGTACTGGTTAGATTCAATGTCTTTATCCAGAGGGTGTGGAACTTGCTGCCACAGGGACTGGTTGAGGAAAACAGCATGAATGCACTTAGCAAGTTGCAGACACAAGAGAGAAAGGAATAGAAAGACCTGCTGACAGAGAGAAGCGATAGGCTCATGGGGAATATATACACTGACACTGGGTACAATGACCTGTTTTTGTGCTGTCTATTGAGTTTCATTCTACTTCAATTCTTTTTAAAGGGTATTGGAATGGAAAGACTTACAGGCAGCAAACTCAAGGTTTTTGAGAGACTTTTGATTTGTCAGGATATGAAAATCATCGACCCCTGAATGTGGAAGGAGAAATGTTTGTCTTCTATCTGTGGGAAGGTCAGTGTGACTGGAAAAAGCACCGAGACACATACATATGCAAGTGAATGTGTTCCAGTGAGCTGACTGTGAAAAGAGCCTTAACCAGTTACACAGCCTGAAAACACATCCCATCATTCACAGCAGCGAGAAACTGTACACGATGTTCTGTGTGTGAATGAGGCTCCAATCTGGAGAGACACAAGGTCATCGGCACCATGGAGAAACGGTGGAAATGTGGAGACTGTGGGAAGGGGTTCAAATCTCCATCCCTGCCGGAAGCTCATCAACGCAGTCACACTGGGGAGAGACCATTCACCTGCTGCCTGTGTGGAAAGAGATTTACTCAGTCAGCAGTTTATGAAACATCAACTTGTGCACAGTAATAAGAAATCTTCTAAATGTTCTGACTGTGAGAAGAGCTTCAAAAGTGAAATGGATCTGCTGAGACACCAGCGAGTTCACACTGTTCCCTTGCTCCGTGTGAGGGGAAAGATTTAATCATTTATCTAGCCTGCAGAGACACCAGAGAGTTCACACTGGAGAGAGGTCGTTCACCTGCTCCGAGTGTGGGAAGAGATTCCTTCACTTCTGGAACCTTGCTGCACATCAACTTGTTCACAGTGATCAGAAACTGTTTAAATGTTCTGACTGTGAGAAGAGCTATAGAACTACATCTGATCTGCTGAAACACCAACACACTCACACTGGGGAGAGGCCGTTCATCTGCTGTGTGTGTGGAAGAGATTCACTTGGTCATCCCACATGCTGAGACACCAGAGACTTCACGAGTGACTGCAGGGGTTGGATTCTGCTGTTATTGCTGCTGTTAATCACATCCAGGTCTGAACCATGTTCATTCTGACAGCTGGAGTTTGTTGCTGCTGATAATAATCCCTGTAACTAGTTGGAGTTTAATATTTTGATATTTGTCAAATGAATTAATGTTTCAGACACACACTTTGTTGGGACCTTAATTTCTCCAGGATAAGAGGCAACTAATTTGTGTCCTGTCACGAATTGCTCCATTTTGGGGACTTTTCTCCTTTCTAACTCTAGATTATTTAAATTCTCATACCTTATTACTTCCTTGGGTTTGGGGGCGAGACCCACACAGACACAAAATACTGTGTTTTCTATATTGGACAATTACATTAAAATCTGGAACATGTGTAGATATGGATTGGTGTCTCCATATCATGTGTATAAAGTATTGATGTTCTCTAGTTATGCTCTTCCCCACATTCTCTCCATATCCTCTCTCACAAAACCTTCCATTATTTTTAAGATTCCTTTTAAGTTATCCTCTCCGCCTTCATTTATAAGGAGACCCAGCCTGTCAATCCTTTCCTGATATTTTCTATGTACCTACACATTTCTGGTTTCACCATTATAAATCTTCTTTGCACCCTCTTCAGTGCCTCGGTATCATTTTATAATATGGTGACCAGAACAGCATGCAGTGATCGGTGAGATACTTGATCCAGGAGTCACAGATAACCCAAAAAATGGGACCAAGATAATATGCGATTTTACACTGGTTTATTAAGAAACAACAGTTTAAAAATGATGCATAATGGACACAAAAAAATCATACAGCCTGAGAATGGTTTCTCAGTCCCAGAGGACAGACGGATGATGTAGAATGAGTACTGGTCTCCATTACTAGTGGCTGCAGTCTCCTCTGGATGGTTCACTGCTGTGAGCCAGTGTGGGTGTTGGGTGAAGCCAGTATGGATCTTTTTAGAAATCTCTTCCTGTTTTAGCCTTTCCACAGACAAATGGTTTGCGGATGGATCCTGACATCCAATCATATCAGGATTAGAAATGTCAATTTAAGAGCCTGTGTTGGAGACCAGTCCTGGGCAGAAAGAACAGGTCTGTCCTGTGTTTGTCACCCAGCAAGCTGCTGTGGAAGATTTCTTCACAGGCGAGAAAGGAAGTGAGCTATTCCTATAATATTCAATAAATGCTTCATATTTTATTATTTATTTCTTACAAATCATCTCGTCTTGAGAAGTGAATATCCTTATTGACTTCTCTCAACTGATTTCTGATCAACCCACCTATTTCTACATGACAAGCTTGTTTTCATAATTTCTTGATTACATCGATAACACAGTTAGATCACATACTAAAACTGCTAAAGTTATCAGAATCAGCAACACAAATGCTTGAGCTGCCACCAAGAATAAAAGTAAAAACCTTTCCAGTAAAATGTGATAACTGTTCACTTAGATTCATCTTTCCCAGCTGCAGAGCATCTCACACCATTCCAAATTATTGGCATGTTGAAAATACATCAGCTTCAAACAGAAGTTCATGCACGGACTTTAAAGATTCTCCAGCTCTCTGTTCACCTACCTCCACCTTGTGGATATTTTCTGAATCCAGATTCTAGATCCCTTTTCACTTTAATTTCACTCCCTCTGACAGATACAAGTGTGTATAATTTTATTCTGATTGTTTTAAAGTCAGTTTTCCAGTGGCGCATGTGTCAATGTCATAATGATTTAAAATGTTGTCTCATTCTACTGACCACATTAATCGCTCGATGTTGTTCTGTTATCGAATAGCTGAGTATGTCTGGGACCCGTTCTTCAGTGCAGCTTCACCATGCATTTCCACATCAGCACACCCGCACTGGTATCCCAGTATCAGGCTCCATGTGCCATACACGTCACTCTTGGACTTTCAGGTGATCTTACCAAAAAACCTAGCGCGCGCGCGCGGGGGGGGGGGGGGGGGGGGGGGAGGGGGGGGGGGGGGGGAGAAAGAGAGAGAGAGAAAGAGAGAGAGAGGAGTCATGGAGAAACTTTACTGTCCAATAGTAATTGCATTCACATAATATTGTCTTTGTATATCAGAGACACAAGTATTTGAAATCAGTTTGGAGATAACTCCCATATCTCCTGTTCTCAAACACCCTGTTTTGAAAGATAAGAAATGGGATAAAGCCAAATCTTTAAAAGGCAAATTGTCACCATGCTGTCAGTGGAAAGGGTTAACTTCTCTGTTGGTTTGCAAAGGGATTGGAGCAAACATTCCCAACTGTGCCCAATTGTGCTGACTTTAGGTGACTTTTCTTTTCAGATCAAAGATGAACCAAACACCATTTTAGACTTTGTTTTCCAATTCTTTTGGGAAGGGGGTTTCAGCTTTGCCCAATTGTAACTTTTTTTCCCCATTCTCCTTGAGGCACCTTTCCAAATCACAGGAATAAACCTGAAGAAAAATAAAGCAAGAACATTAGCTTTCACAGGTAAGCTTCAACCTTCTTAAAGAGGGCGGAGCTTCCCACAGTTTGTGAGTTCTGAAACATTACTTCAAGATCCAAGGAAGAAGCATACAAATTGGCCAGGAGAAACAACAAACCTGAGGATTGGGAGCAGGTTAGAATTCAGCAAAGGAGGACCAAGTGATTGATTAGGAAGGGGAAAATAGCGTACGAGAGTAAGCTTGTGTGGAACATAAAAAACTGACTGTAAAAGTTTCTGTAGATACGTGAAGAGCAAGAGATTGGTGGAGACAACTGTAGGTCATTAAGGGGCAGCACGGTAGCATTGTGGATAGCACAATTGCTTCATAGCTCCAGGGTCCCAAGTTTGATTCCTGGCTTGGGTCACTGTCTGTGCGGAGTCTGCACATCCTCCCCGTGTGTGCGTGGGTTTCCTCCGGGTGCTCCGGTTTCCTCCCACAGTCCAAAGATGTGCAGGTTAGGTGGATTGGCCATGATAAATTGCCCTTAGTGTCCAAAATTGCCCTTAGTGTTGGGTGGGGTTACTGGGTTATGGGGATCGGGTGGAGGTGTTAACCTTGGGTAGGGTGCTCTTTCCAAGAGCCGGTGCAGTCTCGATGGGCTGAATGGCCTCCTTCTGCACTGTAAATTCTATGTCTATGTCCCTTACAGTCAGAAACATCGGAATTTATAATGGGGAACAAAGTGGCTGAGCAACTCAATGCATACTTTGGGTCTGTCTTCTCAAATAACATACCAGAAATGTTGGGGAATGTAGGGTTTAGAGAGGGGAAGAACTGAAGGAAATCAGAGTGGAGAAATGGTGTTGGGGAAATTGATGAGATTGAAGGTTGATAAATCTCCGGGGCCTGATAATCTATATACCAGACTACTTAAGGAAGTGACTCAAGGAATATTGGATGCATTGGTGGTCATCTTCCAAGATTGAACAGACTCTGGAACGGTTCCTACAGATTAGAGGGTGGCTAATATAACCTCACTATTTAAAAAGGGAGGTAGAAAGACCAATCAACGTGATGGCAGTGGGGAAAATTCTAAAGTCCATGATCAAATATTTTATAGTGGAGTACTTAGAAAACAGAATGCAGTGACAGAATTAGTGGCAGAATTGGACAGAGTTAACATGGATTTATGAAAGAAGAACAAAGAAACGTACAGCACAGAAACAGGTCCATCGGCCCTCCAAGCCTGTGCCGACCATGCTGCCCGTCTAAACTAAAATCTTCTACACTTCTGGGATCCTCATAATTTTGTAGATCTCTATTAGGTCACCCCTCAACCTCCGTCACTCCAGTGAGAACAAACCACGTTTATTCAACCTCTCCTCATAGCTTATGCCCTCCATACCAGGCAACATCCTGGTAAATCTCTTCTGCACCCTCTCTAAAGCCTCCACATCCTTCTGGTAGTGTGGCGACATAGGCAAGTCTAGAAAAGAGGACGTGTTTAGAGATTATAAAGAGCTAGGATTCAAATTAAAAAACAGGTCCTCAAGGGTCATAATCTCCGGATTACTGCCCGAGCCACGTGCAAATTGGCATAGGGAGGCATGAATGAGGGAAGTTAACACGTGGCTGAAAGAGTGGTGTGGGAAAGAGGGGTTCCTTTTCATGGGACACTGGCATCAGTTTTGGGACAGGGGGGACCTATACCGTTGGGATGGTCTCCACCTGAACCGAGCTGGGACCAGTGTTCTGGCGAAAAGAGTAAATAGGGTGGTCAATAGGACTTTAAACTAGAGATTGGGGGGGGAAGGGAAAGTCAGGGAACCAAGAGGTGAAGTAATCAGTGGGAAGCGTAGCTGCTTAGGAATACAAAAAAGCACGAAAAGACAGAACTCAGGAGAGGTTACGATAGTCCCCATCCCACAAAATATGACACAGTGTATGGAAAGGCTCAGTAAACCAAGGTCTACCACACTAAGAAAACAAAAAGGGACGGTCAATAGAGAATTAAAGGTGCTATATTTAAATGCGCGCAGTGTACGGAACAAGGTAGATGAGCTTGTGACCCAGATGGATTGTGACTGACAGGTATGATGTGGTAGGCATCACAGAGACGTGGTTGCAGGGGGTTCAGGACTGGCATTTAAACATCCAGGGATTCACAACCTATCGAAAAGACAGGGAGGTGGGCAGAGGGGGCGGGGTTGTCTTGTTAATTAGGAATGAAATTTAAATTCAATAGCACTAAACGACATAGGGTCAGATGATGTGGAGTCTGTGTGGGTAGAGTTGAGGAACCACAAAGGCAACAAAAACATAATGGGAGTTATGTACAGGCCTCCTACCAGTGGTCAGGACCAGGGGCACAAAATAGAAAGTGCATGTCAGAAAGGCAAGGTCACAGCAGTCACTGAAGGTAAGCATGCAGGTACAGCAGGTGGTGAAGAAGTAAAATGGCACGTTGGCCTTATTAGCAGGATTTGAGTAGAGGAGCAGGGATGTCTTGTTGCAATTATACAGGGCCTTGGTGAGGCCACACCTGGGTATTGTCTGCAGCTTTGGTCTCCTTATCTGAGGAAGGATGTTCTTGCTGTAGAGGGAGTGCAGCGAAGGTTTACCAGACTGATTCCTGGGATGGTGGGACTGACGTATGAGGAGAGATTCAGCCAGTTAGGATTATGTTCGCTGGAGATCAGAAGAATGAGAGGGATCTTATGGAAACCTATAAAATTCTAACAGGACTAGACAGGGTAAATGCGGGAAGTCCAGCACCATGCATCATAGTTTAAGGATATGGGGTAGACTACTTAGGACAGAGATGAGGAGAAATGTCTTCACCCAGAGAGTGGTCAGCCTGTGGAATTCGCTACCACAGAAAGAGTTGAGGACAAAACATTGTCTCCTTTCAAGAAGCAGTTAGATACAGCTCTCCGGGCAAAAGGGATCAAAGGATGTGGAGGGAAAGCGGGGAACAGGTTACTGAGTTGGATGATCAGCCATGATCACAATGAATGATGGAGCAAGCTCGAAGGGCCGAATGGCCTCCTCCTGCTTCTATTTTCTATGTTTCTATGTGAGGCTGAAGTTTGTCTTGAGGGAATCAAACATTTTGGCGCCGTTTCCAATCGTACAATGAAATTGTGATTCACACTGAAAGGTTCACTTTCACTCAGTAATGATAACATTTCACTTTTCTCAGCATAGACATTTTAGATTAAATACCAATTGTTCACTTCTCTTGTAGCTGGTGTGTGGAGAAGATCATGTTCACTGCAGACCTGTCAGCAGAGAAACCGCACTGTGCTTCTGGATACATTCAATCTGCAAGTAGATGGATCTTTTAGACATGACCCTAGTGAAGGTCCTCCCAGTGATGCTAAGGAGTGAGATGTCTCTAGTTGTTGGAATCTCCCCTGTCACTGCTGATTTTATATATTGTGATGATTTTGCATCACACGTATGGAATGGTTCCTGTCACCCATCAGAGACGTCGGAGGTCATGAAGGTGCGACAGCCGATGGGACTGTCCGTGTGTAAGCAGATCAGCTGGAATCCCATCCTTGCCGGGTGCCTTTCTGCTTGCTCAGCAATCAATGGCCTCTTCCAGCTCAACTGGTGAGGGTTCCTTGTCCAACTCAACCATGGAAGCTGCAATAGAGACAATCAGAGTCTGGGAGATGTCCAGCTCACAGTCGTGATCAACCCAGCAGAACATCTGTTTACTTCTGTTGGTAAGAACTTCACCAGCTGCCAATTTCAGCCGGGCAACTTTGGTGATGGTCGGATAAAGATCCCCCTTCACCCCATCAGTCGTAGATTTCCATTGTCACAGGCAGCTTGGAATTATTGACAGAGGCTGGTCCAATGTTTATTTGCACAGGATCTCCCTGATATTTACACAACTGTCTTGGCTACTTTCAAGTAATGCAGTGTCCTAGCTGTTGGGTTTATGTTGCACATCAGGTCGACTTTGCTTTTTGCTTCAATGACAGACGTCATCTCGGCCGAGTGAGTCTGAACCAGTCTTTGTTGTGGGTTCCACCTTTACCAAATGTTGCTGTTGCTGTGTCAGAAATGATTCAACTCAGCGACTTCCAAACTTCATCAGTATTAATGTTGATGTTAAGGTTTTTAAGCGTTTTTTAAAGTACATGTATAATATTTCACAGTTTGTTTCGCTTACTTCACAATTTAATATCATAATGGACAGAACACTGAAGAAGTCAGTAAGAATTGTCAGCAAGGATTAATCTGCAGTTTGTAATTGGAGATGTCAATCAGTGGAACCTTTTAGACACTGATTTGCATCAAAGACCAAGTTAGGATTGAAGTGCAAGTTCAGAATTTTACTGTACATGTGTTCATGTTGAGAGTTCTTGAATTAAGGAGAAAAATCACAAATGGGGCTTTTAAAAAGGGACATTGCAGCCCCAAAAATCATTGACATCTTCAGGATATTAAACTGCAGCCAGTTATAGAGATTGTTAACATCAGCAGAATCAAACCAGATATTGTCAGACTATCAATCCTGGATGTGATTAGCAGCAGCAAAACAGCTGATTCCAATCCCTGGTCATTTGTGAACTCGCTGGTGTCTCAGCAGGTGTTGTGACTGAGTGAATCCCGCTCCACACAAGGAGCAGGAGAACCGTCTCCCCCCGGTGTGATCCCACTGATGTGTCAGCAATTCGGATGCCCAAGGAAATCCCATCCCACACACGGAGCAGGTGAACGGCTTCTCCCCAGTGTGAGTGTGTTGGTGCTCACTGAGGTCAGTTGACTGACTGAAACTCTCTCCACAGGTGATGCACCTGAATGGTTCCTCGTTTGTGTGCATTTGGTGGTGTGTCTGGAGGGTGAATACCTGAGTGAATCCCTTCCCACACACAAAGCAAATGAATGGTTTCTGACCCTTTTGAATTCGCTGGTGTTCAGTGAGGATGGATAAAGACTTGAATTTCTCTTCACAGGTTGTGCAGCTGAATGGTTTCTTCTCAGCGTGAACTCGCTGGTGTAAGCGAAGGGCAGATGATTGAGTGAACCTCCTCTCACACACAGAACAGTTGAACGGCCTTTCCCCAGTGTGAACGCGTCGATGGATTTCCAGCCGGGGTGAAGAATTGAATCCTTCACCACAGTCCTCACATTTCCACGGTTTCTCCATGGTGCCAGTTTCCTCATATCTCTCCAGTTTGGACAGTCAGTTGAAGCTTTGTCCACACACACAGAACACCTGTATGGTTTCTCCCTGCTGCGAATCGTGTGATTTTTTTTACAGGATGTTTCACTGGTTGAAGCTCTTTGTACAGTCAATGTACTGGAACACTCTCATTCCATTGTGTGTCCTGATACTTTTCCAGTCACAATGATGTTTGAAATGGTGTCACACAGGCAGAACACACAAACATTTCTCCTTCCAAATTCAATGACTAATGATATTCTGGCTGTGGCGACTCAGTGACTCTGTCAGATCATGCTGTGATGTTCAGTTTGAGCTTCCTGTCTGTAAATCCACCCATTCTAGTGCCCTGGAAAAGAAGTTTACAAAACGTTATAGAGAGAAATCCTGAACATACAACATATTTTCCTCATTTGTACCTGCAAAACAGTAAATCCCAGGGTGACTAATAGTCCCATATGTTACAGAAATGTATCTGAGTCCACTGTCCCAGTCTGCATGCTGCCTGGATGCTGGCTGTCCTACAAATTGGATCTTTGTCACTGCACAGAACCATGTTCCTTACCGCTTCTATGTTCCAACAGCTCTGGCAAACACCACCGTTAATTTTCACCATGAGAGTTGGTCAGTTGGCAAACCCAGCACAGCACCTTCACAATTATTTTCCTTACAGTTTACCTCCTGCCTCCACTCTGGCTGTGTTCAATTCTCAAGCCTCTCTTTGCAAAGTGAGAATATAATCAATTAATCACTCATTTTCTGTCGTGGTCACTGGGACCCTGATGTCCCGTCCACTTGGGCACACAAGAAGTAAACAAGCCCCGGGAACTGCAAACTCGGGACCTGCAGGTTCCTATTGGGGGTTTGGGGCCTCCAGCGGGTGTTTGTGAATCCTCGCCGCCCACCTCCCAGGGTTTCCTTCCTTCCCAGAGATCAGAATCCTCATTGATTTGAGTCCAAAGTGTCAGCTCTTATTCACTGTCCCCCTCCTCTGGTGTGAACCATCCTCCAGTCGCTGAAGTAGGAGGGTTAACCTGGGCCTGGTCCCGGCAGCTGCAAACCAGGGAGCTGACAATGATTCGGAAGGGTTTGCGATTCCTCCCACCCACCGCCTGACGCTGACTCCGCTTCTCCGGGACAAAGGAGTCCCTTCCCGAGGTCAACACTGAAATTGCGCATGCTCCAAACTCCGTTCCCGCACCTGCGCACTGATGTCGAACTCTAGCAGCCGCATTGCGCATGCTCTGCATCATAATGCCAGGTTGACTGACGGCAGCCCCAGAAAGAGGGGACGGACCTGGATGACTGAACGGGAGCAGCTGGTCCTCCAACCAGTCGGAGTGCATGAGGGGCGGGGATCAGCTGGAATCTCCCACATTGGCTGAAACTCTGCATCATTTTAAGCCGATTTGTCTCAAACGCCAGGAGAAAACTGCACCTTTCTGTTTGTGGCTTTAAACAGATGAAACCCTGTGGGTGTGGAGCAAATATTTCAACGTTTGTTCCTTAAATGTGGAAATCTGAAACTATGTCCACACAATTCAGGGGCTGACTTCAAAATAGAACTGGGCAGACAGGGAATGTCTACAGTAACAGAATATGCTGGACAATCTCAGCAGGTCCGACAGCATCTGTGGAGAGAAAAGGGAGCAAATATTTTGTGTCTGGATGACTGGATGTCAAAGCCATCCATACTCGAAACATTAGCTCCCTTTCTCTCCCCAGATGCTGTCAGACCTGCTGAAATATTTGAGTTTTTACTGCTTTTGTTTCAGATTCCAGCAGCTGCAGATCTCCCTACTTTTGTATTCATTGCAGAGCTGAGATTCAGAGGGATCTGGGTGTCCAAGAGCATGAATCACAAAAGGCGAGTATACAGGTACAGCAAGTAATTAGGAAAGTTAATAGAATGTTATTGTTTATTGTGAGGGGAATTGAATACAAGAGTAGGGAGGTTGTGCTTCAGTTACACAGGACATTGGTGAGACCACATCTGGAGCACTGTGTACAGTATTGCTCTCATTTAAGGAATGATATAAATGTGTTGGAAGCAGTTCAGAGAAGGTTTACTGGACTCGTACCCGGAATTGGAGGCTGGTCTTATGAGGAACGATTGGACAGGCTGGGCTTGTGTCCGATGGAGTGTAGGTGACTTGATTGAACCTTGATGTTGGATGTGGAAAGGATGTTTCCTCTTGTGGGAGAATCTAGAAATTGAAGTCATCTTAAAGTAACAATAGTGGTTAGCACTGTTGCCTCACGGCACTGAGGACCCGGGTTTGATCCCGGCCCCAAGTCACTGTCTGTGTAAAGTTTGCACATTCTCCCTGTGTCTGCATGGGTCTCATCTCCACAACCCATAGATTAGCAGGGTAGGTGGATTAGCCAGGCTAAATTGCCCCTTAATTGGAATTTTAAAAAAGTAGCAACTTGCCCTTTTAAGGCAGAGAAGAACTTTTTTTCTCGCAATGGGTGCTGAGTCTTTGGAACTCTCTTCCTAAGGGCACTGGAAGCAGAGCCTTTGAATATTTAGAAGGCAGAGCTGGATAGATTTGTGTTAAGCAAGGGGGTGAAAGGCTATTGGGACAATAGGTGGGGGTAAGACCATCATATGACCATATGGAATCGGAAGAAGAGGAGGCTGTTCGGCCTTTAAATAGGATCATGGCTGATCCAACATTTCTCACGTCCACTTTCCTGCCCTTTCCCTGGAATCCATGATTCCCTCACTGATCAAGAAACTATCTCAGACTTAAATATACACAGGGACTCTGTCCCCACAGCTTTCAGTTCCAAAGACTCACAAGCCTCAGAGAAGAAATTCCTCCTCATCTCAGTCTTAAATTGACATCTCTTTATTCTGGCCCTAGACTCTCCCATTAGGGGAAACATCCTCTCAGCATTTACCCTGTCAAACCCCTTAAGAATCCTGTATGTTTCAATGAGATCAACTCTCAATCTTCTAAATTCCAATGAGTAGAGTCCAAACTTCTGAAACAATCCCTTCATACCGGGGATTATCCTAGTGAATCCTCTCTAACCCTCCTCCAATAAAATAATATCTTTCCTTAAATAAGGGGACCAAAACTGCTGACAGTTCTCCAGATGTGGTCTCACCACATCCACTATCTCTGTCGGCATTTCTTTAGGATCCTAAGGTGTAAGTCATCAGGGATAGGGTACTTACCTGTCTTTAGCCCCATTAGTTTGTTGAATACTGCATCTCTAGTATTGGTATTTAGTTCCTCCTCCATATTCTTTAGTATTAATGGAATATTTGAAGTCTCTTCAACCATAAAGACTATCCCCATAACCCAGTAACCCCACCCAACACTAAGGGCAATTTATCATGGCCAATCCACCTAACCTGCACATCTTTGGACTATGGGAGGAAACCCACGCACACATGGGGAGGATGTGCAGACTCCGCACAGACAGTGACCCAAGCCGGAATCGAACCTGGGACCCTGGAGCTGTGAAGCAATTGTGCTATCCACAATGCTACGTGCTGCCCCTGTTTAACTCCTCTGCCATTTCCTTATTCCCCATAACTATCTCCGCAGGTTTAATTTCTAAGGGGCCTGTGTGTAGTTGAGGTTACAATTGGATCAGCCAGGATGTAATGCATGGTGGAGCAGGCTCGAGGGGCCGAGTGGCCTACTCCTGCTCCTAATTCATATGTTATCACATCCTTTATAATAGATTGTCGCATTTTCCCATCCTACTGACGCCAGGCTAATGGGTCTGTGGTTCCCCATTCTCTCCCTCTCTCCTTAAATATTGGGGTTACATTTACCACCTTCCAATCTGCAGGAACCATTCCAGAATCTATAGAATTTTGAAAGATGATCACCAATATATCCACTATCTCTCCAGCCGCCTCTTTCAACACTCTGGGATGTAGAGCAGCAGCTTTTGGGGATTTATTAACTTTCAACCACATTAATTTTTCACTAATACTAATCTCCTTCAGTTCCTCGTGCTCACTGGTTCTCTCGTGTTTTTAGGACAATTTCTGTATCTTCCTCTGTGAAGACAGACACACATTGTTTAGTTTCACTGCCATTTCCTTATTCCCCATTATAAACTCTCCTGTCTCTGCCTGGAATGGACCCACATTGGTCTTTGCGAATCTTTTCCTTTTCACATTCCTATAGGAGCTTTTCCAGTTGTTTTTTTTATGTTTCTCACCAGTTTGGTCTCATATTCTATTTTTTAAAATCAGTTTTTTGATCCTCCTTTGCTGAATTCTAAGACAAGTTCCCAATCCTCAGGCTTATTACCTATTTTGGCCATTTTATGAGCCCCTTCTTTTCATGTAATGGAATCTTTAATGTTTCCTGTTATAATAATAATCTTTATTATTGTCAAAAGAAACTACTGTGAAAATCCCCTCGGCACCATTGCATCACTATTACTGTTGGATATTTATTCCTTAATTTATATTTGTCATACATATGTGAAAGTAGCCAAAGTCCCAGAGGACCACAGGCTTCTCTCTCCTGAGAGAGAGAGAGAGCGAGAGAGCTGATTGGTGGTGATTTGACCCGAAGGTCACCACACCTCAGGCGAGGGGCAATGTTGAAGAGACGGGGCCTTCATGGATAACCTCAGCCGGTACGGCAGTTTAACCCAAGCTGTTGGTGTCGCTCAGTATCACAAACCCACCATCCAGCCAACTGAGCGAACCAATCCCCTTGTAAATATGTAATAATTCCTTAAATAATAGCTATCTCCCATCATACCTTTTAATGTATTTTCCCAGCCCACCTCAGACACCTTGTTCCCTCATACCCTGAGCCCCGCATACTCAGTTTTCCACAGTGGGAAACACCCAAATAAATTAAACAAAAGAATCACATAACCACCACAGTCCATCTTCATGGCAACGTGGCATGGTTTTGGGGGTTCCAAACAGAAATGGAAACAAATTGTCTTAAACTTCAAAACTCCCTTTCACTCTTCTGATTCTTGTGAAACCTGAAACCAGGTATTCGCAAGAAGGTTCAGAGTGTATCAGCCCATTGGAGGCAAAGTCGGGATAATGGCCAGTCCAGCAGAAAGAAACCCTCCGACCCTCCCCATCGACCAACTGTCAGAATGAACAAAATGCAGTCCTCTGTGTAATTGAAGCAGAAACAATAACAGCAGAATCCTACCCCTGTAATCAATTGTGAACTTGTTGGTGTCTCAGCAAGTTCGAGGAAACACAGAATCCCTTCCCACACTGAGAGCAGGTGAACGGTCTCTCCCCAGTGTGAATTCGCTGATGTGACTTGAGGTTGGATGACTGAGTGAATTCCTTCCCACACTGAGGGCAGGTGAATGGCCTCTCCCCAGTGTGAACTCGCTGATGTGAGTTCAGGCCGGATAACTGAGGGAATCCCTTCTCACACTGAGAGCAGGTGTACGGTCTCTCCCCAGTGTGTGCTCGCTGGTGTGTCTGCAGGGTGGATGAGTGACTGAATGTCTTCTCACAGTCTGAGCAGGTGAACGGCCTCTCCCTGGTGTGAACTCGCTGGTGTGACTTCAGATGGGATAACTGAGTGAATCCCTTCCCACACACAGAGCAGGTGAAGGGCCTCTCCCCAGTATGAATGTGTCGATGAGCTTCCAGCGCAGATGGAACCCTGAATCCCTTCCCACAGTCCCCACATTTCCACCGTTTCCCCATGTTTTGGGTCTCCTCGTGTCTCTCCAGTCGGACAATCAGTTGAAGTCTCGTCCACACACAGAACACGTGTACGGTCTCTCCCAGCTGTGAATGGTGTGATGTGTTTTCAGGCTGTGTAACTGGTTAAAGCTCTTTCCACAGTCAGTTCTCTGGAACACTCTCACTCGGGTGTGTCTCGGTGCTTTTCCAGTCACACCGATGTTTAAAATCTTTTGAAGCCAACAGGTCAGGCGGACATTCCTCCTTCCCGATTTAATGGCCAATGAACCGAGTGACTCTGTCAGATCTAGACGTGATGTTGGAGATTTCTGTCTGTAAATCCTCTCCTTTTAACATCCTGTAAAAGGTGTTTACAAAATACATCACAGTCAGTACAGGATAGAAATTCAGAACAGATTATTTTAATTTCTATGAAACATTCTTTCCTCTCTCATTCCCTAAAAGCTGTAAATCTCCATCCCACACACTCTCCCTCCATTCTCACTGCTGTCTCTAATATTCACCCTCCCAATTCTCCTGAAGGTGCTGATTCAGGCTGATTGACAGATCCATGCTCACTGCTTCCTGTCCTAGGCACAGAGACCATAACAAACAGGAGGTACAGTCGAAGCAACAGTGCTAACCACTATGGTACCGTGCCGCCCAGCACCAGTGGATTGGCCATGCTAAATTTCCCCTCAATTGGAAAAAACAATTGGGTATTTAAAAAGATAAATCAATTCATTGACGGGGATTTGGGGGTCGCTGGTTAGGCCAGTATTTTTTGTCATCCCTAGTTGCCCTTCAGAAGGTGGTGGTGAGCTGCCTTCTTGAACTGCTGCAGTCCCTGAGGTGTAGGTACGCCCACTGTGCTGGTAGGGAGGAGTTCCAGGATTTTGCCCCAGCGACAGTGAAGGAACGGCGATATATTTCCAAGTCGGTCTGGTGAGTGACTTGGAGGGGAACCTCCAGGGGGTGAGGTTCCCAGGTATCTGCTGCTCTTGTCCTTCTAGATAGTAGTGGTCGTGGGTTTGGAAGGTGCTGTCTGAGGAACCTTGGCGACTTACTGCAGTGTATCTTGTAAATGGTACACACGGCTGCCCCTGTTCGTCAGTGGTGGAGGGTTTGAATGTTTGTGGACGGAGGAGCAATCAACCTGGCTGCTTTGTCCTGGGTGGTGTCGAGCTGCTCGAGTGTTGTTGGAGCTGCACTCATCCAGGCAAGTGGAGAGTATTCCATTATACTCCTGACTTGTGCCTTGTAGATGTTTGGACAAGCTCTGGGAGGTCAGGTTGTGAGTTACTCGCTGTAGGATTCCCAGCCTTTATTTCGCTAAGAAGGAGATACAGAGCTTTCCGGGAATGGAGAAGGGGTGGTGTTGGCAATTTATGGGGCGATTTGAGGAGAACAGAAGGCCCACTGGAGGGGATTAAGACAAAGTGGGAGAAAGAGCTGGGAGAGAGCATGGAGGAGGGGTTGTGGTGTGAGGTGCTCTGGAGGGTAAATGCCTCAACTTTGTGCGCGAGGTTGAGGCTGATAGAGCTGTACGTGGTGTATTCGGGCGCACCTCACAAAGGTTAAGATGAGCCGACTCTTTGAGGAGTAGAGGATGTTTGTGAGCGTTGGGGGGGGGGGGGGGGGGGGGGACCGCAAACCACGTTCATATGTTTTGGTCATGTCCAAAGCTGGAGGGGTATTGGCGGGAGGTGTTCAAGGTAATTTTGAAGGTGGTACATGTGAGGCATGAGCCGGGTCCTCTGGAGGCCATATTCGGGGTATTGGATCGGCCAGGGTTGGAAGCGGGTGCGGAGGCAGATGTTTCACCCTTCGCCTCGCTCATCGCCCAAAGGCGGATCCTGGTGGGGTGGAGGTCAGTTTCTCCACCCTGTGCCCTGGTGTGGCGGGGGGATCTGTTGGAGTTTTTCAACACTCAAGAAAGTGAAGTCTGAGTTGAGGGGAAGGGTTGTACAATTTATGGGCTTTGTTTATTATGCACTTTCAAAAATTGGATGACATTGAACAAAAGGGGGGAGTGGGGGGTTGGACTGTGTATGTTGTTGGTGACTGTATGGGGTTGGATGGTGGATTCCCTGAATTCTTTTCTTTGATGTTTGTATTTAAAATGTTGAGGGTTGTTTGGGGGTTGGTGGGGGGGAGGAATTGTTGGCCAGGGGATTGACATTATACCTGTTACTGTTGATTGTTTGTCGGTGGGTGTAAATTTGAATGAAAATGTGAAGGAGAATAAAAATAATCATTAAGAAAAAGAATTCCCAGCCTTTGAC